>NC_056579.1:2492391-3162391 GCF_018340385.1 Cyprinus carpio
AGAAAAAAAGTTAGAATTGTGAGAAATAAAGTCAGAATTGTGAGAAAAAAGTTAGAATTGTGAGAAAAAAGTCAGAATTGTGAGAAAAAAAGTCAGAATTGTGAGAAAAAAGTTAGAATTGTGAGAAAAAAGTCAGAATTGTGAGAAAAAAAGTCAGAATTGTGAGAAAAAAGTCAGAATTGTGAGAAAAAATCAAATTGTCAGAAAAAAATTCAGAATTGAGAGAAAAAAAAGTCAAAATTGCGAGAAAAAATCAGAATTGTGAGAAAAAAGTCAGAATTGTGAGAAAAAAAAGTCAGAATTGTGAGAAAAAAGTCAGAATTGTGAGAAAAAAATCTGAATTGCGAGAAATAATCTCAAGATTGTGAGGAAAAAAATCCAAATTGTAGGATATAAATTGAGAAAAAAAGTCCAAATTTCGAGATGAAAATGTCTCATTTTAGGAAAATGACCTTTAAAGATAGTATAGTGATTGAAAAAAGTCAGAACTGCAAGAGAAAAAGTCTGAATTTCGAGAAAAAACGCTGAATTGTGAGATACAAACTTAAAATTGTGAGATAAAAATGTCTCATTTTAAGAAAATGGCCTTTTAAAGATATGTATTGTGATTGAAATATACAGACGCAGATAAAGTGTATAAAATGAGCACTTAAATGTCAGTTTTAGATGTTTTCTTTCCTCTAGTCTGAAAGAAGATATGATAAAAGCAATATTAGCTCAACACTGACCAGTGCATGAAAAAACACTGGTTTTGTCCGCAGTGTCTTGCCTTAATGTTCAAAGTGATGCAATCCTGAAAGGAAAATGGTCATTTATGTTTTATAAAAGAGCTTTAAAATGGTAAAACTTCTCTCCTCACAGGCATTCAGTCAGCGGCTGCAGCAGCATGTGAGATAAAAACTCTCGAAGGTACGGTTTTAGCTTGACTTGTGATCTTCATCTAAGACTCTTTGTTGATTATAAAAGCACAGCATGTGTGTGATTGCGCCTCCGCAGCCGAGACGACGTACCACACGCTGGAGGAAGGCATGGTGGAGTACTGCACCGCCGAGACGCCGGTGACCGTCACCGCAGAGGCGCCGGTGGAGATGCTGGCGCAGGCCGAGTGCAAACCGCAGGAACTGAAGAGCCGCATCGCGCTCAACTCGGCCAAACTGCTGCAGGAGCACCGCGTCACCAACCTGCACGTGCGCGAGATCGCCCAGCACCTGGAGAACCAGAACGACCTGCTGCAGATGATCCGCCGCTCGCAGGAGGCACAGGCCTGCGCGCAGGAGAGACAAGCCCAGGCTCTGGAGGGGACGCAGGCCGCCCTGCTCGCCCTCATCCAGATATTCAGACCCGCTCTGAAGGACTTGAGGAAGTTTCTACAGAACGCCAACAGCGCAAACACTGCTCCGCCGGCTGCCGCAGAGACCGGAGAAGGAGCGGAAAACATCCCGCCGCAGACAGAAGACGCATAACAGAGACAAATACGAGCGCGTTTGGGGTTCGGTGTGTGTGTGTGACCGTCTGGTCTAGAATAGACTGTAAATTATTGTACAGCTCGGTGCCTCAAAGACTTTGTGCTTATATGTGTGTGAATGAGTCAGGGAGACTTTATGAGCGTGGCCAAAATTCAGACGTTTAACTTTAAAAATACCATTTTGCGTTTGACAATTTGAAGTTACTGTAAAGATATTTTTCTTTTATATTTGGTTGCTTAAAAATCAAGTTGCAACACATTTAATCGGATTGTTTTGGTGTGCAGTTGACCCTAAAACAAACATGCAAAACCTCAAACACGAATCTGGGTCAGAGACCTACAGAAAACACGACAGCGGTTCCAGTGACGGAAGACTTTGTGGAGGCTGTTCTTTCTTTAGCTTTTACGAATTTGCCGTTTTTATTTAAGCATGCTTAATAAAGAAACTCTCCACATGCGTACGCGTCTTTTTTTGGGATTTGTTGATGCTCAAGCACGAGATCTTTACCACAGATATATTCATTCACATGTACAATTATTTTGGGGGGTATTTGTGTTTTCTTCAAGTAATTGTGTAACTGTACTTTTTCCCTCATATATATTTCTAGTTGGGAAAAACACACATTTACTGTTTCGTTTAGACCTTTCATCTACATCATGACTTAATATAGTATAACAAGTGTTTATTTACTTTATTAATCAGTTTTTACTCTCTCTTTTGGAAATGCAATAATGTATTTTTTCTTTTGTTCGTTGAAGCAAATAGAAACAATTATTTGCTATGGTTTCCCATTCAGTTTATCCTGCTATAGTTCACATCTGAGCTGTTTTTGTGTGTAATGTACATCTGATTATTCATTGAACATTGAGCTTTCATTCACTGTATTTTGTCCTGTCTGGAAGCCTAGATTATTTTATTTGATGATTGCATTGAATGAGCTTTTAAAAGGCAGGACTTTGCAACAATAATGAATAATTTTATTAATTCAATTTATAAGCATGGTTTATTATAAAAAGCACAGACTGCCACTGCTTGAAAGTGCTGGAAAAGTGTTGAATTTCACTTTTAAATATTTGTACGAACCCTGTTTAAAGAGTTAACAGTTATGCTTTAGCCTACCTTAATTCAAATCACGTTTTGAAAGTAAACTTATCCCTACTTTAATTTAACAATATAATTTCTCTATTTTTCACAGTGACTTTATATCTAGATATGCAGGGTGGGTGTAGTTTACAGCCACTAGATGGAGACAAAAACTCAGGGACCCATCACTGCTAATAAACTAACTTTTCAAGAGTGTAAGAGTGTGCATGCATATTACCTAAATGATTATAATATTGTGATTATTATTCAGTAATGCTCAGAAGTTTTGTGTCATTGTTTTAGCATTTTAATTGAGAGAGAGTGCTGTACTAAAAATGGGTTTGTCTGTGTTACAGAAAAGTTCAGACAAACTTCTGCAGTTAAATGATACGCTTCCTAAAAAATAACATTTTAGGTTTGCTAGACTTTTGTCACTTGATTTCCAATATCCTTATCATCCTTAAAATCCTACGACATGCTATTTGTCTAAATTTAAATGCTGAATATAAGTCCACACTTACACCACGTTTATATTATGATCAAGTTTGTTTTTTTGTATTAAATATCTGGTATGTATTATTTTAATGGTTATCAGTTATGACTCATAGACATTGAATTACCTTTAACGACATTCACTTTATTTTTTGAATGAATCACTTTGGGTGAAAGATCAAAGGGATTTCTTTGTATTAAATAGATGGATTGATTTTGATTGATAAGTAATTGAATCAATCGTACTATATGGCAGTGAAGTAAACATCCAATTATAAAATCTGCATTTAGAATTCTGTAAATTAATACTCAAAAGTACAAAAAAACAACAACAAAAAAAAAAAAAAAAAAAAAAACACCAAATGACAGATGCAGAGCGAAAAAATTTTTTTTTATTACAAATGTGGTATTTGTAATACTTGGTATTTACAAATGTGCATTGTAGCATATTTATATTTTAAATTATTATTATTATTATTATTTTAATTTTTTTTTCTTCTTATGACATTTCCATATTAGTTAGCCTATATACATATTAGTTATAATTAGGGCTGTCAAATGATTAATCATGATTAATCACGAATAACAAATAAAAGTTTTGGTTTACATAATATATTGGTGCATACTGTGTATATTTATTAGGTATATATAAATACAACACACATGCATGTATAATATTTAAGAAGAATATGTTATGTATTAATAGCTAAATCTATATTTTATATATAATAGCGCAAAATATAAGAATCGCATAAATATATTAAATGTATATACATGTAAATATTTTCTAAATATATAATTATTAGAGTATGTGTATTTATATATACGATAATCAATAAACCCCTGTACCGCCATAACATATATTATGTAAACAAAACTTTTATTTTGGATGTGATTAATCGTGATTAATCATTTGACAGCCCTAGTTATAATATATAAATACATGATCTAATGTAAATGTTCAGATTTATTTTTTAATAAATGATCTAATGTAAATGTTCAGATGTTATAAACCGTTTTCTTTGTTAATGCTTTGGCAATACAAAAATAATTTTTATAATATTGTGATTGTTATTCAGTAATGCTTAGAGGTTTTGTGTCATTGTTTTAGCATTTTATTTGAGAGAGAGTGTTGTAATGTGGGTTTGTTTTTTGTTATTTTTTTTTTTTGTGTCATTGTTTTTGTATTTTTTTTTATAGAGAGGAAGAGATTGAGCGAGAGAGAGAGAGAGAGAGCAGTGCCAAGAATGGATAGATCAGAGAGAGAGAGAGAGAGAGAGAGAGAGAGAGAGAGAGAGAGGGGCGGAGCTTCATAGTCCCTTTAGTAAATCTAAACACACAGTGAGAGGAACAGAGGAATCACATCCAAACAGAGGGTTTGTGTTTCTTCTCCCGCAGATGATCAGTGAACCATGATCCCGCGGAGAGAGTTTAAACCCGCTTCACAGAGTTCATGTTAAACACCAGACTTCCGTGGAGAATAAAACCATCTCGAGCTCGAGTTCATGGCGTTTCTCGTCAAGAAGAAGAAGTTCAAGTTTCAGACTCTCGTAACTCTGGAGGAGCTGACAGCTGTGCCGTTTGTCAACGGGGTTTTGTTCTGTAAGATCAGACTGCTGGATGGAGATTTCACTGCTTCATCATCCAGGTAAACACCTCATCTTCATCATCTTCATCATCTCCGAACGCTTCATTTGTTTATTCATGTAGTTCTGCATGCTCTCATTCAAACTGTATTCATGCATCATGATGTTTACATACATACATAGAAGGAGTTTAAAGTGTACAGTGGTTAAACCTGCAAAAGATACCAGGGAACATTTTTATTTTTAATGTAAATACCATGCCTTAGATGCCTTATATTAACTATGATGCTTTTATTGCTCTACCATGGTCCCACCACAGTGCTTTCATAAGGGTAACATGGTAAAAAATTAAATAAATCAGTGTAGTACTATGGTACTTGTCTTAAAATGATGATAGTACCGTGGTACTCGTTGCTGTACAGCTTTAAAATTAAAAAAATCTTTGCTTTAAATTCAGCAGGACCTTCTTGCAGAGATATTGAGTGTAATTTAGACATCATTATAGTTTTGATTAATAATTTAAATTAGTCTTTATTTTTATATTTCTTTTTTCATTTTAATTTTAGGTATAGTTTTAGTATTTTTTGTGTTTTTTAGTTTTTTTTTTGTTTTTTTACTTTTTTATTAGTTTTTTTATATTTTTTTATTTATTTATATTTTTTTTTAATATCTTAGTTTTAGCTATTTTTGTACATCCAGTTAAACTAGATGAAAATGAGAAATGTTGCCTTGGCAACTAACTAAAAGAAGTTTTTTTTTTAAATATATTTTATTTCAGTTAATGTTTATTTTATTTCAAGTTGTAATTTATTTATTTATTGTTAAATATAATAACCGTCCCCTCTTGTCATTGTCAAAAAGCTTAAATTTTTAATTTTTTTTTTTGGCTGTAGGATTTTTTTTAGAATACATGGTTACATTTTAGGTTCTTCCGACCATTGATTTAGTTCTAAAGTAATGATAATAATGAAGCACTAATTTCTTCTGTTTGCGACGGTTGCATGAGGATGTTGATTGCGACATGTGACCAGAGGGAAGTGAAGACAGACTCACATGTTCAAGATCATTTCCAGATGCAGTGTCTGTTGAATTGTTGTACTTTTTTTTTGTAGTCTGATACTACTGTCTGTATTTTCCTCTTCTCCCTGATATAATGTCATTCATTATGAGATCCATAATGGATTTGTCTGTGTAATCTAGGCATTGCATTTTATCATTGTCCTTCGTTTTACTCATGACTCAAACGCTGTAGTTGGTCAAACATTGTCTCTCACATTGTATATAAACTTTGTTGAGGTGCTGATTTAGGTTGTCTTGTGGATTCAGTATTAAGTTATGCGTTGTAAAATCGTTGTTTGTTGTTTGTTTAGTGATTTGCTGATGTTTTTATGTTTTTCTGTTTGTATAATGGGAAAGACTCCCTGTCCTCCACATCAGTATTTTCCATCTGTTCATCCCAGTGTGTCACTGCAGGAGTTTTGTGTTGCAAGTTGTGTTATTCTTTGCAATAACGTGCCCTGATAAATTAATCACTTAAATAAAAAATAGTTCACCCCCCCAAAAAAATTGATGAACATGTCCTCATCCTCAGGTCGTCTAAAATGTAGATGAGTTTGTTTCTTCATCAGGTTTGTAGAAATGTAGCATTGCATCAGTGTCTCAGCAATGGATGCTCTGCAGTGAATGGGTGCCGTCAGAATGAGAGTCCAAACAGCTGATAAAAACATCACAATAATCCACAAGTAATCCACAGAACTCCAGTCCATCAGTTAACATCTGGAGAACACAAAAGCTGTGTGTTTGTATCAAACAAATCCAGCATTAAGAGGTTTTTAACTTCAAACCATTTCTTCTAGCTAAAATATGAGTCCTCTATTCATAATAATGCTTTCTCAAGCGAAGAAGTCATCTCGTCTGAATCAGGAGAGAAATCTGCACAAATCAAGCATCGTTTACAAGCCAAAACAGCCCTAAAAAAATATGTGTGGATTTTGACGTGAGAGACAACAGAAGATGGACTTTTCACTGGAGGAAGTGTTTTTATGGAAGCAACAGTTTACAGTTTAAAATGCCTTAATGCTGGATTTGTTTGATACAAACACACAGCTTTTGTCTTCTCCAGATGTTAACTGATGGACTGGAGTGCAGTGGATTGTTGTGATGTTTTTATCAGCTGTTTGGACTCTCATTCTGACGGCACCCATTCACTGCAGAGCATCCATTGCCGAGACACTGATGCAATGCTACATTTCTACAAACCTGATGAACAAACAAACTCAAATACATCTTGATGACTTGAGGGGGAGTACATTTTCAGAAAAAATTTTCATTTTTGGGTGAACTTGAGACTAGGAACATGCTTTAAAGTAGTTTTGATTTGATGTTGACAGATCTGTTTCTAGTTGTTCAGTTTATGAGAGAACCAGTGCCAGACCACAAGCCCTTAAAGGTCTCATTTATTTCTTTTTTAACATTCTCATTCAAGTCACACACGTTCTCCTGTCTCCCACCCTTCAAACCACACAACCACCACACACACAACACACACACACACACTACACACACACACACCAAACACACACACACACACACACACACACACACACACACACACACACACACACATCTCATTTTGAGTATTGCTGTTTGCATGTCTAGTTTTGTGGAGGATTGTAGCATATTGTTTGAAATGCATCAGAAACGGAGAGTTGCTTGATGTTTTAGCAGGAAGTTCAGTGCTAAATGTTGGTGTTTGGTTTCACACGCTTTCAGACAGATGACAGGAAAAGGAGGAATGAGGCCATCATCTGATTTCTGCATCACAGCAATAAATTAAATGTTTGACCCAGTTTTATTGCTGGGTGATATAGCTAGTATAATTTAACATGTTCATAGTTTCCAGAAGTGCCTGCACAGCATCTTTCATCTGTTGTTGTTTTAGTAGTAAAGAATGCTGTTTATGGTTGTGAATTGTTTTAATTGGTGCAGTTATGAATGAAAATGATTACTCTAATTAAAAAAAAAAAAAAGAGTGTGTAGATTTTTTTTTTTTTTTAATTAAACTAAAGCATTTTTACTGTTTTACGTTTTTGTTATTCAAAAAAGTGCTTGTTATATATATGAGAATAAAATAAAGCATCAACAAGCATCTTGTTTTGATTTTCATGTTGTTTTTCGGGAAAGAGCATCCAAGCAACATGCACCCAATATAACAGAAATTCATAAACATAAGAGGCAGTCATTCTTTACCTCTCCATATATTGCCATACTAACTAACATTTTAATACTACATGAAAAAATGCCATGCAACATTCTGGAGTAAGTCATTGAGGTTCTGAATCGATTTCATTGAAACTGAATGAAGTTCTTGCTTCTAAATAAGTTTAAATGAGAGAAGTGACTTCTTTAAATAGTGTTACACCTATTCTTGAACAGCTATAACAGTTTCAAAATACACATATTCCAGAAGACACGTGAATGCAGATATGTATTATTTAGCGAAATGATATTAGTTTTCCACGAATAGGGAATGTTGGGTGGGCTGAACCTTCCGGTAACCAGCCTCATAATAGGAGGGTGATGGCCTGCAGTTAGAATAATTAAAAGTGTCCTCGTTCCTCGTACGCCTGTGGGGACGCCACGTGCGACATAAGGGACAGTACCGAAGGGAACGACGTAATGCGGTTATAAGGGTATCGTGCGCAGACGTTTTAACAAAAAGCCCATCTAGGTTGTAAGTGTATCGTGCATCTCATAAATCACTGACTTTTTTAGAGTTCCACAATAATAGAGGATAGAGAACAACGAAGGGCTGAACATAACATAAGAGTGGTCGTCGTATGGCAAGTCTTAGGTAGTTTCTCAAAAAGAAATATAAAAAGCAACATAAGCATGCCTCACTCCACAGGGGGCAGTTGCTAAATGTTACTACCAAACGAGGGGAGGTGCAACACCATGCAAACGGGGGGGGAGAGGTCGCTACTGGGTAAGAAAAAAAGCTTGCAATGCTTGCCCCCCGCCTCCGGGTCTTCTGATTGGCCCGCTAGCTGTTTTGAACTGACATTGGGTGAGGCGGCGCTGGCATGTAAAGTTCAAAATTCTTGTAAAGAGAAAGCTGGGTGTTTTGTTTTGTTCTTTCATTCAAATGCGCTACTTTTCCATTGTTTTTCTAGATAGATGTGTACAAAAGTTTTGTTCGTGGTGGAAAACTGTTTTTATTTATAGTTGCAGGGTACTTTAGTTTTAGAAGTGCTGTTTATGAGATGAATGACGGGGAATGATTTCAGAGTTGTATGGCGATGTCGTTTTCTGAAATGCAGCGTAACAGGTCCTGGTAGTTTTAAAGCAGGTCGTTGCTTGGCCAGTCGCTCTTTAAAGCTTAAGCCATAAAAATCACAAACCACGCGGGCTTGTAGCCTTTTGCCACATGTTTCAGTTTTCCTCTACTTTGTGAAAACCCAGCATGCATGTTTTGTAGCTCCTGACAGGGGGGCTGTGCTTGAAGTTTTGATCACAGAGTTCAGACAACAGAGCCCGCATACTCATGATTACAACAATTCTGGACTCATCAAGATGAAGAATAATGCAGATATTTCCCATTCAAATTAAATTAGAACCTGCTGCAATGTTTACTTTCCTGACAGGTCAAAAAGTTTGGTAGTAAGTGAAAGATTAACTATTATTCAATATTAATTACCATTTTAAATATCTGTTTTTCTGTGTAAATACATTTGTAAATTGTTTATTTCATCTGGAGAACCACAAAGCTGTGGTGTGTTGTATCAACAAGATCCAGCATTAAGAGGTTGTTGAACTTTTCAAACCATTTCTTCTAGCTAAAATATGAGTCCTCTATTCATAAATAACTGCTTTCTCAACAGCGAAGAAGTCATCTCGTCTGAATCAGGAGAGAAATCTGCACAAATCAAGCATCGTTTACAAGGCCAAAACAGCCCTAAAAAAATATGTGTGGATTTTGACCTGAGAGACAACAGAAGATGGACTTTTCACTGGAGTGTGTGGATTTTGACGGGAAGCAACAGTTTACAGTTTAAAAATGCCTTAATGCTGGATTTGGTTTGATACAAACACCACAGCTTTTGTCTTCTCCAGATGTTAACTGATGGACTGGAGTGCAGTGGATTGTTGTGATGTTTTTATCAGCTGTTTGGACTCTCATTCTGACGGCACCCATTCACTGCAGAGCATCCATTGCCGAGACACTGATGCAATGCTACATTTCTACAAACCTGATGAACAAACAAACTCAAATACATCTTGAATGACTTGAGGGGGAGTACATTTTCAGAAAATTTTCATTTTTGGGTGAACTTGAGACTAGGAACATGCTTTAAAGTAGTTTTGATTTGATGTTGACAGATCTGTTTCTAGTTGTTCAGTTTATGAGAGAACCACAGTGCCAGACCACAGCCCTTAAAGGTCTCATTTATTTCTTTTTTAACATTCTCATTCAAGTCACACACGTTCTCCTGTCTCCCACCCTTCAAACACACACACACACACACACACACACACACACACACACACACACACACACACACACACACACACACCAACACCACACACACACACACACACACACACACACACACACACACACACACACACACACACCTCCCATTCAGCATCCTGCTGTTTGCATGTCTAGTTTTTGAGGATTGTAGCATATTGTTGAAATGCATCAGAAACGGAGAGTTGCTTGATGTTTAGCAGGAAGTTCAGTGCTAAATGTGGTGTTTGGTTTCACACGCTTTCAGACAGATGACAGGAAAAGGAGGAATGAGGCCATCATCTGATTTCTGCATCACAGCAATAAATTAAATGTTTGACCCAGTTTTATTGCTGGGTGATATAGCTAGTATAATTTAACATTGTTCATGTTTCCAGAAGTGCCTGCACAGCATCTTTCATCTGTTGTTGTTTTAGTAGTAAAGAATGCTGTTTATGGTTGTGAATTGTTTTATTGGTGCATATGAATGAAAATGATTAACTCTAATTAAAAAAAAAAAAAAGTGTAGATTTTTTTTTTTTTTTAATTAAACTAAGCATTTTACTGTTTTACTTTTTGTATTCAAAAGTGTTTATATATATGAGAATAAAATAAAACATCAACAAGCATCTTGTTTTGATTTTCATGTTGTTTTCGAAAAGAGCATCCAAGCAACATGCACCAATATAACAATTCATAACCATAAACAGCATTCTTTACCTCCATATATTGCTACTAAAACATTTTAATACATGAAAAAATGCCATGCAACATTCTGGAGTAAATCATTGAGTTCTGAATCGATTTATTGAAACTGAATGAATTTCTTGCTTCTAAAGTTTAAATGAGAGAAGTGACTTCTTTAAATAGTGTTACACCTATTCTTGAACAGCTATAAATTTCAAAATACATATTCCAGACACGTGAATGCAGATTGTTATTTATAGAAATGTATTATTTTCCACGAATAGTGGAATGTTGGGTGGGCTGAACCTTCGTTAACCAGCCTCATAATTAGGAGGGTTTGGCCTGCAGTTAAATTAAAAGTGTCTCGTTCCTCGTACGCCTGTGGGACTGTGGGACAGTACGGATTTAGAAGGGTACTAATTTGTAACCAAAAGCCTCTCAGTTTGTATTTATTGTCATTCATAATCACTGAAAGTGTTCACGTTAGAGAACATGGCTGAACATAGTGTTTCTATGCTTTTTAGTTATTTCCAAAAAGAATATAAAAAGCAACATAACATGCCTCCTCCACCATGTTGCTGTTTAATAAAACGGTTGCCATGCAAACTCGCTACTGTAAGAAAAAAGCTTGCAATGCTTGCCCCGCCTCCGGGGTCTTCTGATTGGCCCGCTGTTTTGGAACTGACATTGATGAGCGGCGCTGCATGTAAAAGTTAAAATTCTTGTAAAGGAGAACATGTTTTTGTTTCTTGCCCCGCCTGTGTTTTCTTTTTATTTATTTGATAATGTTTTAATTTTTTTTTGTTTTTCTAGATAGATGTGTACAAAAGTTTTGTTCGTGGTGGAAAACTGTTTTTATTTATAGTGCAACTTTAGTTTTAGTGCTTTTAGATGATGAAGGGAATGTTTCAGAGTTGTATGGATGTCTTTTCTGAAATGCAGCGTAACAGTCTGTAGTTTTAAAGCAGGTCTGCTTGGCCGTCGCTCTTTAAAGCTTAACCATAAAAAGCACAAACCACCGGGCTTGTAGCCTTTTGCCACATGTGCAGTTTTCCTCTAATTTGTGAAACCCAGCATGCATGTTTGTAGCTCCTGACAGGCTGTGCTTGAGTTTGATCACAGGTTCAGACATAAGAGCCGCTACTCATGATTACACCATTCTGACTCATCAAGATGAATAATGCAGATATTCCCATTCAAATTAAATTAGACCTGCTGCAATGTTTACGTTCCTGACAGTCAAAAGTTTGTAGTAATTAAGATTACTATTATTCAATATTATTACCATTTTAAAATATCTGTTTTCTGTGTAAATACATTGTAAATTGTTATTTATTATTGTAATGAAATGCTGAATTTTCAGTCACATGATCTTCAGAAATCATTCTAATATGCCGATTTGCTGCTCAAGAAACATTTCTGATTATTATCAATGTTGAAAACAGTTGTGCCGCCCAATATTTTAGTGGAATTTAAATTTGTTTAAAAAAAAAGTGAGTTGTAAATTTAGAATTCTGAGAAAAGGAAAGTCTAAACTGTGATTTAAATAAGATTCCGTAAATGTGTTATAGTATCTGTGACTCGTAAAGCTCATTATGACTCACTTACAGAAGAGATCCTTGTTTTTCGCTGACCGTCAGATATATACAGAAGTGTTTTGTCTCTGTTGATTTGTGTAAGCAGATTTTGTGGAAACTGTTGACCGTGAGCATCTTTCTCTTCCTGACCGAGACAAAACTGCACGATACGAGTATAAGATACACATCCAGTGTGCACATATAGACATGTTTCCATGTCCTGCTTTGGGAACGCTCTTCTTCTCTCTGGCTTTTCTCTGTCCTCATCACAGAGTGGACATTGTCAGGACTTCGGTCCGTCTCATCTGATTACTTCTGCAGTTTACCAGCAACATCAGAGAAGTGCCAAACATCACAAAACAGCAGGATAAGACGCTCTGGATAGCGTTCAGTCCCTTCTGGGCGAGTGAAATCTCTTGTTGCAATTAAATTTAAACATTAGATCTTTGCGTTTTGCAAGTATCAGTGATGTTTCAAAGGCTATAAACCCACCAAACAAGCACGACACGGACTTATCATGATTCAGAGCGGATAATCTGCTTGCTCTCGTAATGAGAGACGTGTCTTTAGTGCTGTAAGCAGCTGGCGGTTCAAAGGGTCAGTCGCTGGCCTTTACGGCTACGAACTGTAGGAGTCTTTATGGGGCTTGTGTTATGTAATTGGCGCATTTGGATTTATCATTCGCATTTCGGAAGTCTCAGTCCTCGATGTCCAGTAGATATTAATCCAGAACAGGGCTTACATGCAGCCTCGGACGTTCTGTCCAGATTTGCGGTTATGCAACCGTGTTTGTAAATCATGCATGACAGCCGGCTGATTGCAGTTGTGCTGTGACCTTTTGACCTCAGCTCCATAAAAGTCACATGTGACCTTCACTGATTGACATAGAGCTCAGAACGGTCAATTAGTTACATGTGCGGCTGATTGATTCAACTCAATGTATTGACTTCATTTAGAGGGAAACTTTAAGTATGTGTAGTTTCAGCCTCTGTGCATGGATAGTTTGATGCATGTTGTATGCAAAAACAGGAAAAGTTTTAATCTGAATGACTGACTTTATGTATTTTCTCAGGTTTATTGTCATTCTGCTGTCATGTTCACCAGGCTGCTGCAATTATTTGACAGGTTCATCAATCTTTAAAACATATTCAAGTTTTGTTGGAATCACTTGGCAAGTAATATACAATAATAATAATAATAATAAATTAAATAGATTATATACATTTAATAGAAATATTGATAATAATATAGTAAAAGATAAATAAAAAATTAGCAAAAATAAATAAATTATACACATATAATAAAAATGTATTAATATTATTATGAGTAATACTAAATAAATAAAAATAAGATTACAAAATAACAATTAATAATTTACTAATAGACATTTGACAAATACTTGAAGGGAGAAAAAACAATTATGCATAAAATATGTTAATATTATTATGAATAATAATATAGAAATAGGTAAAATAAGACAACATTAAATAATAACAAAATTAAATAAATAAATAATATTCATATAATACAAATATGTGAATAATTTTTATAATATAGATATAAATATGATATAAAATAACAAAAAATGAATGTTATTATGAATAATGCTAAAGAAATATATAAAAGAGAATGCAAAGTAAAATATGTACATTAAATATTAATATTATTGAATAACATAGAAATAGATAAGTAAGTATATAAATGATATACATATAATAATCGTCATACATTTTTATTTTAAATAATAATAGGAATAATTCTAAAATCAGGTCACTCTACTGCTGGACAATGGACTTCATGAATGCATGAATTAATAAATAAGGATGCTTCTTACTTTTAATGATAGTTTTTATCTGTCAGCATCAGTGCTGGTTGAGTCTCATGTGTTTATAGTGTGTTAGTGTCTGAGCACTGCATATGGGCCTGTGTTTGAGGTGAACCAGGGGCCTTATTAAACCAGCTTCCTCTCCAAAATCTGTGCTGCTGCGGGGCCTGGGTCCGGTGACTCCGGCACTCCGGTCGGACGTCTGCACACAGCTGGTCCTCCTCATCACATCTGGAGGAGAGCAGGTTCAGGCTGGCACGGAGATAACTAGTTTATTTGGCCGCTTGTTCTTTGTCTTTCAGTTTGTGTTATTGGTTGTTTTTTTTGTGGGAGACAAAAATGCAATTAAATAATTTTCTTATTAGATCATTGTCATGGAAGGGAGTCTTGACTAAGAGCCAGATGTCGTGATTTCAATCTGTCATATTTTTGTAGTTACTGCTAGATGCTTTAATTTTGTGCATTTAATAAGTAGTTAGATTTTTTTGATTGCATTGCATTTAAACCCTAAATCAGGGTTATTAGCGTTAATACTGTGTGTGTGTGTATATATATATATATATATACTGTGTGTGTGTGTGTATATATATATATATGCAATATATGAAGTTTTGGTGATTAAAGGGTTATTATAGTTAACTAAAACCATAAAAAAAGATTTTTGTTACTTGAAATAACATAAAATACTTAGAAAAACTTGTATTTTATTTCAGCTAGTTGCAAGGGAAACATTTCAAATTTTTATTTAGTTTAAATTGATGTATTAAAATAACTAAAACTACAACTGAAATAAAAATGAATAAAAACTAATAGAAAAATGTTATAAAACTAATAAAAATATCACTGTAGTAATATTAACCTTTCTTACTTTGTTTAGTTTAACTAGAAGTATTATAATTACCAAAACTAAAACTAATAAATAAAAATTGTGAATTATATACAGAAATAAGTGTTAAAAATATAATTAGAAATGATAAAAACACTAAATAAACTAAAACTAATAAAGAAAAATTATAAATTCTATATAAACATAAGATATAATTACAAATTATAATTTAAAAACTAAATGACAAATGAAATATATTTAAAATGTAATGAATACAAATATAATAAAAAACTAAATATAAATGACATACACAAAATATAATTAATAATTATTATTAAAAATGTAAAAAAAAAAAAAAGTTAAAAAATTGACAAAAACCACAAGAAAGTTACTCAAACTTTAACTAAAATATTATTTAAAATAATAACAAAAACTATTCATGTATGATGCTAAATGCTTCCCTAACAACAGCTTCGTCGCTGAAATGAGCCGAAGCCTCACGCAGCCAGTGGCAGATAGTTTAGGAAGGTCTGCGGTGACGTCCGGTCGCTCCGGGGATGTCAGGGTCTGACACGGGCCGAGCTACAGGATGGGAGATAAGAATCCTGTTTCAGCACAGCACTTTTCTGCTCGACTGAATCATCGGTGAAAACACACATCTGACAGCAGCAGTCTGTAACATGGGCTGTGTTCAGAATCCTTTTGGCAAAGAAACTGATGCTTTTATTTTGCAAGGTGGATGCATTAAGTGCATGTTAGGCTGTGGTGTGGATGTCAGTTGTACTGTGGTTAGTGTAGAGCGGGTTGGTGTTGGATCTGATCATCGTGCTGGTGTTCGCTGAGAGACTTTGGGTCGGGGGAGGATCTGTCCTCTTTCAGGGTTTCCTCTCTTTAATCATGCCTCTCTCTTTTGTTTTGTATTTTGGGTTTTCAGCACGCTACAGCTCAAGAGAAAGACACACGATCAGGCTTACTGTGTGTTGCATTCATGAATATTCAGTGCATTCGCTGTTTTCTGCCATGCATCTCACACACGATTAGCATCAATGTAACATTAATAATAAAAATGCATTTCATACTTGAATACACCATTTCAGTGATGAACACTGAACTTCATAAATAATTGGGGGGTTAATGAAAGATTCTGAGAAGAAGGCAATAAATAGGCTTAACTTATTGAAAGAAGAAGATCATTTGACCTTATTGTTATATAGCAAGTTTAGTTCAAATGTACAAACCCCAAGAAAACATCATGATATTTATGATTTCATGCATTCATGATGTTTGTAAAAATGCTTTTTTTTTATGATAAATAATGTTTAATACATGTATACATACATACATACATACATACTGGTGTCACTAATTATAGTATTTATTTAATATAGTAGCTTAATATGGTTTAAGTCTTAAAAAATATCAAATCAGTACGAATACAAAAATTTTTCTAATGTATCCTTGCTATATAAAAGTGTCAATAATAAAGTTTAAAAACTCGATGACCATAAACTTATTATTGCTTATTTAAATTATTATAATTATTATTATTTAAATAAATAAAATAAAATACTTAAATTATTTTAATTATTTTATTTAATTTATATTTTCATTGTTAATTTATTTATGTTTTTGTTGTAAGTGAAAATAATTTGATTTATTTAAATATTTATAAATAACCTATAAAAAAGTTTATTATTATATTAAAAAACATCAAAATAAAACTTTAGTAATATTAACACTAAAACCATTAAAAATGTCTTAACATCATATAAAAAAACGTTACTTGAAATAAACTAAACATTAACTAATATAAAATATTTTTTTTTTATTTCAGCTAGTTGCCAAGGAACCCTTTCTTATTTTTAGTTTAGTTTAGCTAGAAGTATTATAATTACCAAAACTAAATAAACTAATAGATAATAATTATGAATTATATATAGAAATATATGTTAAATATATAATTAGAAATGATAAAAAAAAAAACACTAAATAAACTAAAACTAATAAATAAAAATTATAAATTATAAATAAATTATACCGGTTTTGGTATATAAACATACTCTAAAAGATATAATTACAAATTATAATTTAAAAACTAAATAATAAATAAAATATATAAAAATATATTTAACATTTAATTAATACAAATAAAAATTACACATGGAAAATAAATGAAAAATATATTTACTAATTATTATTTAAAATGTAAAACATAGAAATATAAAACATGGCAAGAATACAAAGTTAGTAAAACTAAAGTGAAATCAGAAAATAATTTAAATAATAATAATAATAATATATATATATTTATTTATGATTTTATATATACAAAATAAATATTAAATATTATAAAATTGTATTTATTTTTTACACAATTACACAATTGCATGTGTTTTAAGCTATTTAATGATTAAGTTTACATTATTTAATTATATATTTTTCATCATCTCGTCTTCATTTGTCTGATTATTTTTTTATAATCTAGTATTTATGTGTCTTTGATTATTTTGTGTTTCATTTTTATATTTCTGAATATCTTTGTTCTGTGTGTGATTTTTCTCTCCGTGTATAATGCATATTTATTCCACATGAATCTCGCTCATGGATCTTTTGTACGCTCTAAATTGTCCCGAGTCTCCCAACAATTGGTCCATTCAGGAGCGCTTGATTGGGTTTGCCTTCGGCCGGCGTGGGAGAGAGTCGAGCCGAGGGCATGAAAGGAGAAACCACAAGATCACACAAAGCCTGTTGTGTTGTTGTTTGTGGGACTGTTTAATACAGGAATTGGTGCTTTGAAAATGAATTAGAATTTAGAGCAGTATTCCATTAAAATACTAGATATTTGAAGAAAAAGTGCATGCAAATCTTGCATACTAGGGTGTTGTCAGGGCATTGCCATGTGGTTGCTACGTTGTTCTTAGGATTTTTCAGAATAATTTGAGTGGTTTCCAAGTGGTTGCTTACTGGCCAAAAACACGTATCACTCTTTCTCAGTGCATTATGGGTGTCCTCCTCTCCTCTTTACTCCCGTGTTCTGTCAGTATTACAGTGTTTGTGGTTACTACGGTGAGAGAACAAAGTACCATGGCCCCTGGAATGCTGGGAAAGAATGTGTCGGGGGGGAGAGAATGATTCAGAGCGGCTCTGATAACAACAAGTGCTGGAACAGAAGAAACGTACAATACTAGACCCTCTGATGACACGTTTATTGGCCGCTTCATAAATAATAGGCAGATATCGTTGCACATACTAAGGATTCTTGGAATCAGTGTGTGTGTGTGTGTGTGTGTGTGTGTGTGTGTGTGTGTTTATATCTTCAAAACAGAAAATGATTCATAAATAAAATGTATCTTTTATGATCTGTTCTGATTTATTTGGCTGTTTTTGTTGTTTGTGGTCATAGAGACTATATGTGTAAAAATGCACTTACACTCAAAGAATTGGATTGGTAATTTTTTAAAAAAAAATTTTTATGTTTTTGCTCACCAAGGTTACATTTATTTTAGTAGTATTATTATTATTTTTTAATATAACTTTTTTATTTAAATATATTGTAAAATGTAATTTATTTCTGCAATCAAATCTGTATTTTCAGTATCATTACTCCAGTCTTCAGTGTCACATGATCTTCAGAAATCATTCTAATATTCTGATTTGCTGCTTAAGAAACATTTATGATTATTATCAGTGTTGAAAACAGTTGTGCTGCACAATATTTTTATGGAAGCTGTGATGAATAGGGATTTTTTGATGTATTGAAAGGTTGTGATGATTTATATTTTTGTGAAATTTTTTTTTTTTTTTTATTAAAAATGTCTTTACAGTCACTTTTGATCAATTTAATGCATCCTTGCTGATTAAAAGTGTGCATTTAAAAAAAAAAAAAATACTGACCCCAAATAATATGTGAGTATATGTGTAAAATAATATATATTATATATATATATATATATATATTATATATATGATTATATATATATATATATATGTGAGTATATGTGTAAAAATAATATATATATATATATATATTTAGTATTTCATTAAATTATGCATATAAATAATTTCCCCCCTTAAAGTTCTTGTTATACATTAAGAGTGCCTGACCTCATAAAACCCATTTGACAGGCATTATAGAAAGCTTTAATGCATCTGTAGAATGAGAAGCTACACATGCACTTGACAAATGTGACTAGTTATGGTTTTCAGTTCTAGTTAAGTTGTTTCTGTTTGGGGTCAGTTTGACCCCTAAAACACATTTTAAATGTGTTTTTAAGTATGTTTGAGTTATTAAACACCACAGTCTCTCTGAGGCCCCAAACGGAGCACAGGGTTATTATGGTTTTGGGTTAATTTGTCTCTAGTCAATTAGCTTTATATAAAACAAGTGTGTGGTGGTGTGTGTCCTCATGTAGAGGAATGTGTGTGAGTGTAAGCAAACGTGTATAAAGTTTGTTTTAGTCTGAGAACATGAAACTAAGTCACACTAATGGCACTCCTCGGTGCGGTATGAAGTGTGTGTGTGTGTGTGTGTGTGTGTGTGTGTGTGTGTGTGTGTGTGTGTGTGTGTGTGTGAAGAAGGATTAGGAACAGATGCCGTGGCTGGCGATAAGCCACATTTAAATGTTCTAAACGTTTTGTAGATAGAGATGTTCTGGTTCTGTCCCGATCTCTCGTGTGTTTTTATATCCACTAAATCCATGATGACATGCTCTTTTAATAGCATTCAACAGATTCATTTTATCCAGCTGCTAGTAAATCCACTCAAACCCGGATTCCCAGAAACCTATGAGGTTTCTAAGAAGTTCTGTGTGGTTTTAGCACGTTGCTGTGCGGTTGCTAGGGTCTTCTGGGTGGTTGCTAGGCGATTTGCTTACTGTTTTCGTTAATGTAACACTTGCCATTGCAACTAATACCTCAGTGGTTTCTTATGAAAAACTGTAAGTTGCTGGGATGGCTTTCTTCAGTCGTATTATTAGATGTATATTTGCATAGCAGATGGTCAGGAGCTCATGAATATTCATCACACAAATCATGAGTTTGTGTGAATGTGTTTGTGTGTATATTTGACTTGACGCTTGTGTATTTGTGTAGTAGTCTTTTTGTGAATGTAATTTCCATCCCGTATGTATGCAGCAGGTAAGAACTAGTGATGCATCAAAATATATTACCTATTGATTATATTTTACTTTACCTGTCAGTGATGTCTTCATGAACTAATGCATGTTTTAATAAATCTGTCATGAAAACGAGTTTTTATTACAGCCGTCGTTTAATACGTTGTATTTCAAAAGCGATAATTGGAGTAGAAACATGGTTATCTTATTTGCAATTTAAATGTCTGTGTGCTGGTTATTAAATCAGTTAGATTGATTAATTGATTGTAGATTTTATAACAAAATACAAGCATTAAATGTCGTTTTGATGCTTTTTTTGCGGCTTGACATATTCGTATATCTGCCTCAGTTAAAACAATCATCTGTTCCTCTTTACTACGAGTTATATCATGAAATAAACACAAATGAACATCAGAAGGTTTGTTGAAAGATGCGAAACGTACTGAAATGTATTATGTCTCATATAATCACAGGCTATAATAAAATAATAAAGCGGCTTGTAAACAATTAGTTACGTTACATTTACCGCGCATTAAGACGTGGATATGAAAACTGCATTGAGTGCAATTATCAAATACATCTTATTTTAAGATTTTAGTTGTTTTTAAGTTTTCCGCTAAACTAAAACTTTCATTTTTAGTGTTTCTGAAAAAACGAATTTTGGTGCCTGACAAGTCATTGACTAATCATTGAGCACATGTGCTCTATTATCCTTCACATTATAACAAAATATTATATTGAAACAAACTCCCTTCGGTTAAGTTGAGGACAGTTCCTAGGCTTTAAAGGTCTGGATCTTCTCCAGTCGCAAACTGCCTCGAACAGCCATAACAAACAGACCCACAGCTTGAAACATGAGCAGAGAGTCGATATCACAACCAACATCAACACATCATCAGCGTTCAGACTCGAGGCATGTGTCTGAAACAACAGTCCTGGATCTTTGTTCTCTCGCCCACAGAGAAGAGGTCCACCAGAACGCCGTTCGCTGGAGGAAGAGGTTCTCCTTTGTGTGCAAAATGAGCGCCAACCCTAACACGGGCGTTCTGGACCCCTGCGTGTGTCGCGTCTCTGTCAGGAAGGTGAGGTGAACTCTTCATGCTTTGGGCTCACTGAAGCGAGCTCAGGGTCTGAGTTGAACTTGTACCTCAAATTAAAGGTGGAAGTGTTGCTCATGAAGGTGTGTTGGGATAAACATCGATGACTGTCCCGTCACTGAACTTCCCTCTCTTCCTGTTTTCATTACAGGAACTCAAAGGAGGAAAAACTTATTCAAAGGTGAGTGAAAGCATCCACATCTTTCCCTTAAGTACATTTATATATAGAACTGAGATGCAATTTAACATTCGTTCAGAGCCTTACTAAAACTATTCATCTCTTTAAATCTCTTTAAAAACAGTGTTAACCATCAAAAGTTTGGGGTCAGTAATTATTTCTTCATTTCTTTTATTCAGCAAGGATCAATTAAATTGATCAGAAGTGACAGTAAAGACATTTATAATGTTACAAAGTATTTCTGTTTCAAATAGAAGTCTTCTAAATTTCTGTTAATCAAAGAATCCTGAAAAATAAAACATTCTGTGGCACAACGGTTTTAAACATTGATAATAATCAGAAGCAAATCAGCATATTTTCATGATTTTATTGAGATATTGTGACACTGAAAGACGGAGTAACGGAGTAAAATGATGGCTGGAAAATTCAGCTGCGCATCACAGAAATAAATTACAGTTTAACACATATTCACACAGAAAACAGCTATTATGAATTGTAATAATATTTCATAATATTACTGATTTTACTGTATTTTTATTCAAATAAATAAATAAAAAATTAAGGACCCTAAGCTTTTGAACGCTGGAGTATTGTATCAATCATATTGTATAGAGTATTGAGTCAATCATCAAAATAAATATCTATCTATAAAAATATCTACTGTGCATAATATAGAGACGAATATTATCTGAATGTCTAGATATGCCTTTGACTTTGTTGCATAAAACTTTAAATATGCACAGATTGGTCTCTCTTCTATCTTGTTTTTCCATCACAATACTTTAGAAAGAGCTGTGTCAAAAACAGCTAATTTAATTAATAAAAGGCTTAAAACTGTCTATAACTGATATTTTCATTAGTCATTGGATTACTCATTTGAAATACTTTTTTAATTGCACCATAAAGCATTGCTTTTGCAAACTCTTGGTTTTCTCTCGGCGTCCTTGTGACACATAAAAATCATATAAATCTCATAAAATAAAACTCCTCTTATCAGTGCATCATGTGAAAGGCCTTCACAAGCTGTGGTTGGAGTCATGCATCACATTAACACTCTCCAGTCAACAAAACATTACACTTTACAGCATTATGGTGTATACCTCGCCTTGATGCTGTAAACTCGTTTGTCTGGCTAGTCATAAGATTTTCACGCTCATTATGACGCTATAGTCATTTGATTGCAGGTTTCTTGCATGTGATGCTTATCTTACATAAGCATTGCTTATTACCGCTCACATAAAAGACCATTCAATCTCGCGGCCTGACCCGGCGTTACCCAGAAGTGCCCTAGATAGCGCACAGAGGTGGGAATGCTTCATTCTTTGGCAGTTAATCAACTTTTCCTTGTGTTTTCTCCTGCAGCAGGGCTAAGTTTGGATTTCCCCCTTCTAAAAATACTCGTGCTCCGCAGGAGAAGCGCTCTTTAAATAAATGCATCTGGCAGCGGTAGGTGTTCAGGGAAATGAACCGTCGTGGAGCCTCTGAGACATGACAATAAGTCAACAGGATGTTTCACCAGCAGCCGTCTACTAATCGTTTACCGAACTCTCAGACGTGCAACAGAAATGACGCTGCACTGTTGTCAAAATAGCAAATAATGAATGAAAGAGGCTCACCAAATCAAACTCACCAATTACTTCCAGAAACATAAGGAAGTGGATTATTCTGGGAAACCGATGATTCATTTTGTCATGACTGTGATATTCCCGTATGGACGGATCCGGTATTCCTCTGTAGCAGGGTTCAAACTTATTATCGAATTAGTTTTGAAAGGCAAAGATTCAACAAACCGTGGGCTGAGAAAGAGCAGGAGGGACCGAGTCTGATGTGCACCATATGCTCTATACGCTGCCAAACTATAATCAGCACATATTTCACATTTGGCATGGCATGATGGGAATCGTGTGCTTATAAACAAAATTAAATGTCATCTGTGTGTGTGTGTGTGTGTGTGTGTGTGATCCTCTCAGCTGGGCTTTGCTGATCTGAACATGGCGGAGTTTGCTTGATGGGAATCGTGTGCTTATAAATGGGCTCCACCAGTCCGCGCGCTGCTGTCTGCTGGAGGGATACGACACCAAGAACACCCGGCAGGACAACTCCATCCTGAAGGTCAGAGGTCAAACACCAGCTCACACACACCTGTACTCTTTTAAAAAAAAACTAATTTATCTCATATATTAGAAATGGCATTTTCTAGCAAGTGACACAAAGACATAAAATTAAAAGTGCCAACAGGAGTGCAAATCCAAGATTTAAGAAGTTAATTTTTAATAAATAAAAAAGAGAGAGAGAGAAAAAAAAAGAACAGAGAAACTTTTTTTAAATCATGCAAGCCAGGCTAAATTATATGAATCAAACAGAAACTTAACATAATAAAACATGCTAAACGGCGTGCACATGCAAGGGACAGAAGATAGAAATTCAAGAAATAAAATAAAATGAATACATAAAACAGAAATGTAATATTTTTAAAAACTAAGCCAACAGGGGTGCAAATACCAGACACGGTAAACAGAAATTCAAGAAATTAATGTAAAACAAACAAACAAACAAATAAATAAATAAATATAAAAATAAATGAAAATATATAAATAAAACAGAAACTTAACTTTTTTTAAATCAAGCCAACGGAGCAAAAACAAGGGACAGTAGACAGAAATTCAAGAAAATAACTTAAGATAAACAAACAAACAAACAAACAAACAAATAAATAAAATAAAAAACATATAAAAATAAATAAAAATATATCAATAAAACATAACATTAACATTCTTAAAAAAATAAACATTTTATTTCTTAAAAAAAAAAACATTACTAAACATTTACATTAATTTCTGTCTATTGTTCCTTGTATTTACACCCGTTAACTGTTTTATAAGCCAACAGGTGTAAATACAAGGAACAATAGACAGAAATTAATGTAAAACAAACAAATAAATAAAATAATAAGTAGAAAAAAATGAAAATATATAAATAAACAGGAACTTAACATGTAAAAATCAAGCCAACAAGAGCAAAAACAAGGGATAGTAGACAGAAATTCAAGAAATTAATGTAAAACAAATAAATAAAATAAAAATAAATACATAAAAAATGAATGAGATGAAAACAAGGGACAGTAGACAGAAATTCAGGAAATTAAAAATTAATGAGATTAATGTAAAACAAATAAATAAAATAAAAATAAATACATAAAAAATGAATGAGATGAAAACAAGGGACAGTAGACAGAAATTCAGGAAATTAGTTCAAAATAATAAATAAATACATAAAAATAAATAAATGCATAAAAATAAATGAAAATATACAAATAAAACAGAAACGTAACCTTTTTAAAACAAGAATACATGTTAAAATAGAGGGGACAGAAGAGAGAAAATATCCTCAATAATTTAATTTTATATTTTAAGGCATGAAATGAAAATAAACAAATACATAGAAATAAATGAGAGTAAATAAATAAAAATAGGAACTTCACATTTTTTTAAATCAAGCCAACAGGAATTAAAATACAAGGGACAGTACACAGAAATGCAAGAAATTAATTAATGAATAAAAAAATTAAATAGAACAGAAATGTAACATTTTAAAATCAAGACAACAGGGCACAAATACAAGGGACCATAGACAGAAATTCAAGAAAAAAAAATATAAATAAAGGAAAGAAAACAATAAACACTAAAAAAAACTTAACATGTTTAATATGAACAAACACTCCAGGTTTGTGAATATGTGATTATGTGATTGTTTCATCTCTGCTCTCTCCTGCATGATTTGTTATTCGTGGTTATGTAATTTTCTTGAAACTGGGCTCCATCTTGTTTCAAAAACTTTAAACTGAACTCTAAGGGAGTAAGTTATGCAAGCATTATTTGCGATGTTAAATTGATCAGTGAAAATGGAACGTGTTCTTTCCTCTCATTTTGAGTGACCATCGGAATGACCCTCTTATCTGGAGATCCCTGCTTCAAAACGTGAGTGTGTGGCTTTTCACGGTCTGCTGCTGTACTCTGGGCTCCTGCGCCTCCTTCAGGCTGATAAACCACAGTACAACAAACATAAAGACTTCATGAGTGTCAGAAAGGCTTTTTTTGTGTATAATTAGTCCGCCAAGCACCGCCAAATGTATATCTGTGGCCGGTCGAGACCCTTCCCTGCAGCTGGACTGTAAAGGAGAAGGAACCGCTGAAGTTTTGGCTAAACGGAGACCTTCTGTACTCAGTTCTGGTAAAGTCACATGTCTTTAACGCTGTATTATATCACAGACATGGATGAGAGACAGTAATGATGAAATCCTAACACTTCAAAGCATATCATGTCCAGTAAACTTCATGTTTAAGTTGTTTTGTTGTTAATTTTCAGTGCAGTATTTCTGTGGTCATTTTGAATGTTTTTGTTCTTTAGCTCTTTCCGAGGAGCTGGATCAGGGTCAAAGTCTTGATGAATCGTTTCGCACGGGACATTCACGCAACTCGAGTTATGCCAGTCAGCAGAGCAAACTATCAGGTGTGTGTGTGTTTACACTGACTGTCTTTCCATAAGAAAGGAAACTCCAGTGAATTCTGTATGTGTTTTCTTGCGTGTCGTCTCCAGTTGCTGATTAAGGAAGCGCGCCTACAGCTTCCTGTCTTTTTTCCCTGCTATTGTTTGAATGTTTGCTTAACATACTGCTACTGACACTTCAGGAGCGCTCGCCGCAAAAACACTTAAAAGACACTTAAAGGTCTTTCACGTGTTTCCCAGCACATTCTCATCAGCTACAGCGTGCTTGTGTGCTTTCGTCAGATTATTGCTGCGTCTAAATAAGTTATTTATTACGTGGATTAGGTATGTTTTAAATATTAAATACAGTTGTTATTATTAAATAAATTAGGTTATTAACCTAAAATTAAAACCGTTAAAAATATTTTAAATAAAAGAAACTTTAACTGAAATAAAATATAAACATATTTAAAATTAAAATTATTTTATCTCATTAACTTTAACTTAATGACATAAAAAACAAAAACTAAAAATGGAATAAAAATGAATAAAAAAACTATATATATATATATAATATATATATATATATATAATAAATAATATATATAATGATATATTTAAAAAAACACAATAAAATGACAAAACCACAGTAAAATTACTAAATTTAATTTACTAAAAGTTTAACTTAAAATGAGAATGTAAATATAAAAATACAATTATCTTAAAAATAACTTAAAAATATCAAATAAATATTGATCGAAAATACTAAAGACTATATTAGTATCTCAATTATACTAAAATAACATTGATTAAATCATGTTATAAATAGTTTTAAATCTAACAAATACTAATAAAATATTAATCAGTATTTTTACATGTGATTTTGACTGATGATGACAATGTTTTTATTAAGTAAAATTCCCAAATTTTATAAATGTATATAATTTCTTGTCATGCATAATATTTGTTTTGTTTTGTTTTATTGTATTTTAGTACTTATTGTTTATTTGCTGTCACCTGATGTTTGCTTTTCACTTTTTCCTCTGTAACTCTGTAAATTGTCAAGATTTATCACTTTAATTAAAACAAAAGGTGCAGATTTTTAGGAGGAGAAGGTCAAAATGATTTATTTAGTCTGAAATTACGTTTCATTAAACAAACTTGTATTCAACTAAAGGTCGACTGATTTTTCCTGTGGATTTTAACGATAGCTAGGTTGGCCGATACCGATTAACCAATACCGATAGTTTTTAAATTGGATACTGAATGAAAACTAAAGTAGTGCATTACTTTTTTTTATCTTTCTGTACTAATTCAACATCAAGTCAACAAATTAATTATGTAGGAATGATATGAAATCATTGCATATACACACTGTTCGTTGTCTGTTTTAAATCCACATCTGAAGTGTCCCACATCAAACAAACAGCACGTGGCATCTGTGATTTCGCCTCTAGAGGTCACTCTAATGACAGCGGACCTTTAGCTGCTCCAGCAACGGACGAAACTTGTAAAAACTATCGCCATGGATTTTTGCAGATAGTTCCAGCAATCAATTATCGGTGCCGATTAATTGGCAAAACCGATATATCGGTTGAACTCTACATTCAACAACTACTTTGAATCAATGAAAAAAAGCCATCACCAGATCTTTTCTCTGTTCAAAGCTCAAATACAGGTTTTCACGGTGTACTACACTTTCTGCAACCTAGAAACGTCATAAAATCGCTCTTCTGAGAAGCTGCAGCTCTTCTCATGTGGAGCTTGAAGTGTTGCATGATGTTTTTTGATGGTGCATAAGTGTGCTTGTGTTTAACGCACAGATCTGTGTGTTTGTGTTTACAGGCTACAGCACCGAACACTCCTGCTCCTCCAGTCTGTCTGATCTGACCCATCGCAGAAACACGTCTACAGGCAGCAGCGTGAGCGCCGACCCTCCGTCTGAGAGTGACACCCGTCCCGACCGGCCTCCGCGACCCCCGCGGCCCATGCTACCCTCCAACAGACCGCCGCGGTACATCCACGTCAGCCACGAGAAACAGAAATGTCAGACAGTAAATGTAACTGGCATTTCCTTCTGTTCATTTCAGGAGAAAGCAGGATTCGGTGGAGGATCAGCCGAGCTGGGTCAACGACACGCGTCTCGACGCAGACGACATCGTGGAGAAGATCGTCCAGAGTCAGAACTTTTCTGACATCAGTAACAACGAAGGTGAGCATTTCAGATCACAGGACAATCAAACTCTGATCCATTAAACTGCATCTGAACACCGATGCATTGGTCATTTGTAGTGGAAATGCAAATGCATCTGCTTACAAAACTAATAATTATTGCACCAAAACAAGAGTTTCAACTTTGGCAGCTAGGTACAGCTTTAAGAAAAATTAAGCACGATTAATAAAATAATTTATTGCAGATTTACGTTTCTATTTTTGTATTTCCAGTTTTGATGCAGGTATTTAAATGATAGTATACACACTTTATTTGTATACAATCTGAAAATAAATAAATGAATAAATATTTTATCTTTATTTTATTATTTATATATATAGTAAGTGCACTTGATGCAATTTATATAATATACTGTATATAAATAAATATAATATACTATAATATATAAATATATATATATATATATATATATATATATATATATATATATATATATATATATATATATATATATTCTGCAAATAATAAAAAATATAGTAAAAACATAAATAAAACTACAAAAATATATAAAATGGTTGAGATGAGAAATTAAGTGTGGTAAATAAAATGATTTATTGCAGATTTTTTTGGTTTGTATTTCCAGTATTGATGCAGGTTTTTAAATTATAATAAATTTTTGAGATCTAATTTATATACAAATCTGCAAATGTATTTTAATAAGATACTATATAAATTAAACTTATTATATTTTTTTTTTTTTTTTATTTTGTTAAGATTATATTTTTTATATTAAATTTATTATATTTATGATATGTAAAAATATATTTTATTATTTATATATAATGTATATATTGCATATATAATGCAAGGAATAAAAAATATAAAAAAACATAAATATAGGAAACTAGAAAAATACATAAAATTATTTCTTTGTAGATTTGTGTGTGTATATATGTGTGTGTGTGTATATATATATATATATATATATATATATATTATATATATATATATATATATTTATATATATATATATGTATGTATTTGCATTAAACATGGATTTCAATGCAAACACACACACACATTTAATTGACATGCACAAGACTTCACTGAACATCTTCATCATACCTGATATAAACTTGTGGTGACACCGTGATGTATGTACTGATGAAATATTGATCCTCCACTTGACAAATCTGCTTACAAGCAAGATTCATTTGAGCCGCATGTTAAACCAGATGTGAACAGTCGTCATGTGCTCGCTGCAGTCCATTCACCTTCTGTTCTATCTGTTCTGTGTGTGTGTGTTCAGATAGTAACCTGAGACTGTTTGTGAGCAGAGACGGAACGACAGCGCTGAGCGGCATCCAGCTGGGAAACAGGTGATTCAACACAAACACGCCACAAAAATACAGCATCAAGAGCTGCAAAAACACACACACTCACTGATCGTACTCTGTGTTGTGTTCACAGGGTCTCTGCCGGTGTGTATGAGCCAGTCGTCATCGAAAGCCATTAGATTTACCCCCGTGCTGCTCCTGTTTTCTCACTTCATCAAAATACTGGAAGAATCACACAAATCTATTCCAGTCACCTCTTGCATTAGATCATTAGTCTAAATTACTCCAGACAAACATTTAAGTGCAAACCACTGCAGGTGCCTGAAGCAAAGTATCGTGATGCTTCACAACACAAGAACATTTTAGACAGTTTTGATCTCGTAACTATGGAAGCCTGTTTCTGACACAGGATAAAAGAATAAAAAATGTAATCGCCACTTTTTATCTCACAATTCAGAGAAAAAAAGTAAGAATTGCAACATGTAAGTTCAAAACTGCAAGATTTATATCTTGCAATTAATTTTTTTGAGTTTGAATCGCAATTTTGAAACATTTTTTGCAATTCTGTTTCTCTCAGAAACAATGTTCAAATTTTGAGATATAAAGTTTTATTTTTATTATTTGTTTTATTCTGTGTTGGAAACGGGCTTCCATACATGCCACTGAGTGCAGCTACACGTTCATGTTTTCTACTTCCAGCTGCATACTGTATGTGTGTGTTTTGTCTCGTCTGTTTCTTCCTTTCACATCTGTGCGTGTACTTGTGTCCGAGTCTGATGCCATGTTTTTCATTTGCGGCGAACACTAAGTTTTGTCACGATTGGGCTCTTGGCGTGGGCTATTCCTGGAGCACCAGCCGGTCTGAGTGCTTTGAAAGGACCGGAGACATTCGCTGACCCACAGGACGTCCCGTCTGCCGTCTGTTGTCTGTTGTCTGTTGTCCTCAGTCTTCGGTTTTCCTCTCACCATTGAACCTGTTGCTGTGCAACACAAAACTCCCTCTCTACAGATTCTAGTGTTATGAAACCAGTTTAATGCAGTTTACAGAAGAATCTCACCAAAACCGTCCAGGTCATATTGTAGCTCAAATTCAAAATGACAAGAAAATTAAACCAATTTTTGAATCGTTAAAGAAATAGTTCACCAAAAAAACTGAAAATGTGCTGAACATGTGCTCATCCTCAGACCATCCAAGATTAGGATGAGTTTGTTTCTTCATCAGATTTGGAGAAATGTAGCATTCCATCAATCGCTCACCATTTTTGCCATTTTTTTTTTGTATTGTAACATTGATAAGCAATTTTGGTAATTCCCATCACAAATAATTCCCATTATTGCTTATTCACAATGATTATTTTCATTACCTTTTTTTTTCATTTTCATTGTTTTCTGTTGCAATGCAATATTTTAATTAGCTTAGTAATATAAATCAATATGGCACTATTAAATAATTGCTTTATTATATTAATAATTGTCTTTTTATTTTACACATTATTATTAATATCTTTTTTTTCCTTGTTTTTTTTTTTTTTGCATTACAACAATTTTGGGGTAATGTACTTAAATGTCATAAAAAAATAACCAAAAAATAAAGGCAATTTTTTTCCTCAGTAAATTCTTCTGATTTTGGGATGAAATATGACCTGGACATTTCTCGTGAGATTTCATGAGATTAACCCAAATACTTTTGGGGGCCAAACTGCATACAATAAATACATACTATTTCTAAATACAGCTTCTGTAAGAACATATTTATTGGTTTATCACGAGCTGTTGATGTTTAGTGTGACACTAAATGCAGTCAGTGGCAGGACTGAATTATTCACAATATCATGAATGATTCCAGCCACTGCTGGTTCACATATCGCTGACAGGACAGTAAAGTTGGTCTTTATCATTGTGAAAGTGAGTTTTACGGCCTGCGCCTCTTGAAATCATTAAACTGTGGCTGATTTTTCCAATACAGAGGAACTCCACACATCCTCAGATTTCCCAGAACCAGCTGGCTGGTTATTTTCCTTCGTAAACAATCCCTTGAGACAAATTGTGCTTGAGTTTTACAGTAAGACATGCTTCAAGTGCACTTGATAAGCTGTGATCGACTCTTTCAGATACGTATGGTGCTGCTCATATGAATTGAGTGTTTGCATGAGTCTTTTGACTGCTTTATTCATATATTTCCATTGTTTTTAAACTTTTAAACAGGAGTTCTCTCATTTATTCTAATGTGAACGTACTCCAGATTGGCATATTAATTTTAGCACTTGCTAAATCACGATGCACGACATTATCACTAAACACTATACTTAGGATCATACAAGCAGAATGACGTTCATCTGTTCAGCACCAAACACTGAGATCTTTACATGTCCTTTAACTCTGGAGTGAGTTAAAGAGTACAAAATGCACAAGTCCTTCATATCTTTTGCAGATAAGCTAACATTTTAATGCTATATTAATGAGATAGACCTATAACTTAATAAATGTCTATAATTTTAATGAAATTCACTTGTATTTGTATGTAGCGCACTATTTTTGTGAATCTCAAATGTGCTTTTAATAAAGTTTAAGAAACTGTTTTACCCATTCTGCTTTGTTGTCATTATGAAGGTTTGTTGTAATGACGGACTGATTAAAATTAAATTGAATCTTGTAGTATTCAATCAGCCTCTGTTAAAACTATTTTAATTGTTAAATCCAACAAACATGAGTTCATTTAAACATAATGAGTTCAATTACACAAGTATTCAAAAGACTGTGGTACAGTTTTTTAATGCTTTTGAAATAAGTCTCTTTTGCTCATCAAGGCTGCATTTATTTAATCAAAAATACCGTAAAAATTGTGAAATATTATAATTTAAAGGGCACCTATTATGCCCTTTTTTTAACAAAATATAAGTCTCAGGTGTCTTGTGTATGCAAAGTTTTAGCTCAAAGTACCTCACAGATCATTTATTATATAATTTTGAAAATGCCAATTTTTGAGCGCCTGTATCTTTAAATGCAAATGTGCTGTGGCTCCACGCCCTCTTTTCCAGAATAGGGCGGAGCCTTTACAGCTGGTGACTCAAATACTCTGGTACCTCAAATAATCTGTTGAAGTTTACTTCTCTTCAGAACATTGATTCATGGATTTGCGCTGTGCAACGTCTTCACACACGGACAAGTGTGACATCATATACCTCTGTAAATAAATACAATTTAAATTCATGTCTCGCACCCTTCAATGCACTTTGAATGGAACATATACGTTCACTTCGAACTGGAATCATGGTGGAATATCCTGTGATGTCCACTTCGCAGGGCACTTGTTCGAATAGAACAAACGTCTGAAGCAAAGAGAAACATACAAAATGTGCAGAGCAGGGGGCGCGAGGACTGCAATTCAGAACCGCTGCTCTACACTGAACAAAACTCGTGTGGCAAATCCTTTACATATGCTTATACTTACATATACTTACAGACTGTGAGTCAGAAGCATCGGCATTGTAGACTTCTCTCCCAGGATCAGGAAACAGTCCTCCATAAAATGTGCTGCACACACACAAATATTTGGATTGACCTGTTCTGGAACAGTGTTGTAAATACAACTTAACCACTGATTTCTAGTTGTGTCCTCTTTTGGAAGCCAAACACAGTAGTTTCGCTTTCACAATGAAACAACGTCTCCATAACATGGCAGCGGCGGCAACAGCGAGAATCAAAGTTACGTGTGAACATTTGGACGGCATTATGCAAATCTTCCCACATCGTTACATAGACATGTGGGGGTGTGTTTAAACGAGCCGTTTTAGGAGCTGTTTTTATAAAGAATATATTTTTGGGTTTGAGACTTTAGTCTTTGCAACTTTACAGATCGTATCTATTCACAAACAGCTTGTAACACAGAAAGGAAAACTTGAAATTGCATCATATGACCTCTTTAACAAATGCAGTGAGTAGCGCTGTCATCAGAAATCACCCTTAACAGATGAAAAGACAATACGACAAAGATATCGCTTTCCTCAGTGGACATTCAAACTAATGTTTTATTGTGAATATTAGATTGAGCTGAAGAATTAAAGCTGTATTAAATGCAGGTAATCACACTCTCAGTCCTCTCTCTCTCAATACTCTACATACAGTAAGCTTTAATACAGTGATACAATAAGCTTTCAATGAAGCAACTCTACATTCCTTCATTACTAGCTCTAAAGTGACGTTTTCGAATTAGAAACAGATCTTAAGCTCAGCTGTTAAACTGTCAAACTGAGATTTGAATCTGTGGTGAAAGGAAGTAGTTCTGCACAAAAGGGTTTTTTAAGACATTTGTTGTTTTTCTTATATATTTATACACTCATACTGTTCGAACTGTTGTATAAATAAAACGTTCAGGTTTTTTATTTTGATTTATGCTATTTCAAAATGATTTATTTTAATTTCACATTATTATGATTTAGTTAATTATTAGTTATTCATTAAATTCACAAACCCCCTGCAATGAAACTAAAATTACCAGTAGGTGGCAGCAAGCCACTGTCTTAGTAAGAGAGTCGCTGAGTCATTTATTCAGTCGATTTTGCTTTATTCAATCAGTTTTGCTTGGGAAATTTGTGAGTAAAGCATCCTGTGTGTGAAATACTCTGTAAAGCCATCAATAAATCTTGGGGATTTCTATTTAAATGAACATGAGTTGTGTTGGGGATTGTTTATTTAAGGGTGGGCCTTGTAACATATGCATTTGGAGTTTATGAAATAGAGATTGATGTAATGTCCCATAGTGTCTCCAGTGAGTTCACAGCGTGTCTGTCAGCGAGTAGTTCCTCTTCCGCCTGCTGCCGTCGGGCTGCTCGCTGAGGTGATAGCAGATCATACACCAAACGCTGTCTTCTGGAGCCATCTGAACACCATTACTAGTCCTGAACGGCCGAAGTGCACATGATCCTACAGGTACAAGAGAGGATATGAGGACAGCTGATCATTTCCATACGTCACTGTAAAATACCGTAAAATATTACTGATAAACCAGAATCAGGCTAGCTAACTGCCAATAAATTATTGTTGATCTATTTGGTCAAGCGGGTTTGCAATAAGATCTGAAATAGTTTGCGATTCATTCGGACATTCATTCACTTACGAGCGGGATTAACAAAACAGTCTCAAGCATATATATTTGCGAGTTTGCATGTCAGGTTTTTTCTTCGAAATTCTGAGTTTAAATCTCAAAAGTAATTTTTTTAGCCACGAAATAAAAAGAAAAAAGAAAATGAAAATTACGACTTTTTATTTTTTATCTCAGAATTGTGAGAAACAAAGTCAGAATTGTGAGATATAAACTCAGAATTGCAAGAGGAAGATTCACAATTACCTTTTATTATTACTTTTTAAAAATCTTTTGATAGTATTTACCTACAGTCCATGCGCAAATGTGCTCTATATGGTTCTTGTGTCAGCAATCAAGACGCTGTTTATTGCGTGATATGTTTGCAAGTTTATCTTGTAATTTTTATATTTTTCATCTAAATTCTTTACACCTCGAAAATCTTTTTTTTTTTTTTTTGCCGTGGAATAAAAAATATAAAAGGTAATTGCGCTTTATTATACAGATTTTTCAAGATGTAATATAAGTCTCAGGTGTCCCCATAAACGTGTCTGTGAAGTTTCAGCTCATTTTGAAAATGCCTATTTTGAGTGGAAGTAGAAACATGCTGTTTTCGTGCAAGTATCTTTAAATGCAAATGAGCTTCTGCTCCCTGCCCCCTTTTCCACAAAGTACCTGCTGGTACCTCAGATACTCTGCCAGAAAACATCTGTTTGGTTTTGATTATCATGTATATCGTGCTGAAGTCATGCGTTTTAAAGCCATATCAGTTTTAACATGATCTAGGTTTTTTTTTTGAGCACACACATCTGAAGCACGAGCACAGGAATAATAAACTTAGTTCTCTTTCATGGCTTAATGCACCTAAATGGTCAAATACACACCGGGAGGGAGGAGGAGGTGACTTGTGGCCAAGTATGGTGACCCATACTCAGAATTTGTGTTAAAAACACAGTCTGTGAAGGTAAATGGCTGGGAAAGAAATCGCATGTTTATATTAGATCTGCATATGGAAATGTGCAGATTAAGGGGCAGTGATAATATAATAAGATCCCACTCTTACTGTACGTAATTAGGGGAGCAAAATCTGAGCGGCTCGTTTTTCTTTTTTTTTTTTGACATGCTTGCAGAGAAAGGCTAGAACAAAGTTACTGGATTGTAGATGCAGATGTAGATGATTATTGCACTTAAACACAGTTATAAGACTACACAGCTGAAATTTTGGGATAAATCATTATTATCAATTTGGGGTTGTTGATGTGGTTGTAATGCCCTCTACTGGACTCCAACTGCACTACGAGCTCATCTGAGAGATGCAGAATGACCTATAATGAAGTAAGCGGTCACACTGAGGCAGAGGATGATGAGGAAGATGGTCCCGGGACCCACGTCCACCAGCGCACAGGCGTTCGGACATGCACAGGGACTCTCCACCCACATCTGCAGGGGCCCGTCTGCACTGAAGCTCTGGCTGTGAGTGATGGAGTGATTGGGGCTGCACTGGTAATGAACCACAGTTTGAGGCTCGCTGTCAGGAAACACTGATAGAGAGACAGAGGTCACTGAGGTCATGAGGTCAAAATATATGACAGATCTTCTCTGTTGCTTTCAGATAGCTTTAGATTTACACACATGAAATTGTTTGATGAATTTGTTTAATGATCCTGTGAAATTTCTTTACTGTGCAAGATTTGCTGCTTGCTATTGTTAGCAGGATTTTTATAGTTAACTTAAACCATTTTTTGTTACTTGAAATAAAATAAACGTTAACTGAAATAAAATAAAATATTAAAAAAATGTAAACTTGTTATTTTAGCTAGCTGTCAAGACGGCATTTCTTATTTTACTACAAAGTACAACAACAAAACCTAAAACTAAATTAACTATAATAAATAAAACTAATAAACACAATATGGCATTATAGCATAGACATAAATGCAAAAAACTATTTTTTTTTCACTTTTATTCAGTTTAAATTGATAAAGTAATTTACTTAATATTAAATAAAAATGTAACTGTTTGCACATTTACAAATAAATACATATTTATGATACTTAATTTAATTAATGTTAAACTAATAAATGTAAATTTAATTTTTAAAAAATCATTTACTTTTTTTTTTCAATTTACAAAATCTGTTTAGAATATCATTTTACTGTTGATGAGACACTGAAAAAGAGAACCTGCTAAAAGCCTTTAATTTAAGCGAATAATTAAAGACATGCTTGATACAGTCACTTACTGGAGTAAGACACCGTGAGAGTTTTCTTTGATTCGTTATAGCTGAATTTATTGCCTTCATGTCTGCCATAGTTCAAGTACTGATTGATGACCCTGTTATCCTGACGAATCCTACAGAAACATCTTCCATGAGGCTCACTTTACAAATATATCTCATCCCAACGACAGATGGGACATTCTGTGAGCTTATATCCAGTAATATTGATCATAACTGTTTACTACTAAGCAACAAAAATCATTTTAAATGTGATGAGCTGACCGTATAATGACACAGGCAGCCACATCGGTGCAGTCGGTGATGCTGAAGTCCTCGGGCTGTGAGAAGGGCAGACACGGGCTGAAGGACAGCAGCACGTCTGTGTTTCCCACCGCTGATGGCAGGGGTTTGAGTCGCTGTATGAACCCGTCCTCATCCGCCACTGAGGCCAGATCAATGAGACCTGACCCGTCCCGCATCAGACATTTACACCGGTTCACTTTAATACAGCCGCTGTGTTTCAGCTCAGACGGAGGAGCCGCTGCTGTGAGGCCTAAAGAGAAATAAAGCAGAGTCAGAACAGAGAGAACCATCACGTACATCCACCACTACAGAGTCTGAGCACTAACTAGTACTGCAGCACTAGTCAGTTAACACACTAGTGATAATAATGCACATGAGTGTGTCAGATTCCAGCACAGCTCTAGACCAACAACACAACTGCTCATTATTACAAACTCTATCTACAGTTACAAAGTGATTATATATAAAATATATTATATATTACAAATTATATTTACAGTTAGTAAAATGATTACATTATATAATATATAAAATTAATAAAAATATATATAATAGTATGAAATATAACAAATGTATAATTTACTAACTACAGTGATTACATTGTATAATATGTAATTTTATAAAAAAATATATATAATAGTATAAAATATACAAAGTTTCTATATTGCGAACTGTATTTGGTTAATAAAGTGATTACATTAAATAATATAATTTTATAAAAGATATAATAGTATAAAATATAAAAACTGTACATTACAAACTGTATTTATTGTTAGTAAAATGATTACATTATACAAATAATTTATTTAAAAAAATAAATAATAGTATAAAATCGAAATATTATATACTGTATGTTACAAACTGAGATACAATTAGTAAAATGATTTAATAAGACTGTAATTCATATGTTTTTGTAGTTATTTTTGGGGGATTCATCAAAGAAATGTGAATATTACGATTTTTTGTAGAAAACACATATTATGATTCTCCAACTAGCAACATTTTTTAAGAACGTTTTGCTAACATTCCTATTTAGTTACGAAAATGTTATTTCTGAATGTTTTCTAAACGTGTTTTTTATTTTTTTATTTTTTTCGTTATGTAAACGTGTTGCTGCGCACTGTGGAAAAAAACACTACAATTTTCACCATGTGTTCTGTAACAAAGTGAAAAGTGCTAATAGAGATTGCTAATGTGTCGTCATCATGACGTATTCCCAGTGGTAAACGCAAAGCATTTTGGGAAACCGCGGCACAAACATAACGCGCCAGACTTCTATACATGGAGGGAAGAACGCTAAACTGGAATAGAAGTGGCGTAAAGCTTAAGAACGGAATATCCTTTAATCGTTTTCCAGCGTGGAAAAATAATAGTACAAGCCATGTTTCAGAGGTGACAAATAGTTGACGAATGGCATGGATAGCAGCAGTAAGGAGCCCAAGATTACCTTCGATAACACTCCACCAAACACGATGGTGTGTTCAAAGCATTTTCACAAAGGTAAGTTACAATTACTCTCTGTAAATGTTATGTTGTGGGCAAAAAACCAGCGCGTGTTTTGTTTGACTTAACCAGACCATTAGCTTAAGTTACCAACGTACTAAAGCGTAACGTTAATCAGTTTTAAATGTTGTACATCTAGGCTACATAGCAATTTATTTGTTGACTTTGTTTGCAGGCAAACCTGCCTATGAAATGTTGGAGTGTGATCCTGACTGGATCCCTTCTCTGTACCTCGGCCATACTGAGGTCAAAGCTACGAACACAGACCGTTCAAGCCCTTTTGGAGAATTATATACCATGCTCACATCTAATATGTAAATGTTTATTGTTTGTCCAAAAGATTTTGTAATGTCTTTTTCACATGTAATGATTTTTAGCCATGTCTGTAAATAAAATACACAAAGACTGAATGAAATTCTGCCTCCTTTATCTGTATTAAGGAAGAATTGTGCAAAAATCAGTGTTCTTTGGTTGCAAACACAATTACATAACTTAAATAGTAGTAACAATCCAACTTAATTTCAGTTTCTTTACATATTTAACATGTAAACACATTTAGATGAATACATTTACATTATTAAAAAGTCCATAGAAAACTTCGTGTGTGTATGCACTAACACTTAGTATCATGTAGTTGTGAAAAATATATGGGTGCTGGGAGTTCGGCAACAGTTTGACGTCCCTTGACCAGTCGCTCTGCTCGTAAGGATCCAGTCCTTTGATTCCTTTTTTTTCTCGTCATATCTCGTCTTTGCATTAGGATTTAGTTTTTAGGCGGTATGGTACGACAATGTTTTCTTTAGTCCGCTGCATTTTGTACGATTATATTCTGTTTTTCATGCTAATTTTTCATTATTTTCATGCCAGAACACTAGCCTGTTATGCCAACCCATGTAAACTGGCCAAACATACCCATAATTCTTTGCGTTCTGATGACGTTGCCGCGCAGTTGGTCACATGTCTTAGCGATCTCTAATAGATCTCTAATAGTGCTAGTTGTGATTTCATCTTCATTTTTATAAATTTATAAATCTTTAAATAGGGCCTAAGGGCCGATGAGCGCACTTGTGCCTCAAATACAATAGCCCTTAGAAATATAATAAGCAGAATTTCAATCTGTGTGAACATGATTGTTAAAATGATTAATTTACTGAGTTCGAAGCTGCATGTAATTTGTCCGTAATAATCCGTCCGTAATAATTATAATTATAATTATATTTTTTTTTTATATAAATTACATTTCTATTAAAGTTTCTCAGTGTCATTATCCAGGTGTAAATTATTAATATTATTAATTATTGCGGGGACAAACGTGATGTGGCGTAACATCACGTGGTGACTGTAACTTTTCTCAGCGCTGCTAAGATGGACCAATCACAGTCGGTTATGATTAGGGATTTTAAGAGTCATTTTACAGAGTTTGCTATAGCAGATTTCTATTTGTATTTTAGCTATTGATCTGTGGAGTTCACAGATTCAGACGATTATACTTTTCCCTGCACAAATGTTTCCAGTAAGATGAAATGCTTTCAGAGATTTGAATGCGAGGATTGTATTCGTGAGCCGCTCAGCGCCCCCTACAGGATAAAACTGCTCGAGTCGCATAGAAACCGTTTGCAGTGTTGCCAAGTCCTCGGTTTTCCCGCGGAATTTGGCTACTGTTGCCGCCGGTTGAGAAGACCCCAATAACGTGATATTAATCACCTGGAATGCGAATTGTAACGGGGGAACCCTGCCAAAAACGTGTATTTTACCCTCCGGAACGCGATATTAGTTTTGTGCTAGTTTTGAGTAGCGATTGGGCGGACTTGTTGTGAATACCTGGCAACCCTGCGTTGGAGAGACAGAAACACTCACTGGCCTCTGCGGAGCGCCTGATGCCGCGGGGATTCCGCCTCTGTCCCCGCTCTCAACATGGATTTCAACGTGAGGAAACTCGCTGCAGATGCTGGAATATTCTTTTCACGGGCTGTTCAGGTAAGAACGGGCCGTTTACGGATGAATGTCAGAGTTTAAACGCGTCGGTCAGAGTGTCGGTGACAGTTGATGTGCAGCGCGTGACACCCGCGTCTGCGTTCACACAAAACACGAAAACAAGAGTTTCACAGATAAAATCACAAATGTACTTTCAGCCGAATTAAATCTAGTTTACAACATAATTCATTTGGGTTATGTAGTGAATGTTTTAAAACAGCAGTTAAATGGAGAAATCGATTGACTGAACCTGAGGCGTATTTAAACGTTTTTAGCGGTTTGCAGTTTTTTAAGAATACGTTACAGTTACTCTATTTAAAATGTAATAAGTCGTGTAACTAACTATATCAATTACGTTATTAAAATATTGTAACTGATTGCATTTTATTACTTTCTAGATTTTATAACGAATGTTTTCAACTGTTAATGATTTTTAAGCGTTTAAACCAGGCAGGGTTGACATTACTGTAATAACGATACTCAACGGATTTCTGTCAGAATTTGAAAATCCTTCATCGTTTGAATTAAGATTATAATAATTTAATTGTAAATCACAGCTACAACAAAATCAGACTTTAGCACCTCTTTTTACCTTTAACCCTTTAACTGTCACCCCCCATTTTTTTTTAAATAGGCATTAAAGTGCACTATCCAAACTTAAATTGTTGTAATTTATAAACACTTTGGAATATAGACCTAAGGTTGGTCTCTTTTTAAAGAAGAAAAGTAGCAGATTTTGGCAAAATAAGTTTTTCAAAATCAAAAAGTTATAGAAGTTTAAATTTACTGTAAATAAAACGTGCTATATTCATTTTATTTGATCTTATTTATTATAAATATTTTACATAACAGGTTTTACTCTAAAATTGGTATAAAATTAAAGCTAAATGTGTCTAAATAAGTTATGTTCCAAATTTGAAGTTGATATGAAAAAAATGGAGGTTCCTGTGAGATTTTATTTAGGGCGTCATACCACAAACAGCCACTGGGAGCCACCAAAAAATGAATTTATCTCTAGATTTCTCTGCCAATTTTACTTCTATCTCAAAATACCACCAAATATGGAATCCTGAGACTCAGACCCTTCCAATGATATGTTTGTTGCCAAGATTATAAAAAGTTTTGATTCTAAAAGACCGTAATGCATTTTGTAATATGACACTTGACTCCGCCCACTAAGGGGGAGGAGACCGCCATAAGATTTTAAAGTACCATTTCCATGTGACGCAATGTCCGATTTCAAAATGATTCCTAAAAGATTTTATAGAGAAAAAGGACAAAAAAAAAAAGAGCTTTACTTTCTCAGTAACTGTAACAGATTACAGTTACATTTATTTTGTAATTAAATAGTGTAATTTAGTTACATGTAACTAGTTACTCCCCAACACTGGCTGTTTGTTATTATTCTGATGTGTTTCCTCTCAGGAATACGACTGATTCTTGTTGATCTCATTACTTGTGCTTCAGTTTACAGAGGAGAGACTGGGACAGGCTGAGAAGACCGAGCTGGACGCTCACTTTGAGAATCTGCTGTCCAGAGCTGACTGCACCAAAAACTGGACCGAGAAAATCTACAGACAGACCGAAGTCATGCTTCAGCCGAACCCTGGTGAGCAGGCGCTCGTGACCCGGACACACCTGATATATAAGTGTGATACTTCAGGGCACTTTGGACTACTTCTGTGAGCTGTATTTCATTTGGGACACCTTCAGCAAGTTCTGGAGTAAATATCTGATCAAGGCTTTGATCGAACGTTGACTGCTGTGTGTGATGATATTGACATTATTCAGCTTTTTTTGGAGAACAATCTTAAAAGATAAAAAAAAAAAATAAGACATTATTTGTTTATCAAATAAAATTCTCCAGTTTGCTAATGCCCCCTAATAATTCAATGCTTTGATCGATTTATATATATATATAGCTTATATACTAGTACTTTGTAATAATTTAATATTATATATTAAATATATTTAATGTCAAAAGATATCTCAAAGTCTAGAAAGGGAACAAGGCCAAAATACAGAAATTAGAGCAAAGTTTAATTAAATTTTGGAAAATTAAAAGAGAGAAAATGTTTTAAGATAGCAGTCCATTAACTCTTTCCCTGCCAGCGTTTTTGAAAAAAGTTGCCAGCCACCGTCAGCATTTTTGATCATTTTCACCAAAAACAACTTAATGTTTAAAAATTTCCATCACAAAACAAATATAATTTAGATAATTTAGAAAAACTTAAGTTGTGACCATAATGACAGTGTGTGTGTGTTTGTTTTTATAACAAATATTTATATAACTTTTTTAGAGTATTTTATAATAATTTAATAATGTACATTAAAGGAACACATCAGGAAGAGAACAAGCCCAAAATAGAGAAATTAGGGCAAAATTTCAGTTAGAATTTTTTTTAAAGAAATTAAATTAAGATTTTAAGCAACTATAACCATTCCTTTAAAACTTATATTTATTTGTTTATTTATTAATTCATCCATTTATTATTAAGCTATTATGATATTTTCTTTAAAACTATAATGTATTTATTTAAAAACTAAATAAAAAAAGATCATAGGGGCTGACAAAATGTCCTCTAATTAAAGACTCCCAAATGTATATATGTGTGTGCAAGTAGGCTAAAGGTCCTTTAAAAAAACTACAATGTTGACCAAAGTGCTGAAGTATGTAATTTTTGCACCACAAACATCACTGCCATCGTGTTTTTTCCTTTAGTTTGTTAAAAGTGTCTAATCACAGCTGCATGTCTCAGTCTAGTGTTGTAGGTGGATTGTTTTTGATGTTTCTCTATTTGTCTGTTTGTGCGCCAGGTGCTCGCATCGAAGAGTTCCTGTATGAAAAGCTTGACCGGAAGGTTCCACCGCGGCCCACTAATGGAGAGATCTTAGGACAGTTCATGCTGGAGGCAGCGAAGGAGTTTGGACCGGGAACCCCGTACGGTAAGAATCCAAATCAGAGGTCTGTCTGACAACATTCATTAGGGGTGATGATATCGAAACTTGTCTTGTCTGTGTGCATTTTTGGCAGAAAGATCTGCTAAGAGTAGGCCTAAACGCTTGATTTATTTTATCTGTAAGAGTAAAATAAGCTGAACTCCACCGGGTCGAGGACAAATCCATTGAATTGGTTCTCAAATGATGCTCTTAATCTAATTCAATCCCCTGCAGTTACATTGAGAGCCACTGTCTGTGTTTGTTATTCTAAAGCTTCTTTTCTAGATATAATATGTAAAGGTTAGCAAGTGTTTCACTCTTTAAATGATGGAATAATTAAACCGCACAGACTGCGATGTTGAAGTTTTTCAGTGTGGTTGGATTGATTTTGCAGTCTCTGATGGTTTTTCCCTGCAGGCTGTGTGGAGGCAGCCAAACCAATAAATCTCATTGCATTTTCCTTTCTGTATCCCATCGGAGTGATGTCAGAGGTCACAGCACTCTGTGATGTCATTTCCTGGCCAGCATTCTTCCACAGAGATTTTCCCCTAGTACCAGAGATGTCCACTTGATTTTTTGTTGTTGTTTTTCTTGTCTCTTACATGATAATTAAATCGACCTAACTGTGCTCCAGTCATTTTCATCAATATTAATAAGCCTAATACTCAAAAACTATAATATTAAAGCTCTGCTTTTAGGGTTTTGTATGCATTTTATGCTTTCTGAGCTATTAGAAAGTCATTCTAGAAAACACATTCGTCAAAGCAGTGATTTGTAATGAGCCGTTTGCAATCAAAACAAGACCTGTGACCCGTTTTTGAGCTTCAGGTCTGTTTTGATCAGGTTGCACACAGCTGGGAAATAAAAAAACTTGCTAAATGTAAATAAAACTGGATTAAAGTTGATTATTTAAATTTAAGAATGAAATTAACCATACAATGAATGTCAAAGCCTCAAAGGTCAGTAATTTGGTCCTAAATTCATCTGTTGCTGTGAACAAAACCACAGTAAAAGCATGTAAAATAAAATATGACCCTTTATAGAAAGTATATTATTTATCGCCAACCAGTGTTATTTTAGTATCATTAAGATGCTATTTTAGTTTTTTTATTAATATTTTGAATTCGTTTTCATTTTTATATTTTCTGTTTTCATTTTCATTTTAAATTTGTATAGTTTTTTTAATTAACTTTTATTACTAAAACTATAATAATTTTAGTGCATCAAATGAAAATAAGGAATGATGCTTTGGCAACTAGCTGAAATAAATGAAGTTTAAGGTTTCTTACGTTTTTATTTCAATTAAAGTGTATTTTATTTCAAGTAACGTAAATGTTTTTTTTTTTAATGGTTTTAGTTTTAGTTAACTATAATAACCTGTCTCCAACTTTATCTGCATATAGTATATTAACATAGGGCGATATACTTCTTGTAAAATGTAATTAATTTTATTATGGCCCAGCTCTAATGTGCTAAATGCAACTATGAGACAAGAAGATATTATGATATTATAAACATTTTCATCAGGATTTTTTGTAAAGCTGCTTTGAAACAATGTGTATTTCGAAAAGCACTTGAAATACATTTGACTTGACTACATTACATTCGGGTTGGAATGGATAATATTAGTAAAAAGCCTATAATAAATGAATAAAATATGAATTCCAGTGCTGAATTTTATTCCCTATGATAAATGCTTTTGTTGCTGTGTTTGGTTGCCACATGAGAAGCACAGATAATAGATGCGTTGAGTGGAGAGAGAACTGTGCGCTTCTTGTTTGTCTGTTCTCAAGCTAAAGTGCACTTAGTGGTTTTAAATGGCTTATTAAAGTCCCATGGCTGACCACATGCTTTCAGGATGGGCTGTAGTGTCAGTCTGTGGAAATACACAGTTTATCTCTGTAAGAACTGGACCAGTGCAGCCGGTCTAAAGTATAGAAAACCTTAAAGTGTCTATTTGTATAATTAATGGATGAGTGTTTGTGGATGAACTTTTGACTGCATTTACTGTAGGCCATTAATTATGTTACTTATGTTGAGAAAGCATGCTATAGTTTTCACGTAAATGCGTTTAAAAGGTGTCCAAATGTCTAAAATCACTACTGAAATGCTTTTCTTTTGAATTTCTCTAATGACAATTTGAGAATGTCTCATTTGGTGTGTCTTTCTTTCCCTTTAATGGAGCTCCATGAACAAAACTGGATGATTATGTTCTCCAGCGTGATTTGAAATGATCTAAAGAGCTACATGAAAATCTCACGATCTGCACAAAAACACTTACATGAATTACATTTGATTAGTTGCATGGAAATACCGCAGAAAGTCTTCTGTATTTTGCATCATAATTTTCTTGTTCCACTTTTTCCCCAAATCCTTAAACTGTATTTACAGGTTTAAATGAGATTTCTGTGTGGTTTCAGACATTTGGACCACCTTTTTTCTGTTCTGCCATAGATAAATAAATAACTGAAGTATGGTGATTTTTGAGCCTAACAGAAAAGAGCTTTGGGCAATTCTGTGCAGTTTTGCAGTTAAAAGCACACAGACGGTCCTGTAAAGAGAGGCGTTAATTATTGATTCGGTGGGCTGAACAGCTGCTATAACGTCCCTCTCTCAACTGGCTGTGACACAATTTGCTTGCATCCTTATTTTACCTCCACATCAAATCTCTCTATTGATTGCAAAACAGTAAATGCACTGCACTCAGACAAATATGACAATTACACTGCTCTGCATCACATTTGCTGAATGAAATCCAATACTTTTTGTGGTGCTGATTTCAAAAATAGTGCCTGTTTTGTTCGAGCACATCATACTTTCTCATAAATATGATGTATTTTGTAGCATTTTTGCTTTCGACAACCGTTTGTAAGGTGAAGATGTCTTAAATTATCCCTTAATCGGCAGAAAAGCTGAACACAGGCTTGATCTTTCTTTGTTCAATTGTCAGCCCATTTTCACATCTATGATTCTGAAGACATTATTTTATGACTAAATCATGATTTCCACTTTTTCCGCTCTGTTGCACATTGTATGTTAAATTAAACATTCTACTACTTTGTCATTAAAACCAAAACTTTTGACATTTGACTGGGTTTGTTATTTTGAAAAGTGCATTAAAGGATTAGTTCACTTCTTAATTAAAATAAAAAAATTCCCTCACCCCCATGTCATCCAAGATGTTCGTGTCTCCTCCAACTTCAAAATCGTCCTACATCGCTGCAAAAGTACCGACCCAGTGTTTACAAAGATGTAGGACGATTTTGAAGTTGGAGGAGAAAACGAGATGGGAGTTTTTCGACTTACCCTAACTGTCATGAACCAGAATGCACAGAGCTAGTGTTTGAGGTTAAAAAGTATATAAATTGTAATTTTTTTTTGGTAAATGACTGATCGTTTCGCTAGATAAGATGCTTCTTCCTCGTCTGGGTTCGTGTAGAGCACTTTGAAGCTGCACTGAAGCTGCAATTTGTATCTTCCACCCAGTGAACACCACTGAAGTCCATTATAGAGAAAAACCCTGGAATGTTTTTCTCAAAAACCTAAATTTCTTTTGGAATGATGAAAGAAAGACATGAACATCTTGGATGACATGGGAGTAGGGCTGTGCGATTTGGGAAAATATCTAAGTGCGATTTTTTTTTTTTTTTTTTTTTTTTTTTTTTTTTTTTTTTTTTTGACCGATATTAGGATTGTGATTTTAATTTTGCAAAGTCAAGCTTCAGCTTAATATTGTCAATAGTGTGCAGCACAGTATGGGTATCGTTACCGTCCTGAAAAAAAAAACAAACAAAAAAAAACAATAGAAACCATCACAGAAATTCTTATGGTTTCCATTAAAACAATTTTTAAAAAAGGAATTTTCTAGTGTGTTTTGGGCATTATTTCAATAGGAATTACTGTTGTTCTATTGTTTCCTATCTGCAAGATTACATCCCAACAATAGAATCCATCAAATACCGGTAGATACCTTTATAGTTTTCATTAAAGCCAATATAATTCCCATTAAAACCCTTAAATCCATTACATTTCCCATTGTGTTTTGGGAGGGGTTCTATTGTTTTTTTGTTTTTTCAGCAGGGAAATATTATAATGGTATTACTACTTTTACAGAATTTACTTAATTACTGAATTTCACAGGAAAGATTAGATTATTTTGTGTAAATGAACTGTATTACTTTAGCCAGTTATTAAAGTAGGCATATTGCATATATTACGGTTACAATAGGCTGTTTTATTAATTTTTAAGGATTTGGGATTTTAAGAACAAGTGGAAAATGTGCTGAATGTTTCATTTTATCCAAGTGAAAGTAGGAAAGCAGTAAGATTGAATTTACAATTGTTTTAAACGCGGAGCCAGGCGCGAGTTGACACAGGTTGCGCACGTGCGTCTAGCCTCGTCCATATTGCAGATAACTCGTGGTTCATCTGTGCTTTGGCCTTCTAGGAAGCACCCTGATCAAAGTGGGCGATTGTCAGAGGAGACTGGGCGGCGCTGAGAGAGAGTTTCTGCAGACCTCATCCATTAGCTTCCTCACACCCCTACGCAACTTTCTGGAGGGCGACTGGAGGACCATTTCTGTGAGTTTGACTCTCTTGTGGCAGTAGATTTGCACATGATTCTGATGCATTGAAAAGTGTTGTCCTCCTCGCAGAAAGAGCGGAGACTTCTGGAGAATCGGCGCTTGGATCTCGACGCCTGTAAAGCGCGACTCAAGAAGGCCAAAACCGCAGAAGCCAAAGCAGCTGTAAGACTGACTTAATCTTTTCTCATCTTATTTTTCTTCTCTTTTCTTTAGGGATGGGAATCATAAGGGATTTAGCATTTCTGATTTTGGTTCACATTCCAGCTTTCTTACGGGAATAGGTCAGCCAAAAATGAAAATTTGCTGAAAATGTGCTCATCCTCAGGTCATCCAAGATGTAGATGAGTTTTGTTTCTTCATCGTAACATAAGAAATTTAGCATTCCATCACTTGCTCAGCAGTGGATGCTCTGCAGTGAATGGGTGCCGTCAGAATGAGAGTCCAAACAGCTGATAAAAACATCACAATAATCCACAGCACTCCAGTGCCTCAGTTAACATCTTGTGAAGACAAAAGCTGCGTGTTTCTAAAAAACATATCTGTCATTATGGCGTTTTAACTTCAAACTGTTGTTTCTGGCAAAAATACGAGTCTGTAGTCCATAAAAACACTTCCTCCAGTGAAAAAGTCCATCTCCTGTTGTCTCTTACGTTAAAATCCACTTACATATTTGTTTAGAGCTGTTTTGGCTTGTAAACGGGTCTTGATCTGTGCAGATTTCTCTCCCGATTCAGACGAGATGATTTTTTCACTGGAGAAAGCATTATTATGGAAGCAACAGTTTGAAGTTCAAAATCTCTTGATGGATTTGTTTCTTACAAACATGCAGCTTTTGTCTTCTCAAGACATTAACTGCTGGACTGGAGTGCTGTGGATTATTGTGATGTTTTTATCAGCTGTTTGGACTCTCATTCTGACGGCACCCATTCACTGCAGAGGCTCATTAATCTGGAAAACAGTCAATCAAAAGTTGATTGTCTTGAAGAACCACCTCTTATTATGTGTATTTTATTTGATTACTATCTTCTGTGCACGTCGGCAACAGAATGCAAACATTTCAAAAACTATTATTTGATTTCAGAATTATAAAAGAATGTAACTAGTTCTGAATAAGAACTGGTTCTCGATTCCCTTTCCTCTCAGTTGTCGTATTTATTGTCACGTTTTGATAACATCACTCGAAATATCTCTGTTCCTTGTGTTTGTGTCAGTGTGTGGTTGTGAATGTTGAGTGGTTTCTCACCTGTTGTTTGAGCACTAATTGTTTGTCTCTGCTTTAACCTTCACAGTGTGAGGGAGAAGTGAGTATCACAGTGTATTTCCTCTTATGCACATTATGCTTTTTTCCTGCCTTTTTACATTTTTTGAATAACAATGACATGAAGACCTTTCAGTTTTGTTCCTCGTTTTTCATGCACTCCACTAAGATCTTCTTTGAATGATATGATGGAATAACTTGTATCTGAGTAAACCTTAAAAATCCAGATTTCCAGAATGCATTGCAACAAGCATAGAGATTTTTTTATTTACTTTTTGATTTTTGATTGAGACAGAAATCAATCAAACCTTCCTCTGTCAAGAGTGAAAACATGACGGAGAGCAGCTGATTCTCAAGTCTACTGAATACAGTTATTCTGTCAGCGTCCTCTCGTGGCTAATATGTGAACAGAAAGTGAATCTGTTCCATCATATCATAATATACACCCACTCAAATTGTTTTGGGTTTCATCAGTGCATTATAATTAATACATAATGCATACAAAAATGCAATATTTCAGTTGCCACATCTTCATTTCATCATTCAGCAAGATCAAAGATCAGATGTTTTCATTCTTATATTTATTAAAGATCAGCTCAATATCATCTAAATTTGATCAAACTTAACATTATTCTGATCTTTGAATCTTCGTAAGCTGTAGATCTGATGCATGGTGGCTTTTAGAAGAGAAGTCATTGCTACTTTTTGTTTGTAGCGTTTCACAATCACCAGCAGTTATCACCCCATAGTTCAGTGCAGCTGATGAAGGTGGTGCCAGTCAGTCTCTTACCTAAAATATCTGCTGTTAGTGGTTGTGCTTTGGCAGGAGGTGTGTATTAAAGTGTGTTACTGTCTGTTTCAGGCTGTTCCAGACTTTCAAGAGACCAGACCGCGTAATTATGTGCTGTCTGCCAGTGCATCTGCGGTAAGAACACCCCACCTCCACACACATACACACACACACACACACACACACACACACACACACACACACACACACACACACGCACCCACACCCACACCCACACCCACCCACACACACACACACACACACACACACACACACACACACACACACACACACACACACACACACACACACACACACACACACACACATTACATTTCCAGTATTAATATTCATGATAGACACAATCTGTCATTCATTTTTCTGACATGTTGTTGTCAGATCGCATTGCTTTCCTACATCCTGTACATCCAGAGATGTGATTCTACCATGATACAAACCTACATATGGAAGCTTATTTCCGCCACAGAATAAAACAATAAAAAGGTAATTAAAAAGGTAACCTTTTGTCTCACAGTACAGACTTTTTTTTCACAGTTCTGAGAAAAAAAGTAAATAGTGCAAGATATAAATTCAAAATGGCAAGATATATACTCAGAATTGTGAGATACAAACACTCAAAATTGCAAGAGGAAACAAAGTCCGCATTTTTTATTATTATTATTTTTATTATTCTGTAATGGAAACAAAAAAACAGAATTGCGAGATGTAATCTCAGAATTCTGAGAAACAAAAAGTCTGAATTGTGAGATAAAAAGTCGCATTTATCTTTTTTATTTTTATTCCATGGCAGAAATAACTTTGCCCTTCTACATGCTTCACCCTGTGCATTAAGGATGTAAATAAGCAACCTAATACTCACCACTGTAACCAAACTAATCACGTATTTTTCTGCTTATTTTACACCGATTTACTCTCCACTTATAGTTATTTCTCTGTTTATTTCTCCATTTATAGTTTGGTCTTCAGAGATGTCATTATTCTCAATTAAATTATCACTCAAATGTACTTTGTCCCTTTGTGTTCTGCTGTAATTAAACACAGCTTGAGTTTAACACTTCTCATTGTAATGCTCTCTGTGCTTTTGTCTTGTCTTTCTGTATGTGTCTCTCCTCTCATCAGCTCTGGAACGAGGAGCTTGATAAAGTAAGTCTGACATCACAAATATATACGTTTATATATATTCTGTTGTAATATTAGTCAGGTCAGCACAGAGCACTATGTTCACGCTTATGTGCAGGGTTATTGTCAACTAAAGCTAAACGAAAACTGAAAATATAGAAAACTATTTTTGTTACTTGAAATTATCTATCTATCTATCTATCTATCTATCTATCTATCTATATATGAATATATCAATATATGTGTGTGTGTGTGTGTGTGTATGTGTGTGTGTATATATATATATATATATATGTGTGTGTGTATATATATATATATATATATATATGATTTTTTTTTTACCAAATAACTAAAACTGAAATAATATCAATAAGCAATATAGCTGCAAGCAGCAATTAAAAGGCAAGTACAAAGACATTTTCTTAGAAGTTATTAGCAATTTTGTAAATTTTACCACACGGTGGTCACATACCGAGTTTCGTAAAAATATGCCAAACATACAGCATTCTTCAAAGAAAATTCTAAATGGTCGACGCCTAAAATGGCCTACATGGGAAAATTAGGTATTGTTCTACTTGGTATGTCGCACCGAATATAAAGAGACCAGTCAGATTTTTGGTCAAACCATTCATAAGTTCTAAACAAAAATGGCAATTTTTCATATCTCCAGACCACTAGGTGGCACTGTGCCAAAACTGTGCAGGTGCACTCAGGTCTCAGGTGTGCTCAACAGATTTGTTCATGCATTATTCGAAAATGGTTTGACAAATCAACTTATATTCCATAACTTTTTGCCAGCATGGCCTGAAGATGATCTGAGCAAATTATGGGGAAAAACGGACAAAAAGAAGAGTAAAAAAAAAAAAAAAAAGTAAAAATGCCGAAAAATCTTGACTCCTAGATTTTATATTTTTTGGTGTCTATTTGACTCGGCATGAGTCCAAGGAATCAGAGGGAAAAAAGAATTTTGCTTCTAAACTTTACTGTTCAAAAGTTAATAGCATAAACATTAATGCAGATTGTCTTGTTGGTGGTGCTACAGAGTCTGAGTTTGAGACTCCAAGACTTGCTGTGGTTAATGTTGAGACTGTCCTCTATATGTGTGATAAATTCCTCAACTTTCCCACAAGCGGTTCTATGGGCTGCCATAGAATCAAGAATGGAAGAAGAAGGAGAAACAGAATAATAATAACAAGAACACTAACGATTACAGTAGGTGTCTATGCACCTTTGGTGCTTGGCCCCTAATCATAGACATTTAAAAAAACTAATAAAAACGTTATAAATACAACAAAATTACTAAAACTTTAACCCCTTAACTGTCACCCCCCATTTTTTAAAATAGGCATTAAAGGTGCCATGTGTAAAAATTGAGGTAAAAATATCCAAAAAATGACCTACACGCATCAAAAGAATGAGAAGAAATAAGGGCGATGATGTCATTAAAAAAATGTCAAGTTATAGTGCTGCAGAGATATCAACCTTAATTAGCATTAGCATTACTAGCCACGGCCCGACAGGTGTCGTAATACCAGTTTCGGCCATGGGAGGCGGTATGCGGGCAACATAACCACCAGCCAACCTGCAATACACGAATAACTCGCACGGCTTGTGGGCGTACTTGAACCTGATGTCAAGCAACCGCGCTCGGAATCACAAATCAAATCCGATAAGAAAAGGAGCCGAAACAGAGTAAACATCGGCACTGCTTTCCATCGCTGGAGACAACTGATGGACTTGAAAGAAATGAGCTTTGACTCCGAACTTGCAACATTTTTTTTGGATTGGTAAGTAAGATGCTGTTAGTATTTCGCTAGAAGTTTGTTTTATATGTTTGCGTATTTTTTTTCGGGAAGTTATAACATAGAAAATGTATCGAAGGATGTTCGATAAACGTGCTAATGTTAGCGATGGCTAACCGTAGCTGCGTTTGATAGTTAGCTAGCTATAACTTACCCACAGATCCGATCCGGTTTTTCACCTGTTATCTACCAAAGCCCGTCTCTACAAAGCTGATGCTAAAATGTAACATTACCTAAGAAGCTTGAAATGTCTTCGATGATAATGAACCCGAGAGAGAGAGAGAGAGAGAGAGAGAGAGAGAGAGAGAGAGAGAGAGAGCGAGAGAGAGAGCGAGAGAGCGCGCCCCGGCCGCGCGCGCACTCACTCACTATATTCAGAGCGGTCAAGTTTTTGAAAGCGTGTGAAAAGAGTCAATTGCGTGTGTCTCACTGTGAATGCTTGAGAGTTGGCAGCTCTGGTTACGTTTGGTTGGCGCTAGCTTGGTCAACATCAGCTGTCTGATGTTGACCAATGATCTTGACAGAATGCTGTCTGTCAAATTAATTTAATTCAAATAATGTGTATATACAATTCAAAATGTAATATGAACAAAACGAATATGAACATATTCCCTGGTAAAGGTGAAGGGGAGTAGCTTGAAGATGTCATGTTTTAAAATCACTTGACATCACCCAACGTTACTCTGGAGGCAAAACGTCCTTTAGGCTTCGGCTATGGCTCTAGGGTTGTTGTGAAGGTAGGGGCGGAGCATAGAGACTATGCCGTTTCTCGTTTGTTACTCTAGAGTAGACCAATTCACTTATTGAGGCATACTGCCCCCATCTGGTATGGAATGTGGAGTATGACTTGATTTTTTTGCCAGACATTACACATGGCTCCTTTAAAGTGCACTATCCAAACTTAAATTGTTGTGTTTTATGAACACTTTGGAATCTAGACCTAAGGTTGGTCTTCTTTTTAAAGAAGAAGATTAGCAGATTTTGGCAAAAGCGACTTTTTTTCAAAAAATCAAAGTATCAAAAAGTTATAGAAGTTTAAATGTACTGTAAATAAAATGCGCTATATTAATTTTATTATATTTTATTTATTATAAATATTTTACATAACAGGTTTTACTCTAAAATTGGTATAAAATTAAAGCCTTGTGTCTAAATAAGTTATGTTCCAAATTTGAAGTTGATATGAAAAAAATTGAGGTTCCTGTGAGGTTTTATTTAGGGCGTCATACCACAAACAGCCACTGGGAGCCACCAAAACTCCTTTGAATTTTGTTTAATGAATTTTCCCTAGATTTGTCTGTCAATTTTAGTTCAGTACTCAAAATAACCTCCAAATATGGAATCCTGAGACTCAGACCTTTCCAATGATATGTTTGTTGCCAAGATTATAACAAGTTTTGATTCTAAAAGACCATATTTCATTTTGTAATATGACACTTGACACTGCACACTAAGGGGGAGGAGACCGCCATAAGATTTTAAAGTACCATTTCCATGGTAACGCAATATCCGATTTCAAAATGGTTTTCACAGGATGAATCTTGGGCTTCTAAGCTTTCAAATGATATATAATTTATGATGATTACTAAAAGATTTTATAGAGAAAAAGGACAACAAAACAAAGAGTGCCAAGCGTCCCACAGGTGGGACGGTGACAGTTATGAAAATGTAATTTAAATTTGGGTGAATCTCGTGGGAAAATGGGCATACTTCAAAATAAAGTATTTTTTGCCTGAAAAAATTTAAGTAAATGAAGACAGTTATATAAAATGTACATCGGTCTAATTTGTATCTGAAAAGTATGACTGACATTACTAACTGCAAATTGATTAGACTTGTTCTTAAGAGAGTCTTCACACCAAACGTGAATTTAATTATTTGTTAGATTACATACAAAGTCAATGCAAAGACGCGGATAGCGGTGAATTTGCGCCAGACGACGTGAAATGTCTTCGTCTTTCGCTTGAGTTGAAATTTTTCAATTCGCCAGATGCGTTCTCATGTAAGCCAATCAGCGAAGAGCTTATTGACACATCCAGTATCAGAAAATGGAGGTGTGCTTTATTGTAGTCATCTTGTAGTAGTGTGTGCCTCTGTATGATGCTGTGAACCCAGACATGTCTGCGTTTGGCTTTCTGGCGTTTTTTGGACTTCCACAACAGGTACAAAGCAGCGAGAGTATTTATCCTCACCATGGTTGATTACTCGGGGGATGTTTTTTGCCTCACTCGCGTGAATAGTGACAAAACATCCAGCAAGTAATCCAGAGCGAGTGACGATGCACATATTTGCTTCGCGTTTAGTGTGTACAGTGTTTTTGCAAGTGTAATTTAAGTGCTAATGTAGCTTAAGCCTGTGTCAATTTTGTATTTGTTTTCTGTCATGTGCAGGCAGAGCATGAGATGCGTGTTGCTCAGACAGAGTTTGACAGACAGGCAGAGGTCACCAGACTCCTCCTGGAGGGCATCAGCAGCACACACGTGAGTCGTGCATGCTACACGCTACACACTTGAGCAGAAGCGTATGTTTGAATAGCTGAACATTATGTAAACATGCCAATTTAAACTGATAACCCTCATTTTCAGGATGGCCTTAAAGGCTTTCATAATAACCCTTCAATATGCATGCTTTGAAATTCAAAGAATAGGACTTAAAAACATTGTTAATATCTATTATCCTCATGCAAACAAACGAAGCGCAGTCTGTGTTTGCACAGCGTGCCGTGGGTTTTAAAGTGACAGGATGTCTTTTGTGTCTGTGCAGGTGAATCATCTGCGGTGCCTGTGTGAGTTTGTGGAAGTGCAGGCGATGTATTACAGCCAGTGTCACAACTACATGCAGGAGCTGCAGAGAGAGCTGGGCAGGTGGGCACACGTCAGATTTCATGCTGTTAGCTTATGCATGCGCAAAGTGCTATTTGGGTCACCAAATTAAATTCTAAAATTTTACAATAAGGTTTCATAGTTAATGCATTAGCTAAAGTTAACAATATATTTTTACAGCATTTAATAATCTTGTGCATTTGTAATGTTTACACATACTGTAAATGATGAAATTCACATTAATTAGGATTAATATGTTCTGTGTTGTTCTTTGTTCATGTTAACTAATACAGAAAAATAATAATAACAACTGAAACGTAATGTTAAAGCGTGACCTATTAAATTAAAGATTTCCTTTACAAAATTTTACAGTGGAAAACATGACATGATGCACCTTAAAGGAATAGTTCACGCAAAAATGGAAATTTGATGTGAAATTTACTCACCCTCAGGTCATCCAAATTTGTTTCTTACTTGGAACAGATTTAGAGAAATGTATCATTATGTTACTCGCTCTCCATGGATGCTCTGCAGTGAATGGGTGCCGTCAGAATGAGAGTCCAAACAGCTGATAAAAACATCACAATAATCCACACCACTCCAGTCCATCAGTTAACATCTGGAGAAGACAAAAGCTGCATTTTCTAAGAAACAAATCCGTCATTAAGACGTTTTTAAATTCGGCTAAATTAAGAGTCCCTAATCCATAATAACTCTTCCTCCAGTGAAAAAGATGCAATGCTACATTTCTCCAAATCTGATGAAGAAACAAACTAATTTTTATCCCGGATGGCCTGAGGGTGAGGACATGTCATTATTATAAACACCTGTTTTACTTTTCCCACCCATCTGCTCTCAGTTCCAGTGGAGACATGTGAGTTTAGAGTTTGTCGTCTTGTTAGTGTAAACATTCGTCAGCAGAGCCCTCATAGTGTCTCCTCCATCAATCTTCTCTCTTTCAGAATCCCCTCACTCATTGGAGGTGAACTCCCACCCCGCCGGCAGCCCAACAGACCCGTCCACCTTCCTGCCCCTGAACTCTCCATCTCTGCTGGAAACAGACGCTCTGCAGATTGAAGAAGTTCAGCCACCCGCCAGCGGCACACGCAAGGCCAAAGTGCTGTATGACTACGACGCTGGAGATTCCAGTGAGCTCTCGCTGCGGGCCGATGAGGTGAGCAGATGTTTGATGGAAGATAAAAGGTCTGATATGGGTCTAAAAGGGATGTTAGGGGCTGTGAAAATACTGTATTATAATTGCATAATATCTTAGCTCACATTAATGATCCAATCAAATTGTGATGGATAAAATTAGGTCCCCTCCTAAATGATTTCTTATTGAATATTCTGTTTCTTTTGAAAACACCACATTAATTCAAATTAAAATTAATGTTTATTATATGTCACATTTATGTTACAATTAAAGGAATTGTGAAAGGTTTATTACGATGATTTAATGCATTATAAGTTGATATTGGGTAGTTTATTCTTATCCAATATTTCTTGAAAATGACACATTCATTTTATTTAAGTTTGCATTAATTTATTTACATTAATGTTAAAATTAAATGAATCGTGAATGGTCTTTCATGACGATTAAATGCATAAGTTAATTTAGGTTAGTTTATTTTATTTAATTTAGTTATTTATTCATTTATTTATTTTAGTAAAAATAGATGATATTTTGAATATTAAGTATTTGCAATGATTTTATTGGCAATGAAAAGTGAAAAATTGTGAAAATAGTTAAACAATGAAGAAAACATAGCATGGTGTTTTTTACTAGATTTTTTTAAATGTGTTTTGCATTAAATATTTTAGAATATATTTGGCTATAGTGATAGTTTAGTTGAATTTATAATTTTTTTTAATCCATTTCATTTGAATGTTGTTTAATGTTTAGCATTTTTCATATAATAACCATCTGTTTACTTCATCATATCCAACTTTTCATGAGCCATAAATGATTTCTCACTGAATATTCAATTGAAAATACCACATTCATTTTAAATAATGTTCATTGTATGTCACTTTAATGTTAAAATTAAATGAATTGTGAATGTTTTTCATGATGATTTAAAGCATTATAGTTAACATTGGCTAGTTTAAACTTCTCTTGAATATTTTATGTGGAATTAAACATTGTAAATATAGTGACGAACAGTGAAGAAAACATTAACGAACTAGATTTTTAATGTGTTATGGTTCTTGGATTAAACATTTTGTAATATATTTGGCTGCATTTACCATTTGGTTGGTCTGATGATTCCTTTTAAGGCATTTTATTTACATATTGTTGAATATTTAGAATGTTTGCTATATCTGTTTACCTGAGAAGCATTAAGACTCTAAATTAATTCATTTCTCTTCTCTGATTGGACGATCAGCTCATCACTGTGTACACAGTGCCTGGAATGGACTCTGATTGGCTGATTGGAGAGCGAGGAAACCAGAAGGGGAAAGTGCCTGTTACATATCTGGAGCTGTTGAGCTAAAGAGGCGAGACACACACACACACACACACACACACACACACACACACACACACACACACACACACACACACACACACACACACACACACACACACACAGTTTCCACCTTTAGCACTCAGCCATGAGCAAATAGAATCATGGACACTTATGAGATCAACCCATGTGTGCATCTATTTACTGAAAAGCAAATATTGTGTGTTTTCATGCATGTCAAGGAGATACCGATTGACTTGGCTTCATTTTTCTGTTTGATTTTAATACTAATCCATCCTTTTTATTAATACTAAAAATCAAACCCTTATGAATTATTAAATAGTGGGATTAGTCAGCATTATAATACTTATAACTTATAGTTTTTTTTAAAATCATGAAATCACAGAACTAATAATTGATTCACAAAATGCCTGAAACATCCACTCATTGTGAACACATGTTTGTATGTAAGTATGTGCCTGTTTTCTACACTAAAAACTGCTCTGTGATCAGTCAGAATGTCTTTTTTGCCTTCAGTACACAGATAACAATCTTAACTCAGCTTGTCCTGGAGCTGATGACACACATAAGCTCAGTTTTAAACATTCAAAGGTCATCTACGCCGTCTAAGCTCTATCATATTTGCACTGTTTGGCTACTTTGTTTACTTGCAGACCCCCGTAAGCCAAAATTAAACACGTCCTTAACCGCATCTCATGCAGACAGATATAATGTGATGAGCTCAAATTTACATTTGCTCTGCTTTAAGTGCCACTTAAGTTAGTATTGTTTTGAATTTCTTTTAATTAGACAAAATGTAAACAAATCATATGAAGTATATCCATCTTAAGGCCAATTTCACATGATTTACAGAGTTTTACTGTAACTATTATTGTGCTGTTGCCACATTCCATTGTTCTTTTAAAGAAATAGTTCACCCAAAAATGAAATTTGTTTAAAATTTCCTCACCCTCAGGCCATCCAAGATTAGGATGAGTTTGTTTCTTCATCAGGTTTGTAGAAATGTAGCATTGCATCAGTGTCTCAGCAATGGATGCTCTGTAGTGGATGGGTGCCGTCAGAATGAGAGTCCAAACAGCTGATAAAAACATCACAATAATCCACAGCACTCCAGTCCAAACAGTAGGCCTGTCACGATAACAATTTATTGTTGTGCGATACATTGCCCCAGAAATAACTGCGATAAACAATATTGTTGTCCTTATAAGACCTTTTTATGCCACTGAATATTTAATCATGATATAAAAGCATAATAATAAAAATATTAGAGCATAAAAATATTAGATACCTTAAAAAACTTGAATAAATAGTAAATAAACATTTTCTAACAAAAAGTGCAAAGTAACAAGTAGAAAAAAGAAAAATTTACAAATAACTTGTATGGAGATTATTATTTTTCCCGGCCCTTCTTTTCTCTTTAAATCTTGCAATCTCAGTGAAAACTGGAGGAATGCTGCCAGTTAAATAGAGTTTGTCATATAATTAAAGTAATTAGAACCAGGTGCTGGATTAACATCAATAACATGGTGGTATCACAATTTTTCAAATATCTCTTTTAAGTTTTTTATACTGTGTTTCAGAATACAGTTAATTTATGAAATATGTTTAAAAAACTGCCCGTCTACTCCTGTTAGGATAACTTCAAATAGGACTAAGCAGTGACCTTGAAATTTAGGAAAATGTAGATTGTTCTCTAATTTTGATCTCCACTCTACAGTTCTCCAAATATGATGAAGAAACAAACTCCTCTACATCTCTGAAGTTCAGCAATCTTTCATTTTTGCGTGAACTATTCCTTTAAGTCTCGTCTACTGATGTAAATGTTTTGCCTTGTTTTTGTCTCAATAGCAACACTTGAGATCACAGCTAAAGAGCAAAGCATGTTTCATAAACTCTCAAATTATTCTGACTGGTGTACTTTATTATAATAATAATAATAATAATAAAAATAATAATAATAGTAATAATACAATTTTATTTATTTCTCTAGTACATCATTTCTGAAACCCAAGGTTGCTTGATGAGTGCTGATTTAAACCATACTTGATTGATTTATGCACTGCACAACCAGTTTTTTATGACACCTATTAATATATTTATTTTAAATTAATTTTAGACCTTTCTTAGTTTAGAGTTTGGCTTCATAGATTAATTTCTGTTTATTTATTTTATTAGTGTCAAAGTGCAGCTAAACATTATTAAGATTTTGTGTTCAGTGTGCAGTATTTATTGTTTTATTTTACTTCTGATGTTTTTTTTTTCTTTTATTTTTATTGTAAATCATTATGGTTTATGTATGTATAATTGCCAAAAACTGAACTTTTCTTTTCTGTTTTCTTCTGAGAGGAAGCTCTTGTCTGTGATGCCCTCTGTTGGTCATTTCTTGCTCTTTTGCTCTTCTTAATGGCTTCTCTCCAATCCATGTGGAGAGAATCAATCTTAATAATGCAATAAAACCCTTTTTTATTGCTATATATCGGTTTCAAGGTCTTTACTGATCATTTAAAGACATACATTTTGTTTGACTTTTTATTCAGTTTAACATACATACATTAGGTCTCACACTATAGTGCTTATTACAAACATTTAGAGGCTGTACACTTAATTCAATTTGTTAGCAATCATAGGTGATGCTAGTCTTCACATAACCAAGTCAAAAAAATAAATAAAAACAAGGTTTATTGCCAGTGACAGAAAGGTCGTTCATTTCCTGTTTCAGGGAACAAATGCATGTGATTGAATGTAAATACAAACTCTATAGATGATTGACTTCTGAAAGTACGTATCATAGAACATGATGCAATAAAATCAGGGTTGGATCTGTTTAACATGTTAGACGTTAAAATTTAAATCCAACACTTTGTGCTTTTCATTTGAGAGTCACTTCTACTGCTATCCAGGAGTTTCAGTTCTGTCTGCATTTGCAACATATTGTACACAAACAGTCAAATGTTTAAATGATGGTTTTGGATCAGTATAGGGTTCTCATACAGTACTTGCATTTGGGTGAGTTTACATTACTATTAGTACCATTTTCCTCATTTCTGAATAGTAGTAAAGAATGAGAAGTAATAGTGTACCTTCAAATAACATCTTAGTTTTTTTTATTTATTTTTTTCTCAGCAATTACTCTACCATTTAAAAGTTTAGGGTGAGTAAGAGTATTTTTTTTAAAAGAAATTAATACTTTTATTAAGCAAGGATGCCTTATGATCATGTGCTGAAGATCTGAAGATTTCTGATTTCTGAAGATCATGTGACACTGAAGACTGGAGTAATGATGCTGAAAATACAGCTGCGAATCACAGGAATAAATTACATTTTACAATATATTCACCTAGAAAACAGTTATTTTAAACTCTAATAAAATTTACCTGTTTTACTGTATTTTTAATCAAATAAATGCAGAAGAAAGTTTCTATACACAGAGCACTATCACTACATAAATAATCCAGCCCACAAAAACAAATACGCCGAACATCAAACTGAACATGACAAGCAGACGAGCCTTATGGGACGTTTTCTCCGCTTCACGGATGTCACCCCTGGTCAGCGCCGCGCGGGTCTGTAGAGAGGACATTAATGAGTATCACTATATTATTTGTACACGTATGTCTTTGTACTAATGTGTTGTGTTGTAGGTGCTCACTTCATACGAGTACATGACCGCGACGAGGCCACTCATGAGGCAGCAGAAGATGGTCACCAGCAGAGACTCCACCAGATAATCTTTAGGTAACGGCGGCTGCTCATCTCTCAGCGGCAGCCCGTTCACGTACTGAAATCAAGTGTTAGACGTTTAGAACCAAACAGCAAGAATAAAAACCAATGACTAGACCTGAAGCTCCAGACCTACAATCAATCATTAGTTTTTTAGTTGATGCTTTTATCCAAAGTGACAAATTTTTTTCTTATAACCGAGAATAACCCTCAGAAAAACATGAAGTTCAAGATTTTGTTTAAAGAGACAATACAAATAAAGCTGCAAGCAGCAATGAAGGGGCCTAGCACAGGCCAACCCTGCTTCAACACACCTGTGTTTAATTAAGTAGCCCTCGGTATGCCATTCCAAATCTAATGATTTTTGGCCAAACTGGTCAGAAGTTATAAGCAGAAATAATTTTTTTATTATATCTTTTGACCAGTTGGTGGCACTGTGCCGAAACTACTCATGTGCCCTCAGGTCATGCTTGTTATAACACATACCAAGTTTGGTCAGAATCCGCTTAAGCGTTGCAGAGATACAGCCTCATGTCTATTTTTGCGCAAACTTCGTCAAATTCGTTAACTCACTTTCCGTAAACAGTTTGGTATATCAAAGAGCTTTTGCCAGAATGCTCTAAGGATGACCTGAGCCAATTTTGGACAAACCGTCTAGGACGAGTTCGAAACAGAAGATTTTTTGGAAAATTGTAAATTGCCATTAATTTTGACCTGTAGAAATTTAAATTGTTGTATGCATTTGACTCTGTATGAGTCAAAGAAAAATGAGTTTTGCTTTTAGACCTTACGGTTCAAAAGTTAGCAGAAACAAAAGTGTAAATTTGACCTGTTGGTGGCGCTAGAGAGTTTGAGTTAGAGACTCCAAATTTGCTATTGTTAATATTGAGACTGGCCTGTATCCGTCTGCCAAATTTCATAACTTTTCCGCAAGTGTTTCTATGGGCTGCCATAGACTCCCAAAACGAAGAAGAAGAAGAGGCGGAAGAATAATAATAAGCAAAACAAAAAGTGCCCTCATCAATAAATGAAATTAGTTTCAGTCTCAAACATTTTAACTACATGAATATTGCTTGTTCCACAGCCATATTTTAACCATGTTCATACTATTTAACTCAGTGAATGTAATTGTTTTCACAATTAACAGAATTATGCAGATTCTAAGCAATTTGAACAAAGGCATTTTGAAAATATTACTTAAAAAAATTAAATAAATGCAAATAGTAATAATAAACTGCCTGTAATTTATTATTATTTTTTTTAATGCATTCATTGATGTATGACTGAAATACACTGCAAATGTTGTATATAAAACAACTGGAGTTGGAGTAGGTTTTACAACAACAACAACAAAAGTGCTTTCTATTTCAAGATTTCATGTTTAATTCAATGTGTTACTTGCTATTTCTTTATTTAATTGTGAAACTTTCTAGACATTTTTGAGTGAAAATGGTTTATACACCTTTTTTTGCAGTCTATGCATCTTAAGTTTATTAGTTTATGTTAAAACTGTGTAATCCAAATGGATGTAAATTTAATGTGCAATTTCTATACATAATTCGGGTCACATGACTAAAGCTGTACAAACTAGAAATATTCCCTGCTGGCTAAATTACTTACAAACTGTAATCTGTTAATGCTGACTACAGATTAAATGAGGAAAATTGTAGTTAGGAGCGTAATCTAGGTTACTCATGTAATGTATTCTGACTGCTACTTAATTACTTTTTACCTGACTTGTTTTAAACTTACCATTAAATGTACCACATTGATAAAAAAAGCACGGAGAAAGAAATATATATTTCATTCTTTGATATCAACGTCATAAAAATGCATTAAACTACATTACACCAGGGTTTCCCAAACTGGGGTTAATGTAAGTACTGCAGTGGGTTTGAGTGAGTTGATAAAAAGCTAATAATTCATCATAAAAATGCAAAATAAAAATTATTTTAAAATATGCCTGCATGTCTTTGTGACCAGAAATGTGATCAGAAAAATGTGAACATGCAAATGTATTGTTTAATTATTAAAATATTCACTTCCGCAGGGATATTTCAGCTAAATATTTTACGTCAAAGTTGTTTGGCTGAAAAAAAAAAAAATAATAAAAATTGGGAATCCTTGCATCACATGAACAAACATTAATAAACATGAAAACGGCAAAGACTTTAAACGTCAAATTTTCAAAACTAAATATTTTAACACACAATAGGATTTTTAGAGATGAGACTTTAAAAGAGACAAAAATAAATAAAAGAATTAGGGAAAATCAGTAAATTATTATTTACTGCCATGGTGTGAATACTATATAATCATGTCATCCATAAAAAGTAACTAATCTGATTATGAGCATTTTAAAATGTAATGTAATCTAATTACGAGTACCTAATGTTTGGAATCTGACTGTATGTAATCAGTTACTACTCAGCACTGGAATTATAGTTTGTGCTTGAGACTTTGAGTTGATCAGCATCACGTTTCTGAGTTTATGAGTGTTCTCTATCAGGCTTGATCTTACGATAGTGTAGGACGGGTAGGTGGAGGGCGGGAGGAAGGAGGGCTGGTAGAAAGCAGGGTTGGCTCCAGGCTGACAGGCGATGACGGGCTGGTTGGGGTAATGTGGCAGCGGTGGGGGGTACATGAGGCAGACTGTTTTAGGATCCGGAGGACTGTATGGAGGAGGGTTGTGTGGGACGCTGCTGGTCGGGCCGGTGCCTCCAGCGGGACCCGTGTCCGTGTCGAGCGCTGGGTTCAGGGTGCGGTTGCTGTTGGTGTCGTATGTGTGATGGGATGTTTGGATGCTGTCCGTGTCATTCGCCGGGCCGGCGGTGAGGATGCTGACCGAGTCGTATGCAGGAATGCTGGGTAATGTCGTGGCTTCTCTCTGTCTGGAGGAATCATGAGCCTAGTGGAGTCCTGGAGCCCAGGTGGGATTTGGTTGTGTTATATGGTAAGGGATGTTTGGAGGAGCGGCTGATGAACGGGACACACAGGTGAGAGGTTAAAGGTGATCTTATTTTAAAATACTACCATTCAAAGAAAGAACTCTCTTCTGCTCACCAACGATGCAATTATTTGATTAACAATACAGTAAAATAGCTAAATATTATTACAATTAAAAATAACTGTTTTCTGTGTAAATTTATTGTAAACTGTAATTTATTTCTGATGCGCAACTGAATTTTCAGCATCATTACTCCAGTCTTCAGTGTCACATGATCTTCAGAAATCATTCTAATATGATGATTTGCTGCTCAAGAAACATCTCTGATTATTATCAGTTTTGAAAACAGTTGTGCTGATTAATATTTTTGTGGAAACCATTTAATTTTTCAGGATTCACAGATGAATAGAAAGTTCAGAAGAACAGCATTTATTTCAAATAGAAATCTTTTGTAACATTATAAATGTTTTTACTGACTCTTTTGATCAATTTAATCCAAGCTTTTCTGTTGTTTTTGTGCAACTTGTTTTGCAATGCTATAATTTTAATACATTAATTAAAAAAAAAAATAATATTTGTTAATATTAATATTATTTTATATTTATTTTTTTTTTTGTTTTTTTTTGTTTTTATAATTGAGAAACTATAAAAATACTTCAAATAAAATAAACATTTAATTGAAATAAGATAAAGCGCAAAAAAAAAAAAAAATCAGATTATCTTTATTTTTTTTGTTTTTTAAGGATGTTTTTTAATGTTTTTGATTTTTTTGTGTTTTAAATTAAATAGAAATTAATAAATAAAAATTAAGAAATACTATGTAAAAAAACGAAAAAACAACAATATAAAAATGTCAAAAACAACAAAATTACTACAATTAAAATGAAAATATAAAATTAAATTGAATATAAATATAGAAATAAAATCTAATTCATAATATAAATTATTCTAAAATAACACTGGCACAGACAAAACAAGACTCTTATATCTCCTGTTTTCTCTTCAGTCCTTCAGTAAAAATACAGTAAAAACATTAATATTGTGAAATATTACAATTTAAAATATTTTTATATATTTTGTATAAGGTATAAAATTTATTCCTGGGATGCAAAGCTGAATTTTCAGCATCATAACCCCAGTCTTCAGAGTCACATCGCCCACTGATGAGAGTTTGAGAACTCTTTGGCACAGGCTGTTTTCTTTAGAAAATATAAACATCGAGTGATTTTTGCACTTTTGTTTAGGTGCTGCTGCACACATCACAGTAATATTCCTCCTGAGAGTTATTTGAGACTCACTCTCCATTCAGAAACACAGCTCGAGGAGAAACCTTCACCTCCACGACAGTCCATCAATTATTCACTGCTGACATACAAGATCCTTTAACGCTCGTGAGCGAATGATCAGGTGCTTTCTGAGATGTTCTCTGGTGAGCCGTCTGTCTTTAAATGAAGAACTGTTGAATTCAGGTTGTTAGCATGAGCTCCTCTAAATGTTGGTCAAGCCTCACTGAGTTTCTTACTCTTGCCATTTATACAGTATATAATAATATTTTAAATATATGTATTATTCAAGTGTGCACTGAATATCATAAAAGGCTCATTTAAAAGATGTAAAAAAAAATTAAGAAACAATGAAACATTTAACAGCATTTAGATTTTTTGTAGATTATTTCAAACATTTTTTTTTTTTTTTGCTGTTTAATAAAATGTTTTGTACTTTGCATAAAAACATGCTCAAAAATGTAATTAAATTAAATAAAATGTTAAATGAAATATTTAAAAATACTTAAACTTGTTTTATTTCAGCTTGTTGTTTGTTGCAGTTTATAGTTTAAACTGAAGTACTTAACCATAAAGAAACTACAACTAATAAATAAAAATGAATAAGACATATTTAAAAAAAAAATAATAATAAAAATGACAAAACAACAATTACTCATAAATTACTAAAACTTTAAGTGAAATTGATATTAACAAAAACTATAATAAAGGAGTACCAATAATACTAAAACAACACTGGTTCAAGCAAAAGGAGATCTGGTCTCGTATGTGCTGTTTTCCTTTTAGTGCTTTTAGTTTAGTTTGTTTTATAAACAGATGTGTTTACGCAGCTACACAAGTTCTTGGCTGTGTCCAGCCTCGCAGCGTTCTGACGGGACGATGAACAAGTTTTCATGAGTTTGCGCTGCACTAAAAGCATGAATGATAAAGACGGGTCATTTTACCTGTGTCCATCAGGGAAGGTCATAGGTCATCAGGACGCAGAAGAATCCTGAGAAATATCCAGCAGGAGTGTGTCGGCGTTCAGGATCAGACGTGTGTGTGTGTCTGTGTGAAACGGCTGTGGCTTGTGTGATCTCTCTCTCCCTCGCTGAACAGTATTGTGTTTGTTTAATAATTGACGATTGAGACTGTGCTCGTGTTTATGAGTGTCCTTGTGAACATACCTGCACGTGTCTGTTCTTGTAAACAAGCGTGTCATGCATAAAATAATTTAACAATAATGAAATACATTTTTAAATTATAATTATTTTTTTTTTGAGACTGTGCTCGTTACATCAAAGGATATGTCTATATATATATATATATATATATATATGTATATATATAATATATATATATATAGATATATATATATATATAGAATATATATATAAAACCCTACCTCTAAATGAAAACTTTTATAAAAAGAATTAAAATAATAAATTACAAATTTAATTATAAATTATAAATTACTTATATTTATATAAATAAATCAATCGTTTAATTTATAAAAAATATTATTGTATAATTTATATATATATATATATATATATAGATAGATAGATACATATGTGTGTGTGTGTGTGTGTGTGTGTGTGTGTATATTAAATTTTGTCATGAACATATTAAATCAATTATTAAATTACTTTTATAATAACAATAATTATACATATTATATTCAGCACATCCAGCACAGTCTCATCGGAAAATTGATGTTGACTTTTCTAATGCGTCTCCTGTAACTTAAACTAGAATAAAGCCCTTTATTTCACCCTCCAGGTCTATCCTAGTGTACATCCTACCAAACATTATCATCAGTTACCAGTAGAGGGCCCTGATCAGCTGACAGATTAATGTTTCACTCATGCCTAGACTAATGATTACTTTGCGTGGCATGGGTTTCTTTAAAGGACTAAGTTCATCCCTGCAGGATGTAAATTAAATGCACACAGTTAGTAGAATAAATTGATATTCGCACACACATTTAAAGTGTTTGTGCAATATTGCTGAATGCATTCTTGCTCCATTAGTGATTTCCATTATAATGTGTGCTCTACAGTCCCTCATTGCTGCAGATGTGTTGCCTGCTGTATTACACCAGCTTGAAGAGACACTCTGTGTTAACACATTGTTAAATAGCAAGCTCAAAAATAGTTAATAATACAGTTATAGTAGAATTGCAAAATCGGACCATGCAACAATCATTGTTGACTAATTATTTATTTGTTTGTTTGTTTGTTTTTTGTTAGTTTTTATTATTTGTATTTTTATGATTATATTATATTATTATTTTATTTTTATTCATTGAATGCATGTAATTATTCAGTAGAATTACCAAATTTAGCCATGCAGCAATTATTGTTGACATTTATTTATTCATTCATTAATATATTTATTTTTATTATGACATTAGAATATTATTTGAATTATTGTTTGTTTTCATTATTTGTATTTTTATGATTATATTATTATAACATATTATTATTTTATTTTTATTTAATAAATGCATGCTCAAAATGCAGTTATTCAGTAGAATTACCAAATTTAACCATGCAGCAATTATTGTTGATATGTATATAATTTGTATTTTTATTATATTATTTGTATTATTATTTTATTACTGATTAATTCATTTTATTTTATGCTTTTTATTTTATTATTTTTATTTTTATGATTTTTATGCTTATTTGTTTCTATTAATTATTAATTGTATTTATTTATTTATTTATTTTTATTTACAGTACATGCATTAGGTACATTTGTTAGTTTGTTTCAATTCCATTAAATGTACCTTTCAGTGAATATCAGTGTTTCATATGTTTCTAGAAGACTTCGAGTGCATGATAATTAGCTCTTCACCTCAGCTTCATTGAAAGTATAGGTAGAAGCAATTTTAAATGAATAAACCATCCAAAGGTAACTCCAGTCAAGTCAAGACACATTCATTTAAATAGTGATTTACAATACAGGTTGTAAAAAGGAAGATAACAGTAAAATTCAACGATTATGAAATGAAAAAAAAAAAAAGCAGCTCTACACAAGACAATAGTGTCATTTTTCAGATCCAGTTTATTCTCATGCGAAAGTGTCATTACATTGAAATAATTACTGAATATTAATTGTCTTTTAGACAGACACAGCTCTGTTCTCTCCCTGTGAGTTTAGCGTCTGTATAAACACTGAAGTCTTTCAGAAGCTGATTTACTCTGATCTGCAGGTTTCTGTAAATCTCGACTCACTCAGTCTCATATTTCTGCTCTGACTGTCCGTATGAAACACCAGCAGACTGTGACTCAGAGATTATGATGATTCAGAAACTCAACATTGAACAGTGTGATGATTCAGAAACTCATTATGAACGGATGATTCGGCTCCTTTTGTTGTGTTCTGAGTTCATCAGATTATGTGGGTTAAATCTCTTTTTGCTGACTTCTTCAAGCGCATTCATTCATCAGCCCTGATATTAAACACTGTTCTGTTTCTCTACGCTGTAAAAACACGACGCTTATTCAACAAATAAATAAATAAAAAAAAAAATTGTAAAAAAAAAAAAAAAAACAGCAGTCAGAACTTCAGCATAAAAGTATTTTAGTAACATTTTAGATTTTACAAATTGAACTTCCATTAACAGTAAAAAAAAAACCTGTTAATAAAAAATGTTGATATACTGTACTGTACCTTTTTTTTTAAATAAATGCTTTTATTCATCAAGGATGAATAAATAGATCAAAAGTGACAGTAAATACATTTATAATGTTACAAATGATTCAAATAAATGCTGTGCTTTTGTGCTTTCTATTCATGAAAGAATCCTGAAAAATAAAATAGTTTCATGTAGAGTTTCTCTGGAAAATGCAATAGTTTTGTGAGCAAATGCAACAAGGCTAAATACTGAATTCAGAGCAAAGTACAGAGAAAAAAATTCTAATAATACTAATGCTAGCTGGAGCTCGTAAACATGGTCATTCTGACAAGACTTAAAGGTGATAAAAAGTTTTAGTCTAATTTTTGTTTACAATCACAATCATTTACAGTGTCTGTTGGCTGTTTTAGCTCCTGTAGTGTTTAAACAGATGCAAACATTGAGTGTGACATCATGCGTCTCAAATAGTGAGTTCTGCTTTGGTTTGCACACAGGCTTATACTGTAAAATACAGAGTGAAAAACTCCAGAGATGATGAATGAGGCGAAACATCCGTGTTTCACCCGTAATCGCTGTGGAATTCCTCCAGAGTGACGAACACGTGGGATGAGACGGAGCGGGGGCTTAAGAAACATCAATCTGAAGAGCAGAAGAGCGGAGGCTGCTGGAGATAAGAGAGATGTTTTCATTGTTCTGTCAGCTAAATCTGTGTAAATGTCTTTGGGAGATGATACAACACAGCTCCAGAAGAAAACATCACATTTGTTTTATCCATGGAGAAAGAGTTTTTAGGTAAACTAGAAGGACTTTTGATGATATCAGAGACAAAGTGATGCTAAATGCTTTTTCGTTTAAAGTCTTAAACCTTTATAAAGTCATATTTAACCCTGTAAATACTGTATAATGATCAATATGATCAAAACTTTGCTGAACCTGTCACACCAACCTACTACATGCCTTCTGACAAACTTTTTTTTGAAGTAAAAAGATTTTTATAAAGTGAACATAATAATATCTTTGATATTGTTAGTAATATTTCAAGATTTTCATTTACTGGACTTAAGCAACTTAGCTTCACTTGATTTTCATTGAAATGTTTGGATCAGATATGATCATCAGGCTTTTGAGAAATGTTTGTTTGTCTCATCTCATCATTGTATTGCATTGCATTATATGTTTTGATAATTAAACTAACCATTTAAATATCATCTTTCTAAGTATAAGTATATCTGCTGTACTGTTATAAAGATCTCATTGGTTTACATTGCAAGCATTAGAATTTCATCTTTTTTTATCCATATGAATATCAGCATCTGCACCAAATTGCATATTTTTGCTCACTTTGGGCCGCTGAAAAAAAAAAACGGAGCTGTTTTTCCTCGTTATTCTCACTGTATTAGACAATTTGATTCATAAAAGCCTGATGTATCAAATGTGATGCTCAAAAAAAAAAAAAAAAAAATTTAATCTTAAGGTTCAATTAACTGTTCCATTTAAAATATATATTATTATTATGACTAATTACAGGTTTAAATGGCAGAATAATACACACAAATATAGAATGGCTAAAAGGAGAAAATGATAAGTGCTGAGCTCTGTTTTACAGCCCAAAAGATGTCCAAGTGTTTTGTGAAGACCTTTAGATCAGCACAGTTCTCTGAGTCTGATAAACTCCTGATGGATTCAGGCAGCAGATGTCTAAGAGCATCAGGCTCAATCTCACACTCTTTCTGCGTTCACTCACTTCATCATGATTCAGAGTCACTCCTAACTAAGTGCTTCAGTCAGTGTGTGTGTGTGTTTTCAGTGGTCAGGGCTTCATTATCTTCTGACTGCTGTTTATTCCCTCACTGAGCTTTAGTTGATGCTGTAATAATAACATTAGTCAGTAGTAGTGCTGAGTGAGGCAGTCGATATAAAACGGATTACTGCACTCTTCAGACTGCTGCTCACACACCGCTAGCTTCTTAAAGGGCCTTATGTTACTGATGCATGTTATACTAAAGGATATTTAATCATTTTATTTCCCTTCAGCTGTGCTGAAAACTTTACCTAATATGATGTTCCTAGTCCAAAATTACAGGTCTTTTAAAAAATGCATGCAAATCTCTCATTGTGCTGTATTATCAGCAAATCTTGTATTCAAACATGTTTTCAGATTATCCTAGATCTGTGTGTATCCACAAAATAATAATAATAATAATAATAATAATAATTATATATATATATATATATATATATATATATATATATATATATATATATATATATATATATATATATATATATATATATATATATATATAATTGTCAGCTTTCAAACTGAAAGCAGTGAGGCCTATATGATACATCAATTTGAAAAAAAAACTTTTCTTGTTTTGTGAAAAACTGTATGTGACTGAATGTTTTTATTAGTGCTGGGCATCCAAAATAAAAGTTTTTGTTTACATAATATATTTGTGTGTGCTGTGTATATTTATTATGTATATATAAATAAAAACACATGCATGTAAATTTTTATGTTTATATATTAAATATATTTATATATAATATCAAATATAAGTATATACATAAATATTTTCAAAATATATACTGTATGTGTGTGTATTTATATATACATAATAAATATACACAGCACACCCACATATATTACGTAAACAAAAACTTTTATTTTGGATGCGATTAATTGTTGCCCAGCACTAGTTTTTATTAACATTTTTAAAATCAGCATAATTAATGTAGGAAATGATGAGGCCTTTTTGCTTTTTTTTTTTTTTTTTTTTTTTTTTGTAAAATGTGTTTTTGTGTAGGCCTAATTAATATAATGCTATGCTATAATTATAATATAATAATATGTAAGATGTTTTCACTGTGTTTTCAGAAGACATAGCAGATCCAAAAAGCATTTGGACACTTAAAAACATCTAAAATTAGATGCAAAATATCAGAGCAAGTGTCATTTATTGCAACCAAAGATGCACACTTTTGCAAAACATTTGACAAAAAGAAGTTTGTTCGGTTTGAAATGATGAAACAATAGATGTTATTGTTTTGTCATGTTAAATATTGAACTACCAACAGGACACCTGTGTGAACCTGACACATGTAATATTTGCACATATTGTATTTCCATATATGAAATATATTTTCATATGAAGTAAAAGAATTTTTGAAACCTATTAGAAATTGGACCAATTTCATGTATTAACATGTATATCTAGCCCATAAGGGGATTTCATATGTTATAAACATATATCTTCATCTACCCAGGGAATGTACATGTGTGAAAATTATGTATTGCATTACTGGTAACATAAATGGCAATATCACTCTTGATATATAGGGCAGTATATGTATTACATTTCTATATGGGGAGAACTGACTTCATGCATCCACTAAACATCATCAAAACAACAGCTTATTATAACGCAAAAATGAAGTTAGTGAAGAAAAAACACCCAATCTAATGAATCACATTCAGACATTTATAAATGATTAAAGCAATATTACACAAGACAACTGCAACTGAAAGCTTAAAATAGATTCATTTCGTGTGTTTTTTATGTTGTAAAGGAACAGACCTCATTTCATGTTAAACACCTTACACAAGAATGTGTAGTAAAGCTTATAATCTCCCTCATTTGAATAAAATGTCTGAAGGGTTTTTAGTCCATGAGAGCAGAGAAACACCCCGCTGGAGTTTAATGAGGGTCTCGTGAGGAATGCAGAAGGAGTCTGGCATGCGGTGCTGTGTACCTGTATTTACATCAGGAGTTTAATTAACCAGCGTCTGCTCTTGTTCCCATGCAGCACCCAGAGAGACTGAGATCTGATTAGAGATCAGACCTGTGTTAAAGCACTGGATGAACTGCTGATTATATGATAGGGATAGTTTACTCAAAAATGATCATTCTGTCATCCGCTCACCCTATTTTGAAGATTGTTGGTAAATAAACTGTTGATGGTAGCCATTGACTTCCATTGTATGGAGAAAGAAAGAAAAAAATGCAACTACAGTGCAAGTCAGTGGGTACCAGCAACTGTTTGGTTACACACATTATTTAAAATATCATCTTTTGTGTTCAGGAGAAGAAAAACCTCATACAGGTTTGGATTAAGGGTGAGAAAATAATGACAGAATTTTCATTTTTGTATGAACTATTCTTTTAATGTTGAAGCTAACGGATCTGAGTGTGTGACAGCAGCTGTGTCACAATGACATGCACAATATTTTACTATATTTTATCTTATCTATTTTTTTTTTACAACATTATACAATGTTTTAAAATAGAATGTGAAATATAACCATTGTTTAAAATAATAGTTTGTACACATTCATGGCTGTTTTACTTGTATGTTTACTGGAGCAAGTGGTATTCAGCTATAGAAAAAATAATCATTATTTTGCGTGTTCAAATATTGTGTGTAAAAAAAAAAAAAAAAAAAAAAAAAAAAAAAAAAAAAATATATATATATATATATATATATATATATATATATATATATATATATATATATATATATATATATATATATATTACTCTTAACCAGTTTTGTTAGATGACTGAAACTATATAAAAAAAACATTTTAATTACTTGAAATGCAAATAAATATACGTATTACCTGGAAAAAAAAAACATTATTTTGTCAAATAATACTGCTCTTAACCAGAGATTTTGGTTCAAAAGATAAGTTCATCTAAAACGCAACATTTTTCTTATGAATGTATTAATATTCATGCATCTTCATTATTTTTCATGCATGCTTAATATCCATGCATTTCTCATACTCTTCATGTTGAGAGACTACATAATATAATAGTGATGTAAAATAAAATTGTGAACAATTGCAGCATCTCATATATAATGTAAACCTGTAACTTAGCATTTGGATTTTTGAAAAAGTACACTGTCAACTATCCAAGTGCTGTCGGGTTTAACAGTTGCTATTAGCTTAGACTAACACTCATCTGTGATGAAGGTCACGTAAAGGTGTTAGGAGGAACTGGCCATCTGCCTCCTAGAGAAAGAGAGAGAGAGATACACTCATACATACACAGAGAACGAGAGAGAGACAGGGTGGAGTTACTGTAAATCAAAGCGAGGGAGAGAGTGACAGATACAGACAGAGAAGAGGATGAAGATTTGATAGCCAGCAGGCGAGGGTTTGATAGGAGCAGGATAACGGATTCCCTGACAAACATCCACACCGTGTTTTCCTTCATACCGCGGAGAGGAGCTCAGCAGCAGCGGCTCACTCACTGACCGAGACACGGACAGACAGAAGTGCACTCGCGCCGGATGAGAGCGCGGTGATGCGGGGAGACTTCAGCGCGTGTCCGCGGGTTTAGAGGCTGGAAGTCAAACATCACTTCAGGACATGGAGTTTGGACGGATCTATTTACGATATAAAAGAGCAGCCCTGCTGTCACTGATGTTCAAGTTAGGTAAGACACGTTTGTGATATTTTCATATTTGCCTTTTTTTTCTCTAAAGCTCATTTGACTTATAGAAAAACGGTGTGTGTGTGTGTGTTAACATTTTAATATACAGTACCGCTTAAAAGTTTGGTGTTAGTATAAAAAAAAAAAGAAATTAGCGCTTTCATCCAGAAAGGATGCATTAAACTGATCAAAAGTGACAGTAAAGACATTTATAATGTTACAAAAGATTTCTTTTTCAAATAAATGCTGTTGTTTTGAACTTTCTATTTATCAAAGAATCCTGAAAAATAAAATGCATCACGGTTTCTACAAAAATATTGGGCGGCACAACTGTTTTCAACATTGATAATAATCAGAAATGTTTCTTGAGCAGCAAATCAGCATATTAGAATGATTTCTGAAGATCATGTGACACTGAAGACTGGAGTAATGATGCTGAAAATTCTGATTTAATCACAGCAATAAATTACATTTCACTATATATTCACATAGAAAACAGATGTTTTAAATTGTAAAAATGTTAACTGTTTTTACTGTATTTTTAATCAAATAAATGAAGCCTTGGTGAACAGAAGAGACCTCTTTCAAAAACATTAAAACATCCTACAGAGCCCAAACTTTTGAACTGATTCAGTTATAGGAGAAAACAAGTAGTTTATGCATTAAATATCCAACAGCATTTTAGGTTAAAGTGTATATGAATGAATAAGAGAAAGTGTTTAAACATTTCTGTAACGTAGTTAATGTTTGTCCCCATTTATAATCACATATTAGCTTTTTTTTTTTTTTTTTTCAGTTCACTTCAGTAGTCCTATGGTGTGACAAATTAATAATTGAAAGTGCAAATATTCCATGTAGACTCTAATTTCTAGGCTTTAATCTCAAAGGTTCATAAAAAGTGCTTATATTTATAGCAGCATATTATTATTAGACTATATATATATATATATATAGTCATAATATAGTCAAAGTCTCTTCACTTCCATTTTAGTGTGTAATTAAAAGGTTCAAAGCAACAAGTGGCTCTTTGATGAGTTCTGCATTACGAAGTTGAGCATCTGCAGTTGGCAGGTTGTTTTGTCCGTGTCGGCAGATGCATTTTGTGTGTGAAAGAGAGAGAGTGGTCGGTTTCTGTATGTGGATTTGTGTGGCGGGGGAGCTGTAAGAGAAAAGCTGCAGTAATTGGGCATTAGCGCATGTAGAGGACAAGTGCAGCCAGCTGGCCATCAGATTGTTTAGAATGAGGGATAATCAGAAAAACCCCTCGCCGAGACACACACGGCGTTCAGCATTCAGCACAAACACTCAGTCACTGTCCATTGAGACGCTGCTGAGCTCCTCAGCATGTTCCTGTCACTCGGTCTGAGGGTAAACGTATGCATGAACACATAAGTGTGTTTCAAAACAGTCACAAAAATGTACTCTCTATTCTTTCATTAATATTATATTATCTGCAAAGTACAGTTTTCAAAAAATACTCTTTTATAGGATTTGAAGTACACTACAAGTGCACATTCGGTACAGTTAAGCACACTTTTTTTCACAAGAGTTGCCAGGGTGTTGTAGGCAGTTGCTAGGGCGTTGCTAGGCTGTTTCCAATGTGTAGTGTGTGATAGGGTTTTGCTATACTTTAGGGTGTTGTGGGTGGTTGCCAGGGTGTTGCTTAGTTGTTGCTATGGTGTTGTGGGTGGTTGCTAGCTGTTTCTAGGGTGTAGTGTGTAGTTGATTGGGGGTTACTAGACTTACTATGGTACTGGGAGTTGTTGCTAGGGCATTGTGGGTGGTTGCTAGGCTGTTTCTAGGGTGTAGTGTATAGTTGACTAGGGTTGCTAGACTTTCTACAGTGGTTGCTAGGGCGTTACTTAGTTGTTTCTAGGATGTTGTGGGTGGTTGCTTGGTTGTTTCTATGGTGTTGTAAGGCTGTCTCTTGGGTGTAGTGTGTAGTTGATAAGGGGTTGCTAGATTTTCTATGGTGTTGTAGGTGGTTGCTGAGAACTACACCTGTTGTGGGTGGTTGCTAGGCTGCTTCCAATGTCTAGTGTGTAGGAGGTAGGGTGTCACTAGACTTTCTAGGGTGTTGTGGGTGGTTGCCAGGGCATTGCTAAGTTGTTGCTAGGGTGTTGTGGGTGGTTGCTAGGCTGTTTCTAAGATGTAGCGTGTAGTTGATAAGGGGTTTCTAGACATTCTATGATGTTGTGGGTGGTTGCTAGGGCATAACTAGGCTGTTTCAAAGGTGAAGTGTATTGTGGGTGGTTGCTAGGATGTTGCTAGGTTGTTTCTAGGGTGTAGTACATAAGAGGTAGCTAGACTTTCTAGGGTGTTGTGGGTGGTTGCTAGGCTGTATCTAGGATGTTGCAGGTGGTTGCTAGGCTGTTTTTGGAGTGCTGTGGGTGGATATGGCTCAGGCTCTTCCTTTATTGTGTGTCTGGGGTATTTTTTCACCTGTTTTCTGGTGCAGCAGTTGATAATGGTGCATCTGATCACTAATCAAAACACCAGCACACACAAATGCTTCAGGATGACACACACACCGTTAGTTTCAGCAATAGCAAACGTGATGCTCTCCACTAATGAGCTGTTTCTCATAGTTTATCATTAGCTTATGAATGAAACAGCTGCGCGTCATCTGATGAGTGTGTGTCTCATTGTTCTGGTGGGAGTTTCATTGTAAGTGATTTCGGGAGTGCTCCACCCGAATGAAGCTATGACCTATTTCTGCAGTTGCGGGAAGCCTGAATTCTGGGTACTTTTGAGCAGACTGAAAGCGCAGGGCAAGACGCGCGGCATAGTTGACCATTGCCATGGAAACCCTGCTGGAGAGCGCGGCCACTTCACTCTTTGTGCTTAAATGCAATAGCAGCTCGCATGTTTTTGACTGAATGTGCTGCATTGTATCCTTAAGCTGTGATGAAGCCGTGACCGTGACGGGATAGACTTATAGTTTGTGTTTGAAAACAACATGTAAAATTCTTTCTCCATGGAGTTACAGTTTTCCAAGTATTTAGTTACATTAAAGCCATCTCCAGAAACATGCTTCTGGCGCATTAGTAGATTGTCGCCACTGTAGAGAAAAATCTGGAAGAGACTGTGAGTACTTTGAGTGTTTTCCTGGATAGCGGGATATTGGACTATTCTTCTCATTCTTCCTCAGCATGTGTGTGTGTTCTCTCTCCTGTGCGTGAGAGTCTGTACCAGCCACTGGATTCATCAATCTCTCAGAGGAGGCTCATGTCTCTGAGATCTGTCGGACACAGAGAGGTCAGAGGGCATCAGGGCTGTAGATAACAGAAGAGCAGACTCACTCGGGTTAAAGAGTACAACACTCCCCCTGAATCACACCAACAATAACATTTCAGACCAGGACAGACACTAATGGTGCTGCTTTGTGTTTCACAAGCCAAAATGAGTTTTTGATGAAGTGCAGCTGCAGCCTTTTCTTTTAACACAATCTCTTTATGTTTACAAATGAGATATAAAAAAGACATTTGAAATTATCACCCAGCGATATATTAAAAGTTGGATATGTAGTACATGCTATTTTACATGCATACTCACACAGAGCAATACATACTAAATAGCAAATCTCTGATTGTTTACATTAGTCGCTAAACATTTACTAAATCACACAGGTCTGTATGTAAAGTTGTATATATATATATATATTATATACAAATTTATTTGCATATATACAGTACACTCATGCAAAACAATAAAAACTGTATAGCAACTGCTTGATTTTTTTTTCAAAATATAACTGTACTATCACCCAACTCTTTTTATACAAAGTTGTATATATAAGTACGTCCATTTTATTTGCATACATACAGTACACTCATATTAAGCTTTTTTACAATATATAGCAAATCTCAAGTGCTTGATTGCTTGTATTATCAGAAAATGAAACTAAATTATTGTCCAATCTGCTAAATGCAACTATAAGGCATAAAGAAAACTATTATAAACATTAACATCATGATTTTCTGTGAGGCTTCTTTAAAACAATGTGTACTTTTGAGTTCAAATAAGAGGTACAGCACAGTACTAGAAAACTGCATGAATAAAATAAAGTTTAAGGTTGTTTCTACCTAACTATCTGAACTATTAGGACTCAAAAAGAGCAAACAATGATACTATATACTGTACTGTATACAGTATGCAAACAGGTTTTTCAATCTATTTATTATGTAAAAATAACCTGAATGTTCAAAGAAGATTCTTGAATTTGACTCTCATTTGTTCTGAAGTTGGTAACAGCAGTTGTTGGAAATATGTAAAATATTTCTGACTGGATATGACAAGGAAACAATAACAAGACAGAAAGAGCCAGCAAATAAAATGCCTTTAGGCAAGAGACTTGCTGTACCTGTGTGTTTATTACGGACAGCTTTAGAGTTTTAATCAAAACAGGATTTGGGGAAACTTCAGCTCAAGTTTGTTGTGACTGGTTTGTGTGCAGTTATCTAATTTAGGGTCACTTACGCTTTTCTAATGGCTCTTTATTGGTCTGCTGTAGATGATTTAATGCTGGAATCGTGTGGAAAACATGCAGATGTTTGCAGACTTTGATGAGGCCCAAATTACTGTAACCATTATTCAATGAAATTGTATCCATGGTAAAAGCTTGTGTTTGCTGATAAGACCCCAAAGTAGCAAATAATACTCAATGGCATGTGTTTATTAAAGGATGATCTATAGTGGCCCCTGTCTGGTTTTCGGGACGTAGGTCTGATACAGTCTTCTGTCCTGAGGGTTCATACCATACGTCTCTGTGAGGGGGTTTGAAGTCTATTCAACTAGCCTGAGATGTTAAGTTTTTCAATTGACTTGATTTGAAAGGGAAGCTTCTGAAGCCCATCTGTATAAGCTCTGTCTGCCTCGTCTAGACTTCAGATCTTCCCGTTTATTTGAACAATATGTGGCTGACAAAGTAGCAGAGAATTGTTTTTGTTTGTTTCGGTCTGTCTCTCTATGATGATCATTCTTTTTCTCTTTTTCTGAGAAGATGTTACTGGTTTATTAGAGACTGTAGGTCATTCATAGTCACTACTAGACGTCTTGACACAGTTTCTCTCTTTGTTCTTGTCTACTGAATGTGTGAAGGCCAGTGGTGTGTTATTTTTTTGTTTTGTTCTTTTTTTTTTGCAACAACAACAAAAATGTTGTTGTTTATTGGTTTTTTTGTTTTTTTGTTGTAATGACTAAATATCCTTAACCCTGCTGACATAATAATCAGAAAAAGCTGATTTTATGAAATACAACACTCTCAGAAAAACAAAAAAGCTGTCACTTATTTACCGCTAAAGAGTGCATATTAGTACCTAAAGTGTACATAAATTCTGATAGCTTGTAATAGCCTATTAACCAGGAATTATGTTTATCGATGTTAATAGCTGATCTCCTATTACTTGCTTTTCGTTATGTTTTCCCTACATCTCCTGACACTGGCATTGTCCAATAGGTGGCAGCAGTGGCGCTGCACAGAGAAAAAAAACTGCTACAATTTACTGTCTATATAGAAGAAGACGAAAAATCGCACACAGAACGATAGTGATCTAGAAGTCCTTTTTAGACTTTCCCACATTTGAGTAAAAAAAAGTAAATATGACATTTAAAGGCTAGTTAAACGGGTTTTCTCACGTCAAACCTATCTTCTACAAGCAGGAATTAACAGTACATTTCGAAATTACAACTAACGAAGGAGTTTTTCTCTATCTCTTTTTACTTGTGGATTGTTCATCCCGGTGGAGTGTTTCTAACACGTGTTTATGTCATTTGTGATACTAAGCGACACAGTGTGTGAGCAGTGTGATAGATGTCATGCTTGCGGCACGTAAAGTATCCCTCACTTGTTGTCTATTTTGCTTGTAATCAGTTGTTTAATGCAATTGAGTGAATGAGGTGATGAGAGAGTACTGCATAGAGCTTCAAAAAACCAATCGGCACGTTGAACAATGGGTCTAATGATTGAAAAATGTCATCTTGTCAGGCCTGTCGTTAACAGCACGTACTCTTAGTGACTGCAGTGCTTGCGTTTCATGTATGCCTTGAAGATGCGACCAGATTTGAAAAATACACCCGAATTAAGCTGACTCCTAGTAGAATGAACTCATGAATATGAGTTATCTTCAAGAGCCTGGCGAAAAATTATCGAGAGAGTAATTGCATGTTGCCTGCTATCCAGGTTGGTTTTTTTTTTGGCTGATGCAGGGATTGAGAGAGAGGTTCCATTGGACACAATTCAACACGGGACAAGTGAGGCAGAAAGAGCAGAGGGTTTGGTAAGTATCATTGGCTTGCAACACGAACTGCTTCTGCTTACCAATCTTCATTGCATCGTACAGTGTATCAAGCGCGAGATCCCACCACAAGCTAAAAAACATATCCGGGTAGATGGACTTTGGTTTATTATTTTGAAGTTCTTTATCCGAGCTCTGAGTTCCATTTTATTTTCTATTTTCCCCAATTTGTGTGAAAAATTGAAAGGAAAACGAGGTATATTTGATTTCATAACCAAGGAGAAAACTAAACAAGGGTCAGATACGGGTTGATATCTGATGTGTCAATAAATGCCAGGGCTAGAATGTTCTGAGTAAACCTATCCTGGTCTTTACATGTCTACTCCTCTTGTTTGAAACAGTTCCTTAGGAAAGGCAGCAGCACTTCACTTATCTTTACATATATCAATAAGTGCCCCTGTCCCTTAATAATGTGTCGAGCCAGCAGCCCGGCGCAGCCAGACAAGGGAGCCTGCTGAGTTAGCTCCTTGCGAAGAATAGTTGACCAGTAAATTGTATTTGTTTTACAGTGCCGGATTAGACACCTGATTATGGACCCACTGGAAATTTTTTTTTACTTGTTAACATTTTGTGTTTTCAGTTTGCTTTGTGTAAAAAATTTGTGTCGCAATACAATGACACGTCATGTATACTGAACAGGGTAGCATGCTTCGATATGGTGTTGAATTTGAACAAAGGCTGTGTAAGTGTGAGGGTAGTACACAACTGATACGGATGAACCCAGATAACTGAATCAGTGTTTAGCTTTTGGGCCTGTGAACACAAGTTCTTAGGGTAGGCAGACAGACAAGAGAATGGAGTGTAAAGCCTAGTTGAGTTTGGAGTCTGAGCAATCAGTCCTAGACCTAACCTCCTAAACTCCCACAATATCTACCTAGTGTTAGAGATACTAACATTATGTGGCGTATAGATAGTGGCTTATAAAGAAGCTCCTCTCGCCTGAGAAAATCCACTACCACATTGCGAGCAGGAGCTCCTGGACTCAAGTAACAGTTCAAACTCTGATAGTGAGGCCGATTCTGATGACAGTGGGACCCCTTTAGTCCGTAAAGCACACACTAAATCTTACCCAACCAACATGCTTCCCCTACATTTCACACTAAAACAAGGAGGACAGGACAACACAGTCCACTCAAATCAACCAAAGAGCCTCAGGAACATGACATAATCAATCCAACAGAACGTCAGAGGATATTGTAGAGCATGTTATTACAAAATGACAACTCAAATGCCTCAAGGACATGGATCCTAAGCGACTTCGTCCTTTTTCATGCAAACCTCCCTAGCCTACAAATGAAGCTGATGTTCAGACCTGGTCTCTCCATGTGGAGCTTATGATATCAGATATTCAAAACCCTGTTGACCTGCAGGACGTAAAAATACTAGAACAGCCTGCTTCCACCAGCCTCTGAATTAAGTAGGCAGCTAGGCCCCAATGGCACTCCTCGTGATTATGTTGAAGCTCCTCGACTCTCAGGCATATTGGGTTAGTGAAGATGGGAAGGCAATCTTCGCAGGTTCTTAACACTCATCAAAACACACGGAGAGAAAGCCTCAGAATACCTGCAGCGGTTACAGGTGCTGATCACTACAGCTATGAAGAGGGGTGGCATTGTGAATCAGGACGCCAATAAACAGCTGTTTGCGACAGTTTCGGCGTGGATGTTGGGACCAGTCCCTTATTCTGGCACTGCAATTAGGGCTTAAAACAGAAAACCGCCTGATTTCTCTGATTTCCTGCTACAAGTTAGAACAGAGGCAAGACAGGAGAACTCCAAAGCATAGATCGCATTGCAACGCCACTTAGGGAGCCACAAAGCCCAATCCTCTATGACTAGGCAATTTGTGCAATGAACCGTCTTCTCTGATGATGCAAGTGCAAAATGTCCTCCAGACATACATCACAGAAACTTGAAGCTTTACGGAAAACAAGTCTCTGAACTAAAAAATGCAACTACCAAAAAGAAAGATCTAAGAAGGCAAAAGCATGCTAAGCAAATCCAGAATTCAGCTCAAGAAACCCCCTCGTTAGGGTAGCTGAAATTCAAGCCCATCAAACAGCGTCAAAACCCAGGCCAAAGGCTGGTTCTGTTTCCAATGGGCAATGATGGCCATTTAGCAAGACAGTGTGAAAATCCCCCAAATAAGCTGTTGGTTGATCAGAACAATAAAAGAACTCAAAGCAAGACAAAATGAAATGGGAAACTAAATATGACCATTTAAACTGGACAGGGTCGCAGTGGAGGGACTAACTGCACCCGGAAATAAAATGAAATGTCCCACACAAAACGAAGGCACGAAAACAGTTGTCTGTGAAGCACATTCCTCAACTCAGTCATTGGGATGGCGCTCTCCCAAGGAGGGTTGATAGGGCCAAAATGTACATTTCAACTGTTGTAGTTGAAGGAGTTCAGTGGTGTAGGCCTTCTAGATTCAGGTTCCCAGGTTAGCACAATTTCAAAGTCCTTCCATGACCGTTACCTTTCACAGCAGCCCATTTTCCCCCCATCCAAGACTTATTAGACATAGAAGGTGCTGGGTGGTCAGGAAGTACCCTATCTAGGTTACATCCCAGTCAACATAAACTTTCCAGAGCACATCATGGGGAACCTGTAAAGATTCTTACCTTAGCACTTGTCGTGCCTGACCACAGAACAACATGGACGTCCCCTTTGTTGATAGGCACCAACACACTGGACCCCACTGTATGCAAAAAGTGTGCACCTACTCAAGATGACTGCGTTTAAAAAATATGGAAACCACGGTGGTCAATGTTCCCCACTTGTGAAAACATTTAATATCAAAGATTCAAAATAAATCAAACAAAATGGTAGAATTGGGACTGTGAAGCTACAGAGCAAAAAAAAAAGAGTGTCATCATTCCTGCAGGTGAAAGAGTGGCTTTAAACTGGATGCGCCAAGCATGTCCCAGTAGCTACCAATGCTCCCCTTATAGGAGAGCCCCCCCCAATCCAACTTACCTGCTGGTCTCTTGTTCTGTAGCTACGTCATGACAACGCCCGCCATTTGTCCATCCTTCAAGATGCCTGTTTTGGTGAAAAATGAGACCGCACATGACATTAAAATATCAGCAGGTCATAGCATTGCTGAGTTATCTTTTCCTAAATCTGTGTCATTTTTACCAGGTCATGATGACAGAGTCACATTGAGTGAACCATCCCACCTGACTCCATTCTTCACGACGTGCAACTCCATGCCATGTGTCTAATTCAGGTGAACTCACCTTTGACTTTGCAGACTCTCCCTTGTCTGAGGAGTGGAAGGAGAGAAATCACAGGAAGTTGAATTCAATGTCAGACGTTTTTGCACTCAACGACCTTGATTTCGGTCATACCACTGAAATCAAACACAGGATACGCTTGTCAGATCCATCTCCATTTAAACAGAGGCCCAGCCAATTCACCCATCTGTTATGAGGCTGTCAGACGTCATTTAGAGAGCTTCAAGATGCTAACATCATACGTGAGTCAGAAAGCCCCTTCGCTTCGCCAATTGTTGTGGTGAAGAAAAAGAACGGTGATATTAGGCTATGCATCGATTACCGAAAACTGAATAGACAAACCATCAACGGACGCATATGCTTTACCAAACATAGAAGAAGCCTTCTCAGCCTTGAATGGGTCCAAGTGGTTTTCTCTATTATGGATCTCAAGTCTGGCTACTATCAAGTAGAAATGGAGGAGGGGGACAAGTGCAAAACAGCTTTTTGTGACACCTATGGGGTTCTGGGAGTTTAACAGGATGCCACAGGGAGTTACAAATGCCCCCAGTACTTTTCAGAGAGTAATGGAAAGGTGTATGGGTGGAATGAACTTGAGAGAAGTCTTAGTATTTCTTGATGACGTTATCGTTTTCTCTGCTACACTTGAGGAACATGAAGATCGATTACTCAGAGTTCTCCAGAGGTTGAAGGAATTTGGCTATTAAAGCTTTCACCTGAGAAAATGTCAATTTTTCAGAACATCTGTTAAATACTTGGGTCATGTTGTGTCTGCTACTGGGGTAGAGACCGACCCAGCCAAGATAGCTGCTCTTGACGACGTGGCCTAGGCCTAATAACATCAAAGAGCTTAAGTCTCTTTCCTTGGATTTGCCGGCTATTATAGGAGGTTCATAAAGGACTATTCCAAAATTGCAAGGCCTCTGAATGACTTAACAGCTGGTTACCTGCCACCAAAAAAGGTCAGTCAGCCTCCTCACATAGCCAGCTCAACACGTCCCTCAAGTGTAGATTTCAGAAGACCGTTTAATGAGAAATGGACCTCAGCCTGTGAAGATGCATTCAGACTCTCATTCAAAAGCTCACAACAGCTCCGATTCTTGGGTTTGCCGACCCGAAGAAGCCTTACGTCGTACATACAGATGCAAGCACTCAGGTCTTGGTGCGGCCTTATATCAAGAGCAGGAGGGCAAATTGAGAGTGATAGCCTATGCGAGCAGGGGACTCACCGCTGTGAACGAAGATACCCTGCACACAAACTTGAATATCTCTCTTTAAAGTGGGCTGTCACAGAGAAATTTTTTTGATTATCTCTACGGAGCGAAATTCACTGTTGTGACAGACAACAACCCACTAATATGGAATGTACTGACTGACTGCCAAGCTTGATGCTGCGGCCACCGCTGTGCTGGCTGCCCTTTCCAGCTTTTGACTTTAACATTCAGTATAGAGCTGGGAGGAAGAACCAAGACGCAGACGGTCTCTCAAGGCGTCCACATCCTCATGACGAATACCAACCTGATTTCACTTCTCAGGATGAGGATGATCGCATTCAGCGCTTTCTTGCCCAGTTCCTACAGGACGACAGAGGCCGAATTTCCATCTGATGCTGTGAAGGCAGTGTGTCAGAGGCACCAGCACATCTCATCAGCAAGTACAGAGCCGGACTGTTCCAAATGCTGGTACCAGTTTTGAATGTTTAGCAATTGAAGCCTCTGCCATTCCTGTAGGATTCTGTCCAAGCTGATGTACTTGGGTCGTGTACGTTGCCGCAAAATATCACTTTCAGGAGATTGGGCACGTGAGCAAGGCAAGATCCAGTCATCAGTAGAGTAATAGAGCTTGTCAAAGCAAGAAGAGAAAGCGACTTTCATACAGGTTGAGGCGTCAGGAGGACAGAGAGGGTCCCAGTTGATGTTGAGAATAATGGAGCAACTTGTCTTCTCTGATGAAGTCCTATACCGCAAAAACGCATAAGTCAAGGTGAAGCCCTTCCATCAGCTTGTCCTTCCAACGAAATACCAGAAAGACAGCTCTAGAGAACCTCCATGATGCTGTCGGACAACTTGGGTACTGACAGAACTTTGGACTTAGTTCGTGCCCGATTCTATTGGCCTCGATGGCCATGGACGTGACTGAGAAAATCAGACCCTGTGAGAGATGTATACGGAGAAAGGCACGGGCTGAGAGATGCGCTCCCTTGGTGAATATAAAGACAAGCCGCCCTTTAGAGTTGGTCTGTATGGACTATCTTTCACTGGAGCCTGATGAAAAGGAACAAAGGACAATCCTAGTCATTACGGACCATTTCACTAAATATGCAGTAGCGGTACCAACAGTGGATCAAAAGTCAAAACAGTGGCGAAAGCTCTATGGAACAACTTTTTCATTCATTACGGATTCCCCGAGCGGTTGCACAGTGACCAAGGTCGCGACTTGAATCAGCCCTGATCAAAGACCTGTGTATGCTACTTGGTATTAAGAAGGACGAGGACCACACCTTACCCACCCACGTGGAAATCCCGTGGAGAGTTTTAACAGGACACTTCTTGAGATGCTGGGTACATTAGAAGAGGGAGACAAAGTGAGGTGGAGGGAATTTGTGCAGCCCCTTGTCCATGCGTATAATTGCACTAAAAAATGATACTACTGGCTATTCCCCATATCAGCTGATGTTTTGGTCGCCACCCAAGACTCCCAGTCGACATTGCTTTTGGGCTGAGCCCCCTGAGGGAAGCAGTAAACTATCCCACTCTGAATATGTCAAGAAGTTGACGGAGAGTCTAACTGAAAGCTATCGCTGGCCACTGAACACAGTTTGAAGAATGCTTTACAGAACAAGCAGAGATTTGACCGCGCAAAGTGAGAGAGGTCCACATTGTAGCGTCAGGGAGACAGAGTCCTTGTGTCGGAATGTCGGCATCAGAGGGAAACATAAGATCGCTGATCGATGTGAAACATTATACACTGTGGTTAGACAGATCCAAGACTCCCCTGTATGTCGTCTCGTCCCAGAACTACACAAGTGGAACCTGAAAGTAGTTTTACATAGAGACCTGCTTTTGCCATGCGGATTTCTTCCATCCACTGTCAAGGAAAGTATGTCCCAGAAACACGAGAGTCTAAGTCACGACACAGACGGGTGGGAGGTCAAACACGATCACTCACCATTTCTGTTGATGATGGAGCTGAAGAAGATGGGGGGAACTGTCTGAAGAGGAGGATGAGGCGCAGTAGTATTACTCCCTTTATGACCAACCCTTCGACTTCAACTATTGCTGGACAGGATAGAGGGATTCTACAAGAAGATAGATTGAGCAAAAGAAACCAGACTAAAGCAAAGGTCTCATGCTGTTGTTGTAGAATCACTGAAGAGGATACCCAGATGGAAAATGAGCCTGTCTCTGGAGCCAGGAAGCTAATGTGAGTTGTGATGTCTCCCACACTGAACCCTGCAGCCCCAGCATTGAACCGAGAGGATGTAAAGAGGTGATAAGAAATAGTGAGGCTAGTCAAGTGTCGATACTCACATGCACACTGAGATGGACAGCGAGCCGAAGTGCAATCCTCCTACGGTTCCTGAATTGGACCTGAGTGAGCATTGTAAGTCCTAGAGATGGTACTAGGAATTGGATATTGGTGTTGACCGAGGAAAGTAGGAAATGTAAAGGAACACAACGAGGTTTGCTCTTGAAGAAGAGGTGGTTGTTGAGAAGATCCTCTAGGGATGATTAAAAACAGCCCTCCCAAAAAGCTACCTACCCAACTTTAGGGAACCCATTAGTCACAGTTATGCCCTCCATTTTAACCTGGGTTAGATCAAGCTTTTCTCCCAAAACCCTTTCCATTGACACTGTAACCTTACATATGTCACTAACACCTTTAAACATCTGAATAGTGTAGCATGCAACATGCAAGGATGCATGTAGATTAAGGAGGGGGGGATGTAACCCACTCGAACAATAGCCTATTAAAGGATTAGTTATTCTAGTTTAATATCTGATCTACCTGATTGCTTTTAGTATGTTTTTTCCCTACACACCGTAATTGTTCCAATAGGTTGGGCAGCAGTGGCGCTGCAAGAAAAAACTGCTACACGATTACTAGAAGAAGAAGACAGAGGAAAATCGCGAACAGCAGAACGATAGTGATCTGAAGCCTTTTTAGACTTTCCACATTGAGTAAAAAAAAAAGTAAAATATACAATTAAGAGCTAGTTAAACGGGTTTTCTCACCAAACCTACTTTAAGGCTAGGACTAACAAGAGCAAAGGGTCGAAATGTACGACAATGAGGTTTACCTGCTACTTGTGAGATTGTTTCTCCTCCGTGATGTTTTTACACCACGGTTTTGTCATTTGTGTACTATGCAGACACAGTGTGATAGATTGTAATTGAGTTGAGCACGGTAAAAGTTATCTTTATTTTTTTCTATTTTGCTGTGTAAGTCTCAGTTGTTTAATGCATTGAGTGAAAAAGACTAATTGATTGGATTATGTACTGCATAAGCTAAAAAACCAATCGGAGTTTGAACATGAGTCTAAAACAGTTTAATGATTTGAAATGTATTTCAGGCTGTGGTTTAAAGCACGTTACTACGTGATATGCCTAGTGCTGACTTAGGTTCATGTATGCCTTGAAGGTGGTCGATTGAAATATAAGAAATTTAAGCTACTATAGTAGAATAAACTCCACTCGAATATGAGGTTATAGATTTCCATATCTGGTATAAATTTTACGAAGAGAGTAATTGAATGGTTGTCCTAGCGATGCAGGTTGGTTTTTTTTTTGGATGCAGGATTAGAAGAGAGAGTTCCCATGGACAAATGGAAATCATCGGACACTGACGCAGAAGAAGCAGAGGGTGTGAAGATCACTCATTGGCTTGCACCACGAACGGCTTCCTACTTACAAATTCTTCATTGCATCGTACAGATAATAGCGCGACGAGATCCACCACACTAAAAAACCTAGCTACCCGGGGGTAGATGACTTTGGTTTATTATTTTGAAGTTATTTCATCAAACTCTGAGGTCATTTTAATTTTATATTTTCCAATTGTGTGAACAAAATTGAAGAAAAAGAGGAAGATTGATTTCATACAAAGAAAAACGTCAACAAGGTCAGACTGGTTGATAGCCTGATGTTCAATAAATGCCGGCTATATGTCTTCTGAGGTAACTATACCTTGACTTTCTTTGTCTACTCCCTCTGTGAAAGTCCTTAGAAAGTCGCACTTCAATCTACATATAATAGTGCCCCATCCAAAACGATTTGACAAAAATCATGAAAAAATTTAGCAAAAAGATAATGTTTAAATGCTTAGTTTGACAGTCAAAGCTTAATGCAATGCAATGCAATACAATGATGATTGAGAGATGAACAAATAAACGCTCCTCAAAAGCTTGATCATGTTTCATACTCATGATTTTTCTTAAAAATTATGTCTGGAGTTGTTTTTAAATCCGGTAAGTGTTCATCTTGAAATATTGCTAACAATGTCCAAGTTATTCTTAGATCAAGATTTAAAATATTAAGTCTTGTTTTTCAGAGTTAAGTCCATTTTTTCCAAGTTTTTTGTCTTGTTTTAACCATCAGGTGACCAGTGTTTGGTGAAACCGGTTGCTGGTTAATCTATGTAAGTAGCTTGTCTGCATTAGCAGGGTAGATTAATCAGATTATCTCAATAAAAGTGTAACAGTTGTAGTTGATTTCTCAAATGTGCCGGAGTATTTAATTAACCTGAATCACCAGAAATCAGCACTAAATCACATCAAACAGGTCCTGATCGCACCGCAGGCTTTGTGAATGGCACATCTATATGGACAGGTATATTTCTGTGTCATGTGCGTGAGGATGGATTAGTCTCAGTGAGTGGTGGTCGTTCAAGCTGATAACCCATTGAAGGAGCATCTGGTGGAGGTTTAGTCAGAGATGGTAAGACGGTCGGACGGTCTGCCGGTTGTGGTGGTTGTGGGTACTAGTGAAGATTTATGCTGCTTTATTCTGGGTGTAAATCTGCAGTCAGCAGCCCTCAGATGTGTGTGTTTAGTAGTGCTGTCATATACTGGGCCTGTCCTGAATGCCACTGAAGGCCCTCGTGTCGCACATCTGAGATTTTGGTGACGTAAAGCAGCATAGACTTTCAGGTTAGAGCCTGCTGTGTGGACAGGATCCATCAAGTCTCGTGCTATTCACCGGCAGGGCAGAGTCTCACTCTTGGGAAGTTTCTTTAAGAGGCTTTAACTCTGTTAGGGTGAATCTTCCATACTGTCCTCACTTACTCTTACTTTGAGTAGACGGTGTGGTGCAGAGGTTAAATCTCCAGCAGGTGAGCGGAAACTTGTTGGTCTGATCAGACGAACAGGTTTTCCGAGCCGGATTCGCACAGTGTTTTGATTTCATGAGCGTGAATTTGAACTGATTTGGCCACAACACACAGGAAGTTGCACTGGGATTAGAATTAGAATGACAGGAAGAGGAATTCATTGAATCACGATTCAAAGACATTTAACACTAGTGATGCATCATGAATCTATCTATCTATCTATCTATCTATCTATCTATCTATCTATCTATCTATCTATCTATCTATCTATCTATCTATCTATCTATCTATCTATCTGCTGCTATCTATCTATCTATCTATCTATCTATCTATCTATTAGCTCATCTGTCTATCTATTCATGCTATATTATATATCTATCTAGTCTCATCATATACAGTATCTATCACTATATCTATTTTTCTATCGATCTATCTATCTATCTATCTATCGATCTGAATCCTATCTATCTATCTATCTATCTTTTGTTTTTTTTTTTTTTGTTTTGTTTTTTTTTTTAATTGGTTTTTTCTATGTTTTTTTCTATTTTTCTATCTATCTTTTTTTTTTTTTATATTTGTTTTTTTTTTGTTCTATTGGTTTATTCAATGCTCTAATCCCACATATAACCCTTCCCAAACTTCAGTCCTCTTTAAAAAAAAGCATTCACAATGATCACCAGAAGCATCCGGTTTTAGATGAAACTTTCTTTGTTCACACCTTCAAACTTCAGTCCTTTTTAAAAAAAAAACAATTTCACAACTCTCACAGAAGCATCCTGTGTTGAGTCTGACGTGTGTCTGTCCTCTCCCTGCCAAAACAACAGCACCTGCACACTGACTTTGAATGGCTACCTCTGCACCTGCTCTTTTACCCCGCCTATATACACAGGCGAACACTGTGAGAGTTTATACGACCCGTGTGAAAACGCAGGCTGTCCGTCCAGGTGCTTAAGCACTCCAGGAACTGAGAACTACACCTGTCTGTGTCCCAACGGCTTCGATGGTCCCAACTGCACCCGAAACATCAATGAATGTGAGAGCAACCCCTGTACGGGACTCAAGAGCTACTGTGTGGATGGAATCAACGGATATTCGTGCCACTGTCCCAGTGGATACAGCGGGGATGACTGCAGGACGAGTGTGCGAGACTGTGCTTATGACCCGTGCTATAATAACGCCACCTGTGTGTGGGCGCCGAGCGGCTACGAGTGCCAGTGCGCCGCGGGTTTCCGGGGTCAACACTGTGAAGAAGACATAGATGAGTGTCTGTCACAGCCCTGCAGGAACGGCGCCATCTGTCAGGATGGGATTGACCTGTATCAGTGCTACTGTGTGCCTGGTTTCCAAGGTTACCACTGTGACATCGACATAAATGAGTGTGCATCCCAACCCTGCGAGAACAACGGGACATGCATCAACGGGAAGGACCGTTACATCTGTGAATGTCTCATTGGGTTCACAGGTAAGGACTGTCTAATACGTACTGTGGATGTACTGTGGATGTACTGTGGTAAAGTCATGGTATTTTAATATATACACTACCAGTTCATTTTTATTAATTTTTTTTTGCAACAAAAAAGTCATTTACAAGCATAAATAAGATATTCTAAGATTGTTAGAATGCATGCCATTCTGAAATGAACTAAAGCATATTGTATTATCTAAGTATTACATCACAGAAAAGTCTGCTCATTCTTTGGTCACTATATAATTCAGAGAGTTATATACAGTTGTGATCAAAAAATAAAAATAAAAACAAAAACATTCTTATATGTGAGTTTCTTTGGACATTTTCTTAGCCAAATTTACTGCATATGTATGCATGCATGTATGTGTATATGTATATTTAAAAAATAGTAAAATAATAATAAAAATATATATATAAGATTAAAAATAAGTAATATCTAAAAAAAAAATGTTTATATCATTCTTTTTGAGTTTCCTTGGACATTTTGTCAGCAAGCTTCACTGCACATAAATGTTATTTATTTATTTAAAAATAATTATTTAATTAATTATTTAAACTTTGATTTATATAATTGTTTGAACCATTTTTAGTACAATTATTTCATTAAAATAATAATAAACTTTTATTAATGTTCGATAAACAAATCTATTCATAGACAAATTATATTTGTCCACAAAAATAATTTCAGACATTTATGCAAAAAGGTTTCTAAAAAGGTGTAAAGAAAAAAACGTATACATTTTTATTTATTTGCTAAATATTTATTTATGATAATTTAAAACACATTTATTAAAATATTTTATTAAAATTTCAGTTTTATAGAAATGTATTTGTCTTCAGAAATTATTTCAGGCATTTAAGCAGAAAAAATTCCATGAATGCCATCCAAAAAGATTTTAAAAAAATCATGAAAAAATTTAGCATAAGTTTAATCAAGTGTGTGCAAACTTTTAATTGTTAGTATATACCAAAGTAATGTTACCATATTCATATACCAATGTACTCTAAATATGGCAATGCCACAAAGATAATACAACAGTGTATTCAGCACAACCATGCAGCATCTGTTTTGAGAGGACTACATTGACTAGTTTCTTCTGTGAGTGAGTCTGTATGTTGATTTGTCCTGCAGGAGTTAACTGTGAAGTTGACGTTGATGAATGTGAGACAGATCCCTGTCAGAACGGCGCCACCTGCCATGATCACGTGGGATTGTACACCTGTGAGTGTGTGCCGGGATACGAGGGCATCAACTGTGAGCTGAACATCAACGAGTGTGACAGTTCACCCTGCCAACATGGAGGAACATGTCTGGATATGGTGAATGGGTGAGTGAGTTGAATTGGCTTCAGTCTGATCGTGAGGCTTACGAAAACGAATCAATAACCAGAGTGCCTGGTGGAAACTGGTGGAGTTTAGTTTCAACCCTCCCCCAACACACCTGGCTTTAAGATGGACCATTATTAGCTGTTTAATTAGGGTTAGAGGTAAACTCTCTAGGAGGGTGGCCTTAACTAATCACAACCAGTGCCTTTAATGATCAACCAGTGCCATAACTAATTATCCAGTGTCTTAACTAATCACTCAGTGCCTTAACTAATCAATCAGTGTTTTTATTGATTATGTGGCTGCTTATTCATTTTCATTTTTATTAATAATATGACTTAATTGTTCAGCAAGTGTCTTAACTAATCAGTCAGTGTCTTAACCAATCAACCAATGTCTAAAGTAATCAATCTCTAGCTAGTCAATCAGATCCTTAACTAATCAGCCAGTGCTTAAATTAATCAACCAGTGTCTTAACTAAACAACAAGTGCCTTAACTAATCAATCTGTGTCTAAACTAACTAATCTGTGTCTAATCAATCAGTGCCTTAACTAAACAACCAGTGACTTTACTAATAAATAAGTTTCAAAACTAATCAATCTGAGGCTACGCAGTCAATGCCTTTACTAAACAATCAGTATCTTAACTAAACATTCAGTGTCTTAACTAATCAACCAGTGCCTTAACTGGTCAGTCAGTGCCTTAACTAATCAATCAGTATTGTAACTAATCAACCAGTGTCTAATCTAATCAGTCTGTGGATAATCAATCAGTGTCTTAACTAATTAACCAGTGCCTTAACTGATCAATCAGTGCCTTAACTCAACCATTGGCTTTACTAATCGACCATTGTCTAAACTAGCCAGTCTGTAGCTAATCTATCAGTGCCTTATCTAATCAACCAGTGTCTAAACTAATCAGCCGGTGGCTAATCAGTCTGTGTCTTATCTAATCAACCAGTGCCTTGACTAATCAACCAGTGCTGATAAGTCAAGTCCAACTAATTAGTCCATAGCTAATCAATTAGTGTCGAACCAATCACTGTCTTAACCAATCAACCAATGTCTAAACTAATCTATATGTGGCTAATCAGTTAGGCCTTAACTAATAAACCAATGTCTTACATAGTCAACCAGTGCCTTTACTTTTCAGTCTTTTACTTTAAGTGCCTTAATTAACCAACCAACCAACCAACCAACCAACCAGTGTCTTAACTAATCAGTTAGTGCTGTAATAAGGAGGATTCAGTATATTTACTAATTATCCGGTGTTTTATCAAGTCAGTCAGCATCTTAACTAATTGAATCAGTCATTCAAGGAATAAACCAGTACTTAATCAAGTCAGTTATCATCTTAACTAATTAACCAGTGTTTCAACCAATGTATCAAGTAACGTTTCAATCTGACATTTACTCACATTACAGATTCCCTTTAAGAACAGTGTCGCCAAGTCCATGGTTTTACATTTACATTTAAATGTATTCATTTAGCGGACACTTTTAACCAAAGCGATTGAGGAATACAACAAGCAATTCATTATAAAGATGCAAATAAACACAGGAAGTGCTCAGAATACAAAGTTTAAGACATTGTTCAGATTAGTACAATTACTAGACAGAAGGATTGAGGAAAGAGAAAGCAAAGGTTTTTTTATGATGCAGCCAAATGTACTGTTAACTACTTAACTGAACAATCACTACTAATCGACCGATGTCTAAACTAATCTGTCTGTAGCTAATCACTAGTGCCTTAACTAATCAATTAAGTTTTACAGTGGAATTGGGCTACTTTTACATTGTTGCTGCGGGTTGTTTTTTCAGTGTTCTCTCTCCACCGCCCGGAATGCTATTTTGAGGGAGTGGGACCCCTGGCAGAGGGGAAAACCACAGAAAAGATGCGAATGGGATAGTTTTGAATAGCAATTGGGCTGGTTTTGTTTTGTAGACCTGGCAACCACTTAAGAACCATCACATTGGGTCAAGCTTAAAAAAAATGTATGTGTTAGGGGATATTAAAGTAAAAGTGGAATGGCACGTGAATGATCTGTGTGATAACATCATATAAATGCACTGACTTTGTGTAACTGGCTCGCTGTCCTTTAAAACTAGACAGCTAGTGTATAAAACGATGTGTTTTTCAGTCTGTGGTGAATTATTTGCTGTGTTGAATTACAGTTACAAGTGTGAATGCAGTGGCACTGGATTTGTGGGCTCTTTCTGTGAAGACGATATACCAGAGTGTGCATCGGACCCCTGTCAGCACGGGGCCACCTGCCAGGAAGGAGTTAACCAGTATACCTGCCTCTGCTGGCCAGGTAACCAGTCTTTAATTCAACCTGTTCATCATTTTCATGCTTAGTTATGCATTTAAAGGCTCATTTAATGGAAAATTAATTGCAGTTATAATGTCTCAGCATGTGCTTATCAAGTTATGTTATGTTACACTATACTGCCACCTAGAGAAACATGCAGGACATTGCAAAGAGAATTATAAACTCTTAATGAAATGCTGTTTCAGAATATGGATGTATGAAATGCATGTTTGTATTGGAGTAGATGTATCATATTTTCCATAAAATAATTCATTAAAAGTCACACCTGACAAAAAATTGCTTTGTTTTCATTAATACATTCAGAAATAGTATAAAATATAAATATAACTAAATGTTTACGAACATCAGAACAGAACAGGAATGTTTTTCGACATTAATTGAATTTTAGAAGTGTTTTTGTAGTTTACTTGTAATTGAAGCATTTGTTTTAGATTTTAATTAATTTTGTTGAAATAAAAAAAAAATGTTAATTGAAATTGAAAATAAAATAAACATTAGCAGGGTTATTATAGTTTTTTTTTTTTTTTTTTTTTTTTTTTGTTTTTTTTGAGTTGATTTTATTAATTTTTTAAATCTTAAACTGAAAAAAAAGAAACTATATAGACATAAAAAAACTACTAAAAATGGCAACAACTTAAACAAAATACTAAAACTTTAGCTCAAATTAAAATGTAAACTGAAAAATAAAGATTTAAAATATAAATAAAAATGTTTAAAATATCTCAATGATACTAAAATATCAATAAACGTTACTTATATTGATATATATAGATTATATAAAGCTGTAGGTTTTAACTATCCATTAACAGTGAGCGACAAAATTACTAAAACCTTAACTACAATTAAAATGAAAAAACTGGAAAAAAAAAACACTATTTATAAAAACTATAATAGTATCTAACTGAAATAAAATGTCTTGAAATAAATGTTAACTGAAATAAAAAAAACCTAAACTTGTATAATTTAGTTTAATTTGATGTACTACTAAAATAACTAAAAATAAAACTGAAAAAAGCACTACTAAAAATGACAAAAATTACTAAAACTTAAAATAAATATGGTAAATATGAAAATAAAACCTGATTCAGAATATTAATAGAATTGTAATAGTAGTTCTCCTCAGATTTCTTTAACTCATGTTATTTATTTCAGGCTATGAAGGTGTGAACTGTGAGCTTGACGTGGACGAGTGTGAAGCGCAGCCGTGTGAGAATGATGGTGTATGTTTCCAGCGATCCGACTCCAGACACTACAGAGTTCTGCCTGAACTGGACACGGACTTCAGCTACGAGAGCGCAGCCGGATACCTGTGCCAGTGCCGCGCTGGATTTACAGGTGAGATACAGCGCTGACGACGGTTCGTGACACTGAGACGCATCAGAGCTGCTAGTAACCGGAGCTTTTCTTTCACAGGTGACGACTGTTCAGTTAACGTGAACGAATGTGAGTCCACGCCGTGTGAAAACGGAGGCACCTGTGAAGATCTCATCAATGCGTTTCAGTGCTCGTGTCCTGCGGGGTTCACAGGTGTGTGAGTGCGCTGCATATACCACCTGACTTCACTTCAGATCATTCACAATAATGCAAATATATCAATGGCTGAATGTGCAACATATCGGAGGTTCACTGGAAAAACATGCCTCTATTTATAGTTTTGCAAAACTCCATTAAGTTGTTTTAGTATCAGTGAGACACTATTATAGTTTTTATTTTCATATTTAGCTTTTTCATTTGAATTTCAGTTATTTTGAGTTAGTATTTGAGTTTTAGTAATTTTGTTGAAACTAAAAATAAACCACAAATGAGCTTTTATTTTCATATTTTCCATTTTCATTTAAATTTTAATAATTGTTTTAAATTATATTTTACATTATATTTAAATTCTAGTTTTAATTCTGTTGAAATTAAAACTAAAACAAAGGAAAAAAAACATTTTCATTACTTGAAACTTTTAGTATCATTGAGATACAATGAAAATGTTTTTTTTATATATTTTGAATCAGTTTTTATTTTCATATTTTCCATTTTAATTTTAAAGTTTTTGCGTTTTTGTCATTTTTATTTTTTAATCTATCAATGTTGTCTTTAATTTTATTTTAGTACATCAAGTTAAAATAATTTTTTTTTTTAATATTTTATGTTATTTTGGTTAACGTTTCTTTTATTTCAAGTAACCAAATTTTTTTTAATGGTTTTAGTTTTAGTTTGATTTGTTTTCTTAAAGAATTACGGCATGTCTATGTATATTTCATGCACTGATTCAAACAGGTGGGATTTTATACAGAGCTGTTCAGTTTTAGTCCTAAATCCAGAAAGAAAATTAGCTTTATTAGTAAACTAAAAGGCCCGTGGGTAACATTATTATGTGAAGTTCTGATATACAGTCTGGATGAGCTTGCTGCCAAAAGTCAGAGCCAGTCAGATGTGAGTTCACAGAAATGCACACAAACTCCAATTTTTTAGCTTCAGACTATGATTCCATCCAATCAGAAGAGATCAAACATGTTTGGGCTGATTTTAGAACACGTTGTTTACATTTGTCATGCGTCTCCTAGCAACGAGTCACATATTTAGCAAGTTTGTTGCGTTCGGAACAACTTGAAAGTGTGATCCTCAGTCGTTTAGTGTACTTTATGCAGTGCTGGGTAGTAATCTGGATAATCTGGACATATAGAATTCTCATAATCTGATTACAGTCACTTTTTTATTGATTACGTGATTACTAAAATTTTGTTTAATTTGGTTTTTTATTGATTACGTGATTACTAAAAATTCACAAAATGGCAGTTTTAATTTATAATTTTTAAATTACCCATTTGCATATATTAGGAAAATCTTCCAGTTTTAATTGAATTGCATACCGGCCACTAGTCAGGTGACTGTAATTACATGGAAAATTGAGAGTTAAAATATTTCAAGTGTTTTATTTTGATTTGTTTTTAATTTAAAATTATTTATTTATTTTAATTTAACATTTTTAAAAGTTGATTAATTAACTTTTAATTAATTAAAAGTTGTTCCTCACAAACCCCAGTCTGGGAAACCATGATCTAATGTAATGTTTAATGCACTTGATGTTGTTGATAACAAAGAATAAAATACATTTTATTTCTCTTTGTATATTTTTACAAAGTTTTTATTTTTATTTTTTTATAAATTTCTCAGAAAACAAGACTTTTTATTTTAAGTAACTTTGCATCTCAAATGAATGTATCTTGTTTTAAGGAAGTAGTTTAGAAATGAGATATGTATCGGACAGTTTTATTTTAGTATCACTGATGGTTTTTGTTAATTATTTTTATTTTTACTTTTTTTTTTCTTGTTATGGTCAAAGTTTAGTGTTGTGTGTTTATTTAGTGTTTTTATTATACATTTCTGTATAATTTTTATTTTAAGTTTAAGTATTTGAATGAAAATGAAAATGTTGCCTCGGCAACTAGCTTAAATATATTTTATTTTATTTCAGCAAATGTGTATTTTATTTAAAGTAATGAAAATGCATTTTTTTCATGAATTTAGTTTTAGTTAACTGTAGTTATACTAAAGTCTATTCTATTCAAATCAGTGTGATAAACAAATTGGCTCAAAAGTAATGAAAAAGTAGTTAGATTACATTATGTAAAGCTGCACTCTGTAACTTCTTTTGGTTAGATTTAATCACAAATGGATAGCGCAATTTATTATAAAACATTTTTTTTTCAGTTGGTCAGAACAAAACTGGCAGACATGTTACTTGCATGTTCAGATGACTTTTTCTGGTGAAACATTAAAACATTAGATCCATCCACGCTGAGGAGCCGTGCCAGTGCACAACGCACATAAAGAAGATAATTCCGCAAATAATTCAATTGCAGGTTTCAAACAGAGATGCGACAAAGAGCTAAAACTTACGGACTGCAGCTTTAAAATGATTTATGTAGTAACTGATTATGTTACTAACTGCAATTTTCAGCATGTAATCCGTATTCAATAATCTACTAAATATGTAAATAATCTACCCAGCACTGACTGCATGATGCCCAGTTTTCTCTGTATCTATTTACAGAGTTGACAAATGCTCTGTATGATGCCTAGTGTGTTAAATCTGTTCAGATTTGGAAAGTCGTGTAGTTTATTCCAGCCCGTAGAAGGCTGAAACCTTCCCACACGGACACGACTCAAATCACATCTCCAGTAATGAGTCGGCTCTGGCTGGCATGGAAAGCAATCGCTCACGCCGGCCGGACAGACAGACATTCCTGATGTCAGCACTGACGGGAGCCAGCTGGGATGGGAGGAGAGGCTCAGAGGATTATTATCCCAGCAGAGGGGGAGTCCTGCTGGACGAGTCCGCCGTAATCACTCCTGGACGCTTGGTACTGAGAGGTGGAAGACGTAACAAACTAGGAAGCTAGAAAGAGAGAAGTAGATAGGGACTGAGAGGAAGAAATCACAGGATGGGAACTGTCACCTGTGTGTCAGTCTCCGGCTGGACGTCTGGCAGGATGAGAGGACTAATAGTGAGAGTGATTTGCAGCGGGCTGCTTCTCCTGACAGGTAAAGCGTCGGGGCTTTCTGGAGGATTTCTGCATTAATGTTAAATTAACCTGAGGAGAGCTCGCAACTGTCTTACAACTGCTGTCTTAAGAGCGACATTGGAAATGAAGTGCCTCTCCTGTGATTTATTATAAATATTATTTACTGTAGAATGTGTGCATGGTTTTTGTTCAGGGTTTTGTTAACCACAAAAGTACTACAATAAATGATTTTATGGCTCACTATTTTGTTTTGTACAAAACCTGATGTGAGAAAAGAAGTCTTGCTTTCTAAAAAAAAAAAATGTTTATGCATGAAACAAGAAAATATATCTGCCAGTGGGTATATAATCTTGTCTTCCCTTTAAATTAGGTTTATCTTTCTCGTTTTAAGCATACAATTTTGATACATTCTAATAAATCAGAAAACAAGATGTATTTAATGTCATTTTGCATCTCAAGTAAATATATCTTGATTTAAGAATTTAGATGTTTGTTCTGGACAGTGTTTTTTTTTTAGTATCACTAAAATAGTATTGTTTTTTTTTATTCATGTTTTGATAATTTTTATATTTTCTGTTACATTTTAATTTCAGTTAAAGTTTTAATTCTGTTGTGTTTTTGTCATTTTTATTAGTTTTTTAAATATGTCTATTTAATTTTTTTAATTAGTTTCACATTTTAGTTTTAGTTAATTCTGTTTATTTATTTTAGTACTTCAACGTAAACTAAATGAAAAGAAGAAATGATGCCTTAGCATCTAGCTGAAATAAAGGTTTTAGTTCTTCCTATTTTATTTTAGTTTTATTTAACAGTACATTTTATTTTAACATTTAAATTTAATTTAACATCATTTCAGTTTTAGTTGCTTCAGTACATCAAGTTAATCTAAGTGAAAATTAAAAATGTTGCAATATATATATATATATATATATACATACACACACACACACATGTCTGCTAGGTTTGGATTGCTCTGGTTTACTCTTGATTTCATTGTTGGTTTTAGTATAAACTTGTTTTTTCCTCATGAGCATTATAAACGCATCAGATAAAGGACTAATGTAATTTAACAGTAGCACAGCTTTTGCATTCTGCATAGCATGAGCTGGAATTGATTTATAGCACTTGAGCACTTTTCATGGTTTCAAAGCAGCCTATCGGTTATCTTAGTTTCATGTTTAATATTGCCAAAGAATGCAAAATATGTTGAAACTTTTGACTAGAAGCTTTTACAGTTTGCAGTGGCAAAAACTGACTATAATGGATAGGAACGGTTGCACAATAGCAGACTGTGTGTTTGACACCTGCTGTCATCCACAGTGATGGACTTGCTCAGCTGCATGTGCACATGTAGTGCATACATTTCTGCTTTGTTTAGTTTGGTCATATTTACTGGTGCAGTGGTATTATTCACTGCATTAGTTAACAGTCGTCTCACAGACTAAACAGCAGTTAAGTTGAAGTAACAGTTGCAGCCATATGCTGACATGCCAACCCCATTAGCAGGATTACATACTAACTGATTAAAGACAAAGGATTAAAGTAAATGCAATTAAAATTCAATTAATTTCCTTTAGTTCACTGTTCTGTAAGTCATTGGTTAAATTGGTTGTATGTGTGGTTAAAATTTGTTTTTCATTTTGTTAATATTTAAAAAAAACCTTTTATTGTTATATTTTCACTTTTAGTAATTTTTGATATATTTTTAAACGTTTTAGTACACTATATATATAGTCATTATTTTTTCTTTTCTTTTTTTACACATTTAATTTTGTCAATATTTTGAATTGGGATTTATTTTTATTAGGGCTGTCAAATGATTAATCACGATTAATCACATCCAAAATAAAAGTGTTGTTTACATAATATATGTGTGTATACTGTGTATATTTATTATGTATATATAAATACACACACATAAATTATATATTTAGAAAATATTTACATGTATATACATTTATATATTTATATTCTTATATTTTATATTATATATAAATATATTTAATATATAAACATAACATATTCTTCTTAAATATATACATGCATGTGTGTGTATTTATATATACATAATAAATATACACAGTATACACACATATATTATGTAAACAACTAATTTTTATATTTGATTGGAATTCAGTTGATGTTTATTTGATACTTTTTTATGGTTTTAGTTTTAGTTAACAATAATAACCTGGATTTAATTCTGTGACTTTTATTTGTAAGCATAAATTCATGATGATACTATAAAATATAAAATAAATAATTATAAAATAATTAAATATATATATATTTTAAAAAAAATATTACCTAATCATTAAATTAATCAAGTCTAGTCTAGTCACTCAAAGGAAATTTTGTTTTTTCCCCTTTATTGATAGGTTTGATATAATTAGTAGTTTTTTGCATTTAAGCGTACAGTATATGCACGTTTATTGGGGTTGAATATCTTTGCCAGATGCATCACATGACCATAGTCTCTGTAATTCCCTCTGCAGGTGTCATGTGTGAGATTAATCTGGACGAGTGCGAGAGCAAACCATGTCAGAACGGCGGCAGGTGTGAAGATGCCATTAATGACTACTTGTGTTACTGTCCACCTCCTGCACCGGACCAGCTGCCCTGGGGCGGCCACGACTGTGACATCCCGCTGACCGGCTGTGTGCCTGACCCCTGCCAAAACAACGCCACCTGTGTGCCTTCACTGCACGGAGACCAGCATCAGCACACCTGCAGATGCCCTTCCGGTTTCCATGGTGACACATGCGAAACATCCACCACCTTCTCCGTGACAACGGGAGGTTATCTGGTCATCGAGGTCCCGCATATCAACCGGACCCGCAGGCAGGTGGGATCGCAAGGGCCCAGTGTCCAGCTGAGGTTCAGGACGACCTTGCCGGATCTAATTCTCTTCTTCCGGGGAAGCCAAGAGCACTTTTTCATACTGGAGCTAATTGGTGGAAATCTGCACTCCAGAGCCGAATCAGGAGATTTACAGTTTGCTGTGCAGTTAAGCGGGGATTTCAGCGATGGACTCTGGCACGAAGTCTCGGTTAGTGTGGATGAGAGACTAACTCTGACCTCGTTATCGGACAACATAACCAAAGTTGAGGATGGAGGTCACAACCAGCTTCTGTCCTTCCAGCCGCACGGCTTGGAGAAAGTCTACATCGGCGGGGTGCCGCAGGAGTACCTCAACCGAACCACATCCAGGACGGGATTCGTGGGCTGTTTTGAGGATCTGCTGGTGGATTCTCAGCCGGTTCTTCCCCAAAGCTTTAGCCCGCAGCCGGACGTCGAGATGGTCTGTGAGAAGAGCGACTGGTGCGGTCCGGACCCCTGCTCTGAGCGCGGCCGCTGTGTGGATCTGTGGTCAGACTACAGGTGCGACTGCCGCAGCCCGTTTCATGGACACAACTGTTCAGAAGGTGAGGCTCCTGTTAAATAACAGCTTTCTGGAGTAAATGTGCCTATTATGTGACTTTTATTTGTGAACTTGAATGCTTATGTAATTGATGTGCCTCTACTTTGAAATGTAACGTGAATTTATAATTTCAATTCAAAATATTGTTTTGATTTTTTTTCTTTTGCAGAAAAAGATCAAAATAACATGTTTTCATTTGTTGTGATTGAAAATCAGGATTATTCCACCAAATAGGCATTTTGTAACTCTTCTGAAGTTAAAACATTGGTATTGGTGTTGTCTGAACATGAATATTAACATGTCTGAAAACATGGCATCTTTTTGACCAGTTATTTTGACCAATTGTCAAAATGGCTACATTTTTATTTAAAATTTGGAAGAAATGTAGTCAGAATCAGACAAAAATTGCATTTTACTCAAACACATAACTATAAATCGTAAATCCAGAGACCTGAGAATTTTCAAGTGGTCTCTCAATTTTTGTATAAGTGTGTGTGTGTGTGTATATATATATATATATATATATAGATAGATAGATAGATAGATAGATAAATACATTATTATATGTATATATGCTTAGGTAATTTATTTAAAAATATGTAATGTAGTTAATTTTATATATACTGCATATATACCAGTGGTACTTTAAATTAATTTTAATTTAATATAATTTTTGGTCAGAGGGGTTCTGACAAAATAAAGTTTGTGAATGATAATCATCACTGAGAATTGAGAGAGAATTAAAATTTATTTAGAAATACCAAAATGCTCAAATAAAATCTGTGAACAAATAGAAATGAGAACTTTTATTAGCTGTGAAAATTAAAAACAAAAGATCTGAACAGTCCTAAAGTATTTTATCAAATCTAAATTCTTATTTTTCTCTCATTATTGGGGTGAAATATGAACTGGGCTTGTGTGTCATGATGTTTCACACTCACACTGATGTACTGTCTTTCTCCACAGAGTTCACTTCATGGACGTTCAGTCCCGAGCGCAACAGGAGCTTCGCTGCGTTTCCCATCATGCAGCAGCACGCCGGTGACGTGAGCGTGTCCCTGTGGCTGAAATCACGTCAGTTAAACGGCCTGGTCTTTCAGCTCCAGCGTGAGGATCAAGCTTACCTCACTGTTTTTCTGAAAAACGGCTCACTGTACATTGCGTTATACAACTCCATCAGAAAAGCCTCCAGCTTCCTAACCGATGGGGAGAAGGTCTTTGTGGCCATTAAAAAAGAAAAAGACTTTATATTGTTTAATCAAACGCAGCAGGTTTTTACTCCCATAGAGATGTTTGGTGTCGAGGTGGAGGCTGGAGATGTGGCGTATCTCGGTGGACTTCCCGAAGGAGAAAACGCCAGACAGTGGGGTGGATATTTTAAGGGCTGCCTGCAGGACGTCCGTATAGACGACACACAGCTGTACATGTACTCCGGCAGCATCAGCCACAAACCACAGCATCCCAGCTACTTACCCAGAAACTCCTCTAATGTGCTGGAGGGCTGTGTCGGAGACCAGACGTGTAAGGTGAGACTTACTGAATTATAACCGTTCAAAAGTTTGGGGTGTGTTTAAAGAAATTAATACTTTTATTCAGAGAGGATGCTTTAAATTGATCAAAAGTGACAGTAAAGACATTTATAATGTTACAAAATATTTCTGTTTCAAATTAATGTTCTTTTTTATTCCTGAAAAAGAAAATGTATCAGTTTCCACAAAAATATTGGGCAGCACAACTGTTTTCAACATTGATAATGATCAGAAATGTTTCTTGAGCAGCAAATCAGCATATTAGAATGATTTCTGAAGGATCATGGTTATTATAGTTAGCTAAAATCACAGCAATAAAAAACTTTTTTCGTTATTTGAATAAAATTTGAAATAATATAAAAAATACTGTTTATTTTCATGTATTACGTATACTATATTTCAGCTAGTGGCCAAGACTAGGCAGTTTTGAGTTCTGAAACTTACGGGATGTTTTTATAGTACAATGAGCTCTTATATGTCAAAAGATCAAGGGAATTTTGATTTCTTAGTTCATGATCCTTTAAAAAATAAATAAATAAATAAATAAATACAAAAACACAGCAAATGTACTAAACCTTAACTAAAGTTTACTAAATATACTAAAACTTTACTAAAGTTAAAATATAAAAATATAAACTCATTCAAAAATATAAGCAAAACTATAATAATATCTCAATACTAAAACAGCACTGCTGAAAAATCATATAGACTGGAGTAATGATGCTGAAAATTCAGCTTTGCATCAGAGGAATAAATTACATTTACAATATATCCACATAGGAAACAGTGATTTTAAATTGTAATAATATTTCACAATATTACTGTTCTTACTGCATTTTTAATCAAATGAATGCAGCCTTGGTAAGCATAAAAGACGTCTTTCCAAAACATAAAACAGTTAAGCTATTTAACGGTAGTCTACTTTTTCTGCTGATCTTTACATCCATAAACTTGTTCTTATTCACTTCTCTAGTGCTTGTCTGGTCTTCTCAGATGTGGCACAATCACAAATGCTCTTTGACTCTGTTATTGCAGATGAAGCCGTGTCAGAACGGAGGGAAATGTCAGGTCATCTGGAATGACTTTGTGTGCTCGTGTCCGCTGAACTTCTCTGGGAAGACGTGTGACACTCGTGTGTGGTGCGTCAGCGATCCGTGTGACTCTGGGACTCGATGTGTGGACTTACCTGACGGTTATGAGTGTGAGTATCTGTTCTGTTGAGGCTTCATTGTCCACTGAATTTTTGTTTTTACCTTTAGTTTTTTCTCAGCATTCAAAAAAAAAACAGACAAGCAAGATCATAGACAAAACCAAACAGGTAAATTAGAAAAAAATAAACACTTATGATTTGTCACATTTTTGAGTTGTTGGAAATACTTGTTAAGCTAATATAGTAATGGTTATTATAGTAAATTAAAACTCACACTAAAACCCATAAAAAACACTTTTGTTGCTTAAACTAAATGTTAACTGAAATAAAATATAAAAACAAACTTTTTATTTCAACTAACTGCCAAAGAGACATTTCTCATTTGATGCACTAAAATAACTAGAAATAAAACTAAAAATAATATAAAAGTAAATTATATAGATATATTTAAAAAAAAACATACAAACAAATTACTAAAACTTTAAAGTTAAAAAAAAAATGGAAATATGGAAATAAAAACTGATTAAAAACTTTAATAAAAACAGTATCTTAGTGATACTAAAATATCTCATAAATTATGCTGAAGGCATAATTGTTATGCATATGAATTTTGCTTGTAATTAAACACATGATCTTTGGGAAAGCACACACACACACACACACACAAAATTCTTAATTTAAGATAGCACATTTTGATAATATAATATTAGGATTTTGTAAAAAATATTTACATTTTTTTTAAATAGTATTCAAAATCAAGCTTCAATTTTTTTTATGAGAAGTACTATTGTTGAAGGTTTACTGTTTTTTCTTTTTATTATTATTTTTTATAATTATTATTATTTTCATAGTGTCATTTTTGGTTAACTCTATTGAATCCAATTAGGCTCATTTGACCTAGAACCAGGGCTACTATAGTTTACTAAAGAAAAAAAGTTAACCAAACTGACCAGATTAACTCAAAGTAGAATAATAAAAAAGCTTATTTCAGTCAAAGCAACTTTTCGCATTTTAATTTAGTTTAACTTGATGTACTAAAATAAGCAAAACTAAAACTGAAATAATAATAAACAAATAAAAAAAAATAATGAAAAAACAACAAAGTTACTAAAATGTTGTAATTATTTTTATATAAGTATAGTAATAATTTATATATAAATATATTATATATAATATATATATATATATATATATATATATATATATATATAAAAACAACAAAACAAACTATAATAGTATCTCAAAGACACTAAAATAATACTGCCCAAAACATGACAATCAAACTCAGTATTTTAACACAAAAAATAAATGTGAACTATACATAAAATCAGAAGATCTGCTTTAAATGTCTGTAGTTTCTTCTGCACTGGAAGCTCCTTTCACCAAGACAAACTCCTTGTGTGTGTAAACATAAACACTAAAGCTCTTCTGAAAGACTTTATGACTTTCTAAAGCAGACCATCTTGATCAGATTCACGAGTGTTTACATGCAGAAAGTGCTTCACCTCAGTGTTACTCATACATATTTAATAATCTCCTGCTCACTCCAGGTTTAGCCAACGCCACGTTTGAGAGCGACGCTTTGAAGTTCAGCGCCAATGGCTCCTTGTTCCTCCCTGTGACGAGCATCTCGATGCAGCTCCGGACGCGTGAGGAGAACGGGACGCTGTTACGCGCCTCCAGCCGCCTGGAGTTCTTCTGCATGGGGCTTCTGAACTCCTCCCTGATCGTGAAGTTTCGTGACGGGAACAGTCTGGAGGTGCACGCCTTCACCAGCGACGTCCCTGTTTCTGATGGAGACTGGCACCAGGTGGAGCTCTACACGTCCAGCCCGAGGATCTCAGCGTCCCGCTGGCACCTCGCTGTGGACGGTCGATCGGCCGGATTCAGTTTGGCAGCCGCCGGCAACATGGACTTCTTCAACTCCTCCACCGTTTTGTTGGCGGAGAACTACACCGGCTGTTTGGGCGAGGTGCGGATCGGTGGCGTTTATTTACCGTTCTTTGGACACCTAGAGGAAGAAGCACCGCAAACGTCACAGTACATCCGAGTTGGTGGGATTTCGGAGCCCCGTCTGGGATGCACCAGCTCCTCCTCCTGTCTTTCTGATCCCTGCCTGAACAACGGCACCTGCACGGACCTCTTCAATCTCCTCTCCTGCGCATGTGGCCCGGGATGGACGGGTGAACGCTGCCAGGAGAACGTCGATGAGTGCGGCTGGCAGCCCTGTGTCCGCGGGACATGCCGGGACGTGCCGGGGGACTATGAGTGCCAGTGCATCCCCGGATATACTGGGAAGAACTGCCAGCTGGAGGTGCCTGAGTGCCAGGAGCATCGCTGTGAGAACGGAGGCTCATGTGTGGCTGCGGTTACAGGATACACCTGCGTCTGTCCACCTGATCACACCGGACCATTCTGCCAGTGAGTCTGACCACTAAGTATATATACTGTATATACAGTACATTTTACAGATTTTTGAAAGAAGTTCTGCTCACCAAGGCTGCATTTATTTGATCAAAAATAGAGTAAAAGCAGTAAAATTGTGAAATATAATTGCAATTAAAAATAACTATGTGAATGTATTGTAAAACCTAATTTATTCTTGTGATGCAAATCTGAATCATCAGCATCATTACACCAGTCTCCAGTGTTATCTATCTATCTATCTATCTATCTATCTATCTATCTATCTATCTATCTATCTATCTATCTATCTATCTATCTATCTATCTATCTATCTATCTATCTATCTATCTATCTATCTATCTATCTATCTATCTATCTATCTACTGTATATATACACAGTATGTGTTTTTTAATTAGCTGGAATAAACAATGTTATTTTAGTATCATTGAAATACTATTATAAATTTTATTAATATTTTGTGTAATAATTTTTATTTTATATTTTTCATTTTTATATTTTATAGCCTTTTAAAAACCATTTTTTTATTAATATGGCTATATTGTTTTTGGTCGTTTTTATTTAATTAATTTTTATTTTACCAAAGAAAACTTAAAAAAAATTATTTTTTAACATTTATTTTTGTTAATAAACTATTTATTTTTATGGATTTAATTTTAGTTACCTCTAATAACCATGTTAGCAAGGTTTGAAAAGTCAAATATATTGTTCTAATAACACTGAAGGAGGAATACATTGAAGTATGTGTGATTTTTAATTTATGCCATACTTATCTACTAAAAATAATAGAATCAAAAAAATGTGTTAATTGGAATAAAGCTGAAATAAAATAAAATATAAACATTAGATGAAAAAATTTAACTTAAAAAAACATATATATATATATATATATATATTAATAACATTTATAATAGTATTTCAATGATACTAAAATAACATTGTTTATCCCAGCTAATAAAAAAACACATACTGTATATATATATATATATAATTTATTGAAATATATATATATATATATATATATATATATATATATATATATATATATATATATATATATATATATATATATATTTCAATAAATTACCAAGTTTTTTTAAAGTAATTATTTTAACTTAATTTGAACTTAAATTATTTCTAATAGTTTTCTAAATCAGATTAAACATGTTCATTATATATGTTGAACTGAATACGCCATATTGATCCACATTCAAGGAAAAGGAGCATGGCTTGATTGAATTTAATATCTGTGCTAAGCCAGTCGATTTGGCCAATCACACTTTTTAAATACATTTTAGCTTTTCTACAGTAAACTTACAAATTCACACGCCGTGTACCATTAAAGTTATTTTTTATTGTGATAACAGAGCAGCAGCAAGTGTGTGAGGTTGTCATGGCAACCAGATACATTGCACACAAATTATTTGTAAAGGCTGCGCTGTCTATTTTTGCTGCGCTAGCAATAGACACGTAGAATAGAATGCACTACAAACATATTTGTCAACAGAATCGCAAAGCAGACCTTTATCAAGCAAATCACAGAGTGAATTACTCACCCACAGCTCTAAAACTGTTGAACATGATTCAAGCTAAACGCACAATAGCAGGCACACAAACACTTCAAATTAGTAAATCTTAGAGAAAATAAACATTTATCATTCATAGTTCTGTGTGTCTCATCCATCAGATGGCGTTTTCCTCCTCGGCAGTGTGATGTGGATTTACAGTGTGAACATGGAGGCGTTTGCACTGATGGATGGTGGGGAGCGAACTGTACCTGCAGACCGGGCTTCACCGGAGACAGGTGAGCTTCTGCAGACGTCAGCACAGGCTGATTAAATGTGCAGTTAGACTGATGACTGTCTGTGTTCCAGATGTGAAGTGGACGTAGACGAGTGTGAGTCGGACCCGTGTCGTAATGGAGGCACGTGTGTGAACAGACACAATCACTACCTTTGTGAGTGTGTGTCCGACTTCAGCGGAGAAAACTGTGAGGATACGGTAAGTTCTTGGGTCTTGTTTATTCGGCTGCTCAGTCCTTGTGTCCTTTTGTTTCATCCATGCTCTAAAGCCAAAATATTTTTTTTTCTGTTTAAAGTTTTCTGAATTCCATTTGGATTTTTTCTGTATTCTGTTTTAATAGTTTAGTTAAATTATAATAATCAAACGGTATGTCTAATTAATTCAAATTATGAAACATACAATTGAATACAATATGAAAGATTACATGTTTTCCATTGTAATTTTTTTTAGGATTTCCTTTTAATAGATCAATTCAATTTTAGTAATAATAATAATAAAACATGTCTGATTAATTGAAATCATGAAACTTGTTTAATTTAACAGCAGTTTATTAAACGTTAAACAAAAAATGCAGAAAGCAAAAAAATAAGGAAAGAAAGAAAGAAAGAAATCTGAATCCAGTAATATTACAATAAAAAGAAAAAAAAAAGGAATCCCAAAAAGTTTTTATGGAAAAAACAGAATTTGGGGTAAAATACAATAGATTTCATGGAGGCTTGAAAATCTATTGTATTTTACCCCAAATTCTGTTTTTTCCATAAAAACTTTTTGGGATTCCTTTTTTTTTTCTTTTTATTGTAATATTACTGGATTCAGATTTAATGGGTAAATTTTAGTAAATAAAAAGCATGTCTAATTATTTGAAATTATGAGACTTGTTTAATTTAACAACAGTTTATGAAAAGTAAAAAAATAAATAATAATAATAATAATAATAATTTAGGGAACTTTCAAATCCTTTTTTATTTTCCTAAATTCTGTGTTTTCCATTTTAATTTTTAATGAATTAATTTGAATATTTCTGGAATCAATTTTTTAAATCAATTCAATTTTTAGTAATTACAATTTATTAACAAAAAAAAAAAAAAAAAAAAAAAGAGAATTTTAGGGCCAGATGAAATCGGTTTTATTTTCCCCAAATTTAGTGTTTTCCTTTTTTTTTCTGTAGTCCATCTTCTTTCTTTCTTTCTTTCCTTTCTTTCTTTCTTTCTTTCTTTCTTTCTTTCTTTCTTTCTTTCTTTCTTTCTTTCTTTCTATCTATCTATCTATCTGAATTCTGTTTTAATGGTAAACTTTTAATAATTAAAAATTATTAATTGTTTATTAATCTTATTAATTTAAATAATGAAACTTACACAATTTAACAGCAATTAATTAAAAGTTAAACAAAAATATTTTTTTTCGGGCCCCTATGAAATCTGTTTTATTAGATTTTTTCCTCCAAATTTTGTTTTTCCCAAATTCTGTGAATTCCACTTTAATTTTCAGGGTTACATTTTTAACTTTTACCAATTTTTGGCTTTAATTATTATACATTAAATTTTAGTTTAATAAAATTTTGATGATCAAAATACAATAATTACTAGAAGAACACACACAAAACAATTATAAAAACAATATGATAATAGGACTATGAAATATTTAATTTTTCATAAATTCAATTTTACGTTAATTTCCATTGTAATGGCTGATTTCTGTGTTTTCCTCCTCGCTGTGGTCCTGCAGAAGCAGCAGCAGCAGGAGCGCGTGCCGTGGCTGATGGTGGCCGTCCCGCTGGCGTGTCTGGCTGTCCTGCTAGCAGCGGTCGGGCTGGTTTGTCTGGTTCTCACTGCCCGGAAGAAGCGCCAGACGGAGGGAACCTACAGCCCCAGTCACCAGGAAGTAGCTGGAGCCCGACTGGAGATGGGCAGCGTGCTGAAGGTGCCTCCCGAGGAGAGACTGATCTGACATCGGTCGTCCTGTGGATGGTTTGGGCCGAACACACATGTAACCGTTACACTTTAAAGCAGCAAAGCTGATACATGTGGCTTTATGTTGAGCACAGCTGCGTGTGCCTTCTGTAGAAGGATAATGGAGAAAACACTGGTGATTCTCCATCATGATCACTCACTTTCACCACTCTGAGTAAGAGAGCAGAAGGTCAGATGAAGCCAATGTGAGAAATATACACTGTGACCACTTTCCATCCCATATGGCAAAAAAATAATGGCCCAAAAAATCTATTCACTAAAAAATGCTTTAAAATATATTTGTAAAAATATTTTTTTTTTACCGATATTTTTTGTTGTTGTTGTATATTTTAGAAAATATAATTTTAAAATGCTTTTAAAAATATATATATTTATATATGTAAAATATATGTTGCCCTCCACATAGTTCCGTCCAGGATTTTTTAAAATAATATATATAGTACTTTTTTGGACATTTATATACATATATACATAATTTGCATTTATATATATATATATATATATATATATATATATATATATATATATATATATATATATAAAAATATATATATATATAGTTTAATATATATGATGGTTGACACTAAGTATCATTGAAATATTTTTTAAATATTTCAATGATACTTAATTGCAATTCACTGTTTACAACATATATATAGCATATATTCAAAACATATTTTGGGCAGAAAAATTATATATGATATATATTTTCTGCCATATGGGGTCTAATTATTGTGTTTTATACAACTGTGACAGTAATTCCAGTGGCAGGAAAGCACAAAATTTGGGGTTACTGGTAACAATGAAGGCTTTTTGTCCAAGTAGAGGCTATAAGTGTTCAGTTTGTGATGTGTTTTGGCTTTTTTCATGTGAAACGTTTTCCTTATTCTCTGTTCCAATGAGAACAATGGATTATTAAATCATTAATCAGAGATATCAGGCCATGATTCACAGCATCAGGCTTTAAGTAATGGTACTTTAGCATGTGGATAAAGGTGTAAATATACTGATAAGATACAAAATTGTGACCATTATGAACATTTCCCCCCTCATGTGTAATGAAAAGGATCTATTTATGCCAACATTTATAAGAGTGTGATATCCTTGAAAATTTGATATTTTATTACTGAGTGTACAGAAAAAGAGAGAGATATTTCAAACACAAAGTCGGCATACTGTCCATAGTGTTTTGTGTCAAAAAGGCCTTTTAAAATAGAGGCATGTTTTGGAATATATGTGTGCCTTGCTAATATACCCAAAAAGTCAAGAGTTTTATGTTTTCAGAATCCATTTCCTTTAGCAAGGTTTTTATAAAATGTTCTGTTCTACACTGGATTGATTTCACAGATGAGGTATGCTTAAGTTGATTAAATGAAGCAACAGATACATAACAAAAATCGCTGCAAAAATGCAAAGAATGTTCCTAAATGTTTTTCTGTATAAACACGGTCAGTATTTGATGTTTAACACTGGACTCTGGTTAAAATCTCCCACTGGACTGATTCTGTGTTTCTGCTGTTACAGTATTACTGTGAGATATGATGACTGTATTTGTATATTGTTCTGCCATTTCTTTCTATTTGATGTACATATTTAAATCTTATTATGAGACAAAAGCATACTTTTATATTGCTGTATGTGACATTACTGAAAGTGGTTAAGTAAATACAGCCATACTTTTTTTTCTATATATAAAATATATATGTATATATATTTTCCCAGTCAAGCTGTGATTTTAATACATGAAGGGAATGTATGACTAGTTGCTTTGGATAAAAACTCTGTCAAATGCATAATTGTAATCCATCATCGATCATTTTGAGTGTTTTTTTTTTTGGTCATTTAATTTCTCCGTCACTAGTTACAGTATTAAATGCAATTGGAAAATGATTTTTGAACAATAAACTCAAATGGCAAGATGCCATTCATCAGATGGTCCCAGTATGCTCAAAAATACAGAATTGTTTTTATTGTGCCACAGTGTTTCCAGCAACCACAGACAAAAAAAAAAAAAAAAAAAAAAAAATATATATATATATATATATATATATAAATTAAAAATACAAATAAAACATCTTTAAAAAAAAATATGATGAAGTAACAACAACAAAAATCTAGTGAACCTTGTTTGCCATAATTCAGGCAAAAGTCTCAGTTCATGCCAGCTAATTAGATTGAGGTAACCAATCCAGCTTTTTGTTTATATGCCAGGATCTGCACACATTGCTCTTCTGTTACTGATGATCATCTGAAGGGAGTCACAGAACATTCCAGAGAGAAAAACTCCCAAAGAAAACAACACTTAACATTATTCAACATCATTATATGTTGAATCTCACAAAACCTCACAAGAACACATCTAAGTCACAGTCAACAAATTATATATAGTGCATGTAATATTTATTTATTATTTGCTTAGTTTAACTAAAACAATTAAAACCAAAACTGATATAAAAATTCCAAAAACAGACATATTTAAAAAAAATAAAAATAAAAAGATAGAAACACAACAAAATTAATAAATGCCAGAAACACAACAAAATTAATAAAACTTTTTGTTGGTTTATAATTGTAAATTATAATGGAAATTTATATGATTATGATATAGTTTTTGGTAATAAACATTGTAAAACAACCACATTCACATGAAACTTAAAATAACATTAGCTTAATATATGCGTGAATCTTATGAAACCTCACAGGAACACATCTAGGTCATAGTCACCTGAAAATTAAAATAAAAAAATAAAATAACATAAAATTCAAATGACATATAAATTTAAAAATACAATTAAAATATAATAATAAAATATTCTCATGACAGTCGATATTCTCATCCCATTTCTTGATCAGGGATATTTTCGTTAACTGAACCTAAACCCACAAAAAACAAACAAAATAATAATAATAATAATAATAATAACTTTAATTAATAACTGAAATAAAATATTAAATTAAATAATATTATTTCAGCTATATTTGCCAAGGCAACAGTTCTCATTTTTGGCTTATGAAGTACTAAAATAATTAACACTAAAACTGAAATAAAAACTATAAATCAGACATATTTAAATAGAACAAGAACTAATAAAAATGACAAAAACACAGCAAAATTACTAAAACTTTAACTAAAAATAAATTAAAATGAAAAAATATAAAAACAAAAACTAATTCAAAATATTACTATATTTTATCCATTAATGGTATATCACAATAAAATAAAATGGAAATGCATACAAATATTGAATAAAAAAGTTTAAAATAAAAAAATATTTTCTCAAGTAATCAACCAGAATATTTTACAAAACATGGGACCTCTTAATAAACCATATTGAGAAGAATGCTTTTTTTTTTTTTTTTTTTTTCTGGCATATGGGAGGTTCATGTTGAGACGGGAATTTGTGGGAAGAAAAAGTGAAAAATTAATGCCTTTGAAAGTTTTTTTTAATTTTTTTTTTCACTAAATATTTTCAGTGTACCTTGTTCTGATAAATATCATAATAAAAAATCAGCATAAAGACAGTACAGCACAAACTATGCTATGATAATACAAATTAAAAACATTTATTTTTTACAGGTAAAGCTGTATTATGATCAATATTTTAAAAAGAAAAACTATTTTATTTCTGCTAGTTGCCAAGATGACAGTTTTCATTTTTGATTGGTTTAACCTAAAGTATAAACTAAACCTGAAATAAAAACTATAGATATATTTCGAAAGAACAAAAATTAATACATAATAACAAAATTAACTAAATAAAATGAATAAGAAAAGAAAATATAAATGTTTCTAATTTAAAATATGACTAATAACAGTAAATCAGTGATACTCACATTGCATCAGTTCTTAACTGCAATAGAAATAATTGTACAAAAAAAAAAAAAATAAATAAAAAAAAAAAAATCCTAGTACTAAAAGGCTTTAAAAAAAAAAAAATAAATAAAAAAAAAAAAATCCTAGTACTAAAAGGGTTTTGTTTTTTTGAGTCTCGGGCCGGCAGGAATTGTGGGTGGGGGGAGTGCATGTACAGTTCTCTCTCCACCTTCAATACCACGACTTAGGTGCCCTTGAGCAACCGGCATCGAACCCCCAACTGGCTCCCCGGGCGCCGCAGCATAAAATGGCTGCCCACGGCGCCGGGTGTGTGTTCACAGTGTGTGTGTGTGTTCACTGCTCGGTGTGTGTGCACTTCGGATGGGTTGTAAATGCAGAGCACGAATTCTGAGTATGGGTCACCATACTTGGCTGAATGTCACGTCACTTTTTCATTTTAATTTACCGGTGACATGTTGACAGGTTTTGTGAGACTCATCTGTATGAGATCCTTGCATCAGCAAACTTGGCATTGCAGGTCCACCACATAGCACCAAATCTTTCACTTTGTGAGTAAATGGGTGCCTGTATGAAATGCCTGTTCTCTCACTCTTTGCAGAAGCCATGCACGCTTTTCCCTGAGAGAGAACGAGACGGTGGTGGGGGCCTTGATGTGACAGGCCTGACAGACGCGTGGCTGAGGGTGGGGGGGTTCAGCTGGTAAGTATCATGTCAGATATGATGGCTCTCGCTCTGTCTCTAATGAGGGAGATCACCGTCTCCCACACCGTGTCAGGAAGCACCGACAAATCATCCGCGCGTCACGCCGGGGCCCGGAGATGATATGTTGACAAATGCAGAGAGTTCACTCTTTTAATTGACACTAAGAGAGGGAAACGCTCTCGCTGCCGGGAGACAAGCGTGGGGGGGGGAAAACATGCACGGGAGCAAAAAGGAGGGATCTGGAGGGAGAGAGAAGTGTCGGATGTGCATTATTGGCACGGGATGTCATTCTCGGTGTTTGCGTTCAGACACCCTGCCATGATTAGAGGTGTGTTTCTCTGGGGCTGTCAGCTCCGCTCAAACAGAGCTCGGCATTGATTCTGAGACCAATGTGAGGATGAGTGAGGGATTTTATAAACACACAGGCAATGCCCATTCATTTGCGAACATGTTTGAGGTAAACAGAGGGATGTCGTTGTGATGACACGCATAGAACTCGAAAATTCCTTCAGAAGAAACGTATAGCTATAGGCCTAAAGTATAAACTTTATACGCAGTTCTTGATTTTGGGAATGAATGCAATGACTTTTCGTAAAAGATTAAGACTATATTTATTTACATTAGAATAATTGTTATTATTTATATTTGTTGCTTTTTTTTGATATGAATGGTTGAAGAGAGGGAAAACATTGTGAAAATTATGAACCCTATAGTAGTATAGTTGTAACTGTTACTGTGATAATGAATAATGCAGAGCTGTTGTTTTATTGTTTTATTTTTAGTACGTTGTTGTATTGTTATGTATGAATGTGTGCACTCCATTTTTGTCTGTATAATGTATTGTTTTATGTTATAAGAATATTTTTTTGTTGAAGTCTATAGACCCCATGAAGAATAGCTACTGCTTTTGCAGCAGCTAATGGGGATCTTAATAAACTAAACTAAAGCCTATATATTCTCAGACAGGGTTGTGGAAGATAAAAGCGACCCTATAGATATCAGGCACAGCACTTTTTACTTGTAATTATTTGCCTGATGTAAACTGCATATTGAAGCACATTTAGCACTGTGGCTTTTTCACCAGAAGAGGGCAGAACAAACACACGCACTCACTGTAGGCTGAATGCCTTTAAAGTAACTCAATGGGGGAAAAGCTTTCAAGATGCTCTTAGCCCTTGTGCTGTGCTGAAAACTGACCTAAATTGGTGTTCCCAAACAAAAATGACTGGTCTTTTAAAAAGTGCTTGTACAGCTGTCATTATGCTATATATTATCACCAAATCTTGGATTGACAGCTTGTTTTCTTTTGATAAGCACTTGTATTTCTGTTCTGAAAGGACTGGTCATAGGCCTCATTGATCTGAGCGTATGAACCTTATGTTTTTTAGTGAAAAAATCATTATTATATTCTCTCTATAATTTTTTCAATGTTCACTCAAAAGCTGAGCTCAGATAAGCTCAGATCAAAAAAAGCACAAAACCTGTTCTAACTGTAAGAAAACAAGCTGATATAAAGATTGAAACCAATATTTGGTAATTATATAGTATATTTGTAGCACGGTCATTTTTGAGTGGGAACACCACAAGTGTAAAAGGAGAAAAAAAGTATTACAGTTATCCAAATTTCCAGTTGTTACACTGTGTGAGCTAAGTCAGTAAGTTTAATCCAATGCAATAACATTAACCAGCATTTTTGAGAAAAAGAAAATCCTCTCCAGGACAAAGTGGCCTGAAAATGAGGGTTAAATGCTCTTACAGAAAACCAGTATAAAAATTAAGAATCAAACCAGTAACAAAACAGTAAAAACAGACCCCCCCCCCACTTTCTAGTTCAGCATTTGATGGAAACTCAGCGTTTCCACAATGAAACCCGTCTTTTACAACACTTAATATTTTCACATCTAAGCTGAATTGTTTTTTTTCCCTAACCTTTCTTCTCCTCATTACCAGTCTCTCCATCAATAAAAATAAAAATATTCCATTTTCAACTCTCAAACGTGGCCTCACCAAACAAAACGCTCAATCCAGTCTCTTTCCCGCCATTCACAGGATCCTCTCGTGCCTCATTTTGCCCACATATGGAGATATCTCGCGTCTTATTTGAATACATAGATAAGACACGATTTCAGTCTAATGGTTTCGGGTCAGTCCAGCACATAATTGTATATCTTGTTATTATGCTGCTCCCCGGATGCTAAATTGGCTCGGTGGGTGTGAACGTGGTGCCAAAGAAGCAGTTCTGCCGCTTGATATGAGCTAACCTTAAACATCTCCTGTCACCAACCAGACACACACAGAGTGCCTTTTAAACACGGAAACTGACAATTAATCTTTAAACTGTATTGTTTGACACAAACCTGATGTGAAATACCAGTCCAATTTAAGTATTGTTTGTTATTTCTTGTAATAGCCCATGATTCCTCCAAAGCTGATGACGGTATAGAAGCAACTATTATATATAAACTATTATATATAAACGAATATGCATTTTTCTTTTTTTTTTTTTGTTTGTTATTTCTTGTATATATTATATATATATATTTATACATATATTATTTATTATATATACATTACTATTATATATATTATACAGATATATTTATCTACATATATATATTTATATATATATGTATAATATATATAGATATATATATATATATTATATATTCTATATATATATAATATATATATATATCTATATATATATATATATGAATTACTATTACTAGAAACAAACAATACTTAGATTGGACTGGCATTTCACATCAGGTTTGTGTCAGCTATATATATATATATATATATGAAAACAATAGCTCAGTTTCATTGTTTTTTTTATCCTAATTAGATTAGATTAGATTCAACTTTATTGTCATTGCACATGTAAGGTACAATGCAACGAAATGCAGTTAGCATCTAACCAGAAGTGCAATAAACAGTAAGTACAGGATATGATATGATATATATGATTCAGTTCAGTTATCAATACTGATTAAAGAAAAAATACATAGCAGAAAGCACAATTCACTCCCTTCCAAACTTTTTACACTTATTTGTCATATTAAATACGCTGTTTACTCAGTTCAAAAACGATCAGAGAGTTTATAAGTGTAGATGACATGGATGCACACACAGTAATACAGACACTTTGGCCGTTCTTTTACATGAAGATATATCTCTCCATGCTGTAGCATGATGTTGTTAATGTAAGGACTGCGGGCAGTTGGATTGTTATGCCTGATCCACCCTCTTTGCATTTCCCTCCTCAACTTGAAACAAGGAGGAAATCTCAGGGAGGCAAAAGAACAACAGAGCTAATTAGCCGCGCGGAGCTGACAGAGCGAAGCCAAATGGCTGCCAGCCAAACCCAGCAGAGGAAGGAGACCCAATGTTCAGCAGGATCGATGGAGGAGACCACTTCATTAAAGACCCCCTGGAACAGACTGAGAGAGAGAGGGTCTGTTTAATTAAGTCTGTGCTTCAGGGTCTAACATCAGTCGTACAGTCACTGCTGTCTCTGATTCGGCCCTTCTCTAGTGTGGCTCTCTTCTCTACACCAGGGGCCCCCTGAAAGTGTAAACGTGTGTTAATAATAATACACGTTTACACTTAATAATAATAATAATTTTAATATTTTATATTAATTATAATAATTATATTAATTATAATAATAATATTAATAATAATAATAATAATAATTAAATCAAATCCAAAAAAAAAAACTTTTTCTTTGTAAAGTACTGAAGACAACATGGTCTGACTGTGAAGTGCACATGAAGACTCTGTAAACTTGTGTCCTGAACCAGTGCAAAGCAACAGGTGGATGTTCATTTAGGTTTCAAATAAATAATGTTCTTTTGAACATAGGAATACTGCAAAATATAATGTATCATGGTTTGCACAAAAATATGAAGCGGCATGGTTTTCAAAATGGATAATAATCAGAAATGTTTCTTGAGCTGCAAATCAGCATGAATGATTTCTGAAGAATCATGTGACACTGAAGACTGGAGTTATGATGCTGGAAATTCAGCTTTGATCACAGGACTAAAAGACTTCTTAAAATATATTTAAATAGAAAATGGTTCTTTTAAAGTGTAATAATATTTTACAATATTTTACTGTATTTTTGATCAAATAAATGCATAAGCACAAGAGATGTCTTTCAAAAACTTAATTCAAGAACATTACAAATCATACTGACTTATATGTTACAAGGCAATGCAAACAAATTGGCAGAATCTGGAATAATGTTTTTCCATACATAAACATAAACGTGCATAAATGACACTCTCAACCCATCCAGTGTTTCTTAGTGAGATTAGTAGTCAGGCAGATCATCCAAACTTAAGCCCAGTTTGAATATCATCGACCTGTCTCCAGCAACATAACAATAGGCCTATTTCAGGTTTTGTTTCGACTCCTTAAACATGTGAACACTATGTACTCGAACCAGCCTGAGTGTCTTCTGACCACCTCATGCCACCTACAGGGCCAGACAAAGAGAGGGAATGGCCAACATGAAAAGGGCTTCATGCATATTGAAACCACAGCAGGTTTTCTCAGTCAGGAACAAGCAAAATGAAGAAAAAAAGGCAACGTCTCGAAGCTATTTAAAACACCTAATGTATTGCCCCCTGTCTAATCCATATTTCTCTAAGAGCTTTATGGAACAAATTGCTGCTAGACTTTGCATTTCAATGGAATTCAATAATGCATATTCAGTTTGCTTATGGCAGAGAGCAGAACGCACCCGCCGGGCCTCGCCTCTCTCTCAGCGCTCCGCCAATGAGAACTACTAGATCGTGTTTCCTTTTTGGTTTAATGCGAGCTAACGCTAATGCATTTGAACGGCAGGGTTCCGCCTTGCTTTGAATCTTTGCATCGGTGCAATTAGGATTTCTTGTGTCTGTCAGTGTGCGATCAAACACCGTGCCGTGACCTGTGCAGCGTCGTTTTTTTCATATGAAAAACGCAACTCTTTTACAAGGTGGCGATCTCAAGGTGGATGAATTCATACGATCTTTGGAAGAAGCTCCACACATAAAGACAACTATCACGAAGCGTGAGCAGATCTTACGAATTCATGCATAGCCACTAAAACATTGTGTTGCTTGATAGAGCAAAGTAGTGTTTCGAAATTATTTTAATGTACTGTAATTATAAACAAACTGGTTGTAGCGCAAATAGTTTTACTGTTTAGTGGACTTCGTTACTCTAGTTCTTTATAGTGGATAAAGAATTAGAAGTCTTGCACATTCACAGTTTTGGAAAATTGGAAATTGTGAAAATTTTTACTTGAAAATCTTGTTGTAGTGCATGCATATAGACTAGGCTACTTATATGATTGCGTTGCATTACATGAAAGTGGATAAATGATGACAGAATTACAAAATTTCATTTTTGAGTGAAATATCCATTTAATATTAAATGTAGGTCTAAGTAACCTAAAGAAACATGTCTGCAGCTCACCTTCACATGGCACATTTAAGACAAAGTAACATGTCAAATTTCAAAAATGTTCACCTGCCACTTCTTTGTAATTATTTGTGAGTAATTTCTGAGTGAAAATCATTTCAAATTTATTTCAACGCCATGTTTTCCAGGCTAAATTCACACATGCTGTACAAAGACAAACCTCAGGTGTGTACAAAATGAAGAGGCAAAAAATAAATCAGAAGACCTTAGCATGCTTCCTCAGATGACGAACACACTGTTGTAGACTTCAGTTGAGCGTGTGCTGAACATAAGTGGATGAGAAGAGCAAACAGGACTGAGAGAAAGAGAAGAGAGGAATATGAAAGCATGGTTTCCCCTCCTCTCCGAGCTGTCACTGTCGAGAGACGAGCCTCTTTTCTGTCGTTCATGTTGATGGAGAGCTGATTAACAGCCGAGTTCTTCTCTAACCCCCTCCATCCATAGAAACCCCCACAACACACTCACCATGCAAATGTGTTTGTCACTATGACAGTACGTCTCAATTAAAGCAGACAGCGAGGATTCTCCGCACGGGGGACTCCTGTCTCCTCCACCGCACGCCTGACTGACCCCCTACCACATACAACACAGTCAAGCGTCCCACGACAGATTGTGACGAACACAAAAGACAAAAGAGCAAGGAAGCAAAAGTACAGAAACACCTGAGTGTGTAGAGACAGAAGCAGAAAGAGCTGACAAGAGCCTGTTGCTACAGTAAAGACGACACATCATTATGATAGCAGCGACATGAGCAGCCATGATCAACCTGAACGGACATTAATGAAGTCTGACTGAACCAACCACTGCAACTAGTGGATCATAATATAGTTACACTGGTTAGGGATTGATATCATTAAAAGGATTGAACAGTTTTGGTTCTGCACTGCAAACATGATTTTCTTACTCAGTATTTGTGTCTTGTTTTCCAGTACAAATATCTAAAAATTCCTAAATCAAGATACATTTACATTATGCTTTCAACAAGAAAAATATATTTGACTGGTCTAAGAAAAATTATAAAATTAAATGAATTCAAAGAGAAAACAATATTTAAAACAATATATTGTTTTAAACGTAAACGGTTCGATCAGTTTTTCAGTAAACACTTAATATCGTAAGTCATTTTGCTTCTTAAGTAAATGTGGCTTGCAAACAATTATATAAAATTTATGTGGAAGTTTAAAAGTTTTGGAGTAAGATTTTAAAATGTTTTTGAAAGAAGTCTTCTGCTCACCAAGGCTGCATTTATTTGATCAAAAACACAGTAAAAACAGTAAAATTGTGAAATAATATTACAATTTAAAATAGCTGTTTTCCATGTGAATATCTGTTAAAATGTAATTTATTCCTGTGATTAAAGCTGTATTTTCAGTATCATTACTCCAGTCTTTAGTGTCACATGATCTTCAGAAATCATTCTAATATGCTGATTTGCTGCTCTTTCTGATTATCATCAATGTTAAAAACAGTTGTGCTGCTGAATATTTTTTGTGGAAACAGTGATACATTTTATTTTTTAGGATTCTTTGATGAATAGAAAGTTAAAAAGATCAGTATTTATTTGAAATAGAAATCTTTTGTAACATTATAAAGGTCTTTACTTTCACTTTTGATAAATTGAATGCATCCTTGATGAATAACTAAAAAAAAATCTTATATACCATAGTGTTTAAATGTTACTATAAGGTTTTTTAGAGAATAATATGGTACAACCATATGACAGATGACCCATTGTATATGGTTGTGAGATTAAAGAAGAGAGAGAGAGAGAGAGAGAGAGAGAGAGAGAGAGATGGTGGCACTTACTCAGGGGGCCAGACACTGAGCTGGCAGAAAGAGACGAGCTGACAGGTGAGATAACTGAGATTGTGTTTAATTAAACTCCACACATCATTAAGGGAGGAGAGCTGAGACATGGGACTGACAACAGAGAGAGAGAGAGAGGAAATGAATTGCGGGTGGGCGGCACGGCGGATGGAATCGAGTTATGGCAAGCAGTCATTTCAAATGAACAACGCCACGTTTAGCATCTTTCTTTTGTCATGTTTATGTGATAGTGAAAGACTGTACCACAATACTATCCCATTTACATACCATGATATAATTTGACAAAAATATTTTAAAAATGTTACCAAAAACAAACAAACAAAACCCACAGAATATTACATTTTAAACAACAACAATAAAAACACAAGTAATACCATATCCATCATTTTTGGATGTTACCCTGATGGTGAATGTGTGTATGGTTTATAATTGTATGGTCTATATATACATTTTTATATATTTTTAAAACAATATTTGTATGATTTTATTTTTATTAACAATTATTTTTTTTTAAATGATACATTTTCTTATGTATTTATTTTTACATGTCATATTTCTTTAAATATTTTCTCAATGTCATTCATTCATTCATTCATTCTTACAGCCACTATGAAAATGTCACATTCAGTCATAGTTTTTGTTTCATTATAAATTATTTTTTGTTTGCTTTTTGCCCCTGTTTTCTTTGTTCTCTTTTCCAGTTTGTCATTAGTTACCATGGATTTAGATTTTCTATGTTTAATAAACCTGGCTACTAGTTTGATCTTCTTTGCTTATCTTTAAACTTTAAATGTGACAGATAAGGTGTTCTGGATGGTTGCTTATGGGTTAATTATGTATACTGTAAATATATATATTTGAGGAAAAACTAAAAGAAAAAAAACTATATATATATATATATATAAATAATAAAGCTGGCAAATGCACACCACAAGCTCATCTGGTGCTGGTTGTCGTGGTGACGGTGGAGCGACTGGTGTTCAGGCCCACAACACGCACGCACACACACACACACACACACACACACACACACACACACACACACACACACACACACACACACACACACACACAGTTTTGTCTTTACATATAATGCTTCAGTTTGTTGTTTATTTTATATGTATTTTATGCATCTCTGAGTTATGGCTAATGTGTTTGTTTTCAGCATTTATCTCTCACACAAAAAAAGTACCAGTATATTATATATAATTGCATAATTATATAACAACAACAGCAGTATCAATAATAAAATAATATTTTAATACCATTATACCATTCACATATCATGGTATGTAAATAGTATTTCATTGTATGTGTACCACAGAAGTTTATTTGTTACACAGTAGCATTATTTTTATATTATTATAATATTTATTAGTATTTTTAGTTTTAGTTATTTTATGTACTTTTGTCATTTTTATTTTTTGTTTTTATATATATTTTTAATTTATTTTTATTTCAGTTTTTGTTTTAGTACTTCTTGAGCCTAAACTATTCTAATTTTTGTAATTTTTTTTAAAGATTTTCATGTAATATTTTATTTATTTTTATTTTAATAGTTTATAACAATGTTTATACACTTTTTTCAAAATGTGAGTTTCTTTGTTTTTATTTATTTGTTTATTGTTGTTATATTGTTATATTTTATATTGTTGTTACAATTTATTTGTATTTAATTTCAGGTTTAGTTTTAGTAATTTAAGTACTTGTGCCATGGCAACAATTCTAATTTTTATAAAAAAAATAATAAAAAGAAATCATTTATATTTTATTTTAAGCGTTATTTAAATTGGTAAAAACTAATTTTAATTGTAATAGTTTCAGTTTTAGTTAACAATAATGAAATAAAATAAATAAACAAAATAAATAATATTTATTTTTTATTTTATTTCATATTTATTTCAATTACCAAAGAGCATTTTTAATGGTTTTGGTTAACAATAAACAACACTGCCTGGTAGATGCATGGTACAGGCATGGTACGAGTCAAAAAATCATGGTAATATCAAGTTATTTTTTGTAAGAGCTGCATGTGCCCTTGCCCTTGTAGTGTGTTAAATGTGCACATATGTGTCTGTGTTTTGTGTGTGTGTGTGAAAGAAAAAGGTGAGTTGATGTGTGTGACAGTGCAGCTGGTGTAATAATAGAGGAGGGTGGTACCTGTGTGAGGTATTTTTACCTGCCGGTGGCTCCCAGGTGGCCGTGCTGCACGCTGAGCTCAGGTGAGGCTGTTAATGAGGCTAATTAGGTGTAAAGGAGGTTGGTACAAGGATCAGCTGTTCCTGGATCTGTTCTAATGATAAAGCTGCATAATCTCCACCACCACACAACAGATGACCAGCCGCTCAGACCCCCAACAGCTCAGCACAGTACATCTGAGCTAGCAGTCACCAGCGCCGCTCCCATGGGCTCCTCATGAGTCTGGAAACATATGCTCAAACCACAAAATACTGAGAACGTCCAACAACATCCATATAATCTAATGCACTTCACAAAGAGACTGCTGACGGATCTTTAGTTAAAACGATTGTCCACACAAAAATTTCATTTGTGTAATTTACTCACTCGCATGTCATTCCATTTCTCAAAGCAGAAGTTTAGAAAAATGTTCACACTGCTCTTCTTTAATGCATTGAAAGTCAATGGGGACAGATGGTGTTAAGCTCCAAGAAAGAGCATAAAAGCATCATAACATTAGTCCATCTATCTTCTGCATTGTATTTCAGACCTTATGAAGTCATATGATTGATCTGAGAGATGAAAAGACCCAGATTTAAGACTTAAAAGTTTCACTGAAAATTCGTCCCTCTTCTGCAGCTCTCAAATTCATTTCTGCATATTTTGAAACATCAAGAAATGCCATTGGTTATCAAGATTTACGTAACTTAGGTGTTATTTAAGTTGTAAATAAAACAGGTTATTGAAGTACGTTTTGCAAGAAAATAGCTCAGTTTTTCTACTTTAAAATTTCATGTTTAATTCAGTGCGATGTGGTTTCTTTGAGATTATTTGTAAATTTTATAAGCAATTAATTAATATATTGAGTTGGACTTTATTTTTTTATTTTCCATTTTCTTTTCTGAAAGTTCTTTTTTAGTTTAAGTTTTAGTAATTTTGTTGTGTTAGTTTTATTAGTTTCTGATTTTTAAAATGTTTCGACTTTTAATTATTTATTTATTCAAATATGACTTTTTTATAATAATTTATGGTGCATTTATAGTTTGTATGTACGAGTTTACAAGTCATAATTACAACATCTGATACATTCGAGTCACTTTGGACAGAGTAAGATGGCGATGTACCTTTTCTTTTTTCTTAAAAAAAATTCACCAAGATTTTTGAACTCTTAATGATGAATAAAGAATGTGCATGATGTATTTTTGCGTGTTTTTATTCAATTTATAAAGGTGCTGCAGATGGAATCATTATATATTCTAGCATAATTGCACAGTACTATTGTATTTTATTCATGCAACAATGTAAAAAATGATATCATGCATCAAGTCAACATATGTCTTTAACTCAATTAATTTAACCCATTTCAACTTCATTTTTTTTAAAGTTATACAAGATTTGTCTCTTTATATAATTTAAGTTGAAATGACTTGTGCAGCCAATGTAATTATATTTAAAAAATTTTAGGCAGCAACTGAACTTAAATTGAAGTAGGTTGAAATTTTTACAGTGTAGTTTTGTTATAATTTCAACAAATTTTGTATCAATGCAGACATTGCATCCACTGTATTTTCCATATTTTCTCACTGACACAACCCGAAACTCAGAATCTCAGTCCAATTTCCAAATCGTAATTACAACTTTGTGTTGCCGCTCACGTGCGTTCATCTCGTAAATACAATCTTTATTACAAAACTTGAACGCGCCTTTAGTGATTTTCAGTTTCTGTAATTTTGTACTTTAAACAAAAAATGGAAATGCGACTAAAATATGTATGCTGGAAGTACAACTGAATTTAAAAAAAATATTTTACTATAGTTAACCCTTATTTTATTAACATAATGTGAATACACCTTTAGTTATTTTCAGTTGTTGTAAATTTGGTACTTAAACTAAACAAAAATTAGAAATGAAACTGAAATATTTATACTGGAAGTACAACTGATTTTTAAAAATATTTTATTTTATTATAGTTAACATTTATTTCATTCACATGAATATTTTTGTTAGTTTTGTTAGTTAACAATAATAACACTACTGCAAATCCAAATATGTAAATGAGTGCAAATGAAATTCTAGAGCAAAAAAATTAAAAATATTACATTTACAACAAATTCCTTTGAAACTAAGACATACTTTTGGCAGCTGTTCCAAAGATTCATGAGCACAAGTGCTTGAACACACGCTCGAACATGCACAGAAATGTATCATTGGGTTTCATTAACTACTCAGCAACACATAAACAAACACACACTATTCGATATCAGTGTACTGCAGGCGGTAGGTTGGGCTGATTGATTCGTTTTGGGGCCAGAGAGGCCACAGGCCATGCAAAGATCAGGACGAAAGACCTATCGGAAATCACTATAACTTCTTCCCTGCCTCCTGCTCTTCTCTTTCTCTCTCATCTGTGCATCATACACACAGCCATAAACGCCCACCACGGGAGCAATCTGTCAATCTTGAGATCCTCCATTACTGTGACGGCCACACACTCCCACACTCGGAGAGGACCAGCGGTTACGACACTGTTTAGACACTTTGCAGATGGTGTTTAAAGCAAAACAGTTCATTTGCTCTGACTTGAGGTCAATTATGTCCATTTTTATGTTGTTTTAATTTTAATTAGTGCTGCTTGCAAGGGAAGCTTCACTAACTGCAGTGCATAACATCCACTGCATAATTTGGTGCTTTTACGTCAAAGTGTTGAGAAAAGTTGTGCCATTACTTTTCTAAGCATTTGCATTTACATCAAGTGGATGAAAAAATCCCACAGATATACACTGAAGGAAGTAGACTTGAGGCCCGTTCACACCAAGGACAATAACGATAAAGATTTCATTATCGTTCTATATGATACAGAAGAATGATTTTGTTGAAATCCCTGATGAAGTACAAAAGCATTGACAGCCAGAATCCAAGAATTTCAAGAATTTTTAAAGCTGCAGACGACAGAAAGCTGCAGCGCATGTTACCTTGCGTTAGTGACGCAAATACAGTTATTGTTATAGTTATTTTTATATTTAATGTTCTTGGTGTGAACAGGCCAATAAGCAACCACTCAAAACACCCTAGCAGCCGCATAGCAACACACTAACAGCCACCTGGACACCATACCCCTATAAAAATGAACCTTTGTTTATTTTTGTAAATGAGAAAAGGAAGTCCACACTATAGATATGATGATGATGCTTGTATATTCTTCAGAAAATGTAAAAAAATGATTCGTTAATGATTGTTTTTAACACACTGTGCAGTGTGCACATTTTACTATTCATACTAATCTTCCTCGTAAACAAAGCAAGTTCCTTTAATCAAAATGTTGTTTGATAAAAATACATGAGATTATTAAAATAAGTGGGTCATTCCCTGTAATTGTGCTTTATGTTACTAGCATTGAACTGCACTTTTTACATTTCTGGGCTCTCAGAAGTATAAACTTCTATTTATTTTAACTGTAAGACCAAGCGCGGACATTTTTTAAGTCGTGCAAGACTTCCGGTGTCATTAGCTTCCAGTTAAGGTGCGTTCATGCCAAATCGTAATTATGAGATACCAACTTGTATAAAGCGTTCAGTACTACAACCAGAGCTGTGTAGTTACTGATTACATGTAATCTGGATTACGTAATCAGATTCAAACAATGAATCAGATTAAATTACATTTTAAAATACTTGTAATCAGACTATAGTTACTTTTTTATTGATTACATGATTACATATCATTCACACAATAGCAATAAATTATTAAGAATTTACTGATTCTCCCTAATTCCTCTTTTTCATCTTTTACATTTTCCTTTCTAAAACTTAATTTATTAAGGTATTTTTTTTTTTTTGTGGTTATTAAAAAGAAGATAAGTTAGTCAGCATTTGACTACTGGATTTACAAAAATGATTTCATGTTTAAGAAGTGTTCCAAAGTCGCATCATCTACTGCTGAACACTTTAATTTTTATTTGTATTATCACTCAAGTAGGTTATTTAACCATGTCTTTGGAAGGCTCTTGTCTCTCAAACACATTAAAATGCAAAAATTCACATTATTTCTTATTTACATGCAATGCAGGGATTCCCAGACATTTTATTTTTTGTCATCGGAATCTCTTTCACCTAATATATTTGCACCTGAGATTTTAAAATAAATATTTTAATAATTAAGTATCACATTTGCATGCTCACGGTTATCTGACATTGGTTAATGGATACATGACAAATATTTAATTTTTTTAAACAAGTGTTTTATTATGGTTGATGTCATTTTAAAATGATTTATTACAATTTCACATTTTTATGATTCAATTATCAGCTTTTCAGTAAACTCACAAACCCCCTGCAGTTCCTTCACAAACCCCAGTTTGGGAAACCAGTAATGTAATGTTTAATGCACTTCATGAATGGAATACATTTTCTTACTCTTTGTATTTTTATTTCAATACGATACAAGATTATCTTATGTAAATCAATGTGATAAATGAGGTAAGTCAAAAGTAACCTGATTATATTACCTGAAATGTGTAATGTAATGGATTACATTACTAAAATTTTTGTTATGTAATTTGGAATCAACAGACTACAATTTGCAAGTAATATACCCAGCCCTAACTACAACAAATATATGACGTTTCAACAAATATGAGCCACTGAATTGGAAACACTCACCAGTTTTCTGTAATTTAATGCCAAGGTAATTAAACACAGTTTCAAAAATAAGATGTACATAAAATTGCTACTAACTGTGTATATGCGTTATCGCAGTCTGTGCAAATGGTCCATGGCTATAGAGTGAATCAGAAGGCAAATATGCTTTGACTAGGCCTCATATTATTTTATGTAAAGCATATGCAAATTTTTAAAATACTCACCAAATCACATACAATACTTGTTAGCCTGTGCTGCCGCCTGTGGCCGCTGGATGGCAGTGTGGTGTCACTATCGCCGATCTGAATGCGTGTGAAGTTTGAGCTGTTTTGAAAAACCGGCCGTGTTTAAAAGCGCATGGTGCTTCTTCCTCTCTGTCCCGCGCGTTCTTCCAGCTCCGGTGTTCCCCTCAAATTTCCGAGGTGGCGCACGTGCCATTTCCCTCGGAGAGCGACTGAGTGTGTCTGTTTTGCGAGATGAGTAAATGTGAGAGCGCGAGGGGAGCCGCTGTGTGTTTCCAGGCTGCCTAATTAAAGCGCTCGAGCGCAGCGTGTGCGAGCGTCGCAGAGCAACGTGCGCTGAATACGGGCCTACATGCGCGGCGAACTTGGATCTGTGCGCGTGTGGCTTCGTGATCTCCCACGAGTCTCCGAGACCGCTGTAGAAACAGAGCGGAGATCACTGCAGGCTTCTGCCCCCAGGATCCAGCACCAGCCCCGCACAGCTGCCACCGAGAAGCGCCAGGAAATAGTACCCCGTGTAACACACATGCACACTCACCAGGATATTTGCCTCTAAACTGGCTTGACAGCATTCAGAATTATTTGTAGTTATTAAGTAAATTAGGCAATGCATTTTCAGTGGTTATGTAAGCAAATAAAGATTCTAAAAGGGACTGTAATATAAAGACAAATATTTCATAAATGCCATATCTTGATAGTTTCAAAGCTCATCACATGAAATATGCTTACTGTCAATTTTTATTTTTATTTTTTTATTTTTTTTGCATTTTAAAGCACTAAACCATTACTTGTGCAAAAGACAAATAAAGTTCCTTTCACTCTGTTGTCTTCTGCTTTAGATAAAAGAAGTATAATTTCTTTGCTTCCCCAGAAACATACATATTCATATGACATTCATTTACATGCAAAAACACACTGGGGAATTCATTAATAGTATCTTTTGACAAATATGTCTCTTGAACAGTAACACGTAAATCTACCTGGTCTCATGTTTTACATCTGAAACAGACACAACATCACTGCTTCTTTTTATTAATTCACTTTGTATAAGTCTAATGTATTAAACTCATGCATTGTGTATACATTAAATAACTGTGTGTTTATATTCTGTTCAGCCTTATAAGGCAAATGTGTCGAATAGGGGTTATGCGCAACAGACTTCCGTATTCTGTTAACCTGGTCTCGCCCTTTTCCGGTTCAAGCGTTTTGCATATGCTTTATTAAATATGAAGCAGTTTTAGTCAAGATGCCTTCAAAGTAGATACCAAAGATTATCATAACCCAAATCCATCACATGTGTGGAATGATATCTAAAAGTTTTTTTTTTATTCTTTTCACTAACATTTATATAAAAAAATGGAATAAAGCCTCAACAATAAAAATAGCTAGCTAGTTTAACTGATTATCTTAAAAGTCCATAGATATTACTATTATTTATTTCGGTTATTAGCACGTACTCCGACAAGCGGAAGTGATGAGACCTGCTTTCCGGGTTTGGTCACGTGACGTTCGACATATACCCTATTTATGCGTGCATGCCATGCAGAAAGCAGTCAAAGTGCATACTTCCATGCATGCACATGCACGTTTTTGCACATACACATTTTCCATACATATAAATTAAATTAACTTTGTATAACAAACTCATGCATTGTGTACAGATATACATTAAACAGTTTGAATATATGCATGCATGCCAACAAAAAGCTGCCAAAGTACACATTTCCATACATGCATGTGCAAGTTTTTACACACATGCTTTCCATGCATGCAAATTAAATGCACTTTGTATAAGTATAGTGTACTAAACTCAAAAGATACACATTAAACAGTTTGCTGCTTTTATATTACATTCAGCCTCATACTCATAAGGCAAAAATCACGAATTTATGTATGCATAACCAACAGAAGCTGCCAAAGTATCCAATATTTCCAAGCATGCACAAGCACATTTTTGCACATGCACATTTTCCATGCATGCAAATTAAATTAACTTTGTATAAGTTTAGTGTACTGAACTCATGCATTGTGTACAGATATACATTAAACAGTTTTTTTTATATTCCATTCAGCATCATATAAGGCAAAAATCTCGAATTTATGTATGCATTACCAACAGAAGCTGCCAAAGTATGTAATATTTCCAAGCATGCACAAGCACATTTTTGCACATGCACATTTTCCATGCATGCAGATTAAATTAACTTTGTATAAGTTTAGTGTACTGAACTCATGCATTGTGTACAGATATTCATTGAACAGTTGGCTGTTTTTATATTCCATTCAGGCCCATTTGCATAAGGAAAGTGTGTCTAATAGATTCATGGATGCCAACAGAAAGATGCTAACATACACATTTTCATGCATGAATGTTCATCGTTTTTGCAAATGCACGTGTTCCATGCATGCAAATAAAATGCACTTTGTATAAGTTGAGTGTACTAAACTCATATATTCCTTTCAGCTTCACACTCATAAGTCAAATTGGTGTTAAATATACACATGCATGCATGCCAACACAGAAAGCTACCGAAGTGCACAACATTTACATGCATTTTCATGCGTCCGAGTCCTTGTTTACCCTTCAAATTCACCTGCCAGGTTTGTGTCTGGTCCTCATGTCATATTATCATTGCATGTCCAGACTTGGCTCCAGGGAGGTGCAACAGTCACCTTACCGATCCATGGCACAGGGTAGGGCAGCTGGGCATGAATCGGCCTCCGCCACCCTATTGCTCCACAGGATGGAGGACCAAGGGCTGCAATTAGAAGGCCAAGGAGCCACTGCACAGCTCACCTGTCAGCCAGTGTCCCAACGAAGGCGCCGCAGGGCCGGCTGACACTGGCAGCGCTATGCCGCCCATGACAGGGCATCTCCATGCAGGAAAATCTCACTAACAATCCCCCACACGAGCTGTCACTCAAACGCATCGCTGTGGCATGGCTGACCCCGTGGCCGACAGACTAGCAGACCCTTTGCTCAGACCAAACGGGTCACCACGGTTTGCACGGCGTAGTCACCCTGACACAGAGTGACATTAACGACGGCCGCGATGCGAGAGGGGGCCGAGTGGCTTCTCAATCACGAGGAGTTGATGATGAAACCATAAAAAAGGCAGGAGACGATGAGGAGGAGGAGTGACCTGAGCTTTTGGCCGCATGCAAAGAAATGTTGAAATGTCTCCATCTCAAGGAGTTTTTTTCCGCCATTCACTGACAGCATGTCAGGATATTCAGATGGCAGCTCAGACATGTGCTACCTGGAAACCGGAGACAAAAATTTGGCAAAAGTGTGTCAAAAACGTAGGAGTTTGGGACAGCTTGTAGAATTAACATTGTTGCATGCCATGTGACAGCGCAGCGCTGTGGTGCAATCGGCAAGCAAATATTTCACAGAGCAAGTTTAGTTTGAAATGTCGTGAGCTTTAAAAAAAGAAGAGGAACGAAAAATGGAAAACATAAAAGAATATGTCAGAAACGGAATTGCAGCTAATTGGATTGTTTTGACATGCGCGCGCTGGCCGCTTCAAATGTAGCGAGCGTAATGTGTCGTTTGATTTACTGACGTTTGTGCTAATCTATTTAATTTTCTTTTAAGGGGGAAAGCATCCACATGAGTGGAGCGGCATGTTTTAATGTTGATTATCTGAAGACGAGGACAGGGACGGACCAGGATGCTGAAGGGGAATATCTTCAGGTTATAAGCACGAGATCTGTGTGCTTGACAGGGCTGAACTCCTTGCTAACCCTCGCCAGCTCGTTGCGCCGTTCACAGATGCGGCCTGCTTCTTTTTTCGTTTGTTTATGCGCTTGAGTTAGATCATTAATTAATTTATTTCTTACTGCTTGCTTAGTTAGTATATTGTGGATTATTTTTTCTGCAGAATAAAAAAAACAACAACAAACAAACAGATAATGCAACTTTTATCTCACAATCTGGAGTTTTATTCATTTATTTGAGAAAAATATAAAGAGTCAGAGTCCACCTTGTCAGATATAGGCCCTAAACTAAAAATTGCGAGATATATCTCACAAGCCTGACTTTCTCAGAATTGAGAGTTTAGCTATATCCAACAATTCTGTTTATATCTCGCAAATCTATCTTTACATTTAGAAAAAGTATGAATTGTGAGTAGAAATACACACAAGGTCGGAACTGTGAGAAAAAGGGTTGCATTTATTTATTAACACAAAACCATTCTGACTTTTTTCTCACAATTGCAAGTTTTTATTCCACAATTCAGATTTTTCCTACTTGAATTAAAAGTTTATATCTGACAATTCTGATTTTAAAAGTCTGAATTTTGAGCTATAAACCTTTTGCTTTTTTAAACAGTTTTTTATTCCATGGCGGACATAAGCTTCCATAGTGCCCTGTTCATAGAATTAGCATTAAAATGACCAGAGATGTTGCTGGTGGTGGAAGTTTACTGTAAGTCTGTCATTTGTTAAACATAAAGAGAGCTGCATAATTGACGTGTTATCATGGATAAAAGTGAGCTCACTTAACCGCCCATTTTTCTTCACAAACAGGTCTGTTACCGTATGCACACGGTGCATTCTACTATTTTTCACATATTCAGATGTAGATTAAATGTATAAAGATCCATGCAGTCATTCCCCCGGCGAAGGAGGCTCATCTCAGCCCATTGTTCTCTATCAGTAGACAAGGCAGATTCCTGTAATTAGCTGTCAGCGCAGAGCCCCACAGCAGCTTAGCGCTGTCCGCTCAAATCAAACTAATGAAACACAATCCCCTCAAATGTCCTGGATACAGATTTGTGGCAATACCGCACGAGGAAGCAAAGGAGGGGTGAGTGTTGTGGGCTGGCACGGGCGGGGGTCTACCTCATCTCCTTCCAGAACTTCAAGATTCACAAACTGGGGTCGTTAATCCGTTAATTCGGCACATTTTTGACAGCCAATTAATAGGGGTATGGAAAGAGTGATCCGTGAGCTGGGGGTTGGAGGAGGTTGTTTGGGGTGACGGGGTAAAGGCCACTCTGGTGTCTGGGCTCATGTACCTCATGTACACATTCACTGATGTGCTATATGCTATTTTATGTCTCTCTCTTTCCACCTTATTTTTAACGTAAGAGCTGAATGTTAATTTTAATTTAGATGCGTGAGGCTTCTGGTTACATTCGCTTCGTTATTTTTATCTGTACAAAACAGCTCGTTATGCTGCTTGATACTGCAAACTAATGTTCCTAATTGTACATTTTTATAGTATAACACACTGATTTGTAGTGCAAAAAGATTTATTGATTACTGCACATTGTTCTTATTTACCGATAGTGATAATGAATTAGAAATCTCGCACATTTACAGAAAATGTCTTACTTCCTGCAAAATAAGGTGGATAAACATTTGCAATCATGATTTTGCATGAAATTCATCTTAATTCGTACATTTATCATTCATAATTAAACTAGGCTATGTTTTTATAGAACACTGTAAATGCACATTTGTGATAAAAAAAAATTCTACAACAATGCATAAAATCCCTAAAGGTCATCAGGTCACAAAATGAGATATACTGTAAAACAACAACAACAAAGCTACTGTAATTTAACATCACGATCATCTCAAACTCCAGTAGTAATTATCTGTCATAACATTTGCAACCAGATAAACCAAAATCCAAATAAATGAAGAATTTAAGAAGTATTTTATCTTGTTACCGGTTCCAGGCAGATGTACTTCTTTACTATGAAAAAAGATGGTATACAGTATGTAAACATTGTGAAGGTGTATGCATATAGAGAACATTGCCATTATCCAGTACAGACATAAAAGTGGTGACAAATGTATCTATTCTTAGCTGCAAAAGAAAGACATGACGCAATTCTAAAATAAAAATCAAATTCTCAGTTGCTGAACATGAGGTGCAAAAAAAGAAAAGAATGCATCAATTAAGATTCCTTAATATTTATTTTGAGATACTGAATCAATCAGTAACCGACTGAAAATTTTAAGATTTTGATTTTCTATTTGAAAACATTAGCTTCATCAGCATTTTAGACACATTTTAGTAAATTCTAATAGATGGCTAGATGGTTATTGGAGGGCTGCACAACTGGCCATAATTTCAAAATCTGATCATGAATTAGATACACAACCATTGAAAATAAGACGTCTTTTATTTGGACCAAATTCAAATTGCCAACGGGGAAAGTCTTGCGGAATGCATCACGTCATGTGCAAGATGAACTATTATAAATACATGAATCAGAATTTGTGAACAAGAATTTCTGGCACAGTTTCCAATACATGTATTATTAAATATATTGCTGTATGTGGGCAAAGAGAATCATATAGAACGGTGAAATGCAGTGAACAACTGCTATAATTGTATCAATTGTATCTCACAGACAGATCATGAGAAATAGTCAACTATATTACTTGTTAGAAAAATACTGATTCTTATTAATTTAACATTGATGTACTGTATTTGCTGCTGCTGCCTCACATCATGCATAAAAACACTTTTAAAGCATGCAAAAGGACTTGATTTTCTCCTGTCCTCTTAGTTTATATTGTCTCACTGCTATGGCGCCCCGAGGGCATCAAAAACAACCGGCAACCAGAAAGTGCAGAAGAGCGGGCAGCTCACTCATCCGTGACCAAACAGGCCGATCAGATACAGGACAGCAGGACACGGCCTACGGGCACAAACACACAGAGATGAGTTTACACATAACATGTCACTTTATACACTTATATGATGCCGTATATGAATATATGCTCTCTTTATTTACCAAAAACATCCGATCACATCTGATCTGTTAATGAAAGATATGCTTCACAGCCATACATTCATGAAATTCAAATGAGGCTATTATATTATTTGACAGACCCTGAGCTGGAGGTATAGAAATACGCAATAGGAACGACGGCAAGGACGTTTTAATTTGATCTATTTAAAATGCATGTGTCATGTTATGTTAATATATGCTGTTTATCTCCCATGTCAGGATTTGCATGTCCACCGATTGTTCCTTAGGTCAGACACATACAGTTCGCTACAGGGAAAAAAGAATTTGTTATTTCAACAGGAAAAACACTCCAAACAAAGATAACAGTGTTGTTTTCACACTAACTGAACAAACAACTAATGCAATACTCTAAGGATTCAGAATGAAACGTTTAAATCGGATGTGAGGCGCTGAACTGAATTTTCCGCTACAGACACGATGGGGCATGATGGGACACGGCAACGCATCATTTCTCATGCGTCACTGTCAGGCATCATTCTAGTGCATGACCTCTAAACACAGATATCCGCCTCACATTACTGTGATTGTTTGTGTCAATCTAACCTGTACATATTTTATTTTAAGCATTAGAACAGACATTAAGAATCAATTGGCTAAATCATATTTTATTATTATTATTATATTTTTATTTTTTAGCCAGAAAACAGCTTACATAATACAGCATGGGAAAATGTCATAATAGCACATTACATTTTTAAAATCATTATTATTTTATAGTAATAATAATATTTAATTCAATAAGTTGATGTAAATATCCAATAATTGAGAATTCATTTTAATAGTTTTTTTTCCATTTAAATTTTGTGTGTTTGAAGCTTTGTATTTAGTTTTATTTGTAACATAACCGTGTTTCATTCATTTTTGTTGATCTCAAAAAGTCAAATTCTAAAACCTTTACACACACACACACACACACACACACACACACACACACACACACACACACACACACACACACACACACACACACACATATATAATTTGAATGCATAATAAGTTCAAATGTAAGCTGAATAAAAAAAGCCTACTTGATTTTGTTTTTCAGTTGCTGATTCCAGCTTGCGTTCCCGCGGTAAACAGGTTCGCTGCCACCTGGGCGCTGCAGGTAAATGGCTTTTTAGCTTCCTCATTACTGCATTCTCTCTCTCACTCTGTCTCTCGCATCGTCTCGCTATCGCTCTAATCCCTCTCCTTGATGCTTCTGGACCCGGGCTGGCTGTGATATGTCCTACCATGTATGGTTGCTTAGCTGGGGGTGGGTGTGATGTGGGGCCGGGGCCTTTGTCTCGGCCCTTTTTAACTGGGATCGCGTCTCGGCGGATTCAGGCAATTGACTATGATGTATTGGCTGTTTTAACCCGCATGATGTGGCTGTTTAACCGCGGCCGCAGTCTGTCCGTCCACCTGCTCTGGCCGGCCCTGCTGCTCTCTAATGGCTGCAGATTAGAGTGTTAGGGATTGCTGGGCTCGGGACTGGGCTGACTGTGAGTCAGTCAAGGGCCCCTAAATAATTTACCATACAGGGACTTCAGCACATGACTGCTGCAGTTATAATATGTTTACCATGTGCAACGTGGGTAGAATTTAAGTTAAAGCACACCTGTTCATTCATGCATTTAAAAATAAAAGTCCATGTGCAACGTGGGTAGATATATATATATATATATATATAAACACACACACACACACACACACACACACACACACACACACACACACACACACACAGACATAAACACATTAGGGTTATTATAGTTAACTAAAACTAAACCTGAAACTAAAAACATTTTTGTTACTAAATAAAACAGACGTTAACTTACGTTAAGATATTCAGCTGCCAAGGCAGTATCTGTCATTTTATTGTCATTTAATTTGATGTACTAAAATAACAAAACAAATTAGCTACAATAAAAACAAATAAAAACTAGATAGGAATATTTGAAAAAAAAGAAATGACAAAAAAACAAAACAAAAGTAATAAAACTTTAACTAAAATGAAAAAAATGGAAAATTTGAAAATAAAAACTAATTCAAAATATTTATACACCATAATAGCTACTTAATATTACCAAATTAATACACATATATATGTGTAAAATAAAATAAAACTGAATACAATGCATCAAAAGCACAAGTCAAAGATTATTGTTGTTGTTATTATTATTGTTATTATTTTATTTAATATTAATAACAAAAACAATAATAATAAAAAATAAATAAAATCTTATTGGTTTTTTAAGTTATAGTTAAACAGCCCTAAATTAATTGGATTAATTAAAAAAAATTATATATTATGATAATTTATTATTTTTGTTAATATTATTATTTTAATCCCCATGCTGTCTCATGTAAATTTATCAAAATCTGCTGCAAAAGGTATAAGCACAAAGTCTGCTGCTTGCTAAGATTTTAAACATTTATTTCATTCAACACTAGAACTAAATCTGAAGATAAAAAATCTAAAATCTAATTTTAAAAAGTCCAGCAAATGTGTGTGGGGTATCTTCAAATGTCAGACTCTGTTGAGCAGTCTCATATGCATTTCATGACGGAAACACTAAAGTGATCCAAATCACTTAAGAGCTTTGAATCAGGATGCTGTCTTAGAAGACAGCAAGGTTTTAAAACTGAGCTCAAGTTTGTTTCAAAATGTGTTAAATGCTGTTAAAAATGGGTCTAGTTTTAGTCTTGCACTCCAAAATAATTCTGAAAAGCAGTCAGGCTTGCACACACATGCATGAGCATCCTCTCAATGAGCTGTATGGAAGCATGCCTGTCTCTGTCTCCCTGTCTCCTGAAATTCCTTCTGGGTCAAAACTAATTGGTGCAGCTGCAGGAGAGGCTGGGGTCAGATAATGACCACGAGCTGCTCGGAGCGTTCAGGCGTGAACGGGACGGCACCACCGACCCACTCCGCTGCACCGTCACATGGACCGCAGAGACAAAGACAACAAGAATGAGGAAAAAGAGGACAGATGGAAAGCAGGAAAAGAGCTTAGAAGGTCATTCTTTTACAAAATAATCCATCTACATGTCGTAAACAAGTACAAAGTCCTGAGAGATGCCGTCCGTTCTTAATGTAAATGCAATTCATTGTCCCTCCTGAACTCCTTGCTTTGACTTCCCTACAGTTGGGGCCCTAAAGCTTAAGAGGCCCACAGCAGCGGCTCTCCAAAAACATGTAAATCTCTGAAGCACCGCGGGAAGCATATGGATGAATATATGAATAAGAAAAAGCCCCACCCTGACATTTGCAGTGCAAGTCCTGAACTGGATGCTTTTATGATAGTAATAGAAACGTGAGAGCTTATCATAATGTTTCCTCAGGGTCTGTCGTGGAGCTGAAGGGACAATACAACGGCTTTTTTAGAAAGCATCTGACACTTGAAGTGCTGACGCTTCTCAAGTCATCGTCTAGCAGAAGTAGCGAGGCCTCTGACTTACAGTATGATGTTTTTTTTTTGGTATAAGTAAAAACAAAAACAAAAAAACAAGCAAAAAATAAAACATAATAAAATAAAAATGACTAATGATATTAATTATTATTGGACATTTAAGTCATAGTGAAATAACCACAAATTAAGGGAATTAATAATAATAATAATAATAATAATAATAATAATAATATAAAGGTTTTTGTAATGTAGCATGATGACATTTTTTGGAATGCCTTATGCTGTATTATACAAGCACATTTCATGTCATAAAATAAAATCAGCAGTATGACGTCATACTTCTCAGAAAATCAAAACGGCTTGAAAACTGATTGTTTAGGTTTTTTGGGAATTAAAAAAAAAGATGTGAATGTATTTTTATCATTGTAGGCTGGTTGTGTCCACACTGCTAAGACACATTTATCTGCAAACAAAAGTGAATTTTCCATTCGATGTCCCTTTTAAATTAAATAATAGAATAAATAGAAATTCTAACTGCAAAATAAAGTTGCATGCTGGTCTACTGTTGTGGTGTGATTGATTTTAGATTCACCCGCCCCCAAATGTCTGGCTGTGATTGGTCATTTTACATGTCAATCAGATGTCCTTTTCCTGGCTAAGTGGTGGTTCTTGGCTAGAATTTTTATGCTGACGGTCTCCTATTTAAACATCTTTGCTGGATATGTGTTATTTCAAAGATAAAGCATGCATTCATATTTCAGGTAAGACTAGAGCAGCTTCAGCGCTGATCAGCATTCCTCAAACATCCAGGCCTCCCTTCTCTGAGAAGCATGCATGATCATTCTGCGGTTGAAAGTAAATAAAAGCCCATGTGCATGTTGGGAAAGGTCAGAAGAGAGGCCTGGAAACAGCTGAGCTCCGCATACCTGCGAGGCCTACAGGAAGAGCAGGAGGAGGAGGAGGAGGGTCGGGTCTGGAGAAGAGCATGAAGATCTGCTGTTCAGCAGCAACTTTACACCAGCAGACATCAGAGGTGTCAACATCAGCACACACCACAAGAAACCCCCTCTTTATCCGTCCCATATGTGTGCGCTTCTGGGGTCCTGCAAGCTGTTAGGCGACGAGCCAGACCTCTGATCAGAACTGGACTATGAGACTGTTTTCAGATGGAAAAGAAGTGTAGATATGCTTATACAGTATGTTTGACAGGTTACTACACACAGCAGCCGCACTGGGACGATGTTTGTGGAATTTTCCTTCTGTTGTCACCATGGATATAGAACAAGACAAACTGGAGTCATGTGATCCACAACAAGTCAACAAGTAAACAACTAATAGATCAAACACACAGAGAGTTTTAGTGCCATCCACATGTTAATGCTTCTTTAGAAAGAGAAAGAGTTTTATGGCAAAAGTAATAAAATAAAAATAAATTAACAAATTAAAAATAGAATAGAATAGAACACAACATTTACACACACACACACACACACACACACACACACACACACACACACACACACACACACACACACACACACACACACACACACACACACACACACACACACACACACACACCAAAACAAAAAAACAGCATATATTAAAAATAAAATATTTTTAATAAAAATTAAATATAAATTTTGAGTTCAAACCTTATAAAAAATTATAATTATAATACTAAAGTTAAAAAAGCTCCAAAATCACAGCACAATCTAAAATGAAAAGAAATAAAAACAACCAAAAAAGAACAAAAAAAAAAACAAACAAACAAAAAACAAACAAACAAACAAACAAAAACAAATCCTGCATAAGCTAAAATAAAACCAAATAAGTTGATAAATCCAGTTAAGGAACACACTCAAAAACATAAAAAACATAGAAATTACAGCATTTAAGTTGAAAAGCACCAAAACCAGCACACGCTAAAATGAAATGAAATAATAATAAAACAAAAAAAGAAAACATTTACAATTTGATAAATCTACTTAAGGAATACAAAAATACTAATTGTTTTTTTTAGAATATTAAAGTTGAAAACAAGGCCCCAATACCACAGCACAAGCTAAAATAAAATTTAAATAAAAGCAAATGAAACACAGAAGTTAGTTGAAAACAAAGCATCAACACAAAGCAAGCAGAAGGTAAAACCAGTATATAAAAACATTAAATATTTAGAAGCATTTTACAAATTCTTGAATGACAGATTTGAAAGTGCCCAAAGTCGCTTGACTTTATAACTTTAAGGGTACTTGATGAAGTTAAACATCCATGAAGTGTCCAGTGTAAGTCTGCACTGCATGCGTATTGTGAGGGGCTGATGGGAAACAGTCTCTGTGAGTGCATTTCAGATAATAACACACCAAACCTCCATATCCAGCGCTCGCTACAGGCTTTCAGTGTAATAACAAAGAGGAAGACGTGAACCCAGTGAGCTCACTTCAGCATCTCGGGCATAAACCACATCCTACAGCGCCTGACCCTGCTCCACTTCACATAATCAGCTCAAATTCGTTTTCTTTCAGGTAAGATTAGGAACCTCTTTCCTCCGGCCTCGGGTGAGCGAGAAAGCCTTTTATGAGGAGGCTATTGCAGCAGGAAGTCGACAGAAATGACATACATATTTTGCTTGCTTCAAACAGCTCCGTTCTTGAGCATTTACCCAGGTAAACGAAAGGCACAATGCGTTTATTTCTACAAAAATGAACTCAAAAGGCAGCTCGGTGTCAGTCACAATTTAGCGAAAGGTCTAGCATCTGATTGATCAAAGAGCAACGCTGGCTAGCCAGGCTTCCCGACACTTAACGCCTTCTCCCAACCTTTGATCCTGATAATTAAGAAGCTTTTTGAGGGGCAAAAGCTAAAAATATTCAACTGCGGCCAAAGACTCTCAACCTACACTGATGTCTTTCAGTAGGCCATAGGCTAGGCTGCATTTAATGGACAGAGACGTCGAGTATCCAACCCTGGTTGGTATAAAACACACTCGCCGAGGCTAAATAAGGTGGATATTTGAGGAAAAAAAATGGGTTTTGAAGATGAAAGTCCAAATGGAGTCTTGAGAGAGAGCTGATGGAGTGTGTTGACCGCCTAAAAGTAGTCATGGGGAAACAAGCACGGCTATTAGTGTCACTGCTGGCCTTGAAATGGCCAAACAAAATTACGGTTTGGGCGAGGGGAGGTTGGATTCGGATGCACTCGCTCCATTATTTGTTGAAGAGCTAGAGCTGTGCTTTATGGGAGTGTTTGTAGTGTGACTGTGAGCTCGGGAAGGTTTTAAGATAATGAAAGTTAAAAAGAAAGAAAAAGAGGCTCGTTTTGGGGAGTGTAATGTTGATGAATCAGTGTGAGAACTTAAAACATGCGTTCATGTGCACCAGAGGACGATGGAGCATCATACCTGCAGGAATCTGTCAGCGTTCACATTCATCGCAGTGCCAAGCTCTTCACTAGTGACTATCCCAAGCTGTGGAAAAAGTGGCAAACATATACTATATGATTAAACATATATGATTAAAAAACATTGTGAATAATTATTTAATTGTATATAATTAGAGAAACTTAAGTCACGTGATCCACAACTAACCAACATAATTACAGATACAACTGAAAACAAAACACAAGTTAAATATATTACAAGTCGGTTCATCCAGTTATGGAAAAAAATTAAATAGTAAATTGAAAACAAAGCACCCAAAACAGCACAAGCAAAAATAGATAAATATTAAAATAAAATAAATGAAACGTTACAAAAATAAAGTACCAAAAAACACATCAAAATACCATTATGTAAAAAATAATATATATATATAGTTGATTAATCCAGACACAAAAAGAAAAAGTTTTAAATCTATAAAAAGAAAAGAAACTGAAGTCATGTGAGAGTCATGTAATACAACTAGACAACATGAACACAAATATAACTGAAAACAAATCAACAAAGACTATAAATAAAATAAAAAATAAAAATAAATAAACATTTTAAAACACCTAAAAAATGGAATACCCGAGTTGAAAAAGCAACAAAACCCCCAGAACAAAACAAAACTAAATTATAAAATAAAATAAAATAAAATAAAAAATATATTCATTTCATCCAGTTAATGAAAAAAAATGCAATATTACATTTGAAAAAAAGCATCAAAAACACAGCAAAATACAATAATGCAAAAAATAAAATTAAATAAATGAATCCAAAAATTAAATTCAGTTGATCAATCCAGTTAAGAAGCACATACACATCTACTATAATGAGATTAAACACTTGCAGTTTGTATGTTTTTGCAAAAAATTATTGTATAAGAAAACAGTTTTTTATTGGCCATCATCTTCCTTCAGAAGACCTAGACCACGACATCCAGCCAGTCCTCGAGCTCATATGTAGGATCAGCTGAATTCTGAGATTGATGACTGGGCAGAAAGACACTGAAGGCCTTTGACCTTTGCCCTCATGACCGTCTTCCCTCAAGGCCTGACTTGACTCTGACCCATAAGCAGACGAGCTCAGCAGAATCATCTCCTCTAGGGTTTGTGCTCTCAGCATATCCTGAAACAAACAGATAAACAAACAATTAATAAGTTATGATTCTTAGTGTTTTCACTAGTTAGCTCAATTGAACATGTTCGTAGATTTGTAGAGTTGAATTGATTCTATTGATTTGATTGATTGATCATTACGGTTTCAGCGTAAATGACTCACTCATTTCGGGTTATTGATTCTTTTGATTCAGATCAGAACTTTGAAGCGGGATTGCGAATGATTTGATTCAGATCGTAAACAGTACAAAACATCAAACCATTAAGGCAGTATATAAAAACATCACAGACAGACAAGAAAGAAAGAAAGAAATCTATACACAGATATGTTGTCAGGTTTAATAAAACAACAACAAAGTAATAAAATTAGGCTACACCTTAAGGACACATAGGGCAAATATAGAGATGCAGTTTGACTGCTTTAGGATTCACCGAACTTTAGATAGTTTCCATATACTTGTCTAGATAAACTTTGAAAGAAGAAAAGACAGATTTAGAGCCAGTAAATGTTTATTTATGTGAAATTTAGCTAGCAGAAAACACAAATTAAGTTATATTTTCCAGACACCCCCCAAAATAGAATAACTAATAAATAAATAAAAAACTGAAAAAATGAATGATGAAATAATGAATAAATAAAATTAAACACATAAATACTTACATATATATATAAACAAATAGATACTCTATTAATAAATAAATAAAATCTATAAAAAATAAGTCATTAAGAAATTACTAATAATTATAAAGAAAAAATTAATAGATAGGCTAGATAGATAAAATCTGTTCAATAAAAAATAAATCTAATAGACAGATGAAAATCTAATGAAAAAATACATAGATAAAAATAAATAAATAAATAGCTAAAACTCTGATAGATATCATGGCAAGGTTTGTGTGCAACCTGTTATCAGATGAATCAAGACTGTTGATCATCATCAAACTCACTGGATCCAGTCATGGATTATTCCAGCAGCTGGGTTTCCTAAAGCCTCCCAGAAGCTCCCAGTGCATGTTCAGGTTTACAATCACACACATGCGAAGCTCCTGCCTGAAGATCAATGGAGCGGTGTGTCTCAGATTAAGGCCTTCTCTCAAGACATTTCTCCGGCCGCGGACGCACACGGATCAGCGATGCCTTTGAAGTGGCTCTTTCGGACGGGGTGAAGCGGTGTGCTTGAGGAGGTGATGAACGAGCTGATGAGAGGTAAAGAGTGAACACCAGTGTCAGCGACAGCTACTGGACGTCCGGCCAGGAGGAAACATTCATAAATCAAGTCACTGGAGCAGCTGACCTCCGGCCCGCACCAGAGGTGTGAGAGACATGCTCATCTTCTGCTCTTACACTCCATCTGTACTCTGGAAACATAAGGGATTTCTCCTCATCATTTGTTAATTATTTACAAAACGCAACCATATGACTTCAGAAGGTCTTGGGCCAACAGACTGATGGATATTACACGTGATTGTAGTTGAAATACAAGTTATTATGATGAAGGACATCAGAATACAGACTAATAATTTAGGGTTTTTGTTTGGGGATTTATTTTTATCAGGCAATAAAGATTTCATTCACAAAGTACAGCTTACTGTTTTTATTTTTAAGTTAAAAAAATAAAGGAAAAATACAAAATAGGGTAGTGTTTGTTATTTCTTACTCACCCTAAAGTCATGTCAAAAACGTATTCTGTATTTTTTTCTGTGAAAATCTAAGGATATTTTTTTAATGTACAGTAGCTTTTACATACGGTAGCTCATACTGACCATTTCAAGGTACAAAAATAAATGAATAAATAAATAAATAAATAAATGAATGGATAGAAAAACTAATATTTACATGGAAAATAAGTAAGTAAGCAAGTAAGTTAATGATTAAATGATGAATTAAAAACATAAATGGATTAATAAATAGTTTAAAAAGTGAAAACAAAATACAGCTCATCTGATAATACACATTGCACTCACTTTACTGTGAAAGTGAGAGACCAACTATTTATATACATATATTACATGTTACAGTATATTCAAATAGAAAAATAGTTATTTGAAATTATAATAATATTTCACATTTTTATTGATATATTTTTTTTTTTAACAAATAAATGCAGCCTTGGTGAGCAGAAGAGACTTTTTGAAAATCTCTAATGTGCTAATTAGGTAAACTGATGAAGCTGTGACATGATTTATACTGTGTGACTGAACTGACACAACAAACAAAACTGCTAAGGCCTGAAACAGGATGTAATGAATTCATTTCTCTAAAGGTGCGTTTCTCTAAATGTTGTTTTCTTGTTCCTAAGAAAACAACAAAACAAACACCTGACGAAAGCTGCAGCCTTCTGTAACTGAACATCTTCATTATTCTGATTCATTCTGATTCGGTGTCCTTGTCCACATCTCTGCAGCTCATCCACCTTTTCTCCCTCTGCCCGTAAGACACGGGTGGAGAAAAAAAAAACGTTTGGGGCCAAAAAAGAGAGAAATAATTGGATTCCCAGCTTCCACCTCCTCCTTCCCCCACGTGTCGGACACCCCTAATTAACAACAGGGAGAGTCCGAGAAAGCCTGGAGAAAAAATCTGTTTGGATTGAAAAAAAAAAAAAAATGACCAGCAACATATTGTCTCCTTCACGTCCATGCAGGCTAATAACAGCTAGTGGCTGCTGCACGAGAACGAGAAGGCGTCAAAACCTGGCAAAGTCACTCATTCATAAAATCTCAATGTGTGACTATAGCTCTAATTACAGCACACGTCGGCCTCAATTAGACCACAGCTTTTCTCTCCGCGTTAACTCTTAATTAATGTATCGGCGGTTAATTACAGGTTTTGCGAGAGGGGCTCTGTCAGACGGTCACTGGTTTTCTCAGCAGGAGGTTCTTTACATGAGCTCCGTTCCAAAACCCGGCGTGCGGCCTACATAGACAGCTGCCTTCTAAGATGGAATTCTAGCCCACATGGAACCTCGCAAATGAGTGATTTGAAATGCTCTAAAAGTTACAAGTGAAACAGACAGTAGATACGAGTCACGATTGATTGGCATCAGCATGTCTTTAAGATAACAATACACTTAAGTGCATAAAAAACACACAGTGAGTAAAATGTTGTCAATATGTCAGTAGGTTACTGAAAGGGAAGTACAATAAATGAAAAATAAACTTTCAACGTTTTTTTTTTTTTACTAAACACTTTAAAATGAAGCCTAAATGTGGCTGGTTTCAGAAGGTTGACTTTAAGTCACTATATCTTTAATTGTGATTTGCATATTGAAATAAACCTTTTTCTGTTTTGTTTTATATGGGTTTTTCTTCAACCATGCTCAATTTAGGTCTCGAAATAATAATAATAATAATAATAATGATAATTTTTTTAATGTATTTTCTTTTCTTTTTTAAATAAAACAACTATTTTATCTTGCTAAGACTATCTTCTAAGCCTTTTGCATGCACATTTACATTTATAGCGCTTCTCACCATACAAATCATCGCAAAGCAGAGAGACAGAGAGAGTGTGTCTGAACCCCGAACGTTATCAGGAAGGCTATTCCAGAGTTTTTCTAATCATATTACCAAGGTGCAACATGTATATTGAAAATAGCAGAGGGCCTAAGGCAGATCCTTGTGGCACTCTATACTTTGATGCCGTTAGCTAAGATGATTCCCTGTTTAAATAAAGAAAGTGGTAATGGCCAGACAGGTAGGATCTAAACCATCCGAAATCCTGCCCTTGAATACCCATATAGTTTTGTAATCGATCTCTGGGTATGTCATGATCTATAGTGTCGAATGCAGCACTAAGATGAAGTAAAACTAGTAATGAGATACAACCTTGGTCTAACGCAAGAAGCAAGCCATTTGTAATTTTAACAAGTGCAGTTTCTGTATGATGGTGGGCCCTGAAACCCGACTGAAATTCTTCATAGATATCATCATCAGGAGCACAATTGAGCAGACACAACTTTTTCTAAAATCTAAGACATGAGCAGAAGACTTGAAATGGGTCTGAAATTTGTCAGTTCACTAGGATCTAGTTGTGGTTTCTTAATAAGAGGCTTAATAACCGCCAGCTTGAAGGGTTTTAGGATGTGACCTAGAGATAACGATGAGTTAATAATATTGAGAAGCGGTTCTTCTGCTAAAGGTAACAACTTTTTCAGTAATATAGTGGGTACAGGATTTAACATGCTGTTGGTTTAGATGATATGTTTATAAAATATTTTTCATGAAATATGAAATCTTTAAGTTTTATTTTTATGAAATATTTCCTTTTTGCACAATAAAGGGGAAATATTTATTTTACTTTATTCAGCTGTTCGGCTTATCATATATTTAAACACCAAATTATGATTTATTATTTTCATATTTAAAAATGTTAAAAAAAATTTTTAATTTGGGGCCTTTGAACAAGGGTAAAACAATAAAAAATATTTTTATATATAAAAAGGTGTTTGAAAATTAAAAAGGAGGATGTTATGGGAAAAAAAGAGTTACAAATGAGCTTTTGGTTTCCTAGACCAAAAATAAATCTAACAGAAATTCAACTCAAAAAAATGCTGAAAGGAACAACCATGGATTAATATCTTTGTTTGTATTCAGATTTAAATAATATTTAAATAATATTTTATTAATCTGATTAAACATCTAGTATTTTATGAATATTTCTCAGTATAGAATAAAATAAAAGTATATTAAAAATAAGTACTAGTCTAATAAAAAAAGCTTTAAATTCACTTTTGAAACACAAAAATACTTGACAATGCATGGAATAAAATGTTTATTTTCATCCAGATTTTACAAATATTTAAATAATATTTAAAATAAAATCTGATTAAACACTGTTTTGTTCAGATTTAATATTTAAATAATATATAAATAATATTTAAATTTAATTAAAAATCTGATATTTGACTAATCTGATTACATATCTAATAATATTTTATCAGTATTTCTCAGTATAGAATTAAATAAAATTATTCTATAATACTAGTCTGACGGTCTAAAAAAATCTTAAATTAAATCTTTAATTCACTTCTGAAAAACAAAAACATGAAACATGTATGGAGTACATTTTTTTTAAACTCAGATTTGAATAATGTTAAATCTGACTAAAGTTCTGATAACATTTGAAAATCACACAATATTTTATCAATATTTTCCAGTATAGAATTAAAATGTTACTATAAATAAACATTTCTCACTACTCCATACTGGAGACATTTTTTCCAGGCTCTTGCCACAATGCATTCATACATGCCTCATAATCAAGACATCTGAACACATCTTCACACGTGCATTTTAGACGGCCAGCTCACTAGATTCAACACAGTCATTATTTCCCTAATGCAACCAGGGCTTTCCTGATTACACATTTCAGGTCTCCGTGTTTTCTTAGGCTGTCTCACCATTGTCTTTCCAAGTTCTTGGAAGCGTCGACGAGGACCAGTCACCATTTTGCAGCTCCTGAAAAAGAGAGAGTGGTCGAGAACAAGAGATCAAGAGAAACGCAAAAGACATCAATAAGAGAAGGAGCGAGCGCAAGAGAAAGAGGTGGGAGATGGAAACGGGCGAAAGAGGAGAACAAAGCACGTGTGAAAGAGAGCAAGAGTGAGAGAGGAGGTGCGAGGGAGACGTTTGTAAATGTGTTCGCATTGAGGAAAGGAGAGCGAGAGAGAGTGACATCCAGAAAACCGATGAGAAGCTCAAGCGAAGAATGAGTGCGCTTTCTCCTGCTGTCCCCGTGCGACAGGTCCTGCACGCCTTTCCATGTGTTAATTACACATGTAAGGCCTATTATAACCCTGCAAGGACACCTGCTGACTGGGAAAATGAAGGCAGCGGCCTGGAGCGGCTCTCGAGCGCCAGACTCTCACACCGACTAAAGATGATAGTTTCCCTCCTGCATTTTCACAGGCCTCGGTAACGAACTCTGGAGACACGAGTCGCTCGCAGAACACGGTTAGCATGGAAATGTGTGTCTAGCAGAGTCTGGTGTTTCATTTAAGGCGTCGGACTGTTGCTAAAAGTGCGATCGGACTCGAAACGAGATGAGAGTGAGTGAAAGGCAGGCGGCTGTGAAGTCTGTGAGTGACATTAGGAGTTTAAACGAGCGATGAACAGCAAGCTGCTTTACTGGAAATTACACATATGCACTCTATAGGATGATTTATTAAATCCTAATAGTGTTATTTCATTATTTAGACTTACGATTTGCACATGCTGATGACAAAACAGGTGAAAAAAACTCCACAGATTTGCATTGAAAAAGGCACTGAAGCCATAGAAATCAATGAGAACCAAGGATGGACATGCTAGACTCTAAGAAACCACATACAGTAGCAACCACATTTACAACACCTTAGCAACAACATAGCAACATCATAACAATCCTTCAGAACACCTTAGCATCTGCATAGCAACACCCTAGCAACATGAGTTCTGCAAAGACAAGCAAAACTCAAAGACTTTTTCATCAGAAACTCTAAAAACCTTTAAAAATATATTTTTAATATTTATAAAATTGTAAAAAAGTAAAATCATTGTAGTTTTTCATAACTTTATAATGCTATATTATGATATAAATAAAATGATAAAAATAAATATTTAAAATAGAATAAAAAGAAATAAAATATATTAATATTAAATCTATAAAATCTATATATTTTACATTTCTTTTATATTTATAAAAGTAGTCTAATAAAATTACAAAAACAGTACAACATACTGACATAGTCGTGGTAATACTGTGGTATTTACAATAACTTAATAGTATTGATGTAAGTAAAAAAAACTAAGACTTTAAATAATAAAATAAAAAAAGAATATTTACAATTGTTAATATTGCAACATTCATAATATTTATGAAAAAGTAAAATGTCATAATACTGTGGGTATATTTATGATTAACTTAAATATAATGCTGCAGGTTAATAAAAAAGATTTTAACTGATGACATGCTTCTGAATGTGGTGATCACATGTGGTCTATATACCAAAGTACCATAGTATCACCATTTGACATCCTCACTTTAAGGATTTACAGAATAAGTCATAAACAGGCAAATGAAATGCTGTGCTATCAGTAAAGTGTACTTACAGAATAAAGATGTTCTGATCAGCTTCTCTCACAGCAGGGCATGCTGGGATAGCACTCGCCCCACATCCTGCCCCGGGTCACGTCTTCATAAATATTCATGATGGGATTTCACAGCTCTCTCTGTATCTATAGCAATCACAGGTTTTAATTCATTAATTCATTTTTGAATCAATCTTGATCATGTGACTTTTTTTAAGAGATGCATTGTTAAGGAAGAACAATAAGAGCGATGAGCTTGTTTATCATACACATCAAACGCAACTCTTAATAGTGAATCTTCAAGGACAAACAAAGCCTGAAATAAGAGCGTGAGGGTTTAACTCAGTGTCTTTGTTTTTAAACAGCACAAGGCCATCTGAAAGCTCAGCATGATCACGGGGTGATCTTGTATTCTCCTGAGCTTCTCCAGTCTTTGCAATTGACCTCCTTTTCTGTTTGACGGCAGAAAACGCTGCTTATTCCATCATTTGCTAAAGCTTTGATGAATATGAGTAGTTACATCCGAATACACAAGAAGGGCCGATGCTAACATCCGATCCGCTGCATGTAACAATAATTTTGAGGAGAATAATTTAGCCAGTGAAGAACGTGGCTGACCATCGAATGCTGATGCAAACCTGTATTATTATTATACATTTTTTCTTGTGAATGTGGCAGTTAGTTCCTAAAATGGACATAAACAGCACCATAATGCTAATAAAATGTTAAAATAAAAGCAAATAAAATAAAATAAAATAAATTAAATGAAATGAAAAAGAAATAAAACAAAAAAACAAAAAAGCTCTTCTTTTTCTATAGACATTCACAAATGTGCAAATGCACCAGTTAAAAATATATTAAAGTGATATAAAAGACAAAAAGCACGATAAAACTTATAGAAGTTAAAATAAAATAAAATAAAATAGTAAAATAAAAAATTAAATGTTAAAATAAAAATAACTTTTAAAAAAGTCTTAATAAAATAGTCTAAAAAAATGAAGTACAGAAAAGGGCCATGATATTGAGGGTCATACTGTGGTAGTATTTTTGTATTAAGTTAATATTGCTGTAAATTAATAAAATAAAAAAAATAATAATGAACGTGCATATATATTGATATGATTTAAAGGAAACTTAATAAAAATCTTAATAAAATAGTCTAATAAAAGTAATTACAGAAAAATAGAATGATATTGACATACTCATGCAATACTGTTGTAGTCTTTATGATAATACTGCTGTAAGCTGATAAAATCAAGAAAATAATAATAAATATTTTAAATAATTGAAAAAATTAAATCTTCATATATATTTTAGTTTTAAGATTTATAACTTTTAATACTTATAAAATAGTAACAACAATAAAATTGTAAAAAAAAAATAATAAATAGAATAAAATAATACAAATAATAAAATAAAAAATAAACATAAGTACAGAAAAGTCAATACTGTGTTCATAAAGTCATAAAACAATGTTCTAAACAAAATAATATTGTAAATAAATAAATAATTGTATACGTTTCTAAACATGCATATGAATAATTTTTTCTAAACATGTGCATAATGCATCATTTAAAACATTAGCTAGTGATTTTTAGACATGAAAATACCATGGTATACTTTAAATTAGCTACACTGTAAAAAAAATAATAAATAAATAAATAAATAAATAAATAAAATCTTTAAAAAATGGTAAATGACTGGCAGCTAAACCGTAAAATTAAAGTAAGATATCTTAATTCAAATAAAGTGCAAAAACAATAATTTAACAGAAATTTTCATTAAAAGTTTTAGTAGAAAAAAAAAAAAAAAAAAAAAAAATATATATATATATATATATATATATATATATTACAGATTTCTCCTTGTTTAAATTAAGAAATTTTACTTTAATTTTATGGCTTTTGTTCAGCAGCCGTAGCTCCCAGTCATTTGACCTTTTTTTACGGGACTTATTTTTTTACAGTGTTAGAGTACTATGTGAATAGCATGGTACATGAAAGTAGTAATCATTGATAAAACTACTGTAATGGTGGCTTTTTTTGTTATGTCGCTTGATGTTGTTGTTGCATGAAGATTCTTCAAAACCCTTTATTTTTATTCTGAAGAAAAGCATAGAGGTTCGGTCCTCACGAGGGTGAATAAATAATGACCCAGTGTTGATTTTTGCCCGAATCCTTACAATCAAATTTCCCTTTCAGCCTCCACTGATGCATTCAGATTGCAAACAATCGCATTAAACTGCACTTAGTTTGTGAACAGAGGTTTTTCTCCTGTGGCCAGCGGTTCGGGAGGTTCACGAGTAGGGCAGATCTCGGCCAGGAGAGAGACAGTCTGTGAGATTGGCCGGTTCCTGTCGCGCTCGCTCGATTAGTGCTGTCAGCCCCACAGCCAAGCTGTTTCTAATGAGACATGCAGACAGAGAGATGTCGCGTCCACGGGTGGCCCTCTCACTTGAAAATGAGACTGGTCGACACGTACGGGTGACAGGGAAGGTGGGAAAGGTGACAGTGGAAGGGGGTGGATGTCACGGGGGGCGGAGGGGCGAGACGGGTCAGCCAAGGGCTGCCAGAAACATGAGTTGAGTGACAGGTGAAGGCGGGTGAGGAGATGTCAGGGAGCCGTTGAGCCTGCCATCGGAGGGACATGAGTGGATAATTACATGGTCAGTGATGTTGCTCGGCCTCTCCATTTTCTGTCTCCTTCTCTGGACCTGTGTGAAAGAGAACAACATTGATTACTGACCATAATAATGCAACTTAGTCTGTAAATACAAACCCGGGCTCACTGGGGAAAACACATGGCTGTGGCTGATGCAGCAGAGTCACAGGTTCGATTCCCAAGAACGCATGAACTGATAAAACGTAGACCTTGAATTTAATTTAAGTGTAAAAATTTAAATGAATTGTGCCTGTGGAGACATTTCTGCAGAATTATATTAAGTTGCTTCTTGCATGTTAGGCCACAATTTCTAAAATTAAATGTCCATTAATTGACACTACACTGAAGAAAAAAAGGATTTACATTCAATTTACTACACTCAGAAATGGCTGATAAAATTCACAATTAATTACAAAGAAATGGAAAGTAATGGGATTTAACTGAATTAAACATGATTTTTCTTAAATTGTAAAACGTACTCCAATAATCTGTTTTATTTACATTTATTCATTTAGCAGACACTTTAAGCCAAAACAACTTATCATTACAACTTAGAAAAATATTTTTCAGAGTGTAGGATTTACAATTTTCAGTCAGGAATTGCAAATAATTACAAAGAAACAAGTAACACATTGAATAAAACATGACATTTTGAAGTAGAAAAGTCTGTAGTAGTATTTTCTTGTTAAACATATTGCAATAATCTATTTTATTTACAACTTAGATTTTTTTTATAACAAAATATTTACTTTATAATGACTTTCACTCAGGAATTGCTAGTGAATTTCACAAATTATTACAAAGAAATGGCAAGTAACGAACTGAACTAAACATGAAATTTTGAAGTCGAGATGTGAGATGAAAACACATTTGCCATTTTAACTTGTTTCTACAAGTCTTTGAGCTTTGAGTTGTGTCATGTTTCACAGGACTCATACTCAAACACTTGTATGGCAAGAACAATTAGTGTAACAGTTCTGCTACCAAACAAGTTTACTACCTTAGAAAAGCCATACATAAGGAGCATCAAAATGCACAAAATGTTCTGAGCTCATAACATAGTATTGCGTAAGGAACTGTGCAAAAACAATTCTTTACTAATTGGTAATCTGCCCAGTAATCATAATTTGTGTGAATAGAAACACAGAAACAGGGGTAAATCAGACGCATTCTTCAACCTACACCTCACACTTTAGTGCGAGTGATGGATTGAAATATTAGCGAGGCTGATTTTCACCTGGCAGGCAATACGAGTGATAAAACTTCTACAGAAAGCCATATCTACAGAGCAGAATATCACACAGACTTGTCTTGATCAAAAGAGACAGTAAAAACATTTATGATGTTGCAAAAGATTTTTATTCTAATGTAATGCTGTTTTTAAAAATGTTCCATTATTCTATCAAAGAATCCTAAAAAAATACATAGTGGCACATTAGAATGAGATCAGCATACTAGGATGAGATCAGAATGATTTGGAGTAACCAACAATTTTTTTTTTCCTGGCCAAAATATACTTTAAATATTTGCTAAATATGTAAACAGTTAAGCTCAATGAAATATATATTTGGAACTGAAAATATATTGAGTTTCAACCTTCAGATATTCCAAAATGTGTGTGTGTGTGTGTGTGTGTGTGTTTGTGTGTGTGTGTGTGTATATATATATATATATATATTAGTTACATATATTAATAGAAAATATAAAATATATTTAAAAATATATATAAAATATTATATCATTTATAAAATCTTTATAAAAATAATATTTTCTATAAATAATATAATATATAATTTTTATACATTTTACATTGCAAAATTTTTATTTAAACATGCTACATGCTACATGGTCACACGTTACAGACAGCAAATAAAAGTTTTTCATCAAATGTGATATGCCAATGTATTATCTTGGATTGAAATATATGAAGGGCAGAATACATTTTTAAATGCTTTCAAAACAGATTTCAAAATATATTTTTTGCTGTATGGAAATGGCTGCTGAAAATTCAGCTTGGCATCAAAGGAATAAATCACATTTTAAAATATATATGTAGAAAACAGCTGTTTTAAATTTGTAATTATTTCACAATATTACTGTTTTTACTGTATTTTTGATCTTGCATAAGAGACTTCTTTCAAAAATATTTAAAAATATTACCGACCCCAAACTTTTCAGTGGTATCTGCTCTATAAATTTCAGCATTGGTCAAAAAAAAAACAAAAAAAAACTTAGTTGCACTTAGTTGCTAAATCATATGCTAAAATACAGCCACCATCATTTTACGATCTTCACCACAAACATTTTGGAATCATTACTGGACATGTTAGTTTGAGCCTGTCGCACGTGTCCAGATCACAAAGGTCTCTCTCATCCTCACACGTTCGTTTTATCTGGAGAGAATGATCTCTTTCTTGCTGGCGACATTCCCGTCCTTCAAGGAGCTCCCATTCCATCTGCCCACAAGACTCATGGGATTCCTCTCGGAGCTCGGCGGTCCTATCCCTCTGCCTTTCATGTCAAATAGGATATAAGACAGGAATCTCAGATAGTGCTGCTATGGATGAGAGGAGCACACGCTACAAGAAGCCCACTGCAGAGAAAAGTGTGTGTTCCTCCTTTAGCACCATGTCAGACGGTAAACGATGAGCGTATGCTGGAGTTCAGATTCATGTTTACTGCAGGACATTTTCAGCAGAGGACATTTTGTGTCAAACTGATGCTAAACTAAGAGTTATAACACACAAACAAATCATATAAATAAATTTACCTGCTCAAATGCCTGCACAGTTGCCAGACACCAGTTTCAAGATGGTTGGACTCACAGAAAAATGCTTTCTGTATAAAAAAGAACAAAACACAAAATTATAAATTGGTGTGCTATGGCTTTATTATTGGTTATACCCGTTTACAGAATCACAAATGAACACTTAGCAAGTGCCAAATGTGTGCAAAACTGGATCTTGCCAGCAAACTTGACATAATACTTTTTAAAACTGAAATTAAATGCACCTGGATGTGGAAGAGTTCTCATTTTAAAACCATTGCAATGCAGGATTAAACAAAAAGTTTAGTGTCTACACTTCTAAATGGTGCAAAATTTCTATAGCAGTTTAATGATGCATAAATGGCAGAACTATATACAAACTTGGACTGATAAATTGCAGATATACACAAAAATAAATTAAAATAAAAACTTAAAAAAGCGTAATAATGGTAAATAATAGTAATAATAAAATTACTTACAATAAACAAACATTTTTAAGAATTTTTAAATTTTTTACACTATGTACTTAAAACTAAAAGAAACAAAATAAAAGCAATAAATTAATAATGAATATACATTTTTACACAGTATTCATTTAAAATTAAAAAAACAAAAAGGAGGTGCATCATGCAAATAAAAAGTGGGAAGTAATATTTTAGAAATTTATTTTAGAATAAAAATAATGCAAAATACAGTTTAATGACCGGTTGGATAATTTTGGACCCTACCTGTAGCTATTTGTGAATAAATGTACTCAAGATGTCTTCATAGCATTGATTGTGTTGAAAGTCTTTCTACTTCTACATCACAAAACCCTTTTTTACAAGATCTTTCCATTCCCACTGGATTGTCACAACAACAGGGAGAATCACATAAAGATGTGACAGAAATGTCGGACAAAATAAACAGCCGAAACTTGAATACGGTACATTAGCAAATCGATGCGGAGTCAATGCGTGGACGGCTAAGTACTCCTAGAAACCTTTCCTTTTGACTCTGCTCCTGTGGAAATCATTATTCATATATTTTATTGTAACACATTGGTTAGTAAAAAATAAATAAATAAAAAAATAAAAAATAATTAAACACCACCCCGGAAAAAGCCCCCCCTCACCATGATAGCTGCTGTGCGCTTTGATAAAAGAAGAGAAACTCTGGCTCTTGAAAGCTTGAAGGGTCAGCTCTCACCAGTCGAACAGAAGAACCCTACAGCATTCGCTCCTGCTTGGTGGGCCCGAATCAATACACATTAACAGGTTAAAAGAAATGGGAGAGAGGGGCTGCGTTTATGCACCGCATCTCAATAATATCGACAGAAATGTGGTATTATATTTGTAAGAGAGAGGCAGAAAAAAATCTTGAGAGCTGCTCCATTGTATTGACAGGCTTTTGCTCTTTGCCAAAGAGGAAGCACTTTCCGGTCTGCTCTTTAATCTGAAGCAGGTCTGATGGGACTCAAGACTTCAGAGCGCAGTGGAAAAAAAGCAAGCCCTGCTTTCTCACATAATGACGAAGAGAACGAAAACATTAGTGGAGGAGAAAGAGGTGGAATGATAAAAACCAAAAATCCAAAAACAAACAAAGCTAAAAGAAGCATGAGTATTGTTCGTCTGGTGCTCGCTCATGAGTGCAATTGTGCGTTATGGATTCAGATGAATGCTCGTAAGTGCAGGACAAGATGTTGCTAAAAGCAGAACGTATATATGGACAATATTTTTTCTGAACATGGGCTGAAGAAAACGTCAATAATGTGGTCTGAGGATCACAAGTACTAGTGCTCATAGTGATGTGAAGAAGCTCATAGAGGCAGTAAGTGTTAATCACAGAACTTTATTCACAATTACAGAGAGCTGTGTGGGGTGGACACTATTTACTAAAAGAAAAACCATCAAGAAAGCCTAGCAACTGCATAGAAATGCTAGCAACCACTCATACCACTCTAGTAACTGCAAAGCAACACCCTATAACAACCCAGAACGCCTTTCTGAGACACAGTACTGAATCTGCTTTATTGAAGGTTACCAATGACATTTTACTCACTCTTGAATCTGGTTCTTGCTGTATTTTAATCTCGCTTGATTTAAGTGCAGCATTACCTCAAGGAGAGAACTTTGTCTATTAATGTAAGGAAATGTCTCTCATCTCTTGCTCAAATCTCTTATGGTGTTCTGCAGGGTTCTGTTTTGGGTCCTTTTCTTTTTCTATATGTATGCTTCCTCTAGGTCATATTATTCAGATTCACAACTTATCTTATCATTTCTATGCAGATGACACTTAGCTTTATCCTGTTAAAAATAGCAGCTGTTCTGTGTCTAGTTTGTTTGATTGACTGACTGCATGACATAAAATGCTGGATGGACATTTTTTTTTTGTACTGCACTTTGATTTCAACACCTGTTGTTTTTAAAAGTGCTTTATAAATCAACAAACTAAACCAGATCACACTAGCAACCACCCAGCACACTTTAGCAACTGCAAAGCAACACTCCAGCAACCACAAAGCAATGCCCTAGCAACCCAGAACTCCTTTGCAACTGCACAGCAACACCCTTACAAACACCTAGAACACCATAGCAACTGCATAGCAACATCTTAGCAACCCAGAACACCTTTGTAACTACATAACAACACCCTAACAACCACCCAAAATACCTCAGCAAGTGCACAGCAAAATCTCTTGCAACCAATTAGAGCATCTAAGCAACTGCATAGAAACATGATAGCAACCTCCCAGAAGAGCCTAGCATCATGCAGTTGAGTTTTACGCAGACAAAGACCACTCAAAAGTCTTAAAAATGCTAAACTCTAGTTAAAATAAAAAGTACAGAAGTATGGGGGACTGAATTTAGAATATCACTTTGTGGGCCAAATAAACTGCTGTTCATCCATATAAATTTTTCTGCTTCTATCATGTTCCCTAAACATACAAACATTTCACAAAAATGCCATCAACAACAATATAATATAAGCACTTTGATTGTTTCGACCCTCGGGCAGGGCTCTAGAGGGCCAGTAAGGGGTAAATGCTCCTGTCCCTCACTGGGGTGCTAAATAGACCATGTGATGTGGCCAGAAACCCTGTAACCCCCACTGGGGTAAAACCCCTTCCTCACTGCTGTCTGTCCTCTTCGCTCCACTGGCCGTCAGACCCTCAGCATTCCTCAAAACCACCAGTGCTGGGTAGATTAATTACAAAATGTAGTCAGTTACTGATTCCAAATTACATGACAAGAATTGTAGTCAGTAAATTAATCCATTACATTACACTTTGTAGGTAATGTTATCTGACCACTTGATTACTATCAGTAGTTGATGCATTGTCGGAAAAAAAATCCAGTGGTCAAATGCTGTTTATTTTCCGTGTAATTATGGCCACTGGACTAGTGACAGGTCTTTGTGTGAATGTCCACCAAGCTGGAAGACTTTCTGAATGCATATAAGCCGTAGGCCATGTTAGAACATTTTAAATATGAAAAAGAAGAATTAGGGAGAATCAATGAATTATGAATAATTTATTGCTATTGTGTGAATATATAATCATGTAATCAATAAAAAAGTAACTGTAGTTTGATTATGAGTGTTTTAAAATGTAATTTACATAATTTTTGGAATCTTTTTGGACATGTAATTAGTTACTACCCATCTCCACACCGCAGACAAACACACCATCATGGCCCAGAAGTCACCCTAGCTTTCAGAGGTCAGACTAGCCATGGTGTGTGGCAGACACATACACACACACACCCAACAGCACAGGGGTCAGTGCTTGAGCCCGCTGACTGACCTGACAAGAGCAGACAACTGCTAGCTGTCTGTTAGCATTGAGGGGGCTGCAGCTGAAGAAGGTTTTGGATCCTGTGACCCGCTCTGAATTTGGAGCACAAGCCACCTGTAGACTGGAATGCTTTCAGAACCAAACAGTTCAGAGATTCTGTGGAAACCAATGAATCATAGATAAAAAAAAGAGGAGAGAGAACTAACAGCATTTAGCTGAAATAGAAAGCTAGAGAGGAGAGAGAACTAACAGCATTTAGCTGAAATAGAAAGCTTGTTGACTGCACAGACACTGTTGGAAGAGAACTAAACTGAACTGGACGATGACGTCACTGAATCAACTTTTGTACTGTTTATAAAAAATTGTAGTATGCCATTTTCAACATTGCAGCAAATCAGCAAATTAGAATGATTTCTGAAGATCATGTGACACTAAAGACTGGAGTAATGATGCTAAAAATTCAGATTTGATCACAAGAATAAATACATTTGAACATATATTAAAATTTTAAACTGCAATAATATTTCACATTTTTACTGTTTTATTCTGTATTTTTGATCAAATAAATGCAGCCTTGGTGAGCAGAAGAGACTTCTTTTTAAAACATTAAAAATCTTACCAATGAAATTATGAAAAACATACACACACACACACACACACACACACACACACACACACACACACACACACACACACACACAGTATATTAATTCATTGTAATTTACACATACTGAAATATTGTCTGATTACCATATTCACTGTATGTACTACAATATTTGCATTGTAAACCAAGGTACTTGAAAGAATACCATGATAGTATTACAGTATTGTTGAAAGTACCTTGGAGTAATTCCACGGTTTCATGGTGTATATCGAAGTATGATTGTATTACCATCACTATACCATGGTACCAAGACAGCAGTGGTAAGCAGATGTAAATAAATGCCTCCTGAAGTCTGTTTCTGCTTGTTCTCCTTTATTCAAACACATGCACACACACACACACAATAACATGGTAACAAGAAAGCAGTGGTAAGCAGATGTAAAACACACACACACACACACACACACACACACACACACACGTGTGGAGAGGGCCAGAGCTTCACTCCTGTGGGATTCTCAAGGGCAGTATTACAAAGAGCCACGCTGTGCTTACATCAGTTAGAGAACAGACTCAAACACCCCATTACTGCACCAACCCTCACATTCCTGGCTTTGAGTGTCTGTGCATGTTAATTTCTCATTTTTTCTTGATGCACATTAAATAAACCAATCCTAAAATAAATTTGGTGATATTTTAGCCTATTTTCGTGAACAATTACATTTGTGGGATGCCTACGTTTCCCTATGCCATTATCGCCTTCTGTTTGCTGCAATCTTACAGATTTTGGTGTGAAGCGACACAGAAAAACAAACCAAGAAAAAAATCAGGAAGCTTGTTAATACTCATTAACGCAAACTTTATGTGGGAAATCGGCTGCTCAGCAGAGGAAACATCCAACCTTGAGCTCCTTTCATTAACCCTCCATGTTTATTCATTAATGCTCCTCTTTTACACTTTCAACGCAAGCTGAGAACATTGAACTCATACACAACACAATGCTATGTTTTCCTTTCTTTTCATAAACAAAGAAACATGCACGGGGAGGATGTGTTTGTTTGATGGTGACACATGGACTAATCAACTCCTCGTATGCAGTTCCGAGCCGGTTTCAACCTTCTTTCCAGCTGTTGCTGCAAACAAACTTCAAACGAAACTCGAGTTCCTCTTCGAAAGTAGGTTAAAAAGGATCTCCTTACAGTGCCTCTTTAGTCAAGATGTATAAGTGAAGAAGGACAGAAATACTTTTAAGCAAAGCTTTATATCGTAATCACCATCTGACAGTCACACACAGACTATGTACAGATCAGAGCCCTCATGATATCTGCAGGTTTCACAAGCATTACAGACCACGAAACCTGTATCAGAAGCAGCATTTCTGAGTCTTTTTTGCTGTCTATCCATCTATATGTAGCTGTCTGTTTGTCTAGCAACCACCTAGTGATACCCTAGCAACCAGTGAGAGCACTAGCATCCACACTGGAACAGCCTAGCAACTGCTGAGCAACACCATAGCAAGAATCTCTCTGTCTGTAAGGCCTGAAAAACCATCAAACCTCAAGACTTTTAGAACTATTAGAAACTCTCAGACACTTTCAAAAATTAAAAGTTTGACTTGACAAAGATTTTCTAGTTCCAGTTATATTTGATGTGAAATATATTTATATATAAGGCTTATTATATAAAATCGGTATTTTTATAGTTAACTAAAACTAAATTTTTTTTTTTCCATTAATTGAAATAAAGCTTAAATAAAATAGAAGTTTTAGGTAAAAAAATGTGGCAATTAAGTGAAATAAAACAAGTACTAAAATGACTAAAACTAAAATAAAAATAAATGAAAGCTAAATATAATTTTTTTTTTAAATGATGAAAATGATAAAAGCGCTTAACAAAATTACTAAAACCTAAACTAAAATATAAAACTGAAAATATAAAAAATATAAGCTAATTCAAAATAATAATAAATTCTTTAATAGTACATAAATAACACTAAAATAGCACTGTATAAAATATAATAATAATATTGTCCAGGTCATTTTAAGATTTGTGTATCACTGAAAACAATTTTCACTCAGAAATTGCACTCAAGTAAATTTAAAAAACAATGAGTTACAATAGAATTTGAAAGACTGCAATGGTATTTTCCTGTAAAATCTATTTCTATAAAATGTATTATATTTATTTACAATTTCAGTTTAACTGATTGATTGTGAATTAGCTGAGATTTAGTTTTGTTTCACAGCAAACCAATGAAATATATGTAGATGCAAAAAGACATTTTGTTCTTGAATAAGTGCATTATTAGACAAAACAGTAATGATTATTATGTAAACGTCACAAAAAAAAAAAAAAAAACTTTCGCAACACATTTAATTTCAGTAATCTAATGCATTTCTAATTTAAATGGTTGAATAGAAAAAAAATGAAGGATGGAACTAGTTAATTGAATGGATGGGGGAAACGTTTTTAAATAAAATATGGAGGGTTTCTAATAAAATCTGTCAAAACCAAAAGTAGTTTCAGAGACAGCATTTTTTTTTTTTTTTTTTTTGCTTAGCATTGCATGCACTGATGAAATGTATTAAAAGTTCTCCGGCGTTTTCACTTTGACAGACCTTCAGATTTCAGAAATCTGACAGATGTGTGAAAGCAGGAAACTATCCTGTTCGTAGCTCACAAGTCCAATAACACACTTTCCAACAAAGATGTAATTTTAAAGTTGGCTCTAACTGGCTGCAGAGTGAAGAGAGGAGAGACAGACTATTGGTATCACAGCTCACTCATTAAGAAGAGAGAGCCTTAATTTAATGCGACTTGCAAAGCTCTTTGAGCGGGACAGACATATTTACATTTAAAAGATCCAAAGTGGCTGACTGCAGCTACCTCCGTCCTTAATTGCAGCCTTCAGTTGTCCATGAATGTAGTGAAGTGAAGTGACGTGAAGTGACGTGACATTCAGCCAAGTATGGTGACCCATACTCAGAATTAGTGCTCTGCATTTAACCCATCCGAAGTGCACACACACAGAGCAGTGAACACACACACACACACTGTGAACACACACCCGGAGCAGTGGTCATCATTTATGCTGCGGCGCCCGGGGAGCAGTTGGGGGTTCGATGTCTTGCTCAAGGGCACCTAAGTCGTGGTATTGAAGGTGGAGAGAGAGAGCTGTTCATGCACTCCCTCCACCCACAATTCCTGCCGGCCCGAGACTCGAACTCACAACCCTTCGATTGGGAGTCCGACTCTCTAACCATTAGGCCACGACTTCCCCTTAAATGTATCCGCTTTACTGGGGCTCTCATTAACTGCCAGAGGCCAGAGTGTCTCTCTCTCCCTCTCTCTCTCTCTCTCTCTCTTACACACACACACACACACACACACACACACACACACACTCACAACACACACACACACACACACACACACACATATATATATATATACACAAACACACACACACACACACACACACACACACACACACTCTCTCCTTTCCTCTGCCATCTCTCTCTCTCGTCCTCCTTCACTCTCTCCATCTGTTTTTACTCTAAAGGATGTGACAAGACCACAACAAGCTGGCAAAGACGAGCAGAGAAAGACACAAACAATCTGTAGGGATTACACTTTAATCCTGTTTGCACTTTTATCCCGGCTGCGTTTTTAAGGGGGGGTCACACTCTCTGACAGCGGATTAAACCAGACCTTCCTTCATCTAGTTATGGATGGACTTTGGCAAATTAGTCAAACGGAGTGATTGCTTTCCACAATCTCTCGGCTGGCTGTAAGAATCCGTTGCAGCGCAAACAAATTCCAGGCGAGTTGTGGGATAATGAGGCTGGCGTGATGTTTGAAATGCAGATACAGGTTATTCTGTGCTCGCAGCTTCACGAGGATCAAACACATTGAGAGTTACAGTGTCAGGGATGTGTTAATGCTTATTTAGAGAGAGAGTTAAATATACATTTGATATGGAAGGTGCAATTTATAAATGCATAAATAGGACACTAAATTTTTACTCGATGAGCCTCATTCAAAGAAATAAAAGCCAAAATATGCACAACTGTGACCACAAATTAATCTAATAAATAATAATAATAATACTTGAATTTCCTATACTGTAATATGTAAGATTTTTCCCCCACAAAAAATAAAATAATCTATATTTAAAAAACAAACTTATTTTATTTCAGCTAGTTGTTAAAAGCAATTTTTCTCATTTTCATTCAGTTTAACTTGATGTAGTAAAATAAATAAAACTAAAACTGAAATAAAAATTAACAAAAACTACACATACATCCAAACAAAACACCACCACCATCTACTAAAAATTACTTAATAAAATAAAAAATAAACAAATAATGTTGACACCTACATTAAAAAATATTTTTTGTATGTAGTTTATGTAGTCTAACTTGATGTACAGAACTAAAACTATAAAAAAAAAACTATATAGATTAAAAAAAACAATACCTAATAAAAATTACAAAAAAATATATAATTTTTTTTAGCTACTAATAAAAATGTATATTCAATATATATAAATAAAACAGTATCTTAATAATATGAAAATAACATACTTTAGAACTTCTTCTATTGTTGTTTTATTAAAAGAAATAAGTAACATGAAGCAATTCTGACAGCGATTTTACCACATTTAAGGACATTTTATGCAATCACTGTGTCTCTTAACCAAAACATTTAGACGACTTGCAATATTTTGGTTCTCACACATTCCGCTGACAGATTTAACAGAGAAGAAAAACTTGCACTCTATTAAGTGAAATACACACCAGACTATTAGAAATCAAAGTCCACAAGCACAGACTCATAGAAACCTGACAGAAAGCTGGTGGCTTAAGCGGGGTCGCTGCGTCAGTCCTGAGGGTCCCAGTGGAGAGATCAGATCCAGGAGAGTATCACAGCACTGCTCATTTATCCCACACCGACACACAGGTGCTGCTGTTCATGTTCTGAGCATGTAAATATAAAGCCCCGGACTCACACACACAAACACACACACACACACACACACACACACACACACACACACACACACGTAAAGCATCCCTTAAAGCATGTGGATAATTAAGTCGCATATAAAAATGTCTAAACGTCATTACATTAGATAAATATACATCAGATATATATCAAAGCAAATGTCAATTATTGCAAGGAAAGACAGCACTTATTTACAGATGACACTTGATCTTACATTCAGATATTTTTAAGTGTGACTTAAGTGTCCAAATACTTCCTGGGGCTTCTGTACACACACACACACACACACACACACACACACACACACACACACACACACACACACACACACACACACACACACACACACACACACACACACACACACACACAGATACTAAAATATACCAAGAATGCATGCTCTAATTAGCAACTTGACTGCTTAAATGAGGGACAGTTACCATAAACTGCTGCAGAGGAATATTTAATATATGTTCAAATTAGATTTTTTGTGTTAGGGTTAATGACTTATTCACACACTACACATAACAGGTTAAACCATTAAAGTAACAGTTCACCTAAACATTTAAATATGCTGAAAATGTCCTCACCTCCATGCCATCCAAGATGTAGATGAGTTTGTTTCTTCATCAGAACAGATTTGGAGAAATGTAGCATTCCATCACTTGCAATGGATGCTCTGCAGTGAATGGGTGCCATCAGAATGAGAGTCCAAACAGCTGATAAAAAAATTGTTTACATCTTGGATGGCCTAAGGGTGTGTAAATTTCATAATATTTTCATTTTTGGGTGAACCATTGCTTTAAAGACACCGACCCTCACCTTTATCGGCACTGAACTGATTGGCCAGTAGAGGGGGTGATGATTAGGTTTGGTGGGCAGTGGCAGTGAAACAGTAGGCAGAATACAGTATATGCTGTGCAGAACTGAATAAATACTTATGGCCAATGTTCAGCATTTTATAACCCAATTTATGGAAAAGAAACTATTAACTTTCAGTGGTCCCATCAAATGAATCAAAAATGTAAAAAAATATTGAATTGCATTGCAAACTAAAAGTCAAACAGTATTCTCCTGTGCTATGTTTTACAATGCACATTATGATCAAATTTGCATAGTAAAGTTTGGGTTCCTTTGATTCCTTTGATATATATATTCCTGTGATCAAAGCTGAATTTTCAGCATCATTACTCCAGTCTTCAGTGTCACATGATCTTCACAAATCATTCTAATATGCTGATTTTCTGCTCAAGAAACATTTCTGATTATTACCAATGTTGAAAACAGATTAATATTTTTATTGAAACTGTGATACATTTTATTTTTCTATTCTTTGAAGAATAGAAAGTTTGAAAGAACAGCATTTATTTGAAATATAAGCCTTATAAATATCTTTACTGTCACTTTTAATCAATTTAATTCATCCTCGCTTAATAAAGGTATTCATTTCTTGAATGGAGTGTATTTATACTGCAGAAATATTACATTATGCAGTAGTAGTGTGGTATTCTGCAGAATCTACTGTATTTCTACAAAAGTGTTGTCAGTCTTTGTTAGTGTCTCTTTAATAAACCTGGATTGGCTTTAAGAAAAAAAGCAGAAATGCTACAAGTGAAAATGACTTCGAAATGATTCACAAGTCTGCAGATATGAATGTACCTTCTTCTGCTTGACTCCCAGCATGCGTGTGACCCTTTTCAGTTCTGGATTTTGTTTATGTTCTGTCTATAATGAAAGATGGATGGAGACCTGTATCAGCTGATGTCAGCAGCGACTGGAGAAGAGAGAGAGAACATTAAAATGTCGAATTTGGAAACATGAGGGACACTGATTAAGTGTTTTCATCAAGATGGCTTGTTCATGAAGAAACATCTGGCAATTATTTGTTCAAACACTTTAAAATGGATCTCAGGAGAGGCTTGTGGATTTTTGTCAGTGAGACAATAACTTACCGTGGTTTAATAACAAGCTCGGGAAGGAATCAAAGGAAATATCATTTCTCATCACACCTCCTGGTGCTTTTTGGACACACAAAGGCATCCCGCCTGAAAGAGACTAATAGTTATATTACAAAGATTCACAACTGGCTGTCTGTTCCCCATCGCTCCTTCCTGCTCTTCATGTTCCTCCGCTTCCATCCCCCATCATCCGCGAGAGACAGCGATGGAAGTCAATGCTTTAAAACTTTATTAGTCAACCACATGCCGTTTCAGTAGCGCCGCCGCGGGTGAATTTATGACTTATGACATGCGCATATTTAATTTGTAACCCTATACTTCCTGTTCCTCGCATTTGGCCTCAGAACCGCAGGACTTGTAGGGTTCGGAGGGGTCAGAGGTTAAGTAAAGGAGGGGAAGTGCTGGATCCGAGCAGCCGAGGGTCGGGGTGACACACGCTCTCGGACGCAACACTCTGGGTTCAAAGGTTTAGCTGTGATTTCCAGCAGGAGGCTGAAGCGTGATCACAGGCGGTCGTAAAGAGGAAAAGAGAGAGCAGAGCGTCCCACTACTGTTTGATTTGGACGATGTTTCAGAAAGTTACAACCGGGATCCTCTTACAAGTCTGTCTCTGTCACCTTTACATCCACATGGCCTGTAAAGCCCCAGGGACCGGTGAGAGAATGCGGTAACACGCCCCACTGGCTCCCCTGTTGCGCTCCTCTGTGTAAACATATAAGTTTATTTAGTGTGAAGGGCCTGTGGAGTTGGATGCTTTTGCCCCAGTAGGAGCTCTTCATAAAGACTTGTCCTGCCTGATAGAAACGCATTAGACATGAGAGGTGAGTTAAGGCCAGAGGAGACCGTATGACAAGCCAGACCCATGATACTGATGTCCGGCATTCACTAGATACATGAAGCAATAGGTTTATAGTGGTGAAAAATACCAAAGTCATTCAAGAGTCATTATATGGTTAGTATTGCAATCCATGCCTCAGTTCTGTATTTCATTAATATAAAATGGTGTGAAAAAAAAAATCCATTCTACTTTAAGATTAGGACAGGTTAAAGGTCAAGAGATGTAATTAATAGAGTCATTGTCATCTTCATTTTCAGAAACTAAATAAGAGTCATTCTATGGTTTGCATTTCAATCCATTGCAGAGAAACTATATATTTTATAAATATAAATAAAATATAAAATTATTTAAAAATATGTAATAAGAAACAAAAATTTAAAAAAAAATGTGGAGGAAATGTAATTTTCTATTCATATTATTAGTAGTTTTATTTGCTTTATTATGTCTAATTAATGTGCTTAGGTTTGTCATGACTCATGAGATAGATGAGATATAACAGGAAATCTAAGTGCAAGACAAGAGTGAGACAAGAAAATGTTATGTCAGCTTTTTAGACGTCCTGGTTTCTTAGAAACACATCTGGCGGACATAGTTTGGCACTTTAAATGGACTTATATGTTCAATATGCAGTATGAACGGATGAGATCAGCATCCGGATTTGATGAAGGTATAAATGTTGAGCCAATCTGTATGACTGTTGATCTTTCTTTTGAGACTTTTGTCTCAGAGGTCAACAGACTCAATTAAATAATTTAATTTATTAATACAATTACATGACAGATTTATGAAATATTAAATATGTATCTGATTATCTAAAATTAGGCAATAATAATAGCTTTTAATAATAGAATAATAAAAATATTTGTAAAAATGTAGGTAATCACAGCATGCTGATATACAGCCATATTGCACTGCTATGAGAGTGATATTGTGTTTATAAAACAGTTTGACGGCATGAGTGTGTAAACAGAGTGTCTTTAAAATCCCTCTATTGTGCTGAACTACTTCCTTCTGCCACTGATTCAAATCTCTGATTGTCAGTTCAACAGCTGATCTCAAGCTCTGTTATTATTTTAGAAACATCACTTTAGAACTTTAGTAACAAAGGAAAGTTGAGTCACTTCATTAAAAGCTATTGTATCACTGTATTAAAAGCTCACTGTATCATTGTAGAGTATGATGAGAGAGAGATGGAGTGAGAGTGTGATTACCTGCATCTGATACATCATTCATTCTTCAGCTCAATCTCATATTCACAATAAAACATGAGTTTGAAGGTCCGCTGAGGAAAGCGATATCTTTGTCGTACTGTCCTTTCATCTGTTAAGGGTGATTTCCAATGACAGCTCTGCTCACTGCATTTGAAGCTGTTGTTGAAAGTAAAAAAAAACTTCCTTGTTTACAACCTTTCAACTCTTACAATATAAAAGTCTATATTGCTAAATCACTCATAAAATCAGTCTCTTGTCGCCATCTAATGGTGGAACAATGTAAATAAAATCACAACACAAACACACACCATTTCCCAATACTAAACACTATTATTAAATACTACTATTATTTACATAAAATATTATTATTGAATAATAATATTTAAACAACAACAACAACCATCATAAAAGTTAAAAAGGCAATTCAGTCAAAAGTAGAAAGGCAGCGCTCTGATAGACAGCATTAAAAATACATAAAGCGCTGAAAGGCCACTGATGTCCTGGAGCTCACATCTCCGAAAACATTGAAGCTTTATCAACAAACCACTTTTTTGAAGTCTAAACAACTAGGCTACATTCTCACCTAAAAAAAAAAAACTATTAAAACTACATTCAGTCACAAAAACAGTATTATTTTTTAAATTATAGTGGATTTGGGCGTCTGCCATGACACTCGCTGTGAGAAATACACAAGTGGATACAAACAAGTGAAACAGTTGGAGTTCTGTTATCACTAGAATACTGCACGACTGGAAAAGGCTCTCAGCCAATCAGATTCGAGAACCAGAGAGAACTGTTGTATAAATATATATTTCATTATCTTGATTATTTAAAAATGATTATAGATGTTATAACTGTATTTCTTATTAATACCAAACTATGATGTTATCCAATAGATCAAGTCTCTTTAAAAATAATCAGAAAGAGCTTTTAAACTACTTCCTGTTTAAAGAGGTTTTATAAATTAACAGGAAAATGAAAGCGCAACGTTTTGCAAAACAAATGTAAGATCCTAAAAACATTGCACATTATATAGTGTCTGTAATTGAGGATGCAACCAAATATTCAAGATTGGGGAAAGATAAAAATATCCACTAATTTGAATAATGTAGACTATCAGATCCACTCAATAACTGTGGTGGTTACAATCAGTTTATCACAGTTAGCTAGAAATAAGCACAGACAAATAAGCAGTACAGGTTAAAGGTCACCTTGCAAACAGCTGATCGGTGGTCAGCATGAATATAAAGTGAATGTGATTGAGATTGGCGTGTAATTTGAAAGTGAGTGAAGTGACGTGACATTCAGCCAAGTATGGTGACTACCCCTCCGAAGTGCACACACACAGAGCAGTGAACACACACACACACTGTGAACACACACCCGGAGCAGTGGGCAGCCATTTTATGCTGCGGGCGCCCGGGGAGCAGTTGGGGGTTCGATGCCTTGCTCAAGGGCACCTAAGCGTGGTATGAAGGTGGAGAGAGAACTGTACATGCACTCCCCCCACCCACAATTCCTGCCGGCCCGAGACTCGAACTCACAACCCTTCGATTGGGAGTCCGACTCTCTAACCATTAGGCCACAACAATTGTATATTATTGTTTTCCAAAGGTCAAGGGTCATATTTTTTGCTGGTGAGCCCAGCAGGTGTTTGACTGCAATGACAATTACACAAAACGAATAACAAAACAAAATCAATTAAATGCCAGTGACATCTTCATCATCATAGTGAAATCAATATGAATAACAATATTAGCATGAAAAGATTGATAAACATCATCTGACTAGTCGGAATCATTGAAGCTTTATCAGCAAACCACTTTTTTGAAGTCTAAACAACTAGGCTACATTCTCACCTAAAAAAACTATTAAAACTACATTCAGTCTCAAAAACAAAAATGAAATCAATATGAATAACAATATTAGCATGAAAAGATTGATAAACATCACTCATCTGACTAGTCGGAATCAATTAACCTTAACTACAGAGATGCAAATTAATGAGCTGAAGTCAGTGAATATATGTAGAGACAAAATGGGTTCATAATGTGCTCTGATTATATTTGCTGAATGAAATCCAATTGTTTCTTACTAATGTTGGGTTCTGATTCCAAGAAATAGTGTCTGTTTTGCTCGAGCATGTCACACTTTATTACAAAATATGCATCATTTCATAGCATTTTTGCTATTACCAACCGTTTGTAAGGTGAAGAAGTCTTGTTTTTTTTCCCTTAATCGGCTATTTATATATATATATATATATAGATAGATAGATAGATAGATAGATAGATAGATAGATAGATAGATATAGATATAGTTAGAGATAGATAGATATTTTTGAACTCAGCATCATTAAATTTGCAAATATTAGGCCTTTTTTGTAAAAAATATTTCATGAAAATGCAACTTTCAGCACCTCTGAAATGACCTTTCTGTTAGCATTACTATGTCTGCATGGGCAGATGATATTAACCAAGAATAATATTAACCAATACTGATTCATTTGGAAATGCATTAAGTAACATGCAGAAATTAAATGCACTGTGAAAAGCATTTCACATCTACACAAGAACCTCAAAGTCCAGCTATAAAAATAATACGATTTAATTTGATTTAAAAATGCGAGATATCGTCTGTCCTCTAACATGGTCATGACTCAAGCTTTCTCTGATATCTGGACAGTGACTATCAGGCCTTGTTTGGAGTTGGAGCTGTTTTGGAGTGTGTTTCAGGGCTGTTGTCAAACAGATGGAAGACATTAAAATGAGACAGACAGCAGGTAAATCACAGAGAGCCTGCGCTAACCAAGAGCAGACCGAAGGACGGCTGCGCAGGAGGAAATACTGAGCACAGATCGCTCACAACAGTGCTTGTGTCGTCCAGATATACGAAGAAGCATTTAAACACAAGCAGCTGCTAATTTAAAGCAGGAGTGTACCATTTGTGCACTATAGCAGCACTACATGCAAAAATAATGGTTGTTTCCAAAGATGTTTCCCAAACACTCCCACCCTCAGTCTGCCATTGCTCTGACAAACTCACTCCATTCGTCTGAAGTTAACACGTCGGGCCACTAAACCAAACAGATCAATGTTGTAAAAGCATCACTGAGTCAGTGTTTCACTCGTCAGGAAGGCAAACTATGGATAACTTATTACAGACTATGCATACTAAAATGGGAAAAACAAGGAATTATTTTAATATTCAAACAATATTGCACTTCAGTTTTAACAAACACGTCCTTACCCAAAAGGATCACATCCCTATCTTGATAGCTCCGCCCCCATATTCACAAAAATGCTATGCAACAGGCACCTCCCCCATCATGAGCTTCTCAGAAATTGCTTACTTATGAAATTTAATAAAGCAATAATACATCATACCTTAGCTGAAGTAAAATCAGAATTTTCACAAACTGCCTCATATGGCTTATTACTTTCATAAAATGGCAGAAAACAAACAATGATTAAAGGCAACAATTTTCAATAAATAGTCAAAGAGTAGTAGTAGTAGCAATAATATTAATAATAACAACAACAATATTAATAATAATAATAAAATTAAATATTATTATTGCTTTTATTGCTATTACATTTTATTAAAATAATAAAAACTAAATTGTTATTAAATAATAATTATTATTTATTCTTTAATTAATAAATAATTATTATTTATTCTTCTTATTAAAGCAACACAAATGTTAAATGTTTATAGTATTTTTATTATTATTTCATTATTAATAATTATTATGCATACTTCATTATTCTTAATCTACACTTAGACATATTATATTCTTATTATTTTTTTAATAAAAAAATAAATTATATTTAATTAATTATTAATAATAAGTAATTATTTCATTAACAGATTTAGTTAATTGTTTTTGTTATTTATTATTATTATTATTATTATACAATGTTATCATTATTCTTTCAAATCATATACAGCAGTTACATTAATTGTTGACTGTTTAAAGTTAGGAACTTGGTAAATTAATAAACAAATATAAAATAAAATTTATTGGTAATAGCTTTGAACAATTTCAATCCAATCAGTTTTTAAAGAGTCTCAACTGAACTCATCCATTTTATACTAGCACGAGCACACTGTACTTATGCTTAAAGATAGAGAGTTACTGAATAGAAACAAGAAATAAATCTGTATTTGAAGAAACAATGGTTGAGCAACAGCATCCATCCTCCATCCTGATGGTGCGATACACACGTCTGACCTATAAAAGCAGAGACAGCACCGGAGGCCTTCAGAAATAAACATGTTTCTCCGTTCTGAAGTGAGGAGAGAGGCTGCAGACTAAAGCCCGAGTCAGGGAGGTTTGTGAGGGATCCAGCTGTGCTGAGCAGACTGTGAAGGCCTCCCCGCCAACACCAACACAAGAGGAGGGTCCGAAATCCACCCGCCCGCCATTGTGGAGCCCCGGCAGGCACTTCCCCTATCCCACCATGCAACAGACTCAGTTGGCCAGGCTGACGGAGGGGAGGGGTGCAGAGCTCGCTCTCCAAACTGTATTTATTCATTCCTTTGATTTGCAGGTGAGTGTATTCTGCTTATTTCCAGCGTTACTCATTCTCTTTGCTGTGTCTTTTTATTTAAAGACTGAGACGGCTGAAAGATGTAGACCTGCCCTGTAAGTGCGAGTCCCTGAAGACAGAAATAATAGAGAATCATCACAAATCATTGATGATTTAGATGTTGGAGTTTCTGGCAAGAGTTAGAAGAGGACTGAAAGACTTGGCATACAATGCAGAATATATTATGTATTTCCTTTATATCTTATATATATATATATATATATATATATATATATATATATATATATATATATATATATATATATATATATATATATATGTGTGTGTGTGTGTGTGTGTGTGTGTGTGTGTGTGTGTGTGTGTATAAATATATGTGAATATAAGAGAATATAATAAAAGTCATATAGTATTACATAAATGCAACCTTGGTGAGCATAAAGGGCTTTTCCCTCCAAAAACTAAACCCAAACTTTTATTTAAAATACTTTTTATTTATTTGAATAAATTATTATTATTATTATTATAATTAATTGTTCGCACACTGAATCTAATTTAGGTGCATTAACTTAATCAGAAGTTCTTAATTGTCAAGAAAATGTCAAATAGTCCTAAAAATAATGATTTATTTAGGCAAAATATAAAATATTTTCATTTTGAATTTAAATTATTATTTAAAAAGCATTCAAATGTTATTAAGCATTTCTAGCAAGCAAAATCTTAAAATCTTTTTGTTATTAAATAAATAAATAAAAGTTCTATTTTTTGTATTTAAATTTTTTTATTCACTTTGAAACTTATGTACTATTGTATGTCAGATAAAATGATTTGAAATTGAAAAAGAAACTGAAATTGGGAGAGAGAGACAGCCATAATATATAACTGCAGTCGAAGGCGGTGAGCCAGATTTCACCAAGTACAGCGTGTTCCTGGATCAACATCCTTGTTGATCCTGGAACAACATTCCAATCAACCAATCAGAACTGAGGAATAACTTTTCAGAAAATATCTGTTTTAGACTTACGATCACACCCTTGTTAATAAGCTATCATTTCACACTGATTTTAGTTATAAATTATGGGTAGGGTTAGGTTTAGGGGTAGAGATTGGGTTAAGTCTATATTTTTGGACAGTAATGTTGATCCAGGATCAACAAAAGATGTTGATCCAGGAACTTGTCTTACTTGGCAAAATCACGGCAAGCATTAGAAGGAGATGTTGATGAAGGTTTTTGTATTTATTGGAAAAATTAATGAATGATTGTTTATATTTTTTGTCTCTTTTTATCATCTTTTTGATTGGAGCTTTACCCCCTGAGGAGGTTCACAGTGCTCCATTGAGAGGTGGAGAAGCTAATCTTGATTGATTTTTTCCTGAACGGTGCACATCTCTTTCAGTGGTTAACGTGCTATATAATCTGCAGCCTGGGACCATGTTAATTCACTCAGCTGGACCAGAGTGAAACCACGGTGGTATCATTCTGTGAGAGGAGGAGAACTCTATAAGTGAAGAATAAAGACGCAGTGAGAGCAAATGGAGCGTGCAATTCACTCTATGGTGTGTTTGCATTTACTATTTGCATTACTTGTGCATGATTGAACCTGAGAGCTGTGATTATGAGCCCTTATTAGCACACAAGAATGGAATTAAGAGCACATCCAACTGCTTTACTTGAATATCTGATCAATTTCAAAGTATAGAATAGAATCATTTCACCACAGAAGAGCCATGAAGTTATTACAGGTTCAGTCCCTCTGGAGGAACTGGAGGTTAAGTATCTCGCTCAAGGCCATGACACTGATGAGCTCAGGACTCGCTTCGGATGACGATCAAACCAGCAGCCAAACAGATTCATACTTATTACTGCAAAATATAAGAAATAAAGAGAGAAAGAAATGAATACTGTTATTCTCCAATGATGCAATAAATCCGTCAAAAGTGTCAGAAGACATTTGCAACGTTACAAAAGATTTCAAAGAATCCTGAAAAAAAAAAGTATCACGGTTTCCACAAAAAAATTAAGCAGAACAAATGTTTTCAACTAATAATAGTTAGAAATGTTTCTTGAGCAGCAAATCAGCATATTCGAATGATTTCTGAAGATCATGTGACACTGAAGACTGGAGTAATGATGCTGAAAATATAGCTTTGCATCATGCACTCTCAGAACAAAGGTACAAAAGCAGTCACTGGGGCAGTACCTTCTCAAAAGGCACACCTTTGTACCTTAGGAGTCCATATTGGTTCCTTAAAGGTACAAATTAGTACCTAAAGTGTACATATTAGTACCTTAAAGGTAAAGTGTACCTTTTGTAAAGGTACCACCCCAGTGACAGCTTCTGTACTCTTTTTTTCTGAGAGGAATAAATTACATTTGAAAATATATTGCAATAGAAAACAATTATTTAAAATTGTAATATTTCACAATTTTTACTGTATTTTTGATCAGGTAAATGCAGCCTTGATGCACATAGGATACTTTATTCAAAAACATTAAAAATCATATGAGCACAAACTTTTGAACAATAGTGTACTATTTCAAAATGGTATTTTAATAAATATAATAAAACATTCAATAGGTACGTTTACAGGGACACTTTTTGCTACCATCAGAATAAATTCATTCTGATTGATGAATCCGAATGTAGTGTGAATGCTAAATAAAGTGATCCGGGTTTATATGTCACAAGCTTCTGATCGGATTTAATCTTTTGACATGAGCACACTGCATGAATATACACAGTTTCCCGTTGTTGTCGCATACAGTTTTAAAAAGCATGCATGCTATTATCTACTTCTGGTACTAATTAGGCGACGACCAGCACATGAACTGTTGTGCTGTGCTGCTAAGGCTACTTAAAAAAAAATATATAAAAATAAAAATAAAAGTTGTAAAAGTGCCCCTTCCTGCACCCAAAACCAGTCGTTTGTTGATGAGAGTTTTAAACAAGTACTGGTGGGACGTTGTCCTGCTCCACTTCACAGACGCCGAGTGAAAGAGGAGTTTTATAATGACGGGACACTCATTTATGACACTTTATTCACCAGGAAGAACAGCTTTCAATCCGATCCAGTGTTTAAATTTCCTCTCGCTCGGATTACAAAAGGAATATACCACCTCTCACAATCCGTTCAAATTTTTAGTTGGATCTGCCCAATTCAATCTGATTGACCTGTTTACATGTGACTTTTTTATTCTGATTGTGCTTCTAGTCCTATTACGATCGGATTAGTAGGGTCCATGTAAACACAGCTAATGTTTTTCTGAATCTAATGAGAATTAAAAAAAAATATATATTCCATTTCACAAAAGTTGAAAAAGCTTCTTGAGATTATTAAAATGTTTTTTCACACTAAAGGCTGGAATATATTAAATTAAAACACTAGGCATCATACACTTACATACTTTATAAACAGACAGATAGGAAAAATCAGCCATCATACACTAATCGACTGAGGATCACACACTACCAGACTTTAATGTCCTTCGATCACAACAAACTCATGCAGAAACGTGCGTCTTGTTGCTAGGAGATGCATGACACTAAAAAACAAACAACATGTGTTCTAAAATTGGCTCAAAATATCAAACATGTTTGATCTTCTCTGACTGGATGGAATTATGGTCTGAATCTAAAAATCAGAGTCTGTGACCTCATACACTATGCAATTTTTTAGTGTCAACTTGTTCAGACTGTAAATCAGGGGGAAAAGTTGTGTAGTGTATTACAGCCTTAAAAAAAGTTATTTTAACAACTCTTACAAATAAAAGGTTTCAAACAGGGTTTTGGCAGTGATGGCATAGAACAACCATTTTTCGTTGTTCTCAAAGAACCTTTCAGTATATAGAACCCTTTGTGCAATGGTTCCATGGATGATAAAAGTTCTTCATGGGACCATCAATGCCAATAAAGAAGCTTTATTTTAAGAGTGTTTAAGGTTCTTTGAGGAACCCCAAATGGTTCTTTTATAGCATCACTGCAAAAAAAAAAAATAATAAAAAAAAAAAAAAAAATTGGTGGACAGAGTTTATTTAGTTCATTTAGTAATCACATTCACTTAGTAATTATTTATAAATTATTTTATATAATTCAATTACATACAAATTATATTTAATCAACATTTTATATATAAAATAAACATTTTATAAATAAAACTATTAAATACAATTTATAAATATGCTATTTAGCATCTCTGGCATAAATGTCATCTGGTCCTAAAAATGTTTAATTTGGGGTGAAATATGTCTTGCACATATTGCTTCACCTGGACTGAGTTCAAAGCAAGACACTTTGAGCACTTGGATTATGACAACTTTGCCGCTCTGACCCGGTCCGAGTCGGACTCGCTCTTTCTCCATCACTCGTTCTTTTGCTTCCTGTGTGCCAGTTGGCAATCCCAGGCCAGGGATCTGTCAGTGTCGATTGAGCTGAAAGGGCAGGGTCCAGGCTAAAGCAGCCGGGCCAGTCGTGGGCCCACCGTTTCATCCAAATAAGCCTGGGAAAAAAAAAGTGAGCGAGTGTGTGTGTGTGTGTGTGTGTGTGTGTGTGTGAGAGAGAGAGAGAGAGAGAGAGAGCACATTCCAGCAAGTAGAGCTGCCAACACCCCCCACACACACAACTAGGTTTTTTTTTGCAAAAGCAAGCCATGAATGAGATTAACAAAAGGGTCCTGTAAGAGCCCTTCTTGGCCGCTTTCCATGTCAACAGCTCTCGGGGTCAAAGGTCGCACTAACTACATTCATTCCCAGCAGACCCTGCTGGTCTACAACACAAGCTGCCCGAGTCTGGCAACAGCGGAGAGACCGGACAGAAACAGAGAGAGAGAGAGAAAAAAGTTGAGTTTTTCCTCTTCCACTAATCCCCGGAGATATTCCAAATCTTTCCACATGTTTCGGCCGAATTAAAGCAATATCACACCTTGCAAATGGAACGGAAAGAAAAAAAGAGACAGGATGGAGAGAGCGGAGGCGAAAACGGAGGAGAGGGAAGGTTATTACTGAGTGCACATTTACGGCCCCTCACACATGGAGCCGAGCACCTGATTTCACTCAGAGTGAAAAAGGCTGGGCGCTTTCAGCTTAGCTACATAAAAATGTCAGTCATTTAATAGATGCACAACACACCTGGGCTGACAAGCGGGATCATGTAATCCAATTACACGCAAATGCATTAGGTAAATAGCGTAAGGACTGATAACAATGTTAAATGGCTGCCAGATTCCACTGCCAAATACTCGGCCTGTGGAGACGGTGGAGCAGATTGACGTGGGTTTGGATCTTGCTGGGAATACAGGAAATATTTTGAGGAAAGCAATGTTAATTTCTAATGCAAAATAATTTTTAATGCCAATGACCAGCCAGTGTGTGAGGAACTGATCATTTGGATCATTTGCAATCCACAGTCAAAACATTTACACAACTGGTCAAAAATGTGGAGTCTCTTCTGCTCACCAAGGCTGCATTTATTAACGAAAAATACAGTAAAAAGAGTAAAAATGTGAAATATTCTTACAATTTAAATAACTGTTTTCTATGTCAATATATTTATAAAATGTATAAAATATAAAATGTCATTTATTCCTGTGATCAAAGCTGAATTTTCAGCATCATTACTCCAGTCTTCAGTGTCACACGATCCTTCAGAAATCATTCTGATATAATGCATTAAAACACATCTATAAATATCTTTAATTACAGTTATTTATGAAAATGATATAATGAATTACAACATACATTATGAATATATTTATAATGCATTATACATAAAAACTACAAGTTTTACCGGTTCTCTCAAAGATATGAACAAACGTTCTTCCAGAAATTTTCACAGAATGTTTGTTCAAAGTTATTTGGTCTTTAATAATATTATTTATAAATTGTATGTGGAATGTTTTTTTTTTATTATTATTTTAGTTGGTTGTTTTTTAAACATTATTACTAATTACTTGTTTCAGAGAACATTCAAATAATGTTCCCTTAATGTTTCATTACATAAACATTCACATAAAAAAACAATATTTTTTTTTTTTAAACTGGACATTCAAAAACAATGTATTCATAACTTAATGTTAGCAAAACATTCTGAGAACATATTTTTCTGTGAATGAATTCAGCATCTCAGTAGATTGTAACAGTGAGGAATCAGAAATCAATACACTTGTTAAGTCACTTTCTCGATGGTCTGAGTGCACCTGAACACTGAATCTAACAGCGAGCGTCTGCTTCAAGTGTAAAGAAGACCAAGAGAGAAACAGCTGCAAGTAAGAGAAGTAGAAGAGAAAAAAAGCAATGGCCATGGGGGAAGGGGGAGGTGCTGGGGGGATCACAGATTTCTTTTTCATTTTATCCTTGATCTCTTTCTTTTTCTCTTTCAGCAAGATCCAGAGCCCCTCCCCAGCCCCCCGCAGAGCCGCAGCCCAGCCGAGAGCAGCGCTACACGGGCTCAACCCCGACCAGCTGCAGGCTCCTGGAGCTCCACACAGAGAGAGAAGAAAAGAGAAAAAACTTGTGTGCGAATGTGAAAAAGAGAGAGAGAAAGAGAGAGAGACACTTGATGACAGGCAAAGTTTTTCGGGAGGGATTCGCCACTCAAAGACACAACAGAGAGAAGCAGAGTGCTAAAGTTTCAAAGACACAGAGCCGAAGGATTTCCACAGGGCTGGACTTCCTCTGCAGTAAGTTAGCAGGAGGTCAAACGTCAACCAATGACGGATCTTACAATCAAACACCCAATAACCAGCCGGTAACCATCAAATCTCGGCACACGGCACATGACAGGCTGTGAAGATCACTCGACACTGACAGAATGAGGGGAAAAAACTGTGTGTTGACGGATCTCATGAGCAAATGTTTTTAAATGAAGAACATGATAACCTGACAATCAGTGCATGCATTTTCCAATAGATTACACTGCAAAAAAAATGTTGAAGTTATTCTTAGATGTTTCTTTTTTAATGCTGTCTTTCGAGTTTAAAGGTAAACTGTGTAATTATTTCTTCTAAAAGTTGATAACAATACTGAGACTGCATAGAGACAATATAAAAATGCCCATGAAGTTTGGAATAATTACAAATTATTAACGTTTTTGAAAAAAGTATCTTCTGCTCACCAAGACTGCATTTATTTGATCTAAAATACAGTAATAGCCTACTGTGAAATAGTATTACAACTTAAATTTTTTCTATTTGAATATATTGTAAAATGTAATTTATTTCTGTGATGCGCAGCTGTATTTTCAGCATCATTCCTCCAGTCTTCAGTGTCACATGATCTTCAGAAATCATTCTAATATACTGATTTGCTGTGCAGTTATTATCATTTATTGTGCTCAATTATGTTCTCAATATTATATATGTTGAAAACGTTGCTGCTTAAGTTTTTTTTTTTTACATATAAAATGCAACTATAACATTAGAAATGTAAACGATAGATAGATAGGTAGGTAGGTAGGTAGGTAGGTAGATAGATAGATAGATAGATAGATAGATAGATAGATAGATAGATAGATAGATAGATAGATAGATAGATAGATAGATAGATAGAGACAGGGACGGATGTCAAGAACCTGTTTGGAAACAATCATAATATTTGCAATTCCGTTTGGTGCCTCTAGTGGCCTTTAAAAACTCCACTCACTGCATTATTTAGTTTGACCATAAACATTTACTCATTACATTACATTTACAAAAAATTGGGTATCACAAACAAACTGTGAGCAGGGAAGATGATCAAGAAAGTCAAACTCTTCTGCTCAGACCTCACCAAGCACCTGGCATGTGTGTTATCAAGACATCAGGCTGAAATCCTCAACCATTTCAAAGTGACAGCTCTTATCTTTACAGCCGAGCCAGCGGCAAACCTCTGCCATATGACAGGACATACGGTGGGCCACTGTCAGCCCACCTACAACACATCAATCATGAATAGGAGGCCGTCCCACACACCTGTAGCCACGTGCATCTATCTGAACAGAGCCACAGGATGCACAGGTGACAGTTAAACCCTGACTAACACAGAAATGTATCACTTGAACTGTAGGAGAGTGACAAAACACAAGCATCCTTTCAAAATCAAGTGCATTTGTAGTGCAGAAACTTACATTTAAAGGAACACACCTCATCTTCATGTCAGTGCAAACCTGTATTACTTTTTCCTTCTGTAAAACACAAAATGGAACATTTAGCAGAAGGTTCATGGTGCTCATTTACATAGAAATAAAAGTGCAAAATCATTATATCATTAATCAAAAACATTATAAAATCTACATTAGTAACTATATTCCAAGTCCTGTGAAGTAATACAATAACTTAAGATGTTGTTCACTTAAAATCTGCTTTTCCAGCTCAATTGCATTTATGCAAATTCAAATTTGGGTTTGGAACTAACAGAGAAAATTATTACAGAATTTAAATTTTTAGGTGAATGATCTGAATGCAGAAATGATTCTGATATTTCAGTCTTTTAATTTGTTCTGGGAAATGCATCTCCTGTTGTTCTCAGAACATTGTAGCATGTTATGTCCAGTTACATTATTACAACATTTGTCCTAAGTTATCTTTCTCAAAACATAAGTACAAAAAAACATTATTTATAAACATTTATGAATAGTTTTCTGAAACATTTCAGTTGGATGTTTTTCTAAGATTTTTTTAACGTTGCCACTTACAGAACGTTCAAAGAACATTCAGAAGTAACATTCGCATAATGTTTGAAAAGTGATTAAAATGTTTAAAAAAACATTTAGAATGTTCAGAAATTAAAGAAACATTTTCATCTTAAAGAGAATGTTAGCAAAACATTCTCAGAACGTTTCTGTCAGCTGGGTGAGTTTATCTGTATAGAGGAGATTTAAAGATCTAAATTAGCTGCACAAAAGATGTCTGTAAAACACAGAGAACACCAGAAGACAGCAGTGATTGTGCTGTGTAGATGGTCAGGCCTGCTTTACTAATGCGCTCTGGCGGGCTTTGATGTGGTTCAGTGTTGACCAGCTCTGTGAAGATCTCGTCCCCCCGTCACGCTATCACAGCCCTGTAACTGCGTCTGTGTGGACAACAGACATGAACAAATCTGCACTTCTGTTTGTTTTAACACACGTATCCATTCCTGTCGCCCAAACAGATTGGAGGCGGAACACGCTGATAAATAATTCACTCGTCTAACAGCAGGTCCACACACACACACACACACACACACACACACACACACACACACACACACACACACACACACACACACACACACTCGCACACACACCTTTGATGCTCTGTGGCACAGTTGGGGTTATCGTTTGCCCTGTGCTGTTCATCCTACACAAACACACGTTTTTTTCAATGTGTTTCTCTATACAAACACCGACCCAGAGCGCAACTGTGGGACTCACACTAACATCAGTGTAATATGAAGACATCATCAATACTGTACAGTACAGATGATGCTATTGTGACTAATTCCATGCCATCTTTACTATATGTGCACTTTTGTTTTGGGGGGTGGGGGGACAAAACAGAAAAAACTCTTATAAGGATACTATTGTATTACCACCAAGCTACAAAATCCATGGTATGTTTTGTTAGTTTAGAGTGACATTTAGAGCAACAGGCAAACATATCTGTGTTGAGTCATGTTCATACACTCATCTACCATGTACTTACATTCTATAGCTAATGCTCTTGCAAGGTTCTCTCAAAGTTATGAACAAATTTTCATCTAGTAATATTAATAGAGCATTTGTTCGAAGTTATGTGGTTTTTAAGAGTGTTCTCAAAATGTTGGTACAAAAAATATTTGTACATGGTTTATGAACATTTTTCTGAAATGTTTTGGTTGGTTTTAAATGTCACTACTTGTTTCAGAACATTTATAGAGAACATTCAAAAGTAATGTTTTCATAATGTTTGCAAAATTATAAAATGCAATGTTCTATTAATGTTTACATATCCAAGAAAAATGTTTTTAAAACATTTAAAAAACTGGACGTTTTGAACGTTAGCAAAAAATTCTTGGAACATATTTTTGTGAGTCCATTAGTCCACCTTAATAGTCCATTGCAAAACACTGCAATATAAATAAAATAAAATAAAAGCATCGCATTTCAATGAAAACCATAAAAACATTGCATTTCAATTTTGCCATGTCCAAAAACACATGGTAATACCATGTTTTGTTAAGTGTAATAACATTTATAGAGAAAGTACACCATGCATCTGTTTTTTTTTCAACTAATTAAGAGAGAACTTGTTTAATAAATTAGTATAATATAATAAATAAAGATATATAATGAATATTAACTAGCAGTGAGAACAATGTAGAACTGCAGTGATGATTGTGAACTGCTTTAATGATGTTACTGATCAATAGAGGGCGCTAGTACTCAATGTGTGTGTGCACGTGTTTCTGATCAGTTTATCACGAGCAATTTAGATCCTAAACTCAGTGTATAGATTAAATAATCCAGAAGTACTTTTAAAATACTTTACATATGAAAAAAATTATTTTATTCCCTGATTCATATGAGTATGATGGCTTGAAATGAAGGAATAGTTATTGAACACATAAAAAGTACCAAAAATATCATTATTTTTAAAGACTTTGCGTTTGTGGACATGTACAATGACAAAACCATGTTTGTCTGGAGATGCACCATCATACTAAATTATTTAAAAAAATCAAAAGCAACAAATACAGCAAAGAATAATGCACGAGTGATAGATTTAAGCTTTCTTTAGGTAAATGTGACAAAGGTGCAAGGTTCACGACAGATAAAGGGCCGCACACATCTGTCATGTAAGACTTGATGTCTGGTGAGTTTTAAAGGGGGAGGTCCAGAGAGAGTTTGAAGAAACACAAGTTCACATTTAGTTGGAATAAATCACACTTAGAAAGACAGCGGCCCCCTCTGGACCCCGAAGGGCCGTCACTGCAAATGAGTGATTAAAGAAGAAACCAAACGCTCCCGGTGTTAGTCTATTGAATTAGCTTTAATAATAACAAATAGTAACTATAACACACAATATAAATAAAAACACTCAGACATGACATTGCATGAAGGTGTGTGTCATTGTTCATGCTGAAAAGAGTGACACAGAGAGATACACAGAAAGTCATGTCGTTTATGAATTGAAGAGACAACGCATGATTATAGAGGTGTTCGATCCCTTTACAGTGTGGGGAGAGACAGTTGTGGAAAGTCAGACGCATCCCATACCTGCTGCTCAGAGAGCTGCTTCAGTCTGCCGGGTTTCCTGTGCTACGAAAAAGGAGATAATTCATTCATCTAATGGGACCAATAAATTCAAGTATTAACTGCACCACACCATATAACAGAGGAGAGCCTGGAGAAATGGAAGACAGATGAAGGCTGGAGAGAGAGAGAGAGAGAGAGAGAGAAAGAAGAGAGCAGAGCAAAGCATGAAAGAAAAAACAATGTGCAGGAACAGAAAAGATGATGGGAACACAAAACATCAGGTATATGGGAAAGGTATCTATCTATCTATCTATCTATCTGTCTGTCTGTCTGTCTGTCTGTCTGTCATTCTTTCGTCACAGGACTGCTGTTACAGGAGGGAGAGTTGAGGAAAGAGAGAGTGAGTGAGCGAGCGAGCGAGCGAGGGAGAGTGAGCGAGGGAGGAGGGGCAGAACTGGGGCTGTGTGTTGCTAACAGGCCTCTAGGGAATTAGCGCTTGACGGACCATATGGGTAACATAGAAAGAGTGAGAGAGAGAGAAAGAGAGAGAGAGAGAGGGTGGCAGGGGCCCTGAGGCTGGCAAGGCCCCTCCACCACAGCTTCAGCTGTTACCCATGAGCCCCTGGGCCAGGAGAATACAGCCTCACAACAAAGAAAACAGTGGAAAGCGCCGGTCGGCTGGCAGCCTCTGTGTGGGAGAGAACGCACATCAACCTGAGCAGCGGAGGCCTTCCTCCATTACAACTTCATCTGACAGCTTACACGCTTCCCAAGATGAGCCGTCTGCCAAGTCAGAGTGCTTTATCATTGCTCCTTTTGCATGCAATAAATCTAGAGAAAATATATGTATTCAAAAAGTGCTGCTAATTTGTCAGGATGGATGTTCTGTAGGAGACCCTCCACAAAGGATAACTGTGTCCACAACCATCTGAACCCTCTGAGTTTAAGTGGAAAATATGAAAACAACTACCAAGAGAATGTTTGCAGTGCTCCACCTCCCTTGATTACTGTTGCTAGGTCTGACAGAAAGACACATGGGAACTGGAGATTTCTGTAAACAATGACATTCACAGTATAACGCACTCTAGAAGTGATAAAATGATTAACATTATCATCTTATGTGGGCTAGAATAAAGCACAACATCACAAAAACGTTACGTGCAGTTTTGTCAGGTTTCACATTTGTTGAACTTGTACAAATACAAGTTGGAATCTTCTCAAAGCTGACTTGACTGCTGTAATGTCATAAAAAAAAATAATGCCATTAAAGGTAGTTTGGTAACTCTATTTTGTTTATTTTAGCTACTGCTACCTGATATGCTTTTTTAACCATTTATATTCATATTTAACTCATTGCTACATTATTAGCCCCACAAATATCGATTTTGGCATTCAATGTTGCCAAAAAACGAATAATGTTTGAGTCTAACATTAACAATATAAAACAATATGGTGGACAGCAACAGTTGCCATTTACTCGTTTAAGGTGAGTATACTCACAAAAGGTCAAACCGTGGATTGCTATGATTGCACAATATATCTTATAGAGCAGGTAAAGCAGTTCTACTGTGCATTAATCTCACTAGAAATCACTTAGAAAGTGTCCACAGCAACACCTTCAAACCTCACTGCATCACTGTCTCGAGGCAACTAATGAGGTTTGTTACGCTGACAGTTGATAGAAGTGATGTGGTGATGGCAAAGAAGCAGTCTACTGTTAACTAAGAGACTTTTATAATAATATACTGCAAAGCTGAATCCCAATTCAGGTCACATTTCACCTCAAAATCAAAAGGCAAAATAGAGAAAACTTTGTTTTTTAAGTCTGGGATCGGTAATTTTTTTCTTAGTGCTTAGACTTTTGAAATAAATCTCTTCTGCTCACCAAAGCTGCATTTATTTGATAACAGTAAAAACAGTAAAATTTGTTTTCTATGTGAATATAATGTAATTGATTGCTGTGACGCAAAGCTGAATTTTCAGCATCATTACAGCAGTCTTCATTGTCATATGATCCTTCAGAAATCAATCAAGAAGCATTTCTGATGATTATCAATGTTGAAAACAGTTGTGATGCATTATATTTTTCAGGATTCTTTGATGAATAGAAAGTTCAAAAGAACGCCTTTTTTGTAACATTTTAAATATCTTTTTGACCATTTTAGTGCATCCTTGCGGAATAAAAGTGTTCATTTATTTCAAATGAACACTTTTACCGTACAAATATTGCTGTATTATAGTAAAAACAAATATTTTAATGTAAGTTTTGCATGCATGGATATAATTACTTTATAATAAGACTTTTTTTTTGTATTACAGCAATGAAAATTGAGGTTAATTCATTAATGCATTATTACACATTTTTTGATTTGAGAAAGAGAAAAGCAATGTGACGTGTAGCCAAGTATGGTGTCCCAATACTTGGAATTTGTGCTCTGAATTTATCCCATCCAAGTGCACACACACAGCAGTTAGTGAACACACACACACACCCGGGGCAGTGGGCAGCCATGGGGCTTCGGTGCCTTGCTCAAAGGTCTCGAGGGTGGAAGAGAGCACTGGTTATTCCCTCCCCCCACCTACAATCACTGGCGCTACTGAAATTCAAACCCACAACCTTTAAGTTACAAGTCCGACTCTCTAACCATTAGGCCCCAAAACTAAATCCATGAGATCAGCTTTAGTTGACAAACAGCTAAATATTTTTTCTAGCACGGGGTTAATTTGTGTGTGTGTGTGTGTGTGTGTGTGTGTGTGTGTGTGTCTGATGGCTGCAGGGTGGGGAGATGTTGCCCTCAGCTGAGTATGTGAAACTTGTGAGATTAATTTAAGATCATTGATGTGTAGCATTTGCATCAGAAGATCGCTTCATTTCCTGCTGGCCACGGCCAGGGCAGGAAGTCGAGTGGAGGACATGGACACTGTACAAAGAGAGCCAAACTTATAGCGACAAACAACCTTAAGCAAAAAAAATTCAAATTTGTAATCATCTACACACCCGTGGTGTTGTTTTGAACCTGTATGACCTTCTGTGAAACTGCAGAAATTGGTTATTCAAATCGAGATTACATTATATACAGAAAGAAATGTGCAAAGAATGTGCCTGAATTCTGAGATATACGTTCTCGCAAAACTCCTGATATAATCAATGAAGCAGTATATATTGCAAAATGAATCTCTTCTTTATATCATATCTGTACTTTGTTGTTCATGCAGAACTGAGTGTGCACACTGAACAAAACTCAAGTATTTTCAGTTGAATTCTTAATTAATGGTGACTAATCTAAATGCCTCTGATTGGCTTTTGCATTCATACACTCAACAGAAAAGTGTGTGTTTGGTTGTAATGTTCAGTGCTGCAAAACTACACATAAAAAGAACTTATATGATTAGACGTGAACGGATGGTCCGTCAGATACTAAAGGTAATGCTGCAATTGTCACGTTTCATTAATTTTCACGTCACTTTAATTGTGACATTTTCAGTTTAATTGTGCAGAGAAATTTCTGAATTTTTGCCTTAAACCACTGTTATTTTCCGACCCTGATTGCCTCTCATTTGCGTTACAATTGATCACAACATGTCAACTTCAGATTTACATTTATGCATTTGGCAGACCAATGCAACTTACATTGCATTCAAGGTTTACATTTAGTTCATGTATTCCCTGGGATTCGAACCCACGGCCTTGCGTTGGTAACACTTTACAATAAGGCTGAATTTGTTATCGTTAGTCAACTACATTATATTAACTAACAATGAAAAATAATTCTAAAACGTTTATTAATCTTAGTTTATTTGAACATTAACTGATACATTAAAATAAAAAAGTGCATCAATTAGAGTAATATTATTTAATGGATCTGAGATAAAAATTAACCACTCAGGTAACAAATTTAGGTTACGAAAACGTTGTGGGAATAACATTCTGAAAGGTTTCTAAATCGTTAATGATCGTGTCATGATCATAATGTTATTCAAAGGTTAGAAAAACGTTTCTTACAATGTTTTACAAACTTTTTTCACCCAGAATGTTATTTAAATCTTTATTTTTTTATATTTTAAGAACATTAAAATGTAAAGTTTTCTTGTTTACTTAATTTTCACCCAAGATAAAACGTTATTTGAAATTATTTTTAATATTCTAAGAACGTTAAAACGTCGAATTTTCCTGCTGTGATTATTACGTTACTTCAAGGTTTCTAAAACATTTCTTGCAATGTTCTACTAACTTAATTTTCACCCAGAATGTTATTTGAAACTTTATTTTTTATATTTTAAGAACATTAAAATGTCCAGTTTTCTTCTTGTGATTAGAACGTTATTTAAAAGTTACAAAAACATTTCTTACAACCTTCTAACTTTATATTCAACCAAAATATAACATTATTTGAACGTAAATTTTTAATATTGTTAGAACATTTTCTCTCAGCATTATGAGAAAGTATATCAAAACATTAATGAAGCTATAGGAATGCTCCATTATCAGTTAGAACATTTTGTGCTAACATCTATATGACTTTTAAAAGAAGTTTGAGAAAGTTGTGAGAATGTTCCCTGGGTGCAAGGAAACAACATGAGGCGAGTAAAAAATAAATAAATAACTCAGGCTCAAAGTAGCATATGAGACTGAATATGTTTATATACTGCATAAACACATGGGTAATTCTGCGTCTATATAGGCTATGCTATATTGCATTCATAAACCCCTCATACATCTCTCTTAAAAATCTCATCTGATTCCAAACAAGCTGCGACCAATATTCCAGTCACATGGAAGGCTTTCTGAAAAACACAATTCCTGTCTGGCAGCTTATGATTATTGAGCACCCGTTCTCTTGGCCGAATCAAGGCGTCTTAATTTCCTGTCCTTCAAATAAAATGCCGGCTTTATTAGTTTCACACTTAAAATGATGTACAGAAAGGTTACTCAAGCGCAACAATCTGACTTTTAGTTTTAACGAGTGCATACATCATAAAACGATCTCTCTGTAATAATCATCCATCATAATTGAGACACCGGACCAGCTGAGGGCCCTGCGCGCGGAATGGGAAACAGACTTGGAGAAGGCGGCGACGTGCAACGCGAACATGCCGCGAAGAAAAACTGTTAGTTTATTGGGCTCCTGCGGGACCACGCGAGTGGTTTTTCAGTTAACTCGGAGGAACTTTGATATTCAGACCTGTCAGAGTGAGAAAGTGTGTTTTTGTGTATAATCTTGATTGCATGTGCGCGCGCATGTGTGTGTTTTACGGTGAGTCTGCAGCGGCGTCCATTACTCATGCGCGTCTGTTTCTGTCTGTTCGTTTTGCACTCGTTTTATGTACATCAGTCTGCTGGGTCTCTGCTCCATCCCATGCCGTGTCAGCCGCGGTCTCACGTCTGGACCAGGCTTTAATTACAGTGCAGGCTTGCTGTATTGTTGGTCGCCCCCCCTGAGCGTGGATGTCAGGCCTGCTGAGGTGCAGCGGTTAGGCGGGCGGGCGGGACGGATCGTGACCCCTCCTCCTGATCCCAGCGTCCCACGGGGCTTTGGGGCTTTACCGCGGTGCCACTACCTCCCCTGGCCCTGACGCTGCCCACCTGCCACCTAATGAACACACACACACACACACACACACACACACACACACACACACACACACACACACACACACACACACACACACCTCAGTTTTAAACACAGAGGCCCCGTTATGTATTTGGCCACTTCAGTAACACTTAAAAATGTCATTGATTTTTATATTAATAAATCAAGTGAGTGCATAAGCTCAAATGCTGCTGGAATGACATTTTTCTCCATCATTTTTGAAGTCTCTGTGCCTTACAGGTGTTGTAAAAGAGGAACCGCAGATGTAGAGAATCACAGTCACTATAAACATGATCTATTTACCACAAACAAACACAAATGTCACACAATAAAAGTGAAATTGAAAAGTGTGCATCTTTCTTTACAATAAATTACATTTGCTTTGATAGTTTGCATCTAATGGAATTACATTCAGACATTGTTACTTTTATTAATCATACATTTAATCATACATTAAATTGATCAAATTTGACAAGATTTCTATTTCAAGTAAATGCTGTTCTTTGAACATTTTATTCATCAAAAAATCCTGAAAATAAAATTGTTACTATGGTTTCCACAAAAATATGAAGTAGCACAACTGTTTTCAACATTGATGATGATGATGATGATGATGAGCACCTCGGCCTCAGCTTCAATAAAAGAAACACTTTTCCAATGCACAACATCAACACACCTATAAGGACCAAATAGGCTTATGTACTGCACACACACACACACACACACACACACACACACACACACACACACACACCTTCTCGCTGGTTCAATCTGACATTATCCTGCTCGCAGCGGCTGTCCACAAGTGTTGGCTGATCAATAGGTCTTCTTCTGCACCCGTATTGACGACGGAGCATGCTCATTGATCACATCCAGACCCCGAGGCCCTGGCTTCAAAGATAATTGGGCACAGGGATGGGCCTTCGCATGACTGACAGGGGTCCGAGATGTTAATAAACCCCCAGGCTTTATTTTAACAGTACGTGCGATACAGCCCGGGTCATTATTCGCCGAAACCGTGTCTTTGTCGTCCCCTGTTAAGATGCTCACAACAACTTAATCCGTGACTTCTTCTCTGCAAAACAGAGGCGTTATTGATTAGGACTCCTAATGTATGATCGCCACGCCGCTCTATTATCCCGTGTATTCGGTTCACATCAAGGTGCTTTTAAACAAGTGTCCAGCAAATGATGAAAAGCCTTAATAACCGAGCGGGGCCATATTGATACTTCGTTATTAAGTAGGCAGACTCCAGCACATTAGGAAGCCATTAGAGGCAATAAAAAACACACAACGCTCATTTGTTTCAATGAGCCACAGTGAATATTAGAGATTAATTGACATTGTGAGGAGGGGGAGACGGGTGGGATAGTTTTCAGGACATTAATATTACAAAAAGTTTGATAGGATAGATACAAGCGCTCTGCGCATAAATAAACTAACAGATACTCTTTTAAACTGGAAGAAAGGGTTGTGAAACTTGGGAGAAGAAATTGAACTGAACTAAAACAAACTAGGAATTATTCAAATATTCTGTGTGTAAATTGCATCCAAACCCTCTCAGAACAATAAAGTAATGAGGCCCCAATTGGGTCCCATTGCACTCATGGGTTCTGAAAACAATAAGAGGCGCTAGATCTGCCTGGGCCCGATGTTAAACCTAGAGTTCACTTGGCATCGGGCTGTGTGTGTGTGTGTGTGTGTGTGTGTGTGTGTGGATAAGGCAGTCGGGATGCACAGTTGCCGGGGGCGACTGGGCTGCTGATAGAGGCCAGTGTCCCAGTGCTCGGTGTTCGGATAATGAGGCCTTGCGCGCACACACACACATGCTGGCCCAGTGTGCATTCACAGATGCGGCCCAGTTACAAACACAAGACTAGTGATCCACATCGACACAACAGCTAAACACAACAGAACCAGAGGAGCTGGACGCCTAAACGCACAACAACAGATCAGTCACAACACCGGACGTGTCCAAATAAGACATCACACTGTCAACCCCCATCAACTACACGCAAATCACCACAAACAGCCTAGCAACGCCCTAGCAACCTAGAAACCATCTAGAAACCCCATCAACCACCCACAACACCCCAGAAACAGCCTAGCAACCACCAACAACACCACTAAACAGTCAAGCAAACCCCTATCAAATGCACACAACACCAAAGAAACTGTCTAGCAACACCCATCATCTAGAAACAACACCCCAGAAACAGCCTAGCAACCACCAACAACACTCTATAAACACATAGCAACACCCTAGTAACCACCCACAACATCCTGGACACTGTCTAGCAAACCCCATCAACTACATACAACACCCTAGACACCCTAGCAACCACCCAAAACACCATATAAACATCCAGAAACCCCATCAACTACATACAATAGCAAAAACACTCTAGCAACCATCCACAATATGCCAGAAACAGTCTAGAAACCACCATTCACTACACACAATACCCTATAAACAGCCTAGCAATGCCATAGCAACCACTCACAACACCCAATAAACAGTTTAACAACCCCCTATCAACTACACACAATACACAATAAAGCAACCCCTTATCAACTACAAACAACACACAACAAACAGCCTAGCAACCACCCACACACCCTAGAAACCATCTAGCAACACCCTGGCAACCACCCAGAACACCTTAACAATCACATAGCAAGCAGTGTGTGCATAGGCACCCACTCACATTTCCTACAGAAAATGTAAAAATCTATTTGCTTAAAATTATTGTTCCCTTGCCAAACAAAAGTGTCATGATAAAGTGATTTTTCCATAGAATGAAGAAAATGTGTAATGAAAAATTTTAAATATAAAAATGAAAATAATAAAAATAATATTAAAAAAAAAAAAGCTTCAGTTTTACAGATTTATGCACACCGAGTCAGTAGAGCGAAGTGATTTCATCTAAAGAATAATTAAGTAATCAGTTGGAATTAAATTTAACAGTCTGGCCTCTTTCCGTTATCTGACATTTCGCCCAACACATCAGATCAGAAAAAACAAGATGTTCTAATTCCTGGAAATGCGAGCTAAGGAAAAAAGGAAGAGTCATTCATCAAACCTCTCACTAATTCGTTCTTCTCTCCTGCCTGTGTCTCTTTTGGAGTTGGCCTTAACCTGGAGCACGTCGCTGGGGTAGAGCGCCGAGGATTTTAGGGGGGTTCGGGTGGTGCTGAGGGCCCAGGGCATGAATATTCAGACAAGCTCCGTCTCTCAGCTTCCGTAGGTGCGGTCAGAGCTCTTCTCCGCCCCGCAGACCCAGAGGAGACAGACGGCCGGATGGTGCTTCGCAGAGTGTAAAGTTAGATGCTAAACATGAGACAGGGTCAGCAATACGCCGTCAGGTCACTGCAAACACACACAGTGGCCTGCATGTTCCTTTTTTATACCAAATATATGCTTTTGCTCTGTTTCTCAAACACAAAACATTCTCCCTCTCTCTATCCATCACACACACACACTCCGATAGGCATTATGCTAATCTCGCCCCTCTGCTCTGTCACTGGTGAGCTGGTTGAGCCGCGCGCTGCTCACCGGCTCTGTTCGCCTTAGGGCCCCTGCCGCACGTTTTGACAGAGCATCCCCTGATAGTTGGGATTAGTCCGGCTTGTTTAGATAAACAAGGGGAAGTGGAGGAGAAGAGAAGCAGAGAGGGAGGGAGTTTTCTGCTGGAGCCAGATGCTACAAGCTTTCAACACGGACAGAACGTCCATGTGCTTACATACACATATACATGTGTATCTCCATATCACCAGCAATCCAGTGAGCATCCACTGATGACATCACTGTGAGAATGCAACAAAAACAATTAGATATACACAGTTAAAGCAACCAATCAGTGTTTATTTTGTTTTTAAATGCTCTTTAGTGGTAGGTTCATCTGAAAGAGTTCCATGCAAAGAAATAACTGCAAATGTTTGTAGACTTTCTGATGACTTGTCAGGCAAAAAAGGGTTCTCTACTTTCCAGCAACAAGAAACATGTTCGTTCAGTTATCTGGTCTTTACTTATGTTTTCAAAAAACATCCTAACATCGTTCTTGGAAAAGTTTATTTTTTTTAAAATGTTTTAGTTGGACATTCCTCCAACGTTTTTTAAATGTTACTACTTGTTTTAGAATGTTCAGAGATCCTTCAAAAGTAACATTTAGAATATTTCAGAGAATATTCTAAAGTAACAATTCCATAATGTTTACATAGTGATAAAGTGGAATGTTCCCTCAACGTTCGCATAAAAATAAAAAAGTTTTTAAAATGTTTAAAAAACCTGGATTTTCAGAAAAACATTTTCACAACTTAATGGGAATGTAAGAAAAATAATTGTTAGAACATATTTTGTTATTTGAAATTGAAAAAATATCTCACAATATTACCGTATTTAAAAATTGTTTTGTTAACAACTGTTTATTGAATTTTCTTCTAGGAATAATAATATACAACAAAAAGCAACTGTGCAAATTTAGAACCCACCCCAACCCTGGAAGACTTAAAAAAAAATAAATACATAAATAAAAATAATAATAATAATAATAATATATATATATATATATCTATATATATATATATATATATATATATATATATATATATATATATATATATAGTAATAATACAAACAAAAAATAAATGAATAATAATAGATAAATAAATAGCAATAAAATCTTTTTATTTCACAAAGATTTTAGAAAAGCTGACAACATTAAAAGCTGAATGTGATAAATTTACAGTTTTCACATTAGATCCATGTATACGAGAAGTTGAGAGTTCCAAATATTACTGTATTTTTTATCAAATAAATGCAGCCTTGGTGAACAGAAGACATTTCCAGCCCTGAAACTTTGGAATGGTAGTGTATATGTACACATACAATGTTTCTCACAAAAAACCTGCTGTGACAAAATATGAGATGGGACGATAATTCACATACAGTCAAGGCCACCTCCAGCACATTCATGAACAGAAAGGCTTGCGTTGTAAATGTGCTTCTGCTGCTGGATTTCCAGATCTGCAGACATACTTCACTCTGCACAGGATTCTGTGCATGTCTTTCATATCTCACCCACCGGCAATGTCACCGCATAAGTCAGCCTGAGATAGCCCATAAAGAACAATAAGCTTCATTTGCAATGCAGATGCTTGGGGTTTTCACCGTCTCTGGAAATATGACATATTTTGGGATCATCCGTAAAGGGAACACACGCTGTATCTTGTTAGCGGATGTCGTCGTGTGCTTTTGAGACGTCCTATATATACAGAGTTCCAGCAGCTATCAGTCTAATGAGATATTTATTGTGCTCTTTTATGGACAGCTTTGCATGAGGAAGTGCTGTTTTTATTGGAACATTCCGGCTCGGCATTAATCACACCTTCACACTCCTATCCGCTTTGAGCAACGTTTGAACCTCCCCATTAAACGGCCGAACTTTGACCCCAGGTTCACCCAGCCAGTGTGCACGTTCCCTCTGCTCCTGTTCTCTCGGCTTTGGCAAAGAGAAAAGGCAGAATAAAGAAAAGGAGTGATTATCCTTTCAGAAGACCTGCCTCCTGAAAAGAAGAGAAGAAGATCTTTTATTCAGTAATGTCAGACGCAAGGAGGGGCCGCGGACCGGTGCTGGAATTCAGTCTTTGATGAGTTTAAGAGAGTAAACACTTCACAAGTGTAAATGTCTCCACCTGAAAAGTATATAGTTTGGAATAATTTAGTTTTTTTTTATGTTTTTGAAAGTCTCTTCTGTGGACCAAAGCTGCATTTATTTGATTAAAAAACAGTAAAAACTATTAGTAATATTATAATACAATTTAAGATAACAGTTTCTATAAAAATGTATTGTAAAATGTAATTTAGTTCTGCGATCAAGGCTGAATTTTCAGCATCATTACTCCAGTCTTCAGTGTCACATGATCCTCGAGAAATCATTTTAATATGCTGATTTGTTTATTATTATTATTATTATCATCAAAATTTTTTATGGAAACTATGATATTCTACCATTCAAATGCTTGGAGTAGGAGAGATTTAATTAGAATTTTGTGGATAGTGGAACATGTTGAGAGTGAATTCTCTACACCTGCGGTACCTCTGCTAAAACACCAGTGTGAACTTGAGGAGATCTGACTTCATGCATCCACTAAAAAAAAAAAAAAAAATAAAAAAATAAACTTGAACATCTTAAAATTATCAGCTTAAATGGAGTATCTGTTTGTCTGACCAATGGAAGACGGGTTTTAGAAGGTACAAGGGGCAGGAGTAGTGTTTGGGAAACCTGTTAGAAAACAAAAAATCATTATATTATAATTATTATTACTGATTGTTATTATACTAAATTATTACTATTACACTGAAAATTCCATTTGGTGCCATAATGACAAAAATTACACACTTCAGTTAACTCAGAAAATTATTTTTGATAACCACAATACTAGTTGGTTACTTCACAGCACAGCATACTGCATGATAACTGTATCCAGTCCACATATTTACAACAGTTCTGCATCACTTGTCGTTATGTAAATAGTACATTTACATAGCTTCCACTAGTACATTTAAATTGCTTCTGGCCAGAATATGAATCCATATTCCATAATAACGCTTCCTGCAGTGAAAAAGGAGAGAATCAGGAGAGAAATATGCACATATCAAACAATGTTTAAACAAATATGTGTGTGGATTTTGATATGCGAGGAAAACCGCATATTACAGATTGAAGTTAAAATGCCTTAATGATGGCTTTTTTTGCTTCACTTTTTCGCTTCATTGATGGACTGGGGTGGTGTGGATTACTTGTGATGTTTATATCAGCTGTTTGGACTCTCATTCTGACGGCACCCATTCACTGCAGAGCATCCTGGTGAGCAAGTGATGCAATGCTACATTTCTCCAAATCTGATGAAGAAACAAACTTATCTACATCTTGGCTGGCCTGAGGATGAGAATTTTCATTTTTGCAGGAATTGCCTGAAAACAAGGGAAAAAGCATTAACAAGAGAAGAGAGAAGAGAAGTTATGTGAATATTGGCTGGCAGGAGAAGGGAGAGGAGAGGAGGAGAAGAGGGAGAGAGAGGAGAGGAGGAGGAGAGGAGAGAGAAGAGGATGAGAAGAGAGAGAGAGGAAGGGAGAAGAGAAGAGAAGAGCAGAGAAGAGAAGAGAAGAGAAGAGAAGAGAAGAGAAGAGAAGAGAAGAGAAGAGAAGAGAAGAGAAGGTCTCGGGGGACGTGAAGGCCCAGAGGTGATGTCAGCCTATTAAACTGATTTCACAGGTTCCCTTAACGAAGCCACTCGCCAGTAAAAGGGCAGGAAGCATCTCGTTTCACTCCTTTTTTTTCACTCTTCTCTTCAAGCTGGATGGACGTGAGACTTATTGAAAGCTCCTGACAAACAGGCGTGAAGGAGGGCAGCTGGTGGGGCAGCCCTCTCAGGACCCCAACAGCCCCGTCGGAAACACAGGTGGTATAAAACAGCAGCCATCAGTTCTTAAAGATTTCTCTTTCTCTCTCTCCGCCTCATTCCACCCTTCAGTGCTCTCTAAGAAACCCGATACTGACTGTTGAGATACAGGAATCATACGGTCACATCAAGACTTGTTGCACTTGCATAACTTCACTGATGTCATTTGTCACTGAATCCAACTCCATTCACTGCTGCTGACAAAAGATGCCTTTAGGCATTTTAAAGGAATATTCCCCCCCAAAAAACTCTTATACCTTTTTTTTTTTCTTCTGCTAAACACTAAAGAAGATATTTTGAAAAATGTTGGTACTAAACAGCTGCTGATTTACAGCTGCTACCATTTACTTCCATAGTATTCTTTTTTTGTCCATACTATGTAAATCACATCAATGGCTACCAGCAATTGTTTGGTTACCAACATTCTTTAATATATATATATATATATATATATATATATATATATATATATATATATATATATATATATATATATATATATATTGTGTTCAGCAGAAAAAAGAAACTTATACAGGTTTGGAACAACATGAGGGAGAAAGTTTTGATGTGAGATTTTAGAATTTTTTGGTGTGATATGAGTTTGAGTAAATGTATATTTACATTAGAAGCAAAATGACTTAAGATGTTAAGTCTTGTTAACTGAAAAATGTATCAGAATTAAGAGAGTTAATGTTTAAGAAACAAATCTGACAATAAAGTAAGAAAAAAGAAATACTACCACATTAGCAGATAATTTTTTCTTGTTTTAAATCATTTTGCAGAAATCAAGACTAAATATCTGATTTTATTTTGCTTCTGAAGTAAATGTATCTTGATTTAAGAATGTTTAGATATTTATACTAGAAAACAAGACAAAAATACAGAGTAAGAACATCATTTGTAAGAAGTTTTTGTACTGAACCCAATCATACCTCCTATATTTTGTTATCTTTGGAGATTTATACAAACTACGACTCCAAAAAGTAATCGGACACTTAAGCCACAAAAAATAAATAAATAAATAAATAAATAATAATAAATGTATAAATGCCTTTCAATTATATATCAAAACAAGTAGCACTTACTTTAAAGATATACTGCACTGCATTTTCAATCAAGACATCACAAATTTAGATTAAAAGTTCAAAATATTAAGCAATGGACAGCTGTTTAAATTATTGTTAAAAATTAAGAAAGAATTCTTAATATTTGTAAAATTATGTAGAGCATGTTTATTGTTAGTATAATGCTGGTTAAAAAGAAAAAAAGTCAAGTTAGTTTTGACAATTGTTTACAAATGCCACTTTGTTAGATTTTTTTGTATCTTATGGATCTCGTTTTGTATCTTATTTTGGTCCACTGTATCTTCACTCTGAAATATGGCACAGGACAGAAGTAAGATGTGATGTGGATAGCAAACAATGTCTTTAAAGAGTCTGCAATTCCCTGTAGATCTTAAAACACACTTTTTGAACCTCTAAGCTTTGTTAATCATAAGAGAACCAAAAGCATCTAGCTTATACAGTACATCCCAAAGCATCAACTTCTGAGATGGCCCTGCCACGTATCTATCAAACAGTCCTGATGTAACCTTTGGTGCATCTTCATCTTCACTTCTTTCATTTGTACATGAATCTCAGTTTCCTCTCCTCTCTTGCCAGGTCCCTTCGCTGGGACTCCTCAAGCATATGTGAAAGCAGGTGTTCTGTCTGGTAAATTGAATCCTTCATTGCACGTCTTAACCACGACATCAGCGCACAGGTGATGCACGCTCGCAGGTTCCCATGGCTGATGTTTGTGACCGTGAGCGTTGGTGCCAGAGGCCCTCGGGGGTGTTGGCTATGGTGAAGCGTTCGTGAAAATAAAGCAGCGACCTCCCTGAGGACCGCTGTGCGCGGCACGCAACACATGGTCACATGATTCCTAAGAATGATTCGCAAAGAAGCTTTGTTGCTAAAATCTACACCCACACTCTTAAAAGTGTGAAATAAACCAACAGCAACATTTTATCCGTGCACAACAGAAATCACCTCTGCACAGCCCATTAAATCGAGGAATGCATTATCCCTTTAAACCCTTTACTGTGTGCATTTCTGTCTTAGTTGGAGGTCGAAAATTTAAATGTCCGACTAGTTAGAGCTGACTGAGGCGTTTGTGTCAGTGAGTTCAAATAATCCCGAGCACATCAACGGCACTTCAATGAGTCCACATCCAATGTGACTCCTCACAAATGACAACAGAAGCTTGTGATTTGAGCAAATATGCTGCGGCTGCCAACTTACAAAGGCAGAGAGCTGTTTGCGCTTCAGTGGGGATAAAAGAAAGAGTGTGTGATGGAGAGAGGTGTGTGTGTTTGAGGGGGATCTTTGTTGTGATTGGAGGTGAGTAAAGTAAAGGGGAAAGCTTCTCATTACACACACACATAGAATGACAGAACAAACGATAGACAGATAGATAGATAGACAGACAGATAGATAGATAGATAGATAGATAGATAGATAGATAGATAGATAGATAGATAGATAGATAGTTAGATAGACAGACAGACAGACAGATAGATAGATAGATAGATAGATAGATAGATATATAGATAGATAGATAGATAGATAGATAGATAGATAGATAGATAGATAGATAGATAGATAGACAGACTAGATAGATAGATAGATAGATAGATAGATAGATAGATATATATATATATAGATAGATAGATAGACAGATAGATAGATAGATAGATAGATAGATAGATAGATAGAGTAGATAGATAGACAGACAGATAGATAGATAGATAGATAGATAGATAGATAGATACAGTAGATAGATAGATAGACAGACAGATAGATAGATAGATAGATAGATAGACAGATAGATAGATAGATAGGATAGACAGATAGATAGATAGATAGATAGATAGATAGATAGATAGATAGATAGATAGATAGATAGATAGATAGATAGATAGATAGATAGAACTACAGAACCATAGATAGATAGATGGATGGATGGATGGATGGAAGAACAACTGTCTCTGTCCCTCTATATATTGTTCAAGCCATCCATCCATCATAAAGGAGGCTGGAAGCTGTCTAAACTTTCTCAGCTGACTAAGTGCTGAGTTCAGTGTCGTTACAAATATAACTCGGCCTCTATTTTTATCATCAGAGTGTTGGGATCATCGGGGGTCTCACATTTCTGCTGCAGATGTAACGGTACATCCTATAAAGCGTGTTCACTTCTATAGCCGCACATCTCTGCGGAGATTCGTCAAATTCCCCCTCCTCCTGACACTCTGGGCACCTCCGACGCTCGCTATGCTAATGCCACCAACGGGCTCCCCCTCGCACAGCCCTGTTAAAACACCACAAAGACAGCCATTTAGACTTAAAAGACACACATAAACAAGAAAGGAAAGGAGAAATATAAAAGAAGGGGGCAAAAAATGAAAGTAGATGAAAAAGGAGGAAGGGGAAGGGAAAATAAAAAGAGCACACGGTGCTCCGGGGGGAAGGGTGGGGTTCGGCTGGCTGGGCGAGAGGAGAGGAAGTCAATTATGCATTCTGAACCCTGGTCGATGTAGCCTCCGGGGACCTGGCTGCACACCTCAGGATCAGTAAATAATTGACAGATAATATTAATTGGCTGTGGATTAGTGAGCAAGTAGAGTATCGTGGCATTAATATTTGATCAGAAGATGATAGCGACTCCTGGCAGGGGCTGGGAGGGGCAGCTGGGCCTGCTTTGCTGATTAGGGCCCTGTAAAGGGAAGTGAGGTGGAGACAGACCCCGTGCCATAGAGACTACACTGCAAAACATGATGATCTTACTCAGTATTTGTGTCTTGTTTTACTGTACAAATATCTAAGCATTCTTAAATCAAGATTGCAAAATTACTTAAGATAAGAACTCTTGTTTACTGAAAAATTCATCAAAAGTTTATGCTTAAAACAGGATACTATCTGCCATTTGGGTCAAAAAAGTAAATTTAAAACAAAATGATTTTTTTCTGACCCCATTTACAGATACATTTTCTTTTTTAATAAAGCACTTAATTTTAATTTTGATTGTTTCATAATAGATTAACTCTACACATTTATTAAATTGAACTGAATCAACACTGAACTGAGTTGAAAGCTGCTTTAAAGCACAGTTTGACTTTTTTTTCCTCACATTTGATAAAGTTGTCATTGATTATCTTTCTGACTGATTCTTCATTGAGTTTTTCATTGATTATTTATACTATCATTAGTGTGCTAGTGATCTGAAAACAAGACTAAATATAGTCATTTTGCTTCTCCAGTAAATGTATCTTGATTTAAGAATGTTTAGATATTTGTATTGGAAAACAAAACCAAAATAATGAGTAATAGAACCATTCAGAATCACAGGGATGGAGAAACAGCGCTGAGCATTAGACCAGCTCACCTCCCACTGGCAGCAAATTGCCGGCTGGATGATTTGAGACATAGAAAAAGATATCAGACTGACTTTCAAACTACTTCTGCTTGTAGTTTCGGTGAGACTGAAGGAGGAGCGACGGCCCAAAACGTGCGTGAAAGAGACAGTGAGACTAGTGGAAGCCTTCCAGCACACGGACGGACGGCCAGCCGCTGAACTCCTGAAGGCTAATTAAAGCACTGGAAGGAGTGTGTCTGTGACAACACAATGAGGAAATAGCTTGGAGGGGGTGGGAGACAGTCACAACAATACCCAGCTCTCCTTGCATCTACCATATGCTGTCATTTGTTCAGTCAAATCCCTTGAAAGTGACGGAGATACCAGGCGGTTGGTGTGTACGAAGGACGTTTCCTCTGCGGTTTCGCAGATCTAACGCTCCCCTGGGCATTTCACGCAAAGGTTTAAAGATGTCAGCTCTATGACGATCACATCACCCTTTTTAGGCCCGGGCGAATATGCATAAAAATGCATATTAAGCGTGCATGTGTGTCAGCCATCCAAACAAATAAATGTTTTTTCAGTCATGCATATAGAGACTTACAGTACCAGTCAAAAGGTTTTTATGTTTTTGAAAGAGTCTCTTCTGCTCACCAAGACTGCATTTACTTGATGTAAAAATATGGCGAAAACAGTAATATTGTGAAATATTGATACAACTTAAAAACACTGTATTTCAATATATTTAAAAAAAAAATGTAATTTATTCCTGAATTTTCAGTGTCACACGGTACTTCAGAAATCATTCTAAATATCAAAATTATGCTAAGTTGGTGCTCAATAATTAGTAGTACTCAATTATTATTAATAATAATGATTTATAAAATGAGTAATAATAATCATTATTTTCATGGATTTGATAGGATTCTTTGATGAATAAAAGTTTAAAAGAACAGCATTTATTTAAAACCTTTTATTTATTAGAATTTTTTTTCTAACACTATAAATGTATTTACTGCCACTTTTGAATTTAATGCATTCTTTCGAAATAAATGTATTATTATTATTATATTTTTTATTTTATTTTACCTACCCCAAAGTTATTATGGATTCCACAAAAAAATATGAAGTAGCACAACTTTTTTCAACATTGACAATAATAAGAAATGTTTCTTGAGCAGCAAATCAGCAAATTAGAATGATTTCTGAAGATCATGTGACACTGAAGACTGGAGTAATGATGCTGAAAATACAGCTGCGCATCACAGAAATAAATTACAGTTTACAATATATTACAATAGAAAACAGTTATTTTAATTTACAAAAATATTTAATATTTAAAAATATATATATTTTTACAGCATTCCCTGGGATATGAACCCGTGACCTGGGCATTGCTATGGTGCTATGCTCCACTGTTTGAGCTACAGGAACTGTCTCTTTAATGTGGATTAATGTGAACAAGTAATTTTATTCCGTCCTCTCTGAATCACTAATCCAAGTTGCTCTAACAGTCTCAGGCTTCAGCAGATCTGAACTCTGCGTGACACACGTTGCCTCAGCTGCGTTTCAATTCAAGACATTTAATGGTCTCCTGGATGTCATACGAACTGAGCGACTTTGACATTTATTTGGGACTAAAACACAAAGGAAAACACTTGGAATTATGGGACATGAGCTGGAGTCATGCTTTTAGGAAAGTCAAAAACATGGCCTGAAACCATAATGAGGATATCCCGAGCTTTACGTACACTACATCCATGACTCAAAAGACAATTTAAAGGTATAGTTCACCCCAAATGAAAATTCTCTCATTTACTCACCTTCAAGTTCCAAACCTGTATCTGGTACCAAACAGTCGACAGTAGTCATTGACTTCCATAATATATATTTTTTTCCATACGGTGGATGGCAATGGCTACCGTCGAGTTTTTCGTTCCCGAAATTCTTCAAAATATCTTCTATTGTGCTCAACAGGTGAAAAAAACAAACAGGTTTGGAAGAAGTAGAGAGTGAGTAAATTACAGAATTTTCATTTTCAGGTGAACTGTCCCTTTAAGAAGAGCATAAGTGGTTATTAAATGAAGACGCGTCTGCCCAGTTTGATATTAAACCAGGACGTCCCAAATCTCCGCAGTGAGCCGCGCCAAAGCTGAACAGTCGTCAGTGGCGATTCTAGGCCAAAACCAGAGATGAGCTAAACAGACCGACTCAAAAGTAAGACTTTTCCCCTTTTTCCATGATGTTTCCCTCTCACCCACATCATCATTGTTCATGGCCTTGCATTAATATTCATGCACGTCAACATGCATCAAACTGCTCGTCTACTCTACACAGATGTCTCTCATTGCGATGACACCTCGAGACAGTGTCAATAATCAACAGCTGACGAGCACAGCAGACCCTCCGTGCCAAGCGCTGATCTCCGAACAGCAAATCCAAATCCCAATCAAAGCTCCTGGTTTTGTGACAGATCTGGAAACAGACTTCAATTCCCCTGTCTCACGTTGTCGTTCACAAGCCTCCGCCTCTGTCAAGTGCAGTTGTCAACACAGGAACACATGTTCTATGTTAGGCCGCTGTTTAACAGCGAGAGCATGGTTTGGGAAAGAGCCGAGGCCGTCCGGGACAAAGGCACAGAGGTGGGAATCTGAAGCAGACTGTGTAAGCGCTTTTGGGAAAGTCAAGCCCTGTAATCTCATTGCCTGATTTCATAGAGTTTAACCAGTCATTCTACTGAAAAGAGGCTGCTGTGTTAATCCTGGACTGGGGCACCAGATTTTTAGATCTGCGATGGGAAACAAGAAACAAAGCACACATTTAGAAACAAGTGGGAGCATCAGTAAGTTTTGCTCAGTTTCAAGTTTACTCTTGGTATGGACATCTCCCTTATTTGATCTGATTACTATGGAAGCTTACTTCAATACAATACAAAATAATAATAATAATGATAATAATTTAAAGGTATAATTGCAATTTTTTATTTTTGCCAGTTTATAGCTCACAATTCAGATGTTATATCTTGCAGTTCTGTGCTTCTGTCTCACAATTTTCTCAGAATCTGAACTGAGAGATAAAAATGGGAAAAAACTCCAAATTGTGAGATAAACCATCGCAATTAAAAAAAACATTTTTTATTCCATGGATGAAATAAGCTTCCATATTTATAACTGGACAGCACTAAACGATGAGCAATGGTTCAATAAAACCACATTCAGGTTTTATGATTTGTAAGATATGCACACTACAAAAAAATAAATAAAAATAAAATAAAATAAAAATAAAAGTAAATATATGAATGAATGAATAAAAAAATAAAATAAAATAAAATAAATAAAAAAGCATTTAGGTGTATTTTTGTTTTGTTTTCCAGTTAAAGGTCTACCTAAAAGTCTTTATAACAAGATGAGCAACACCATAAAATATTTAAAAAAAAAAAAAAAAAAAAAAAAAATTGCACAGACTGGAAACATATTTTGCCTTTTATCCCACTTTTTTAAACTTGTTTATTCTTAAAGCCAGAACACTCATAAGATATAATCTTTGAAAACAAATCAAAATATTTTATTCAGTGTTTCTGCACGAGAAAAACTGTTGTTTTCAAGGATTTCTAAATTAAATTAAAAAAGCCCTATTAATTAAAATCATACTAAGCAGTCGTTAATGCAGGTACTGCATTTAAATGAGCGTTGCTTGAAACATCATGTTTGAAGTGGGATGAAAAGTACATTTGGGATCAACGCTTTGTCTGTGGAAATTTGTGTGCTTTATCAACATGCACAGTGACTAATGTATAGTTATAAAATCGGTGTCCCTCAAAATCACACGAGACGCTTCAACAGATGTTAAAACAAGAAATAAAAGGGCCTATTTGATATTAACCAGTACAGCATTTCTGATATGTAGAATCATTTTCCATAACAAGCTTCATCAAAGATCTTTCCCTTCACTAAATATCCAGACAGCTGCAAAACTTTCGGTAAATCCTCCTGCTATTTTCCAAGGCCACAGCCGAAGAGACGACAGACCCATCAGTCTGTGCACAAAAAACCCTGAATATAAATGAAAGAAACAAAAACATATTAAACTGTCTTAATGAGAAAAGCTAAATGAAGGGAACGGCTCTTTAGAATAACACACTTTGAACACTTCATACAGCAGCGTCCACCATTAGTGTTCAGGAGTGGAGGACTGACAGCTCATTTCTCTGGAAGCTATGCTTTAACAATGTCAGTGATTAATACAGAAAGCCCATTCTCTGAAATGGCTCTTTAAAGTCTCAGTTTCCTCTATAATATAACTTACTGCCAAGGATCATTATGAGTCATTTCGGAGCCACTAGAACCGGTTTGAAGTAAACATCATTAGGAAAACGTCTCCACAAGTCTGATTACAGTACATCCTTCGATTAAAAGAGGGAGATAGAACTTGCTCTAAGTGGAGATTTAGTTATGGACGTAATTACGACAAGCACACAAATATACAGATGCAATAAAATAATAGGATGCATGAAAAATAAAGACATAACAATGGGATGGTGAATTAGATGGTTGTTTAAATAAAAAGGACTGTTCTTTCCCTAGAGGATGAAGAAATACCCAAATCTTTCTGCTTTTAGTTAATGGAAACCCATGATACATGAGTCAACAGCGCAAAACTCACTGTACCGCAGGAACCCACTTAAAACAAACAAAGTGCAAAAAACTTAAAAAAAGGAAGATGTTACTTTCACCTTTATCAGTTCGTCATTTGTTTTTTTATTTTTTTTGCACTGCATGTGGAGCGGGAAGGAAGGGTCTGTATCCTCCTCGAGCCCATGGATACTAGAAGGGATGTGATCTTGATCCGGCTTTATCCTCTGAGCGGGAGGAGGTGAGGCCGGCCAAAGTCCAAACTCCACAAATTGAGACAACCAGATGACATCTCTGATCCGTCCACGGGACACCACGACCGGAGGGACTGTGTGAACCTGCAAGCACAACAAAGTTTGTTTCAGTTTCCAGATTTCTTGCAGCTAATGACACATTTTCACAGGTCTGAGTGGTTGGAAGGTCAAAATAGACTAGTGAGGAATTATTTGTGAACAAAACCTCCTATTTGAACTGAACGATTCAGTTGAACTGATTCACAAAGTTTTAATAAGACACTTGACTGTAAGGGAAAACTATTTGGAAGTGACCTAGCTGACAAAAAAAGACACCATGAAAGCAATTAAATATAATTAAAAACGCTAATTCATGAAACAACAAAGAACACTGCAGTATGTATAGCATAGTATTTAAATACATGAAAATAAATAAATAAATAAATAAATAAATATACAATCAATCAATCAAACGTATTAAATGCCACACAATGTCTGGGAACACTTTTTCTTTTTCTTTGAATTGGCACTTTTTATCATTGGACACTCCAAAATAAATAAATAAATAAATAAATAAATAAATAAATAAATAAATAAATAAATAAATAAACAAATTAAAATAAATAAACAAATTAAATTAAATTAAATTAAATTAAATTAAATTAAATTAAATTAAATTAAATTAAATACATAAAAATTTAATTAAATTATAAAAAATAAAGTAAATTAAATTATAAAAATAAATTAAATTAAATATATATTTTTTAAAAATTTAGAATGTGTTTGAATTGCAGTTAACATTTAACATAAACTAATTAACAATGTAATGCAAATTTGTCAGTCACAAATAAATGAAACATTTAAACTAATTGAATATGGCTTGTTCTGACAGCTAGCCATTTTTTTCCATTCGTACCTTAATTGTTTTTTACAATGAACACATTTATGCAGATTCAAACAGGTAATATGAGTGCAGAAATTTTAACTCTTTCTTTGCTTTATTCATGCATGCTGACAAGTATGCATTACATTTTTATATAATGCATCACAAGTTTATTTGGCTGTTTATGTTAAATCTGTGTCCCAATGGATGGGAATTTTAAACTTTAATCTAGGCCCAAATAATTTTTGAATGCAATAAATTATCGAATGATCATCTCAGTCTACATTCTTCAAACCGAAACATCACATCACACAATGGTGTTCTTGTTAGCAACAGATGGGCAAAATCCAGCATTGTAAAAATCTAGCAGACACTGATTGAACTGAAGTCCGTGGGACATCTTCATGAGCGTCTGGAGGATGCTGTCCACACGTGTGCTTTGAGTGCCTGTTTTTCTGTACACACTGCATCCTGTGCCTCTGTGTGTTGCACTACATGCTCCCAATGCGCTGGTTTCCAAGCAACCCATGTAACACGGGGAGCGTCGGCTGTTGGCATCTCTGAACTGTGTGGAAACTGTAGGATGAAGAGAAAAAGGAGATGATTAAGCTGACTGTGAAAACTCAAACATGCAGCTGGCCGATGCAGTACATCGCTTACTTTCCATTGCACAGAGTACTGGACTTTGTTAAAAACAAGCTAAACATTGCACATGGTGTGTCCCAAGCCATCTCTTTAGACACAAGCAGACTGGAGCCGACAAGCCAGCACCGTGTCAATCACACCAGAGGATGATCTCTCGGCTTGTTTTCTTCCTGCTCTGATCCTCAGGGAGTTTGCACTAACCAGCATGGCCCTGGGCTTCCTTTCAGGGGCTGAGGGCCTGGAGTGCTGCTGCTGTTTTGCAACAGAGACCATACAAAACCATACAGAGCTGGACCGAATTACCAAGTCAACACTGAAGAGTGCTTCTGTTTGGAGTATGGCTCCAAATCTGGGATTCTGCAGCTCAATCCAATTAACTGTGGTGTGGCGAGGACTAATTTAAAAACAAACGCATGCGAAACAAGAGCAAACAAATACTAAACTGAGGGGAAAGATATAGAAAGACAAACTGTTAATATGCAGAAACATTTCATTAAAGCAATATTCTATGTTAAGTGCAATAAAGCTCAATGAGCAGCAGCTGTCGATCATGAAAAATTTATTTGAACTCATAAATGTAAATGCTAAAACAAAAATAATTATTTATGTTTTTAAATGTTCCAGTGCAATCGGCCTGCAGGCTCTGGTTTAGTTTTGTAAGTGTGTTACTGAATCAACAACACGTCTCAGATTCCATTGACAGAACTGAAGTATTTAACCCAGAATATTGCTTTAAAGCAGAGATCAGCCCCTTAAACAGTCATGTTACAGCATTGGCTGCAACGGCAGGCTAAATCTCAGCAGACAGAGCAACACTTGGAGCTAATTAACCCATTAGACTCAAACATGTTTCCAACATGCACTTGAGATCAGTTCCTATCAGAGTTTGCCAGCGGAGAGGCCCTTTGAAACAGAGCCTCTCAACTCTTCTGAAGAGCGTCCCAGACAGTTCCTTTGGTATTTTCTAATAAAAAACAGCAACGTTTCCTCCACATAAACGTCTGTTTGTAAACCACCAGGTTCCCACTTCTTCCTGGTGGTCATTTAAATGAGAGGGTGACCTAAAAAAGAGCCGGCGTGACTCATGAAGACGTGGGAGAGGAACGCATGACTAAGATGACTGAACAATATCAACCACAGATGAAAGTGTCTCGGTGTTTTATTCATTACCTAAAGCAGACTCCAGCCTGGAACGGACCCAACCAAACACCTCCGGAGTGAAAAGTCACAAACCACGCAACAGATCTGAGTTTTAAGAGCTTTACTTAATTGCACTAAAATTACAGAATGTGAGAAATAAGACAACAGAAATGCAATAAAAATAAGGCTCGGTTCAGCCAAAAACCTTTCACTCACCCTCATGTTGGTCCAAAGCATTTTGAAGGATGTTCACGCTGCTCTTTTCCATGCAATAAAAGCCTGGACTGATCAATGGCTGACAAGCTGCTAAAGTGACAAAAAAAAAAGTTCTGAATATGCGGTAGCACATAAAATTTGAAAGTCACAGTGAAGTGGAAGATTCAGTGAATAAAAACTTACATTTCAGTCTTCTTCCACACATAAAACTATATATGATGACTTTAGAAGACTTTGAATATAGCACATACACGGTAAAAAATATTAGATTATTAGATTACATTTGACAAGAAAACAATTTCAGTCTTTCTGTTATAAAATTTCATGGTTAATTCAATGTATTGCCCTTTTTTTGTGAAAATTACTAGTGAAAATGACACTTTTTCAGTGTTGTCATATGGATATGTCATTATGGAGTATATTAGACCATATAGTCATTCTGCACTAAATAAATAAATAAACTTCTGAAGTAAAATAATTTGAGATATTATATCTTATTTTCTGCAAAAGCAATCAAAATTGTGATTATTTGCTTAAAACAAGAAAAAGCTGCAGATGGGATAATAAAGATAATCTTGTTTTCACTTTGAATTAAGTTTATTTTTCTTGATATTTTTTCATTTTTTAAAGCATTAACTCAGTAAACTGATATTTTTATTTTTTAAAGCACTAATTGACTTAACTTTCTTGTTTTAAAGCATAAAGTCACTTAACTTACTTCATATCTTAAGTAATTTTCCTTCCCACATAAGTGTATCTTGATTTAAGAATATGTAAATATTTGTACTGGAAAACAAGACAAAAATATAACACAGTTTTGCGCTCCATATAATAAATGAGGATTATGAACAAAATACAGTTGAGCACATGATGAACACTGGTTTTGGGGTGAACTACTTCTTCAAGAGGCATGCATGGCCCTTTTTCTGCAGATGCTCTAAAGATCCTGACGGTAGTTTTGTTTGTAAGACTATTCAGGTCAGTCTTGCCACAGGCGCCCCCTTGGGCCTCACTAAACCGTGCTACATCAGGTGGCTAGGTGCACAGTTTTTCGGAGGTACCTGTACTGAACATGCCAGTTTCTATAAATGTTTGCAAGAGAAAAAAAACCTGACAGGTAAAAAGGGCTTTTGATGGGATAAGGAGGACAGTGAGAAAGGGAGACAGGTGTGCGTATGTGAACTGTGGTGCCAGGCCCCTGGTCACAATCACACAGATTTGCATTCCACTCTAACAGGATATTGCCCAAAGTCCCCCTGAGGAGCTTAACCGTCGTGTTGGACCTTAACTCCCAGTGTGCACTACATCGCTCAAACACACACACACACACACACACACACACACACACACACACACACACACACACACACACACACACACACACACACACACACACACACACAAACAGACACTTTTTCTCTCTCTCCCTCCCTTTTCTTTCTCACAGCTTAATCCCCTCTGTCTCCTTTCTTTCTTTTAGCTCTTTCAGTTTAACTCTCACACTCTTCATCATCTCAGCCCTCCACTCGTCTTCTCATGGTCCCCTCAAACATTTAATTAGCTTATTGTCATACATCACTGCTCTTACGGTTCATTTTAAAGCAGACACAAACACGAAAGTTAAATATAAGTATAGAACCTTTTGTAAGTTGTATGTGTTTTGACGTACATTCTCAGAAAAAAGGATACAAAAGTTGTCTCTGGTGTGGTACCCTTTCGAAAGATACTAATATGTACATTTAAGGTACAAGTATGTAACTATAAGGGTAAATAAGGTACAAAAGTGTACCCTTTGAAAAGTTACCACCCCAGTGACAACTATGCAATTGCAAAAATATAGTTTGTTTATATTTTTCAAGTAGTCCTGTGTACGTTTATGACCTGCATGTTTTTGCATGCTATATAATGGTACACTTGCTATCAACTATATTTGCATTTCTAGAAGGAAACAGCAGTGCATGCAAAGCAGCAAAATAAATATGCTAAGGTAATGTAATACTACAGGCTTTGAGCAAATTATCACAACAATATGGGATATGAGATAAAATGGCGTGCACTATTTGTTTTTAATCTATCAATAATGCCTCCAAATACCTGTATTTAATTCCAAATGTTAAAATATAATTTAGTCAAAATATACCTATTGTGTTTGCATGCATATGAATGCAACACTCGTTGTGAGCACACCTATAGATTTAGGTAAGTTTAGGGAAACAAGATCAATCACAATTCAGTATGAAATCTGATAGGAAAATATTATATGCAAATAATATAATGACAACATCACTGTCAGTTCAACATTCTATCACTGTAAATCTATGGGATATTTCCAAAATTAAATCTTAATTTTTTTTTCTTTCATAAAAACTTTGAAAATTATGTATAAAGTTGACCAAAAACAGACAGCACAGACTGAAATGATATACAATACACAGGTTTAATCTGCATATCAAGCAATTCGGGCTCAGTTAATTAGGTTTAGAACCAGTTTAGCAAACATTTCTAAGGAATATTAGTATAGCGCTAATATTGTTTTATATACTCAATTATAACTAGTATTAAAAGTTTAATAATAGCTATTAAGTTAATAAAAAAGACTGTTGCATTAATGCAAGCAACTAGGGCGAATAGAGTAAAAAAAGACAAAAAGAAAAAGAAACTAATAGATATTATCTTATTTCCCTAGTTGATTGATAACATACAAAATTGCAAAATACAAAGCATTTTTCTGTATTACAAGTTTTCTAAAATGTTGTTTAAATATGTAAATGATGCACTATCTAATTAATAGTGCACTTATTTGCAAGTCCAATAAAATAAACACTTAAAAGTGTAATTTGGATGTTTTCTTTCCATGGAAAAAACATTGTTTTTGCCTGTAGTGTCTTGCCTAAGTTTTATCAAACCCAATATGGACATTAAAAGAGGAAAAACAATACACATGCCATAAGGGCCACATTCAGCCTTCCGTCATGAAGGAAACGTGATTCAGAGGCTGCAGTCAAGGTTTTTACGAGTTTTAATTCTACGTATATACCACCTCCCCTGCCACAAACCAGCCCCCACGCAGTTAGTTGAGAAACAAAAACTCTCTCTGTCCTATTCTCACACACACACTAACACACAAACTCACTCTGTCTTTGTCTCAAACACATACACACCCACAACCCGCCCTCTCCCAGAGCATCTGGTCTTGGGTAGGGCAGCATATGTTTTAATTTTGATTGACTCACCTGTCACCACCTATACTGCCCTCCTCATTGTTACCCGTCCCCCCCCCCCCCAAACCCCCTCCCCACACACACGTCCCCCCTTTTCTACTCCCCGTAAAATACCTCTCCAATCCCCCCATCTTGCCAAACGCAGACCATTAACCATTTCCTACGAGCTGCTGGTAAGAGGAAGGAAACAGCATGCAAGGCTTTCACACAACACGCGGCGCTAGGAAAGTTCTGCGCCCTTGAAGTCCAGCGAGCCGGGGTAAAAGTCATGCTAATTGACGGGTGAGTTTAATTCAAATGAGCCCGTAACTAAAATCGGACTAGAAAGAGAGTGGGGCGACCTGCGATAGGGCGAAACTTTCGAAACCTTTCAATCGGCCCTGGCGTCAAACCACTTTGATGTGCTCGACGCTTTTCATCAGTTTCCTCTCCGCGTATGAAAAAGCCATTTCAAGTACAAAGGCTCGTGAGCACATTTGTAATTTGTCTCCTCTTTCGAGAACAAATGGACGTGGCAAAAACCATTTTCCCTTGTTCTGAGAGAGATCTGAATGAAAGTGCATATGAAAGGTGCGAGGCAGGAGAGAGCAGCGGTGAGGACGGACGGAAAGGGGGGCATGATCTCGGCCGGATTTTTCACTCAAGTCAAACCCGATGGAAACCCTCGTACACGGGCTCTCAGAGACAGACGGACATAAATGAGGAGGATAGAGAGGTGAAAAACAAGGGGCAAATGAGAATAAAGATCCAAATCCTCCACTGTGAAAACTGTGGCACCAGAGAAGTGTATGCACGCCTTGTTTGGCTAATAACCTGTAGTCTTGTAAAATGTGAATGAAGGTGTCCTCGGAGCTTATAATTTCACACCCATGAGACAGGGAAGATGAGTGTGAATTGAAGCAGGACAGCTCCATGTTGGCGGTTCCCCAGGCCGTCACCACCAGAGCAGAGAAGCCAAGACCACTAACTCCTGGAATAAAAAAAGAGGTTTGGATCAGTCATCAAACCCACACTGAGAGATGCAAGGGTCACAAATACTTACCATAAACCATGCACTTATTTCATTCAGAGGCCCCAATGTAACAAATGTATTTACTTGAAGCTACAGAAATCAATCCCACATGCACTTACAGTGTATACTTGCTTTTTAAATAATTTTTAATTAATTTGATACTTTCAAATATAATACTCTGGCTAAAAATTGAACTAATAGATATCATAACACACCAAGATTTCTTAAATGTTATATTTAAATATGCAAATGATGCATTAATCTGAACTATCTGAAGAAATTGAATGTCTTTAGAAATAAAATGTATAAAATCAAGAAAATGCTATAAGAACAAACCCCTCTGTAAAAAAAAAAAAATTGCAGCTGCTAAAGTGAAGATTTCTCTATCGCTTCTTTTTAAGAAAACTGATTGAAGTTATATATTGTAATTAAAATCTACAGATAAAATGCAATTAAATAAAAACTTAAATGTGTATTATCCTTTCCACTAGTGAAACACCACTTTATGAAAGGCCAAATAGCCTAAAATCACAAATTGACTACTACATGAAAAAAAAACCTGCATTTTTGCCTGTAGCATGTTGCCTTCAAGTTCAATACTGTCCATTCTGGAGATTATCCCTTGAAATCAACACAAAAAGTCTCCAGATTATGTCAAGGCCTCCATTTCTATGACATCGTTCATCTTTAAAGCTGTATTTTCATCAATGTTTCCCAGATTCATATGCTGAAACAACTATAAACAATGCTTAGATTGATTTCCCAGAAACGTTGCTCTGTTTGTTTGAACATCTTACACAGCAAACTGCCTCAACCAATGGCATGTTCGATGGAAACCTGTCTGAAAACAGCCATTATTTTTTAAAATTACATATATCTTCAACACAATTTTTTAAAGAGGGGCAGTATGAGTGTGTGCACACTGAATTGCTGAGGTAGCTTTAACGATCATCGTCTCCCTAATGATTAAAAAAAAGTCTTTCCATCAATATCTAAATCTGCATTTTTGAACCATATCCCCCCCCAAAAGAAAACTTCAATATCTTTTTGATCTTGCTCTGTTTTAATTGTGCCCCTGTATAAAAGGTATAAACAGACAGCTTTCGCTCTACACGTTAATGGGTATTTGCAGGAGAGAGGGGAGTGTGTGATGGGATGTGTGTGTGCTGCTCCTCACCGCGGCAACCAGAGCTCTCGGAGGAGAACACTGCTGTAATTATAAAAGGAACAAAGCACTGGAGACTAAAAACACATGAAAGGAAAAGAAAACATACAAGCCAATCAAGGAGCTCACAAACACGCACACCGATGCACACACACACTCTTAGCTCTGTGTTTTGTCCAGCAAAGTTACATTACAAGCTTGCAATGATGATTTATCAATCGCAACATTGCATTCAGACACCACCAGATACATTTCTATATTTAAAATACATTAGAACAAACCCTAACTGATTGATCTAGTACACGCATCACACAAGAACGACCATACAGCCCTCTTAAACTGTCTTTTCCTAGAGGAAACGATAAAACCCTAAAAGCAGGAAGGAAGTCATGAAAGGAACAGGTCTGGATAAGGTGGGGTCACTATGACACACACATACATACACACACACTGGTTTTAGTGAGAGATTCAATGAACAGCTACCTGGGTGTTTGCAGCCATATTACCTGCCCATTTTAAACACTGTTTATTCAAAAAATTTAATTCTGTCATCGTTTTCTGACCCACCTGCAATTACAAACTTTATTTCTACTGTGGAAAATACAAAACAAGATATTTTGAACAAATTTGTTCAACAATGAAAGTCACTAGGTGGTCCAGTCGTGGCCAAGTTGTGACCTAGTGGTTAGAGAGTTTGACTCCTAACCCTAAGGTTGTGGGTTCGAGTCTCTGGCCGGCAATACCACGACTGAGGTGCCCTTGAGCAAGGCACTGAACCCCCAACTGCTCCCCGGGTGCTGCAGCATAAATGGCTGCCCACTGCTCCGGGTGTGTGTTCACGGTGTGTGTGTTCACTGCTGTGTGTGTGCACTTTGGATGGGTTAAATGCAGAGCACGAATTCTGAGTATGGGTCACCATATTTGGCTGTATGTCACATCACAGGGTCTTTTGGACACCAATGTTTTTCAAAATATCTTCTTTTGAGTTTTGCAGAAGAAAGACACAAGGGAGAATAAAAGAATGTTCTCTATCTAAAAAAAAGGAAAAAAAGCCTTTTAAATATTATTATTATTATTAATAATAATAATTTTATTAATAATAATAATAATAACAATAAGTTGAAAACGAACCAGAAATTAGCAGAATTGACCAATTGTGTAACTGTTTTGATCCTAACATACTGAGATTGGTTAAACTATGACAATTTTAATTTCACTATATTCAAATTTATATAATTAATATTTTGTTAAAGCTGTATTGTTTTGTACATTTGCATGTTTAAAACAGTGAAAAAGATGGGCCGTTTCCCCATCTATTTATATTTAATTGGTTTATTTTAGCTGTTTTTTTTTTGTAGTTGTACATAATGTACAATCTCCATGCATTTATTTAAATACTTTGCTTTAGCTATTAATTTTTATTTATTGTTTTACATTTTTTTTAATGTTATTTATTTTTTTGTAGGAAAGTGTATATGTATATTTTTTTTGCACTGTACACACCTAAAAAAAAAAAAAAAAATTAATTAAGAAGAAGGGGGGGGTTTTTTTCTACGCGCAATTTTGTATGTGTAGATATATCACGTGTATGGTATAGGGGGTGTTTTGTGTCTTTACCAGCTAAGTTATGACTCCCTTGATGTTTTACAAGTGACATTTGGGTGTTGTGTGTTTGTGGGGGTTTCTGGAACGTTATATTCAAAGAACACTAAAACTGTTTTAAGTGTGCAAGATACAGGCATTGGGGGAAAACAGACTCTTAAGTTCATAGTTTGACTTTGGCCAGATCGTCTGTGTGCTTTAAGTTTAATCAAATGCTTTAAAGCCGAGAAAAAAACAAACCACATCAGCAGTTTCCTCACCTATCTGTGCTGCATGTACAGTGATGCCCTCAGCAGTCATGCATGTCTTCGTCTTCACAACATGTCATCTGTCAGTCATCCTCGTACAGCCGAGAGGCACAAAGAAAACTCAATCAGCCGCGGGAGCCTCTTTTTGTCTGCCAATTCTGGAACTTTCATGCTCCTTATTTGTCAGGTCAAAGGTTAAATTGCTGACCCTCCCTCTCCACCCCTCTGCGGCGAAAGCTCTATCTACAGAATCCCCATATTTACATGGATTAGACTTCTTTCACGCTGAAGAAAGAAATCTGGTTCATAGTCAAAGCCCGAGAAGCGGCCCACATCGCCGGAGTGGCCACGTTATTCACCGCCGGACAATGACCATATTGTGGGGATCTGGGGGGTGGAGGGAAGCGCCCCGCTTTTGGCCCGAGCTGGAGCGGAGAAGCCTCCCCCTCCAACCCCCTTCCCTTTTCATCCACGTAAAGTCCTGCGCTTGTGCCACTAGGCTCACAGGGGCAAAACCCCATCCGCTCTCCTGACAAGAGCAAACAAAGCCTGCCCACTGTGAACTAGATGAAGATGTCAAAAGCTTTTAGGCTGGTGGGTGGAAGGGGGGTGGTTGGGTGGTAAGACAAGGTTTAAACCAACAAAACAAGAGAAAAGGCCCTTTTCGCTCCCATGGATAAATCCCACTAAGTCTACGTTTCCACATCAGCTTTACTTTCCCCCGACAACAATCCAGCGACTCAATAAAATGATCAAGAACAAATAAGCAAAGCCTCCAAGAAGATGGGGCCACTGGTTTAGCAAATAGACCATGCCAAGCTAATCAGAGGAGAACAGAGGAGCTGATACCATATACACAACTTTACCATCCTCATCTAATCCTCCGTGACGTCCTGCAACTTCTGCAGGAGGCCGAACTGGGGTCAAGCTTCTGGAAGATGCTTTCTGCAAAAAGACGGCAAAAAAGAGCATATCATGTCAATATAACGCTCCTAGATAACTTGTTTACTCGCTTTATGTGTAACCACACAGACACACACACGCACAGCCGCTTTCACACTCTGCTTCTCCAGTGGTGTTGAGAGCTGTAAGATGTTAATTAGTGTTTCCTCCTGTTCGGCGGTCCAGGGGTCTGAATGAAGAGGTCAACGCTATCTGTGTACCTAAGGCTCAGACAAAGACAGAACACATTGTCTTTGACCAGCCAGCGCTTAGCACTGCTGTCATCAAGGAAAGAGAGGAACGGAGCGGGAGGGCACGGGCACATTTGTGCTCTGGAATATTTTTGCAATTAAACACGGCTCTGTCCATTTTTAGAAAGAAATCCAAAGCGCTCCTCAGAATTTCCTCTCAGCAGAGCTGCCGTTGTAAACGTAGTCACTGGCTGTGATTTTAAAGACAGAATCCTCTTTTTACTGCATGTTAGGACTGGATGTGAGCATTTTATGGATGTCAAAGATCAAAGACTATCCATCTACTTTGGATCCAGTATCCTGGATCTGGATAACAGTGACATTAGCACGCACATGAAGCGTTCTTCTGTAAGTGTTTACTTTTAAACACAGCTTTCTCTTCCAGGCCAAACCAATACTGGGAAGTAGGAAGTATTTAAAGCCTTGTCCCTTTTGAGGACCCACCGTATAAAGCAGACCAGAGTGGAGACTATGGCCCATTCAGATGTTAATACATACACCATTCCACTGACTCTGATTAACTCCATGTGAGTTAATAGTTGCCCTGTTAACAAAGAGTTATCCTCCCATTCAAGTCGGCGGTATGTTTAGGAGGAGAAAAGCAAGGAGAGGGAACTTGTAGTGAACCTTTACAGTACAAGCCCCTTCAGGATATAATACAAGCTCCGTCTCCTCTGGCTAATCCAGCCTGCAGATGCTGGAAAGAAGCTCACTGCTCTTACAGGGACAAATAGTCAGAGAAAGGATGGAGGCAAACAAAAGAAATGTTCTCTTTTCCCCCCGCCGGGTCTAAACTGAGCCAGAGGTTCTCCAAAAAGTGTGGGACAAATCCAAGCAGACAAGCTAAAAGCTTATGTTGCTTTGTAAAGCGCTTTCTGTGTGCCAGTTCCTCCTCATGAATAGTGATTGGATGAACAAACTAAAAGTTCTCAAAGCATTGGCTTTATTTCTGTCTGAGTTTTGGGATATTTAAGTTGAAAAATAATCAATAAGACTCCAGGTGATTATTGATGTTTTAAAGTTCATGGTATACTCACCTCGGTCACATCCATTAATTAATGAACCTTACTTTATACCAATTAAATTAGTATGTTTATCTACAAGAGTTGCATGTTCCCAGCCCAGAAGCCTCACCATTTATTTACCATAAAAATTTTCTCTAATTAATATGCACCCTTTAAGCTAGGTGCTATTAGCTAGTGTCTTTCTGAAACGTTCCCCCAATCATCGGCTGTCTTCCTGATTTTTGGCCCCAGACTGACAGGTTAATATTAGAAGTTGAAGGCAGTCGCGCTCTCGAGCTAATCTATAATCAATTCCAAATGGTGTGACTGTATAATGAGACAGCAGCCGCTAATGGGCATGAGCAGAATGGTCACTATATCCTACATCTAATTGGTTTGGTGTCCCAGCCCTCAGCGTTTAAAACACTAGCTTTTTGAAGTTTGGATGTTTATAATGACTTTCGAGACTCACTTATCGTAATTCTCGCTCCTCGAACTGACTTAAACACGCACCTGAACTATCGCGATACCTGGGGAATGAACCAGAACTTCAAAACTACTTTCGCTTCTAATTAGTCAAAGAATATTAAAAGAGACAATAGCTTTATTTTGATATAAAATAGACTGCATATGAAACTGTCCGTTTTTTTTACGTGCATTAATTATCTACATTTTCATTGTGAACTCTCGTTATGCGTGCAAACCCTTGTATTAGCATACATGCCAATAAAGCTCTGAATATATCAGCTTAATCTTATTTAGACAAATTATTCTTTAATCATGCACTGTGTAAATGCAATCTGTTAAAGCCTAGATTTCAGAACACGAGGAAACCAGTCGCAACAATCTTTGGTCGCAGGATGAGAGAGAGAGAGAGAGAGAGAGAGAGAGAGAGAGAGAGAGAGAGACGACATCCTTTTACACGTCTATTATTTCATGCATTTATACCATTTAAGTCTGCATTATTTTTAAAACTAAGGGGTTGCCTATAAAATAATAATAATAATAATAACATACGCCTACTGTATAAATATTAAATTACATACTAACGTTTCTGATATTTCTCCATTAAGTCAATCAGAATTACATTTTGCATATTTTTCAAAATAGAATGGCTTTTCTCGAGATATAGCCTAAACATAGCTACGAACAACTCTGGCAATAGTCCAGTAGTCTATAAACACTCGTTCCTCTCGTCCATCTTGAACTCAGCATCAGTCTTGTCAGAAGAGCAGTGTCATGATGAGGAAGTTGTTATTGGTTTCCGCCCTCACACCTCATCGGAAGAACCTGATTCAGATAGAAGGTAAAGGGCAAACCTTGAACTCATTAACAGGTTAAAAGAAGGGCCACGAAACAGCACCAACCATCCACTTTTAATTCAGAGCTGAGAGAATGCGCATACAAGACAACCAACAGATGCTCTGTGTGTAAAACAGCATCCTTTTTAGTCAAGCATCGTTTCATTCAGTCTATTTAGTTGTGTTAACCTATAAACAGGTTTATTGGGTTTTCATTTTCGCTTTCAAAATATCTGGTATTTTTATAGTGTCATTTACTAATGTAAAATATATACTGTCGGTATTTTTTCAGCCCAGCTTTCACTGTTCTCTCTGGATAAATGATTAACGATCCGTTCACCGGGAGTGGGTCACTGTTGCTCTATTCGTTCATAGTGAAAGCCCCAAATCTCAGCACAGAATTATCAGTGGTTTGATCAGAGCTGGATAGAATTATCACGGGGAGAGATACAAAGGCGGCAGACAAAACGCGCTCGCTTTCCCTGGTGTTTGAGTACAAACCATATTAAACACCGAGCTCCGGTTATTAGATCTGACTCAAACAGCACTGAGGAATATGAAGCAGGCGTTTATCAAATCAGAGACGTTGTTTGACGAACCAAATAGGTAGGCTAAAGTCTTGGGGGGCTTAGTTTTACTAGGCCTAAATAATTGTATAAAAAAGGGGGAAATAGCCTAGGCTATAAACAGTTTACTAGTTATACTGTGACTTTCAAAAGGGGATTTTAAATTATTAAATGTATTAGGCTAACTGTAAAGGTAGTTTTCAGGACATAATCTGTGGAGGTTCGTCTCACGCAATGCAAATTGTAATTTGGCGTGTAACTAACTAGCTAAATGTCAATTGTTCAGGTTAATTTTGAAAAAAAAAAAAACGTTTTTCTAAAATACTTAAAAACTATTAGTTATTTTTATGATGTAAATCTAATTCTACAAAAAAGTGTCAAAAAAATCATGCTTACGCAAACTGATTCTATTAGTAAGCGCGTGCACAGTGTACTGTTGCTATGGTTACCTCCCTCTAGCGAATTTCGCTACAGGTGAAAATCGCTATGCGCTCTGACTAACTTGTAGTTGTGGCCTACTTGTAGCGTTAACGAAACGTTTGAAAACCCCTGTTGATACATACAAATAGCCTATTTGTTCGTATTTAAAATATATATTTTCTTTTACTAAGACGCCCCCTTTCCTTATTCAAACCTTAAAAGGGGGTCTGATCCTCCGAAATCCCCTATAATTCGCACACTGTCTGTAAACAACCTACATATAGGCCTATACTCAGAACTGTAGGTGCAGTTTAAGTGTTAGAGGTTATGTGTTTCGTCCTTATCCGCGGTTTTTAGATTTGACGGAATCACGATATTTCGCACACGCCTCACGATATCACGGACTTACATGTTTAATGTATAAGCCAACATTATACTAGACAGAGAGCGCACATTATAAATATGCATGTATTCAATTAAGGGTATTACACGGGATTTCATTTGCATAAGGATTTTGGAGCTTAACATGCCTTTTCATATTTGTGCAATAAAACTTTAATATTAACGCCTGCGCCCTTCCATGCCGTTGGTACTTTTATTAATAGTCTATCTGTCTACATTACTATGGCTATATCTATCATCACAGTTCAGATCAGCTTAATGGGCCCCAATGACTGCCAGGACTGTGGTAAATTGTGACTGGTATATTTGTCACTCTACATAAACAGTAGCTGCACCTGTTTCTCTCATGGCAGAGTTAGTAGCCTATGTATTTTTTTTTTTTTTTGGAAGGGATAGCATTCTATAATTTTTTATTGAGTGAGTAGCCTAAATATTTGGATCAGAGGACAAATGTGTGGCTTTTTTCAGTCAAGTGTTTATACCAGGGATCCCCAGATTCCCACAATAGGACGTTATTGCACACTTGCTGCAAAAAACAAGTTCGCTTGTAGTGTCCTGCTGTTTTCTCTTGCATGTCTGTATTGCTGACAGTTTCCCCCTTCTTATTACTATTGTGTGACGATGGAATTCACGAGAATCATTTGGACAACGTCCCTCGGTGATAGGTCGGTTGCTAGAAAACGATGGGTTAAATTCACTCATATAGGCTAATTTTCCTCTTAAAGCGTTTGAATGGTCTGTATGTTTGAGACAAAACAGCAGTGACTTTTCTTTTTTCAGTGAGCTGAACCTGTGCCATACCCTTCAAGTACATTATATAGCTAATGAGGATCGGTTACATCAACATCATTTACAATTTATGAGCCACATACAATAAACGGCCCATTTTAAAGAATGTTTATTAATTCCTTCGTTCACAGCACTGAATAAAAATACACAGTTACCTACGGTTACACTCCCCAGCAATGTATGTGAAGCTCATGATCTTGTCAAAAAGCCTGGTGTTTGTTTATAAGACACAAGCTGATAATGTGTCAGAGTTAATGCCTTCCCTTAATCTGTTGTGCTGTTTGGAAACACGCTTACATTCAGGTTGTCTTATTGGAGGGCGCAGAGGATTTTTGAAGAATAAACAAGCACCCATGACAATTTTTGAGCAACTAACGAGCTCTTCCCGCAACCTCTCGAAAAAAGGATTTTGGTTTTAACACGACGTACAAGAACATTGATTATGAATTGTACTAATTAAACCCAAACAAAATTCCAATAGTTTTGGCATTTAAAAAATTCACATGTAGCCTAAATATTAAACCTAATACCTAGTGTAAACACAATGCTTAAGCATTTCTATTTTGGCGCCATGCACATTACTTTAAAACCTTTGCACAAAATGTAAAATATTTTGCTCTATTTATTATTTTGCGCATGCTTCGTGTTCAGTGGGCTATAATGCAAATGGGAAGCCGAAAGCAAATACTGTACTAACAAAGCTTGAATGAGCAGCAATATTTGTTATTAAAGCGCCTATTCTGCAAAGCTCTGTTTTTAATTGGGTTAAAGCATTGCTGTGATTATAGTGAAGCATATGGACTCCACAATACAACATATAAAAGCATTAAAAAACATATAAATCCAATTCTCTGCAGAGCATCAATGATATGTTAACTCAAAAATCTATTGATTTTTGCGTCGAACTATCATGCCTATTTTGTTAAAACACGAGTCACGTGGGGGCTGTATGAATTTGTCTCCCTCTGGTTTGTTCCTGAGGTCCGCAGCTCTCTAGGGCTCGAAATTAATACTGTCTCGCCAATTAAGTTCAGAGCGCCAATTAAAAGTGCTTTATGAATTCTTAGAGTAAAAACAAAACCTAAAAAAAAAAAAAATCTAAATGAGCAACTGAAAACGCCAACGCAGAAATGAGTGCAAAAACACTGAAATAAAAAACTGGACTAAAATTTAAAAAGAAAATGACTTGACTATAATATATGCTAAATTTAACCTATTTTGTGCTTCTTTCTGTTTTTTTCCACCCCTTTATTCACTGCGTGGACATCAGAGAAGTGTCTCTCTTTGCGCTGTTAGAATCATCACCTATTATACTGGATGGACTGAATAAGTAAAACAAATATATGGCCTTTTGGGATTTGGAACCAGTGGCTCACAGCAGTCCATATGAGGTACAAAAGAGGACGGCCATTAATAATGGACGATTTGAGATATTCATTGTGAGTGTTTTCCTTAGCTTTCCAAACACTCACCTCATTGAGATGTTTTAAAGAAAGATAATAATAATAATAATAATAATAATAATAATAATAATAATAATAATATATGCAAGCTTTGGGAGTTTGGGGAAATATAATGCTCACAGAACGACATTAAAAATTAAGAAAATATTACACTTATAAATGTGAAAAATATTAATGTGAGCAAAACCACGCACATAAAAGAGATTATTAGTATTGCATCTTCTCAACGTTTGGCAACAATACTATATAGAAGTGCAAGAAGCAGGTTAAATTGATGAAACAGCCGAATTGACTGTGACACTGACGTTAATTGGACTTCTCAGATACTCTTAGATGTACATTCAATACTGTCACAAGAGACTATTCCGTTCTTCTGGATCCTTTGTTTAAGTCCGGGTCCGGGGATCTATTACACCGAGGCGGTTTGTCTGGTAAGCAGATCAAGATAGGTTTGATAGGTTTGAGCCAATGGTAAAAAGAAAGCAAATTATTATTTTCACATTAAGCAATTCATGGCATAAGACATCGACTTACGGTTCCATATTAAAAACTAGGCTTAATTAGAATTAATGAAATCAAGTCACAAATCGGAGCGATTCACGTCTCACTTGAAATGTCCAGTTCGCGAAAGTTTAAATCTCTGTATCGCACTGCACGTCGCTCATATTAAGGCCGATGTTCACTAAAACGAATTAGGCCTATTTAAGCTTTCAAACGCATTAGAGTTATCTATAGAAAAAGAAATGAACAGAAATCCTCGGTCGAAAAATTGTCATTTGATTTGAGAAAGTCTCGAATTACCATCAAATTTCGGTCCAGCTGACATCAAAATCCCTGCAACAATTCGATACAGTGCGTAGGCTACTGCGTATATCAGGACTTCGAACAGCCAATAATCACGAACGGAACGGCGTGACGTCAAAGTCCCGGTAGAAAAGGCGCGTTGGGTTTGCTCACGTTCGGAGAGGGAAGAGCGCAGGGAACCTCACTGTCTTCACTGGATTACACAAACCAAAAGTGTCCTCAACTCCTCCTCCTTCTCAGTTGCTTACAAGCTGATCCTACTGCATGCGGGACGAACAACAACAGCTAATGCTGCAAATGACAGGACAACCACCTCATTTTTAGAACAAGCTTTTGAGTTGATTTTTACCCAAGCTGAAGCCTACTAAAATTGGACATTTTTGGTGTGTGTGTGTGCGTGTGTGATGACAAACTGTCGTGGAGGAGGTGAAGAGACGTGGATGAAGATATAACCACTTGCAGAATCTGAATCGTCATTGTAGTCCTTCCTCCCAGGCATTTCGGGATTATGTTTATTTTTTAATTCTTCTGCGATGCAATAACGGATTTTTTGTGTGTGTCTGAGATCTTGCACTGACAAATGCATGTCCAAAATGTGGTAACTGAAAGTTACTCACGAAGAAATAGGAGGGTCCAGTGTCACACATGTAGAGGGGCTTCAGTAGCTGGTATGTCCTCAAAGCTCCGGAATGCTCTCAGAGGCTAAACCAATCTGTGCTGGGTGCATGTTTTGCGATCTCATACTCTGATGCATTTAAAAGAATCTATCAGAATACGGAGTTGACAGTTCAAATAAACGAATACCGTTTAGACCGATCAGATCCTCCAAACGGGAATTATTTAATGAGAGCCAGAGAGGTCATATGAACTGCACAGGGCTAGAAGTGCGTCTCACGGAAATCTTGGGTTGCAGATCTGACGGAAACACGTGCTATTCGGTCTCATCTGCGGCAACGATGCTTTTCCACGGTCTGCCTGGAGGCGAGATGCATGGTGTTATGGAAGAAATGGAGCGGAGAGGAAAGAGCGATTCGGCGACTATCAGCTCGGCCATAGATATGGGGGAAACAGAGACGGTAGGAGAAAGCCATGCCTCTCGCTCCAGGCGCTTGCTTGGAAATCCTAACAGCCTATATTAACTGAACCGTTATTCCAACAGCGCAATAGAGGCCCAAAGATGATTCGGGTCTTGTCCAGTTAAACAAACTTTAAACTTAAAGCCAAAATCACAGGCCTCGTCTTCAATGCATTGCTTGTAAATCTTTTGTCAAGTGTGGCTTGCAAACAGTTACAGAAAGCTACGAGATACAGTATCAATTTTAAATGGCCTGTAGCCCAATTTAATTTCGACTGCAAAAGTGTGGGTATTCGATAAAAATGATGAAATAAAAAGGAATTAGCGAGCACGAAAATGCATGTTTGTTTTTATACAAATACTGATCTAATTCTAATTATTTTATAAATGCGTATGCAGTGCTGCTGAACTTTAAGTGACGCGAAAATAATACATTTTCTTTTTTCATAATATACGAGTGATATAATTATGATAAAAGAATTAGCAGATATTGTTAATAATCTGACATTTTTTTGGGCCGTAATATATGTGATTAACAACAAAGAAGACAATGCTGAACCTTTACATTTATTCTTTTGCCATTACAATATTACTTTAGCAATAATAGCCTACACTTACGACGCATAAAACTGTTTTGACATTTTAACACTGCATCTCAAAACTTATACGATGGCAAATCCAAAATTACAATAAAGAAATTATAAAGATTAAAAAAATATTTTTATTACACAATAGCGCGCGTGTGTGTGTGTAGAGCCTACATATATTACGAGTGTGTTTGCTGTGTAAGGCCACACAACACGCCAAACGTCAACACAATAAAACAAACTCAGTCTTTGATTAATTTGCTATACATATCTATCACATTTTCCAAAATTGTGCCTTTGTTAAACAGAAAACGACGTGAATGCAGTCATGCATGATATGATCTTTTCTTGTGGTTATTTTCTTTTTATGCATGGCAGTCCGCTGTCACGGGAAATATTAAATACAAATCAGAGTATACTTACTGAATACACTTCTGTATTTATCTTCTGAATCTCACGCCCCTCCCATTCTCCACAGAAATGAACACTAGTAATACCTCACTCTTTGGACATTTTTTAATCAGAAAATGCGTAAAATAGAGTTTTCACTCATTCCTAAACCCTGACTCTTTTTATGTTTTACTAATATGCCATTAGAAATATTCATTTGTATAACACCGTAGATAATGGTGAAGAAAAAGAGTGTTTTGATGAAGCTGGGATTTGAGTTCCTGCCTTTAATGAGCGCGCTGTTCGCCTGTGTTTGTGCAGAACATGCCTTCGATCAGCGGGGACCGGGTGGCTCTGTGCGCGGGGTGCGGAGGGAAGATCTCTGACCGCTATTACCTGCTCGCCGTGGATAAGCAGTGGCACATGCGCTGTCTGAAGTGCTGCGAGTGTAAACTCAACCTGGAGTCTGAACTCACCTGCTTCAGCAAAGACGGAAGCATCTACTGCAAAGAAGACTATTACAGGTGAGCAAACTCTTCTACTTAAAAGTTGCACGATCTTACGGCCTTTCCTTTGCCTGGAGTGAGGTTTTCGTTTGTGGATAAATAGCCTAATAAAAAGGCAAGCCTGTCGAGAGAGCCTGCTTTTTGTCTGTTGATTGTATTTGACGTGGTTTCGTCGTTGTGCACGTTAATAATCCAGCAAAGGCGTAATGTCAAAATGTCAGAATATTTTTTTTTCTCTTGATACCTGTGAAAACGTCGTTTAACAATCAGACTAATAATACTTAAATTAATACAGAAAATTCTAAAGTTATTCAAAGCATAATTTTTGCCTGAAATTAAACGTTTCTATATAAATTCTGTTTAAAAACGAAATATTCTCTAGCAAAGTGACATTTTTTTTTTCTGTCTAGATGGCTATGAAGACGCCATGAAACAATTTAATAAATACGTTAACAATTACAACAATCCAGAAACTACTAAACCTGCTCCACGATTTTACTCTGTTCTCGCAACAGTTAAAAAAGCAAAACATGCCTAAGTCGTCTCTCTATATATTTTGCAGTGTGAGGTGATTTTGGACGTCATTCTAAAACTAAATTACCCAGAAACGATTTACCTATAATCTTACTTTGCATGAATTACAACATTTGTATTCGGAAGAAAAGAAAACAGCAAAACCTATAGAAAAACGTCTTACTCTGTGATGTTGCATGATATTTAGCTGACTGTGCACTGATTATGTCATTGTGTAATTTAATAATCAGAGGGAGGCGAGAGGCTTATTAAGACAATCATATAAGTGAAGGTTTACCGGTTTCTATGTTCAGTTGAGGCTGCAGCACACGTCAATCTCAATTGCAAGCTCTTTAGTAATTATTCGAGACGTAATTATAGGCGAGACTAGATTCCACTACACGAGTTAACCGGCCTATTTGTTCATGCATCCGGCTGTTTAAGGCATTATTTTACTTCAGCGTGTCTCATAGGGCCATATATATATATATATATATATATATATATATATATATATATATATATATATATATATATATATATAATCGCAAATTATAATTTATCCAATGTTATTATGAGAAGCAGCACATTTAATGTCAGGCTCATGAGTGGTGGGCCCACCTTCTGGCTGAAGTATGCTGAAAGGTCACAGCTGCTCTATTCTCCCGCAGAAGGTTTTTCGGTGCAGAGATGTGCCCGGTGCCACCTCGGGATCTCGGCCTCGGAAATGGTCATGAGGGCCAGGGATTTGGTGTACCACTTGAACTGTTTCACCTGCACGACTTGCAACAAAATGCTAACGACTGGGGACCACTTCGGCATGAAAGACAGTCTGGTGTACTGCAGGCTGCACTTTGAAACGCTCATCCAGGGAGACTTCCCCACGCATTTCAATCACACGGATGTAGCCCCTAATAAAGGACTGGGCAGCACGGGCCCTCTAGGACTGTCTTATTATAACGGCGTGAACACGGTGCAGAAGGGCCGGCCCCGAAAGAGGAAGAGCCCTGGGCCCGGAGCGGACTTGGCGGCTTATAATGCAGGTGAGACCATCACTAAACTTTTTGTTGTTGTTGTTGCTGGTTAACTGCTCGTTTTATTCTTTTATAAACATTATTTGTCATTCATTTTATTTTATTTTTGAACGAGTTGCACTCATATTTCCTATCTGAACAAGTTTTTAAGAGCGCGTATCCTATATGTTAGCCTAGTGGCTCCCTGCGACCTCGGTGAATTTCCGAAACTTTTTGCGCGGCACTGAATACCCAACGAAATGTTTCAGAGCAAGATGAAAACAAATCTGATGAATTTAAAAACCTTAAGTGAAATTTCGCTTAAACAATACTGTTAGCTGCCACAATTTGAACAATAAAGTACGACTTTTATAAACATGATTGTTTTTTATTAAAGTACACATAAATGTGTGAATCTGTAAAAATGCGGGGAACAAATATATATATATATTTAGTTTTAATAATATTTCACTGTTTGAATTATATTTCAGTTGGCTATTTAATTTAGGTTAATTAAAAAAAACTTTTAGATTCAAAATACTTTTGCATTACAAATTCGTTTTAGACAAGATATATAAAGTTCATGAAGCATAGCCTATGCGTTGATAGTTTTGTAAAAGAGCGCTATCCTTTACTATATCATAGTACTGTATTAAATATTTCATTTCGTATTTACTATATATATATATATATACATGAATTTATATATATATATATATATATATATATATATATGCTATGCTCACTTCTTTACTAGGTAAAAGACAAAAATGCGCCACTTTTTTTTTTTTTAAAGACAATCGATACACATCACAGATTTCTACTAAAGCACTTGAGCCTCTGCTGAACAATTTGGAACAACGTGACTTGTTCGCTCGGGCATTTCGGGCCCCTCAGCAGGGCATTAGGGCCCCTGCTTGAGGACCGAACAGAGAGGAATGATGACGACTACAGAGACTGACAAGTGGAAAATGGCTTAGATGCTAGTCGAGACCTCCGGAAGATTAAATACAAGTGAAAGAAAGAAAGAAAGAAAGAAAGAAAGAAAGAAAGAAAGAAAGAAAGAAAGAAAGAAAGAAAGAAAGAAAGAAAGAAAGAAAGACAGGGAAAATCTTCAGCGTTTCTAGGCAAATTCAGACGAATTAGTTTACTATGCTTTTCGCTATAGCCTATAAAAAGATTTATGCACGCGTCTAAATTTTAGGGTATAGAAAACTTTTTAATTAAATAAGACAATATAACCATTTCTGTACGAATATTCATCACTTTCTTTGGTTCCAGGATTTAATGTCAGATATACTGAGATAAAGCGAAATAAATAGTTTTTTTTTTTAAATCTTTTAATCACAGGATGCACATACTGAAATCGCTTGAGTCAGATTAAGACTATAACTATACAATTTTATCACGAGTTTTTATTATGTCTCCAAGCTATATATCCACTGTAAAATGTGTAAATGCGATGCTTTTTTATCACTTTAAACTCAAATTGTTTGGTTGCTTTGGAATCGTTAATTTAATGTAAAAGTTGGCAAATTTATCACTACAATTGCGGTCTTGTTTGGTGGACTAACCAGCTTCTGAAGAATGATTAAACTTACATGGACTTAAAACAGAAAAAAATAAACTTTTTGAAATCAGATCAACCGTTTGACAAAAACACGAGTTAACTAGAGAGAGTGAACTTTGGTGTTTCTCTGCTCTCTGAGAGTCAGACACAGTCAGATCATTGCTGCCCCCATCAGCTCACACTTTAAACAACAGCACGAACACAAGCACAAGCACAGCGAGATCAAATCCTGAAAAAAGAACAATAAAGACACAGTTCATCATATCACGTACACATAAAGAATATAATGTTCAGTGAAGATGACTGCTCTTGACGTGCATCACTGTAGTAAAGGTAACAGTATTTCTCAATGGCCATATTTATATCAGGAGGAAACATTTGTTCACCATGTGCAGCGTTGTAAAGCATTCAAGGTTAATTATCTGAAGTGTTGATCAGACCATTTTCAATGACTAATATTTGTAGTTGTCAGAGAAAACATAATTCTGAACTGTCATGCGTCTAGCAACACATAAACTTCTGCCAAGAATTTGGAACTGGCGTGAACACATTTCTGACACATTCAGACAGGCCTATCTCCTAAACACTTGAGTCCAAGACGGATAGTGTGGGCTTTTCACAATCAAATCCTACACAAGACACCATAGAAAACAGAAACAAAGATATGGCCATAGGTGGGGGGTGGGGCTGCTGTAAAAATGAGTAAACCCACCATGTTTTAACTCTGATTTTTTAAAAAAAGGATTTGAAAAATCAAATAAAAATCATGATGCAGATTTGCATGCTCTTAAAACATGTCTATTGCATTTAGAATCAAATGATGTTTTCTTTATATGAAAAGAGCATGATGTAAGACTACAGCATAATGCATATTATGCATGCAGTAAGTTGCAAACACAGCAACATGATGGTGCTGTGGCTCCTTTATGTAGTCAAATCCAAGACTAAACACAATGTTGTAGTGCAATCAAAGAAACAAAAGAATCTGAGAGGCGCTTCATCATTCTCATCACAGCGTCTGATCATTCTGTCATTGCATCTCATGTATTTATTGTTGAGTTTCAGATTTCTGCATTTATTCAAACCAGAACTTCACTGCTACACTATATGAATGTAGCATTATGGAAAATGTCGTTTAAATGTGTAGTTTTAAGCTTTTGATATGGATGAACCATAGAAAACCTCACTTTGGCATCGATAACAGCAATGCAGCTAATCTATTTTGCAATTTTTGTTTCAGCATTGAGCTGCAATGAGAACGATGGCGATCCAATGGACAGAGACTCACAGTACAGCAGCAGCCAGAAGACCAAGCGCATGAGAACGTCATTTAAACACCATCAGCTGAGGACCATGAAGTCGTATTTTGCCATCAACCACAATCCTGACGCCAAGGATCTGAAGCAGCTGGCCCAGAAAACAGGTCTCACCAAGCGGGTCCTACAGGTCAGAAAACTGTTGGACTAACTGTTTTGGCTTAATGTTATTTCAGCTTTGAGATGTTAGTATTCTGACCATGTAAGCCTTTAGATTTATATTAGCCAAGTCCAATTTGTTTGTAAAGTGCTTTTTACAATACACACTGTTTCAAAAGCAGATTTACAGAAAATCATTAATGTGTATAATATCTTAATATCTTCATGCATTAGTTGCATTTAACAGATTAGAAATGGGTGATAATATAGTTACATTTTGCAACAATACAAGCAATCAAGCAGTTGAGATTTACTAGTATACACTGTATGTATGCAGATAAAGCAGAAGATACTCATATATTCTACTTTATATAAAGAGTTGCATGATAATATTGTTAAATTTTGCTACAAAAAAAGTCAAGCAGTTGAGATTAGCTATATCACTTTACAGTGAGTGTACTGTATGTACGCAAACAAAGTTGGACTTAATATAATTATATAGCCCATTATATATAAGACATTTTGTCAAAAACAGCACATTCCTTCACATCAGCAGCAAATTAGACTGATAAAAAAATTACTTAAGGAATGAATCAAATGTAATTTACAAGCCTGGTCTGGAACGCTATTAATTTGTTCCTGAAAGTTAGAAATCTGAATTAATTACTTGCACAAATAAAACACAAGGTTTTAGAGCATGTCTGGAAATAAAAGAAACAGCTGTTTGTCAGATATCATTGGAACCAGAAAAATGAAACACAGTTGCTTTGACAAAACAATCAGGGGACAAACGGAGAGTAAAAATATGAAATATTCAAGTAAAAATAAAATCTCAAAGCGCTAATTATCATCGGCTGTCATTCGGCTTTGATGAGACTAATGTTCGTCCCCTGAGCATCACGTGGTTTTCTGGTCTGTGGGATTATTTCTAACGTCTGCCGTCTCGGTTTTTCAGGTCTGGTTTCAGAACGCTCGGGCTAAGTTCAGACGAAACCTCCTGCGCCAGGAGAACACGGGTGTGGACAAGGCCTCGGATGGGTCGACCCTGCCTGGAGGAACGCCGTCCGGACCGGCCTCAGAAATTTCTAACGCCTCCATGAGCCCGTCCAGCACTCCCACGACCCTCACAGACCTGACCAACCCCACAATGCCCACCGTCACCTCCGTACTGACCTCCGTCCCGGGCAGCCTGGACATTCACGAATGCCGGAGTCCATCGCAGAGCACCTTAACCAGCCTCTTCTGATGCTCAGATTCGACGAGTCACCTTCATCTCCTTCCTCCGAAGACCATTCGTGGAGCCACCTAGATCAGAAATAAAGCGTGAGCATCAATGATCATGCTAGTCATTCACAGACTACATCTATCTGATACGTAAACCGATCTACCTGGGCATTTTTTGTACAGGCCAGGAACTTTACAAATGTGGCCAGTCCGATTCAAATGACTATAAAAAACGAGACACGAAAGAGAAACTCTTTGTTTAGAGTATTGCATTTTGGGGCAGACTCAAGTTTCACTGAAGGACCTGTTGATAAGAGACTGATTGGCATTCTGTTTATTTATTTTTTTTCATGTTTTCCCCCAACCATGTTTACAGAGAGAGACTGAGCTGGGAAACGCATTTGTTCGTCAACCTCTTATTTATGTTCACGCACAGGAGTCAGTGTGAGGAAACTGGATTATAATGTGAATAATTACAGAGTAATCTAGCCTGACTGTCACGTGCCTTATCCTGCAGTGTAGTCACTGAAGCCCCTTTGGAAGCGCTAAATGAACTACATCAGAAAATGTGTACTTTAATTTGTCGGATGATGAAAATGGTTGAGTAAATCACACGTGCACAAACACACACACACGAGGAAGAGCTGATCATATACTCGCATTCCAACATATTACCTCACTCAGAAATCACTGGATATGATAGCAGTACATATGAAACCTGAGAACACGTTTCATGCACTGGGAGAGAAAGCGGCTGTATGATGAGTTTGTACAAAGACAAACCTTGATTGGAAGAAAGCGTCATGTAATGGAGCTCACGACAAACAAACACTGATTTATGGAATGAAACACTCCCCCCCCCCCCTTTTTTTTCTCAACCATTAAGATGTGACAGTGTTGGAGACAGGGTAAATGTTTCCATGGTAACCAGAGGCTGCTTGTTGAAATGCTGTACAGTTTTGACAGATTATTGAGAAATTTTGAGTCCACTCCCTGCAGTGTCCCCTTTGATGTAAATCTTCAGTTCTGTAAAAAATATAAAACAAAATCAATCACAATTTTTTGTGGTCCTCATTATTTCACCAGTTTCAAAGCATTTTACATAACAGCAATGCCAAACAGCGTTAACACAAATCTAGTGCTTAAAGACAAAAACCCAATCTAACTGGACATTAATACATTAAGATGATGCTAGCTGTCATGGCAATTTATAACTGAGATTCCCAAAACCAAATGCAGTTTAGTGTGATTTGTTAATACACATCTTGTCACACACACTATGTGGTTGCATTTCAATTAACAAAAATAAATAAACAAACAAATAAATAAATAAAATAATTATATATATATATATATATATATATATATATATATATATATATATATATATATATATATATATATATATATGTGTGTGTGTGTGTGTGTGTGTGTGTGTGTGTGTGTATGTATATCACAAATATATAATTCGAACAATTTCAGTATATAAGTGATATCCAAGTGACCGAAATACACATAACCAAAAATCAATCACATGTATTTTAATAGATTATAATACATTTCTCTTTTGCAAAAACATGTTCAAATGTGAAACACCACTGTCTTTGTAGTGTATTTTGCAGTGTTTGATGAAATTCTTTCTAATTGTTTTAAATAAAATAAAACAAAACAAAATAAAATAAAATAAAAACCCAGTCAGATTGAATTAATTATCAAAAAAAAAAAAAAAAAAAAATTTCTAAGGCCAGGTTTTGGCAAGTTTATGATCAGAGAGAAACCATGCTAAGTTCCTATGGATCCTGTAATCAGAACAATATCTGGCTTCATCACAGGGAAAAAAATGGGATAATATGAAAATAGCTTTGATTAATAGGAGAGCAATCTAAATAGTCTTCTATACATAAAACTGAGAAAATAAATAAAAATAACACTTTTAATAAATTTTTGCCTTTTAAATGACAAGAAATGAAAATGCATCAAAATGTTCTGTTCTTGGGTTGTTGGTTTTGTTTTGTTGGTGTCCTTGTACAACATGTGTGTGTTTGTGTGTGTGTGTTATTTCTGAGCTGAAAACCTCCAGTGACTAGTAGAGTAGAAAACCTGCATTGGATTTTATTATGATAATTATTTTTAAATGGTTGAACGGTGGAGCATTTGGAATGTGAGTTTATTACAGCCCATGTGAAATATATGGTCGCCCAGTCATCGTACCTGCATGTTTGGCCCTCACAGACATCCGCTGAACGGAAGCAGAAACTCCTGTTTTCACGCACATCAACACGTCCGTCTCGACACGCGATGTTTCCCAGTGTGAACTAGGCCTTGGCCCTTGGTCTCAATGAACATTAGGTCAGTGACTCTCGGCATCTCGGGTTTCTCTCGCCAATGTTTGTTGAAGTGAGTGGTGTGGAGTGGTCTGGCGTGCAGCCCACCGCTCGGGCTCCTGGAGGCCTGGTAGACTGGGGTTGTAATGGGCTTACGATGGGTGCCAAAGCCAGCCAGCCACCGTGGAAGCCAATGTGGTGCCCAGATGTACAGCGCATTCCCACAAAAAGCCACACAATGAAGACTTTAATGGAGAGAGAGCCTTCTATTTAAAACACACTACAGCCTTTTTGGAAATAGTTGCTCCAATAAAGTTTAATGTGGAATATTATTACCTCATTTCTGACTATGCAGAATCCGAGGCTCATCGCATCGGTTCGGATGTTTGTGACGTGCACTTATATGCGACAAAGACTTTCAGACCATGCAAAGTGTCTGTGGTTTTTCACAGATCTTTTCCAAGGGCTGTTTTCTTTGTCGATCTGGGGTGCGTTTCCCAAAAGCAACTGGTTGCAACTTCTGTCATTAACAAAAGAGTTTAATGGAACTTGCGACCATAGTTAGCTAAAGATGCTTTTGGGAAACATAACCCTGGTCAGGCCAATTTAAATGTTCGACTGCCATACAATAAGAAATGCTTTCTAAATGAGAGATTAGAGGTTGATCTTTGAATAAAAGTGTCCGCTAAATATGCATCACAAAAGTGCAATAGGTCAATCTCTGCTTGTGCTTCCTTGGGAAATCCTTCAAAAAATTACCAGAAATAAGTGTATATAATTTCCTATAATTGTGAAGTTGGCCGATAAACATTTATTTAATCAAATCTAAAAATGGCATCACAAAAAATATCATGGTGCAATATCATGGTACTAAAATATATACAATCATACTAAATGATTACCAATTTTATACCATGGTATTTACATGACACTTCAACACTGCAAAAATGATTTTCTTATTCAGTATTTTTTCTCGTTTTCCAGTACAAATATCAAAACTTTCCTAAATCAAGATACATTTACTTAAGAAGCAAAATGACTTAAGATATGAAGTCTTTTTTATTGAAATATAGATCAAAATTATACTCAAAACAAGAAAGAAATTGCCAGTAGGATAAGAAAAATAATCTTACATTCCCTTTGAATTAAGCAAAAACTCACTTCATTTTGATGGTTAAAAAAAAAGTTAGGATAGGTGATTTGGTTAAAAAAAATTTTTTTTTTTTTTGTTATTCTGGTTGAAAGTCTCTTCACATTCCAATAGTTATCACTAAGTTCAGAGTTGTACATGTATTTATATCATCTGTGAAAGGCGTAGGACCATAAAATGTTTGTCCAATCATATCCCACCAATCATGTCCTACCTGTCTGTCAACATATGTATTTGCATACCTCTTTATTCGTCATTAGCACGTTCCAGTATGCTATTGCAGAACGAGCGAGAACGGAAGGTGTTATAATTGTAATATTATGCTCTGTGTACTGTGATGTATTCTCACCGGTGAGGTAATCTGACAGAGCTGCATTCAACCCCCCACCAATGCCATCTTTCATCGTGTCGCTGGTTAGCCTCTGCTCTGCCTGTGTGCGTTCTTGTGTTTTGGAGGAGGCGTGGCTTTGGAGAGTGATTTGCAGGGAGGGTGGGATCTTATGCTTCCAAAGCTAGCTTGCTATTGCTAGCCTCTCTGAAATCGCCTACCCTACCTTTAATATCTTAAGCCATTAAGCTTCTCAAGTAAATGTATCTTGATTTTTGATTATTTTAGATATTTGTAATGGAAAACAAGACAAAAATACTGAAAAAGAACATTATTTTTGCAGTTGGTATTGCAATGAAATGTCTAAAAAAATCATGGTGATAACATTCTAGTTTTTTCTTGATTTCGGTTTCATTGGCATGCAACTCTTAAAATAATAATTACTGCATATATATGTCAAACAGTATAGCAAGATGTAATTTTCTCTTTAATATAAGCAATGCCTCGTAAGTAGTGATGGCAGGAGATCCGCTCTGTAGAAGCAGCTATGTTTTCAGCCCTCGCTCGCTGCATCGCTCATATCATTGCCCAGGGCAAAGGATGGTCATTGCCTTTGGCTACAAAACCCTCAGCGTTTGGCAAAGCAACAGTCCACCCCAGTTCAGAGCAGACTGACTTCAGTCAACAACAAACTTAGCCTTGGTCTGGGTCAGGCTTCGCACAGATTGGCTACAAGCTGCATTTAACCATCCTCATGTAGCTTCTGGCAGACTCACTGCTGAAAATAATTAGGAGTTTAAACTGATCTCAGATTTGCTTAATAGCTATACCTAGACAGCAATGTAGGGCTCTCTATCGACGTGAAAGCCGCAATGTCTTCTTCCTTCTTGCATGTATGCATTGCTGTGAAGAGTTGCCACAGACATGCAATAGGGGAAAAAAAATTATTACAATGGCCAGTAACACACTGAATTAAACATGATTTTTTTAAAAAGTAGAAAATTCAAATAATATTTTCTTGTAAAACATACTTTAATAATATTTATCTTACTTACAACTTAATAAATAAACAAATAAAAGATCAGGTGCAAAAGATCTCGCATAAAATCTTTTGCACCTGATTAAGGATGCATTGCTCATTTAAACCCTTACGATTAAGACTGAAATAATAAATCCTAGATGGTGGACAAGCAAGAGAAATGTAGATTATAGCTACAAAATGTTATTGAGTAAGTACTGAAGAGTAATAACAACAATTTTTATTCAATTTAATCCAAAATTGACTATTGTATCCAGTATTTTTCTGAGAGATTTTTTATGCTTAAAGAATTATTGCTTATAAGATGATTTTCTTATTTCAAAAGTCCCAATAAATAAGGGTTATTTCCTATATTAAAAGTGAAATTTTGGAGTAGAAAGACTGAAACAGTATTTTCTTGCAAAACATACTCCATTAATCTTTGTTTTATTTACAACTTAGAAAAATCGTTTTTTAGAGTGTATTATTTACTTAATAACAATTTTCACACAAATAATTACAAAGAAACACCATGTCACGCATTTATCTAAACATGAATTTTATAGTTGAAAGATTGAAGCTGCATGTTTATGTAAAAAGTACTTCAATAATCTGTTTTATTTTCAACTTATAATGATAATTTTTTAGAGTGTACAATTCCAAAACAATTTTCACTCAGAAATTGCTAAAAAATTTCACTAACAATTACAAAGAAATGGCAAATAACGCATTGAATTAAACGTAAAATTTTGTAGTGGAAAACTGAAATAGTATTTTCTTGTTAAAAAAAGTTTTAGTTACAACTTTGCACAACACACTTTTTATATTTAATCTAAAATAGATATTTTTTCCATTTCTTGTGTAAGATATAATTATAGAACAGAAAGGTGCTGTGTTGGTTAAAGCTGATGTGCGGTGGGTATTTTACCTGTCTGCACCGCTCGGCCTCCTTCAGCTTCTAGCACACGTGAGCGTGTCTGTGCTCTGCCTGGACTGGTGGGCATCATTAAACAGACAGCATTCGTCTTTCCTCTGCTAGTCACTCTCCAGCACTTCCATCCACAGAAAACACATCACCTTCACAACATACAACACACACACACACACACACACACACACACTCTGATGCCAACCAATGGTGGCATTCTGAGCACTTGCATTATGTCAATAATTGAAGGATGTTCTCATGATATATTTATCATGTGGTGATAAGCAGTAAACTCTCTGGCCTGTGTGTGTACGGCGAAGAGAGTGATATTCCATTACAGCACATTAAATAAACATGCCCTGATCAATTATTGATCTTTGACTAAATGTTAAGCGTTTAAATCTTAAGCATATTGAGGGAACGGCTGCAAGACGTCGCCTGTCTGCCGCTTTTAATGAAAAGACCAATAGTCCACTACACTTTCTGCAAAATGGGAGCCATTCGTCTCTCATGTACATGTGGATAAAAAGCCTTTAACAATGAATAGCTGATTTTAAATTTACTATGTGTCAAAATTGACAACATTGACTAGAATTCAATAACCTTTTCTAAATGTTTTCTAGATGCTTTAGACTTCCCTGCATTCCCATCTTCTCTCTCTCTCTCTCTCTCTCTCTCTCTCTCTCTCTCTCTCTCTCTCTCTCTCTCTCTCTCTCGCTCACTCTAAATAATGAAAATGATATGGATTATTGCATTTTCCTCATTTCAAAAGTCCCAATAAACCAGGCTTATACACTGGTGGAGAAAAAGAAATTGGAGGAAAAATAATTTTCACATAGAAATGAAATAAAACCTGGATTTAGTGTGTGTGTGTGTGTGTGTGTGTGTGTGTGTGTGTGTATGTGTTTATATATATATATATATAGAGAGAGAGAGAGAGACACTAACCAAGGCTGCATTAATTTGAACAAAATTACAATAAAAACAGCACAAATTGTGAAATATTATTACAAATTAAAATAACTATTATCTGTTTGAATATATTTCAAAATTGAATTTATTCCTGTGATGCAAAGCTGTATTTTCAGCATCATTACTCCAGTCTTCAGTGTCACATGATCTTCAGAAATCATTCTAATATGCTGATTTGCTGCTCAAGAAACATTTCTGATCATTATCAATGTTAATTAATATTTTATTATCAATTATTATCAGTATTTTTGTGGAAACTGTGATACGTCTTTTTTTATGATTCTTTGATAAATAGAAAGTCCAAAAGGACAGCATTTATTTGAAATAGAAATATTTTGTAACATTATAAATGTCTTTACTCTCACTTTTGATCAGTTTAATGCATCCTTACTGAATAAAAGTATTAATTGCTATAAAAAAAATCCAGCAACTTTTACCACTTTATTGTGTTTCATTGTCAATTCTGTTACCATAATTTTGTATAGTAACCAAATGAATACTGTACATATAAAAAAAATAATAGTATTAAATTGTCCTTGTAGCTTTGTAATGTCAAATTAAAGAGTTAATCTCTGATGCTTTTGTATAAATGCATTAACACTACAAATTCTCTAATAAAAAGTGTTCAAAATCTTACTTTAATCCTCAAACTAGGCCATTTCATAGAATGACCATGAGACCAAAATTCATTAAGATGAGCACCATGCGACTAAACGGAGGCTAAGTATCGGTTAGCACAGCCCTACAGCGCTTGCTAACTGCCTCTTGCCCCATTGTGTCCAAGTGGACTTGAGTGAAATACATTATGAAAATAAGACCGAGCATGGCTACGTGTTCCTGAGGTCATTATGTGACCGTTTAGCCCTATTTAGGCTCTTCTGGCCGACCCTCAGGCCCTTGTCTTCTCCAGGCTAGCCACTAATTAGCATGGTTAACCTCCTGTGCTTGAGCAACAAAATGGCTCTCGCCATCGTAATCACATTCATTTGATGGCTGAAGAGCCATGGTGAGATTAAATTAGAGCGATTAATTAGGGGTTGATGCGCCGCCAAAGGTTTTCAATTTTGCGTTGTCACATCAATAACAGATATCTCTTTCTTGACCACACAGGAACGGCCTAAAGGAGACGGACGCATGGGGAATTACCAACAATTATGACCAATTAGTCATTCCCATCTCCAGACAGGACAATGGGAGCCAACCGGAGCGTTTAAATAGTGAGCTCTCGCCGCATCTTTGATGAATTTTACTTGAGATGAAAATCACTAATTATTAGGTTTTTTTTTATATACTAAGACTAAGTTTGCCCTTATATAAAAAATAAGTGTTCTTCATAGTACTGAATGTGCACTTGTGGTGTACTTCAAGTATAAAACTGTTCTTGCGGATAGTAATATTAAACAAAAGTGTACTTAATAAAAGCGTACTTAAGTGTACTTAAAGAGTTACACTTTCATAAGTATGTTTCTTAACATTCAGTCTGCACTTAAGTACATTGTTTTAAAGTACATTATTTCCATAATAAGTGCTCTTTTTACATGTATGCTAATTCTTTTTCACAAGAAAGTCTCATAATTTTTTTCATGTAATGCAGCTTATATTGATGTAACCTAAAAGACATGCTAAAAACCCATCAATTAGCTCATTAGGTTAGAGCTTGTCACTTACAATTCCTGTTATTTTAGTATCGAGATAATATTTTAGTTTTTGGTAATATATTTTTGTTTATATTTTCTGTTTTCATTTTAATTTAACGTCTTAAAACTTTTTCCTTTTTATTTGTGTTTTTTTATATATATATTAACATTTTTAAAATATATTTTATTGTATAACATTCCAGCTAACATATATTTTATTAAAAGAAACAAATGCTTTTTAATGGTTTTAAAACAGTTTTAAGAAACATTTCTGATTATTATCAATGTTGAAAACAGTTGTGCCGCTTCATATTTTTGAGGAAACTGTGATACATTTTATTTTTCAGGATTCTTTGATGAATAGAAAGTTCAAAAGAACAGCATTTATTTGAAATATAAATCAAAAAATTTCAGTTAACTAAAATAATCCTTAATCAACGCTCTCAACCAGGTCATCATTGACCAAACCGATGCCTGTTCATGATTTCGGAGGTGAACGGTGGTGTAATGTGCTCTGGTTAGCGCTGTAGCACTAGCTGTCAGGATCCTCCAGCGGCTGACAGGCCTGTCTGCAACCAGCAGAGGAAAAAAGCCAGTCAGACTGACATGCTGTTTATTCACAAATGACACTGCCGCCAACCGATCTGTGTCGCTGCTGGTTTTTTTACCCATTTCCCCCCTCGAATGAGCCTGTGATGTTCCCTTTGTAGGTGCTACAGGACGGGGGAGAATAATTGAACGTTGACGGCAGCAGAGAGCGAACGGGAGGGTGAAACGAAGATACCTGCGGCAGGTGACACGTCTACGGCTGATAGTTAGAGGAGAACGGGCTTTAAAAAATGGCTGATTATTGTCGCCGTGACAGGCCCGCAGAGCAAAAAACACACACGTGCATGAAAACACGCTGCTCATTTGTATTTGCTTCCTCCCCAAAGTCCCTGCACCCGCGACTGTGCATTACGCCAGGAGCATAGCCATAAATAAAACAAATGGGAGAGCACTGCACTTCCGCTGGCACATGATTGGATGAAGCCTGAAAGGGAAGCACAAAGGTTACTGTGGCTCATTCGGCCATTTGTCTTGTTTGTTGGATCTGCACAACTTGATTCGGCAAACGAGCGCTGAGGAATCCGGTGACATCAGCACTTAATCAAGACGCGCCTCACCATTATAAATCAGTTGAACTACTGACACCTGAACTTTACTCCACGCATGCTTTTAAAGGCCATGCGCCGCTGCCTCTGCTATTAGGGCGGTGCTGATCCATGGAGCTGCATCGAGGTCAGGCCGCGGGCCGACGGAGCCCCACCGCATGCATCACCTGCGGAACAACAGAAGCAGAGCCATAATAAGATGAACCGCAAAAAAAGCTAGAGAAATAGATTTGTGCTTTTGAGTAGTTTGTGGATTAAAGAACAACAACTTAAATTGAGCAACGTGCTCGAGTCTCATCTGCTGCTGGCACATACTGACACTGGTGGAGAAATGCTTGAGACATTTGTCCAGTTACTTTTTCAACAACCATGTCAGGATGTGTCACCCTCCTCTATTCAGTTCTACCAGCATGCACAAGGAGAAAAAGATGAAAGAAAAAAAAAATCAAAAACTTTAAATCCAAATAAATATATGTTTACATACACACACACATATATATATATATATATAATATATATATATATATATATATATATATATATTATAATATATATATATATATATATATATAATTAAAAAATTATAACTATTACAGTTAAATTTCTTACATTTGTATGTATTTGTGAATCCAATTTTATATATATATATATATATATATATATATATATATATATATATATATATATATATTAGAAAAAACAAACTCAGAATTCAAATTATATTATAGAAACAATAAAAAGTTATAAAACTGTTATATATGTGTGTGTGTGTCTATTTATATACATATAAAATAATCCATATATTGTTTTTGTTTTTTATAAAAAAGGTCATAAATCTAATTATAATAATAATTAGAAATATCTTCTCTATGCTGTAGCTCTAAAATCTCAATAATACTTGATACCTGAGTATGTGAAAACCAGGTTTGATGTCAAACGGTGTCCTTCATGTGTCCCGTGACCGCTTGTTTAAACACGCAGAAGTGCGTATGATGTGAGAACTGCAACAAAGAGCAAGATTTTGAGTGAAAGTCGTTTTCTCACACAAAACAATTACGACTTCAGAAAACTGCACACAAGCTGCATGCACTCTGAAAAAATGATTCAGGGGACCACTTACCACAACTGAAATAAATGCATGGTTGCAAGTTAAACATTCTAATTTAATAATTTAAATAAACCTTTTAAGTTACAAAAATTATTTTGGTGAGTTCAGTTGGCATAATGTTGATCAGTGCATTAACTTTAATATTGTTTATAATTTAAACTCAAATTTCTGCGTTATTTGAATTTCTTTAAAAATTAAGTTGTAGTAATGCAACAAACTTGTTAACTTTAAGGATTTCTAGTTCCCAGCATGCTTTGCATAGGACTAGAAAGGGAAAAACCTGTTAGTGATTAATGCTGTTATGTTTGACATTTTAAAGAGTTTCTGTTATGTTGAAGTTTTTGTGGTTACCATTGTGCTAAAGAGTAGAGCACATGAAAGTAAATACTACATTGACTCTATTAGCAGCGACTGCGCTAATGCAAGTGACAGTTAACATCTTAAATAAGTTACATTTTGCACGTGCTATGATAGCTGTGGATTTGAATTGAAAAAAAGATAATATAAATGGGTTCCAGAACCAGAAACTTAAAAATATGTTTATGTTAGAAATTAAGGTATTCTTACTCAACATAGTTAATGGGAATTATTAATTGGTAGCTTGATACAAAAAGAGCGAGCTCAGGAACATTCTTTATGGATATGTGTGTTGTTGCCCTATCTCTATGTGAGTGTGTGTTTGAGTCAGTGAGCGTCTCAGATTCACATGAGTCATCACACGCAGCCTCTTTGTACATCAATGACATCTTTATTCTTTTCTCCTGGTGCTCGGCGCTCTGTGGCAGCGAGTGCAGTCGCTTTGTAAAGAAACATCTCTTGCTCCTCTTACCATTGTGTGTGGCTGACAATGGCACAGGACCTCCCAGATCCGCAGCTGCATCCTCAACACACACACACACACACACACACACACACACACACACACACACACACACACACACACACACAGAGGCAATGGGAAGTTCGCTCCCTTTGCCACACACTTTTTCACCCTAGTTCCACCAACTCGCTCAAACACACACACTCAGCCTGCGCAGTGAAGCTCTATGAGCCCGCGCTTGGGAAAAATTCACCCAGCGATTCAGCTGTCACTCATCCGTGAGCACAGGCCAGGCGATACTTCCAGAGAGGGTGTTCGGTCCTCGCCCCGTTCAATGAGAAGCGCCATTGTTCTCTGAACCCTCTTCACTGGGCCACTCTTGGGGTCTCTGGAAACCAGGCCATAGCAAACAAACAATACGCTGCTCGCCGCCTGAATGGACCACGACTCATGTTTATTGAGGCCTATCTCCTTTCCCTCGTGAATTTAGCATCAGAAATGTAGCGAAATACAATGAGGAGGATTTGGCGTCCAATCACCGGGGACGGTGTCCTTCGAAGACGTCCAGGTGTATCTTTTCACTGTTTCTGCTTGTAAACAGACATGTGACTTCGAGACCCCCTTCCCGCAAAGAAATCCAAACAGGCTTTGAGGATTGGTGTTTGGGTGTGTGAGCACTTCAGCAACACTAAACACTTCCAAACAATACGATAATTAGTCATGTTTGTTAAGCCAAGCTCATACTTAACCAGTGAAGTTCAGGACCCGAGTCATATCAAGAAACCAGAATATCACAGAGATGAGAGGATGCAGGACTCAGATGCAGAAAACACCTAGCAACCAGTCACAACACCCTGGCAACCACTGATGTTGGAGATTTTAGCACAAGCAAACAACACTCACATTTCCTTTATAAAATGTTAAACACACAATTGAGCATCACAATTACAGTGCTGTAACTTTCATTTCTTGGGAAATTTCACCACAAAATTACAACTTCTGCCATTAAAGCACCCTCAAGAGAAGATACTTTGAAAAATGTCTGTGTGCATTTTTGTTCTTATAATGAAAGTTTATGGGGTTCAGTGTTGTTTTGGACCTCAAGGACTGTCTCTGCACAGTCAATAATAAAAAAAAAAGTTTAACAATATTTCCTTTGGCCAACATGAGGGCAAGTTAATGATGAGAGAATGATAATTTTTGGGTGAACTGTCCCTTTAAGACTAATCTACTTTATGATTAACAAACTTTGGAATCAGGTGGAATAATCAAGTGTAATTTATTTATACACTTTTCACAGTACACATCATTTCAAAGCAACTTTTTACAGAAAGTCATGTTATTTACAATATCTTAAAATTTTCATGCATTATAGTTGCATTTAGCAGATAAGAGCTGAGTGATAATATAGTTTTACATTTAGAAATGATACAAGCAGCTGAGATTTGTGTATATACACTGCATTAATGCTGATAAAGTATGACATACTTATATTTTTACCTTAATATAAAGAGCTGGGTGATAACAGGTCCAATGTGTGACAAAAAAAAAAAAAAAAAAAAAAAAAAAGGCAGTTGAAATTTGCCATAGAGTATATATTGCTTCATGTGATACTGTATGCATGCATGTGGATAATGTTGGACACAATAAACACCCAACATTATATATATAGAGCTGTGCGATAACACACTTAATATTTTTGCAATGATATAAAACAATCACACAGATGAGATTTGTCATTTAGTATATATTGCTTAATGTGAGTGTACTGTATGTACACAGGTAAAGTAGGATGTATTATATATCACTGGACGATAATATAGTTAACAATTCTGGATGACATAACTAGCTAGTACAAGATAATACAAAATCCTTTGGTGATTTACTAGAGCAACAAAAAGTAAAAAAACAAAAACAAAACACAAGACAGCAGTGAAGAGGGTGTGAGGTGTCCACAGTCCTGCGTGTCACATTGTCTCGTGTATGTCTTTCAAAAAGCTCACATTCCTATGAAGCCACAAGCATCTACCCCTTCCCCTCTCTCTCTGTGACAGATCGCAGTGCACAATGGGACAGTTCATCTAGTGCACTACAGAGGGGGCTTTCCACCAACATTACCACTCAACTCTGCAAAATGTCCAATGGTGTGTTGAATCACAAATGTGTAAGGAATATGGACTAAAAACTAGATTTTAACTACTTTAATTTGAAGAATTACAAGTTACATGCCAAAATGTAATACTTACAGCAGTTACAATAGTAATAGTGAGCAAATCATAAAGCCTGTTCACACCAAAATCGATAACTGTAAAGTTGTATTAATAATCTTTCTATTTCTGACCAAATGGAAGTTTATATCACAGCTATAATCAGAACAGTTTCTGCAAGTTTTATGAAGGTCAATTTAAGAGTTAAGGGTTTCTTTTAAACACCAAGTAAAGAAAATTCAAGGACCAAATTAAAGAAAACATAGTACAGTACGTCAAAATAGCATCTAAATGTAACTGTCTAGGGAGCAGAAAATTAATTGTTTCAGCATTACTTTTTATATTAATTTTACAAAAAAAGCAGAAAAAAAGGTAATGTAGTTGATTAAAACTTTATGATTAAAAGAAGAATTATCTACCAACGGGCTCAGAAAAATCAATTCAATTCAAAGGGAAAATTAGTTTTCATACCTCATTGACAGACTTTGACACACCCCGCTCTTCTTGTTCAGTTACATTTGATGGTGAGTGTTTGTGGACTGCAGTCTTCGAGTCATTCCACAGATTTTCAGTGTGGTTGAAGTCTGGGCTCTGATGAGGCCATGCAAGGACATTCACCTTTTTCTCCTTCAGCCTCTGTGTGCTCAGTTTTGCTGTGTGCTTTGGGTCAGTGTCATGCTGGAATGTAAACCTTCTTCCCATTGACAGCTTTCAGAGGGAAGCAGATTTTCCTCAACAATTTGACGTTTTTTGCCTCATCCATTTTTCCTTCTATCCTAACAAGTGCTCCAGTCCCTGCTGCAGAGAAACACCTCATAACAGAGCATCACCACCTCCGTGCTTTACTGCAGGAATGCTGTTATTTGGATGCTGAGCTGTATTGGATTTCCACCAGACATATCATTTGGTGTTGAGGTCAAATAATTCAATTTTAGTCTCATCTGCCTCAGAATCTTCAAGGTGTGTTTTGGCAAAACTCAATCTGACTGCATGTGGCCTTTCTTGAGGAGTGTCTTTTTTTCTTGCAACCCTGCCACACAAGCCACATTTGTGATATTATCATCACATGCACACAATGACCACTCTTCATCATGAATTCCTGCAGCTGCTTCAGAGTTGCTGTCGGCCTCTTGGTAGCCTCTCTGACCAGTTTCCTCCGGCTCTTTCATCCAGTTCGGAGCGACATCTTGATCCAGGGAGGGTCTGTGTTCTACCAAATACCTTCAACTTCTTTACTGTGCTTCTAGGCATTGATAAAGCCTTTTATATTTATTTGTCTCCATCTCCTGACTTGTGCCTGTCCACAACTTTATCACGGAGACATTTCTGACAGTGTCATAGTTGATTGTTTGCTTCAGTTGCACTACCAATGACTAAAACGCTTTAGGAAAGCGTGCAGAGCTAATCAAAATGACCACAGCTGATCACAGATGAAGGTCAGCTGGCTTTGTGTGCCACTGAGAAGGTGATTAGCTACATCTGATTGAGTTTACAAGTCATTTATTGGAGGGGGGTGATCATTTTTCTAACTCAGTTATTTATTTTTATTTTTCTTCTGACATGTTGGCATTATATCTTTCACTGGCACGTTATAAGTTGAACTGAGTAAATACAGCTGGATAAAAGAAAAACTGTGTCTGTCTTCATTTCAGGCTGCAAAGCAACAAAATGTGATTATTTTAAAGGAGGGTGATTCTTGTCTATACCCACTGTATTTATGATCCAGTAATTTCAATATCAAGCTATTAACTAAACAAATCTACCTGCAGGCCGGCGATACAAAAGCCATGCAAAGCTAAAGATCTCCAAAACAACTTACTCGACTTCCAGTTGCACAGATATGAATTATGAAAGCATTTACGGGCGATGCACACACGGCTGTGTTCATACTGCATTTCTCGCTGACAGGAAGGAAAACGAGAGCCATCCTGAGCGGCTTAGAAGCACAAATGTTTTATTACGCCGTCCTGGCAGCGCGGGTTCTTTCGAGTGCCGTAAATGGTTCCCCACGGGCCGGAGCACGCTGGCAAACCACTGCATTCTTAATTTCTGATACATAATTCTTTTGGAAAAGCATTTGAGCTTGTTTTCTAGAGAGTCACTGTTCTAATAGTGATAAATTATTCTCATAAAGGAGAGCTTTCTTTTTTCCACCTTGAAATACAACTGAAGGCGAGCGCTGCCGAGGCAGGAGCAGCCCTGAGAGACGTAATGGGACATAATGATCTCAGAAAGCACACACATCGGCTCAGGAGCGCCTGCGATCTGCTTCCACTGGTTTCCTCACTGGCTATTATTATATATTGCAAAGTTAAGTGGTGACATCCATCCTGTCTGCATAGAGTTCATGTCTTACTTCATCAAGGACACAGAGAGAGAGAAACAACGGCTACATTTACACTGAAAGCTAAAGGGCCCGGTTATGATTTTCTGCTCAAATCAGCTGTTTCTGTGAGATTCACATAACTTTTAAAGTCGATATTCCTAAACTTACTTGCATGCGTAAATCAACTTAAAAAAGGGCATGTTCATAATGTAAACAAACATAAACAAATTTCATAATGTCATTTAATATGATAATATTATATTTATTTATGTAATTTTATATGATTTTATTAAGTTTTGCAAATCATAAATTTTGTCTTGTTTTCCAGTTACAAATATCTAAAAATCTAGTACAAATATCCTTATATCAAGAAGATATATTTACTTGAGAAGCAAAATGACTGATAATATTAAGTTTTGCTTTCTGAAAAAAAAAAAAATAATAATAATAAATCACCAAAATTAAGTGAGTTTATGCGTAAAACAAGAAAACACATCCATCAATTTGGTAATAAAAATAAATTAATTTAAAAGCGAAAACAAGATTTTTTGTTTGTTTGTTTGTTTGTTTTTAACACCACTTGTGGACATATTTTCTTGTTTTAAGTATACGCTCACTTGTTTTTGATATTAATTTTGATATCAGATATAAGATTTGCTATAATTTTGATATTAGGCTTAATATGTTAAGTCATTTTGCATCTTAAGTGAACACAGCTTGACTTAAGAATATTCAGATATTTGTTCTGGAAAACAAGAGGGAAATACTGAGTAAGACAGACAAGTTTTGCTGTATTTGTACAGGGATGCATCAATCCCACATTTCTTTCCATGTACATCAATATATACTGTAATGTAAACTTTTTTTTATGTTTTCCAATTAATGCAACCCATAAACTAGACTGTATTCAATATGTCTTTTAATATGTCTCTTTCAAATGAAGGGATATTTAGATTCAAATGAGTGTAGACAAGTTTAACCCAGTCCCCTGATTACAACTAAAACAGTGAGATGGATATTCTATTGTCAGTCAATTGCTGATTAGAGGAAACACTAAATGCATGGCAATTAGGACTGATTATATTGGACAAATTGGCTTTGCAGTTTGCTAACAATTCCATGCTCATTCAGTGTGAAATTAATGTTGATTACCCACACAAGGCCTTGAGAGCTTTAACGGCTGATGTTACAATGAAATTTGGTTCAGGTTTGACTTCCTCACATTCTTTGTGTTTGTAATATTACGGTTAATATTATTCAGCAAGGATGCATTAAATTGTTTAAAAGTGACATTTATAATGTTATAAAATATTTATATTTCTGATAAATGTTGTACTTTTGAACTTTCTAATCATCAACGAATCCTGAAAAATAAAATGTAATCACAGTTTCCACAAAAACATTAGGTTTTCAATGTTTCAATGTTTTCAACATTGATAATCAGAAATGTTTCTTGAGCAACAAATCAGAATATTAGAATGCTTTCTGAAGGATTAAGGAGTAATGATGCTGAAAATTCAGCTTTGATCACAAAAATAAATTACATTTTACAACATACTCATATAGAAAACAGTTATTTAAAATTTTAATATTTCATTGTTTTTACTGTATTTTTGATCAAATAAATGCATCCTTGGTGAGTAATAAGACCCTTTATTCAGAACCATTAATAAATATCTTACAGAAACTGAAGTCACATTTTTACATGATCTTTTGTGAAACACACCATCTATTAAAACTAAGCTGGAGAAACAGATGAATCCATTAACACAACGTCTCCATCTGCATGTCAACGACATCAAAGAGTCAGAAAGAGAATGGGAAATTATTATGTGATTTGAAGTCTTGACTAGCACTCTAGTTGGATCTCAAGGGGAAAAATAAATACATGTATGATGTTGAACAGAAGCTTACTGTTTGAGATTTTCTCACCTAAACTGTGATGAAGAGCTAAGTAGGACTGGTTTGGTTTGTTACTTGGGAAAAACCAGTTCTGCCTCACTGCTCACCACCATGGCCCTTTTTGTCTTGAGAGATGAGAGTTTCTCAGGGGAAAATAAGAGATTTGAAGAAAGAGAGTGAGAAAAAAAACAGAGACCTGTCCCCCTGAGAGACTCTGGGGTCTTTGTGATGATCAAAGCGAGGCTCCGTGGTCCTGTGACGGAGCTCCTCTGGGAAAACTGAAGTGATGTTTGGAGGTAAATGGCCACTGGCTCCATGATGAAAGAGGACAACTGTGGAAATGGAAATGAAGACGGAGGCATCTTTACATTCACCCTCGCCAACCACAGCCATGACCTGCAGAGGAGACACAAAAACAGAAGTCGAAATATATGGTGACTGAACGATAATGCTTCTCTCAGACAGACTCACATGCTGTACTGATGTTATCAAGACTGATCAGCTACATTTGACTTCCTAAAAATTCTGTTAACTGAAATAAAGCTGAAATAAAATACAATTTAAATCTTACATGAATAAGTTAACTTTTTTTTTAAATGTTGCTTTTGCAACTGGCTGAAATAAAATAACAAAAATTAAGCTAAACAGAAATGTTAAAATATAATAAAAATTAAAACAAAAACAAAAATCACAATAAAATGACTAAAACTTTAAAATAAATGTGTCACGGTACGCTGTAGGAAGGAGCACGTAGGAGGCATGTGGAAATGTAAACAGTCCTTAATCCAAGGAACACAGGATAAATCCACACAAAGGGTGTTGGCACAAACACACATACACAACGAGTAGACCCGACCAAGAACTAAGGAACAGACAGGAACTTATAAACACAGGATAATTACAAACACAGGTGCACTGAATGACTAATTATACTAAACGAGGACAGGAACATGACAGGCAAAACACAACAAAACAGGTCCATAATCTTGACATATCACCTCCCTCCCAGAAGGCGCGTCCTTGCGCGGAAGGACAATGGGGTGGGGGGGCCACATGTGGGAACTTGTGAGGCAGCTCAGAAGGAGGACAGACACCTGGGAGGGGGCCGGCAGACAGAGTCCAGGGAGGAGACAGGAGGGACTTCGAGCAGGAGTCGCCCAGCTGGACCCAGGCCACAGCCATGATGTCGACCCATGGTGGGGCTGTGGGAGGGAGGAGCCATGGAGGAGGAATGGCTGCCTACTCCAGGGTGCCGACCAATGGCGGTGGAGCAGGAGCCTAAGGTGGAGACGGAGAGCCAACGAGCCAAGCCAATACCGAGGATCTGGGGGCCAGGGTGGAGCCGAGGGCTCTGGCGACCTGCGACGAGGTGCAGCAGGAGGAGCGGAGACAATGGCGAGTCGACACCCGACTAAGGTGGAGCCAGAGGGACAAGGGAGCCCAGTGGAGCTGGAGGATTAACAGTTGACGGTGGAGGCGAGGGAGCTAGTAGCCGAGGTGGAGCTGATGGGTCTACGGGCCGAGGCGGAGTCCGAGCTTTGGAGGCTGGAGGCGGAAGTGAATCAAGTCAAGTCAAGTCATCTTTGTTTATATAGCGCTTTAAACAAAAATGATTGCGTCAAAGCAACTGAACAACATTAATTAGGAAAACAGTGTGTCAATAATGCAAAATGACAGTTAAAGGCAGTTCATCATTGAATTCAGTGATGTCATCATGCAGCTCAGTTCAGTTTAAATAGTGTCTGTGCAATAATTTGCAATCAAGTCAACGATATTGCTGTAAATGAAGTGTCCCCAACTAAGCAAGCCAGAGGCGACAGCGGCAAGGAACCAAAACTCCATCGGTGACAGAATTGGAGAAAAAACCTTGGGAGAAACCAGGCTCAGTCGGGGGGCCAGTTCTCCTCTGACCAGAAGAAACCAGCAGATCAATTCCAGGCTGCAGCAAAGTCAGATTGTGCAGAAGAATCATCTGTTTCCTGTGTTCTTGTCCCGGTGGTTGTCTGAGACAAGGTCTTTACGGGGATCTGTATCTGGAGCTCTAGTTGTCCTGGTCTCCACTGTCTTTCAGGGCTGTAGAGGTCCTTTCTAGGTGCTGAATCACCATATGGTCTGGATACGTACTGGATCCGGGTGACTGCAGTGACCCTCTGACTTGGATACAGACTGGATCTGGTGACTACGGTGATCTCGTAATAAGAGAGAAACAGACTAATATTAGCATAGATGCCATTCTTCTAATGATGTAGCAAGTACATCAGATGTTATGGGAAGTGTTCCCGGTTCCGGTTTACCTAATTAATGCAGCCTAAAAATTCTTTAAGGGATTTGGATAGACCTATTAAAGATAGGTCTTTAATCTAGATTTAAACTGCAAGAGTGTGTCTGCCTCCCGAACAATGTTAGGTAGGTTATTCCAGAGTTTAGGTGCTAAATAGGAAAACGATCTGCCACCTGCAGTTGACTTTGATATTCTAGGTATTATCAAATTACCAGAGTTTTGAGAACACAGCGGACGTGGAGGACTATAATGTAACAAGAGCTCGTTCAAATACTGAGGTGCTAAACCATTCAGGGCTTTATAAATAATAAGCAAGATTTTAAAATCTATACGATGTTTGATAGGGAGCCAGTGCAGTGTCGACAGGACCGGGCTAATATGGTCATACTTCCTGGTTCTGGTAAGAACTCTAGCTGCTGCATTTTGGACTAACTGGAGTCTGTTTACTAAGCGTGCAGAACAACCACCCAATAAATCATTACAATAATCTAACCTTGAGGTCATAAACGCATGGATTAACATTTCTGCATTTGACTTTGAGAGCATAGGCCGTTATTTAGATATATTTTTGAGATGGAAAAATGCAGTTTTACAAATGCTAGAAACGTGGCTTTCTAAGCTTTCTAATAGCACACCTAGGTTCCTAACTGATGACGAAGAATTGACAGAGCAGCCATCAAGTCGTAGACAGTGTTCTAGGTTATTACATGCAGAGCTTTTAGGTCCTATAATTAACACCTCTGTTTATTCAAAATTTAGCAGTAAGAAATTACTCGTCATCCAGTTTTTTATATCGACTATGCATTCCGTTAGTTTTTCAAATTGGTATGTTTCGCTGGGCCGCAAAGAAATATAGAGCTGTATCATCAGCATCACAGTGAAAGCTAACACAGTGTTTCCTGATGATATTTCCCAAGGGTAACATGTAAAGCGTGAAGAGCAACGTCCCTAGTACTGAGCCTTGAGGTACTCCATGCTGCATTTGTGATCGATATAATACCTCTTTTTCATTCACTGCTATGAATTGATGGTGGTCATATAAGTACGATTTAAACCAGGGATTCTCCAGCTATGGCGATGCTGGAGGATGGCAGACCCGCGGAGCTCGCACCGTAATGATGGTGGACTGAGGGCGAGCAGAGGGGCTGCCAGACAACAGCAGTGGAGGAGGCAGGAGCTGGTGAGAGGGTGGGCATTTGTGAGCCTCTGGGCATTCAGGGCTAAACTCTGGATCGGGAGCCCCCTCTAGGCTGTAACCGGGAACAGGATGGCACTCTGGAGGAGCAGACACTTGAGGGCACTTTCTAGGAGCAGGCACTGGAGGGCGCTCTGGACTGGATTTGGGGACTGGAGCCCTCTCCTCTTCGTTTGGGCACATTCGCCCTGCCATACTTCGCTCAGCCGCAGTGCAGGGGGCAGAGCTCCTCTCTGCGCTCACACCATTTGCGGCTTTCTTCCTCGTGGTGGGCATTGTCACAAGCTCTCGTACCTGGTCTGACAGGTTCAGCTCTACGTCCGGGGTGATGCTCTGCTCAGTCACTCAGCTCTGCGCTGGCTTGCTGATCGCAGGGGCAATTGGCTCTCCATCATCGGTGGGCTCGGGCTGATGCTCAGCACCGCAGGGAGATGGTGGGCTGGTTATGGGTCTGGAGTGGATCTGACGAGATCATCAACGGGGCGGGTGGTGGATGGCGATCCATTTCTCACCAGAGTCCACTCCACGAAGGCAACAAAATCCTCTCGAGGACCATCCTCGGACGACAGTGCTCTGAATAGAATGAGCAGAGCACGTCGTCTGGGAAGCTGGTGGTGCTAGCTAACAGCCGGAACAGTCTTGTATGGTCCTCGAGAGATCTGTCCCACTGCTCCAGCAGGAGGAGGAGGAATTAGGGGCAAAGGAGGGGGCCCATGGAAACAACGGGAACAAAAGAAAACACTGAGGAAAAACGGAAACAAAAACGGAGGGAACACACGGAAGTAACTGTACTTGGTTGTGTCTTCTGTCACGGTACGCTGTAGGAAGGAGCACGCAGGAGGCATGAGGAAATGTAAACAGTCTTTGATCCAAAAAACACAGGGTAAATCCACACAAAGGGCGCTGGAGCAAACACATGTACACAACGAGTAGACCCGACCAAAAACAAAGGAACAGACAGGAACTTATAAACACAGGATATTTACAAACACAGGTGGACTGAATGACTAATTAAAGAAACGAGGAGAGGAACATGACCAAATAAGGGAAACCAGGAACAAAGACAGGTGCAAAACACAACAAAACATGTCCACAATCCTGACAAAATGAAAGATAAATACAAATTTTAAAAAACAACAACAATTAATTAAAATAAAAAATAAAAAATCAGAGCATAAAATTACTTAAACTTAAACTAAAATAAATTAAAGCTAAATAGAAATATAACAAACAACAAAAATGAATAAAATGAACAGAAACTCACAATAAAATTACTAAAACTAAAGATAAGCAGAAATATATAAAAAAGATTTTAAAAATTCTCATAATAAAATTAGTAAAGCTTAAACTAGAATAAATTGCAGTTAAACAGAAATATTTAAAAAAGAAAAGAAAAATGGAAAAAGAAACAATTACTAAAACTAAAATAAATGCAAGCTAATCAAATAAAAAAATACAAATATACAAATAAGCAATAATACAAAAAAAAGCAAATAATAAGATTAGTAACACACTAAAAATAAAAATTAAAGCTAATTCAAAATATTAATAAATTAATAGCATATGAATAAAACTAAAATAACACTGCTCTGAAATATCATGTAAGCATTCCCTTTGTGTCAGATGTTTCTCCTAAACTTCCTGTAGGGAAATAAAAACACCCAAATGAGTCAATAGTAAGAGCTTTTAGTAAGAGTACCAAGCTATAAAAAAATAATACGGATTTGAAGTTGATGAGAAATGTTTGAGTTCACATTTAGATCTCTTTTGACTGCAGACTTTGGTTTCCTGGCAAACCTGTGCACAGTTTGAGGCATTATTTAGATCTCTTACACAACTCTAGGAATTTTAGGTGAGATTACTGAGACCTTTTTCACAGGAAAAAATTAGGAGAGTTAAAGCAAGTCCCATTTGCTCTCCATTGTTGTACAGGAGAAACTATTGAGATATTAGATTCACAAATGCTGATGTCAGATAATCGCTCCCGGCTCAACTCACATCTCGACTGCTGCGAGATATTTGTGTAAAAATAAATCCCGATCTACCGGGTGTGTGATGTACATTCGTCTCCAGAGGAACCGCACGGTTGTGTTGATTTGAATGAAACATGTAGAGTCTTTGTAGCAATTCCCATCATGCTCTTGTGTTACCGTTTCATGTCTGCATGTTACAGTGGTGTTATACGCAGATCGGTTTTTAATGTTTTCAGACCCGAGAGACGAGAGACGAGAGACGATTCTGGGACCTGCATAGAAAATCAAACTGAAAGATATACACCTGTAATACTACAATCAACAGTGATGCTGACTGTTAATCAAAAATTATATATTATTTATGTATTATATAGTTGAATATATATATATATATATATATATATATATATATATAATATATATATATATATATATATATATATATATATATATATATATAAAATACATTATAAACACACACACAGACTGTATGTAATAACGATAAAAATAATATATAGTTCAATATATTGTTTTTTTCAACTCATGTTTTATTGTGTATATATATATAACAAAAAATTTACAGTATAATATATATATATATATATATATATATATATATATATATATATATATATATATATATTCTTTTTAATTGTAAACCTATTACAATAAATAATATATTTAAATATGTTCATATGTATGATATATCATAAATAGATAGATTTATTATATATATATATATATATATATATATATATATATAAATATATATATATATATATATATATATATATATATATATATATATATACACACACATACATTTTTTTTTTTCTTATAACCATTTAGTCTGAAATTCGCCAAATGCAGCGTCAGTGTTTCTTTTGGGCAGGAAGATGAAAAGTAAAGGTCTAGATCAAATCAGCACAAGCAGACTTGTTCATAATGAGCTTAATATCTAATGTTCAGATGTTCACAGGCTTATTAATACATGAAAGAAAAGCACTGAACTCTATAAATCTGACATCAAATTTTAAAGGAACAGACATGGCTTTCCTTTCATCCGCATCTGACGTAATGACCTTATTCTTGCAATATTTACAGAGGTTTAAACACAGCGATATATACACAGGATCACCTCACACATCTGATCTCCAATCTGATAAATGTTCAGCAGGGTTAGTATGTAGAAGTATGTTAGTTACATTTAGTGTAATACTCAACTTTACATCTGTGGAAAGTGTCAGAGATTTCTCACCGATGTCAGGGCTCTGGGTATATGTGAGTAACAGATACTACATAATGGCTTGGAATGCTACAATTTCACAGAAAGGCCCTCAGAAACAGATTTGTGAGTCAGACATGAGGAAATACACATTGAAACCAAATCATATGCACTATTAAGAGACCTTGGTGATGACCGAGAGAAAGCCAATAAATAACTTTAAGAGACCTTTGAACAGGATGAAGGGTGCCATTTTTTCTTATTCAGGAATAAAAATAAATAAATAAATAACATGCATTTTGTATGATCCCGCTTATTTTGGTAAAATAATGAACATTCTGCAAGGTGTATGTTTTGACCACAGCTGTATCTTTCAGAATCTTTCATTTAATCTAAACTTCACACACAGACAGAGCATTAAATCAGGCAATGTTCCTGCATCATTAAGATTTTCTTTAAGGTCACACACTACCAAATTGTTTTAACATGAAACACAAATATGCTGAACATAGAAGGTGCACTAACGCTGTATTATTCACATTAGTAATTCATTCATTTCCCCTCAGACTCGCCTGAAACTGGGCCAAGTCAAGGTTAGCCGTTAAGCCGGGGAAACTCAAGCAGTGTAGCCCGAGAGCCTTTACTATAAGTAGAGCCATAGGCAGCGAGGTTTTGATCTGGTGAGATATATTCTAGATGCATTAACACAGAGCCGTTGAGAGAGAGGCTTACGACGAGATCTTTAACTCGAGCGGTCCGAGCTGACAGATGTGCGATATCCTTCTCCATACGCAACACGCCGCTGCTCTTGCCAAGTCTAGCTGTAGGTCAGCACTCTCTCATTCTCTTTTTGCACTCCTCTCTATCCTTTTTTTGATGGTGTGGGTTACGATACGTGTGAAGCTCCAGTCGAGCATGAAAGTCATGTTCTGTGAGATGGAAGGCGGCCTCGGGCTTTGGCACCGCGGCTCTAGAACTGCCAAAACCTCCACACCCTCAGTGGGACCCACAGCACCGACCCGCTGCTGACACGCACTCATTCGGCCCAGAACCCGCTGCTGAAAAAAATGCTAATGTGGAAAAAAATAAAAAAAACGTAATCAGGGTAACTTATTCGACAGGAGTTGCGTTTGATTTCTCCTGCTTGTCTGCACAAATTGAGCAGCTCATGTTCGATATTTACTCTTTTAGACCTTTGTATTAATTCCACATTGTACTTTAACAAGCCTGAGTTATTGCAAAATGTGTTTTTTAAGAGAGCTGAGAGCATTTCAATAAGGTATATGAAAGTGTAATCAAAATAGCCAAGAAACATATAATAAAAAGAATCAGCAGAACTTTCTACAGGCTCAGATGTCATGTGCATTCTGTGTCAAATCAAGCACATTTCAGAAACTTCCACTGCTCAATTTTTTTTTTTTTTTTTGAAGAAAGAAAAACATAAATAGTGATGAAAGCCAAAATATTAAATATGATGATGGATGCATAATTAACTATTTTGTAGACCTAATTAGACCTAATTTTCACCTAAGATTTGAAGCCAAATTACAGGGGATAAAAATGACTTCAGAAAGATGGAATCATTATCATGTCACACAGAGGCTAGTAGCTCTTTTAGCAAAATCTGTTGACTTTATCCATCTTTATTGCATTATATGGCAGTGGTGACAGTTCAAAAATGGGGGAGGGGACATTTTTCAAGTTTTCTCTCCAAAGTTTGCATGCCTGAAACTCAAGAAGTATTAAAGATATCTCAGTATGATTTTAGAATCCGGTTCTTAACAATCTTTTCTTTGGTATCTTAATTTTTCAATGCCCTGTATGGTTTAGTTCCAGGGATATGGGGAGTCCATTGTGACCCAATGTCCAAATAATTGAATTTTACTCTTTTTATTACCGGAAAAACAAATGTGGCTCACTTTGCAAAAAGCTGATGCTTATTGTATTTAGAAAACAATGTCTGAAGAACAAATAATATCGAAAGTAGAAATGTATCTAAACAAATACATAGAACATACCTGAGTGCCATAAAAGTTTGCATGCCTAAGTGGATTTCTTAAAATTAAAAAAATATATATTTTCTTAAAGACATTTCAAGAAATTCATTAATATATAATCTAAGTAAGAAAGTTCTTTTTTGTAGTTGTTGTTGCTCTTATATGTGCTGAATTCTGTTGAATATTAGGTCATATTTACAAAATTAAATGTAAATATTTGTTACTGAATTTCGAATTCAAGCAGCAAAAGGCTGCTTTTTGCATAATCATGTCAGATCATTTTTTTTATATTTACCTGCAGAACTTTTTACAGGCTTTTTCTGAGAAATTCTTAAATATTTTCCAAATAACTTTGTCTTTAACTTTTTTAAAGACAAAGACTTAAAAAAAAAAAAAAAAAAAAAAAATTTCTTGATATAAATTCAAATTCAAAGGTTTTCTTAAGAAAAAGTTAAGAAAATGCTTAATATAAATTCTAAAAAGTTCATAAAGACTTCCTAAAGGCATTTCTTAAAAAAAAATCTTAAATATTTTAAGAACAAAGAAATTTCAAAGAAAAAAAAAAAAAAAAAAAAGTTTCATGGAGAGAAAAAAAGTTAAGAAATTTCTTAATATAAATTCTAGGAACTTCGTAAGAATGTTCCAGTTTTTGAGAAATTCTAATATTTTCTTGAGAGCATTTGCTGAAGGCTTTCCAAAAATAGGTTGTAATTACTAAATTAAAGACAATGTCTATCTGAGGTATTTTTTTTTTTTTTTGTTTTGTTTTTGTAGAATTGTTACTGAATTTCGAATTCAACAAAAAGCAGAGCAAAATGTCATGTCACACACAATCACATGAGATCATTAAGATGATTGGTGTCACGTCAGAGCATCCATGCAAATCCCTAGTAACACTAATATGTATTATAATTTTTACAATAATATGTACAACTGAGCAGCTCATATTCAATATTTACTCTCCTACACCTTTGCATTCATTTAAAATTGCACTTTAACAAGCCTGAGTTATTGCATCCTCCAATGCACACATACACACGAACATGATACTAAAACTGAGCAACAGCCATTTCTGTGAGAATAAAAAAGCAAGCGAAAGCCCTCTCTTCCACACACAACCTGTGGGAAGGCCAATCCAGGGCTATTGTTGGCCGTCGTCCTATCATTAGCTCTAACCTTGAGTCCTGGCTGCAAGCTGTAATCTGAACAGAGCCATGCGGGAGTCAGAGGCTGCCTGCAGTCAATTATTAATGAACAGCATCAGGTCGCTCTCCCTTCCTGCTCTTCAGGAAACTGGGTGCTGCTTGCAGGCATTCACAGCCACACACACACACCTATCAAGGTAAAACAGATCATCTGAGTCTGGCTTAGCGCAGTTTAGTTAGCAAATTATAATCGATATGTGAATATGATTCATCCGACCATCCTACTCATGATGCATTAAACAATATGAGAAAAATAAATGGCACAAAAGTAGAACAGTCTAATATGTGTTCGTTAAGATGAGCTCCATCACCTCAGACGCTTGGGACGATCTGCTGAAAATCGACTAATGAGAACGATATTGTGAGGTGCTGCAGTTATAATGAGAAATAACAAAGAAGAGGCTAAATTGTAGCCAGAGAGCTGGAATTATTTGAAAATAAGATAAATGTGAAGGACTATTAAAGCAGATGTTTTAGATCTAGTGCAAATGTCTGGCCAGCATTTTATTTTTTTTAAAGAATGAACCAAAACAACTAAAAAGCAAAAGAAATACATCAAGTAAGAACTGAACTAAAATCATATACACACATTTGGCAATACATTTAAATTAAATTTTATTCATACTTTAGACTATAATTCAGTATAGTTTTATGAAGATAACATACATACACACATACTACTGTTTAAAAGTGCTCACCAAAGCTGCATTTATTTGATCAGAAATACAGTAAAAACATTAATATTTTTAGTGTTTAATAAAGCTGCATTTATTTGATCAGAAATACAGTATTTTGTAAATTGTTGGGATCTAATTTCTGTTTAAAAGTGCTCACCAAAGCTGCATTTATTTGATCAGAAATACAGGTAAAAACATTATTATTTTGTGATTTTGAAACATTTCTGATTATTATCTGGTTGTGTGCTATCAGGGAACCATTTTTTGTATGTTTGAACAAAATTATTTATTTTCTGTTTTGTTATAACATAACATAAAAAAAAAAAAAAAAACATGGCACCAGATGTGGTCTTCTATGCCCATATCTTATACTGATTTGAGTAGAGGGCAGTGGGGGTCCACATCAAAATATTTCCGGGGGTCCAGAATCCCTTAGCTATGGCCTTGTATATACTGTAAGTATGAGTTTTGTTGGATTCTTGCGACAGCAGATGCCAGTATCAACAACAGTTGCCATAAGGGTCTGTAAGGGCCGTGCCACATTTTCATCTAGAAATACTAGCCACACTTCTCAAATGTCTGCAGTAGATCGCCTGCCACAAATACCCGCATGAATGTTTGTGAAAATGACAAATGTTTCTGTTTGCTATCAGAAGGCCGCTCTGGTGCTGTACGGGTAATACTGACAGACATTATGAGCAGCAGGAGCACCTGCTGATTTAAATACAGGAAATGCTCAGGGCTCAATTACCGTCTCCTCCAGACAGCAGGTGGCATAATTGAACGAGACATCAGAAAGGTGTGTGTGTGTGTGTGTGTGTGTGTGTGTGTGTGTGTGTGTGTGTGTGTGTGTGTGTGTGTGTGTGTGTGTGTGTGTGTGTGTGTGTGTGTGTGTGTGTGTGTGTGTGTGTTTGTTTGCTGAGGAATGAGATTACTACAACACACTTTAACACATCACTTGTAAGACATTTCATAGCCATGCAAGCCAACACTGCTGCCAGCTGTATTACTATATATTTGACAAATAAGCTTTAGATTGACTTGACATTCAGAATTTACAAATGAAATTGAGAAAAGAGCCTTTTTAATGATGAAATTCATCAAAGAGCCCTTTAGAGAGAAATCTGTATCCACATCAGTCATTCAAATACCAAATTGATCAAAACTTTATATAATGTATAACATATAGTACAAGTGCATTCCTTGTGTTGTATATATATATATATATATATATATATATATATATATATATATATATATATATATATATATATATTCCTTTAGAGATATAAACAATACATTTATTTAAAACAATTGTTTTCTTTCTATAAACTTTAAAAAATGCATATAGACACACACATATATTCTAAGCATACATATAAAAATGCATATATACAGTTTTAAAGCTATTTCTTTCTCTCTATATAATATATATCATATAAATGTTAATACAAAATTATACATAATACATAAGTTATTCTCTGTATAAGTTATTCTCATATAAAATGTATGCACACATAAACACACAGACACACACGCACACATGTGTGTGTGTATTAAATATTTATAAAAAAATACACAAAGTTTTTTGTTAAAGTTATATATACAGTATATATGCCTTAATATATAAACTATACATAAAAGGCATATATACATGTATATATTCTATAGATTCTTCAGTTCAAGCATCAGATCAGGTAGAAATATCTTCTTAAAGGAACAACTCCACACATCATCATTTTAACAATGTACAGACAGTCAGTAGATGTACTTCAATATGCCACATTTGTAGAAAAGCCATTTTTAGTTCAAGTATTTGTCTCTCTTCATTTCTCAGTGTGTGTGTGTGTGTGTGTGTGTGTGTGTGTGTGTGTGTGTGTGTGTGTGTGTGTGTGTGTGAGTGTGTGTGTGTGTGTGTGTGTGTGTGTGTGTGTGACAGGCTGTGTGATTAGATAAGTCTTGCATGAGCTACTTTAAGCTCAGTCACTGGACCTGTCTGTATCCTCTGAGCCGACCTGTGCCCTCTGAGACTGCGTACATCCTACCAGCCTTCTCCAGCTCCTAACCAGCATACCAAATATCTCTCTCTCATACACACAAATCATATTTTAATAAATGATTTTGTAAGAATACACACATATATATATATATATATATCATATATATATATATATATGCAGGAAGTGTCCTCATAAAACATGTTTACATTGTAATACTCAAGTCATTATACACATTCATGTCATCTTAAACCATATATACCAGAATACAGGATATTTGTCCCAAATAACTGTAACAAGACTAAGTGGCAAGTTAGACTCTACAGACCTTTACATACTGCCATCATGTACCGCAGCGGAGGTTTACACCTGCTGACGCTCCGCTTCTGCACTGAAATCAAATATTAAAGTCAAGATGAAAACTGCATTCGCTTCCCAGTTTACTTCCTTAATGTGATGCATTTCTAAATGACACACAACACTGAAAACAAATACCTTGCTATAGCTAGCAGTCACTTTGAACAGAAAGTGCACTATATTAGTATACACTGGTATTACAAAAAAAAAAAAAAAAGTGTTAAACAAAAAGACAAAATTAATTTACTTTAACCAAAGAAATGTAAAAGTACATAAATGACGCTTATCTCAGTGGCCCTGCACTGTAGGCTAAATAACACAAAGTATCTAAACACAGTAATATGGTACTAAGCAGATGTTGAACAGGCCTTTTTCTTTTTGAACAGATAATGAATAAACTAATAAAGCTTTATTTTAAAGTGCATGGTATTAACAGCATACATTCTTTTGACTCAAGTAAACACTTGCAGAGTAGATTAGCAGAAGAGACTTAATTATCCTGTAGTTAATAGAAACCTATTATCTAAAGGAATCTGAGACTACACTACTGCTTGATGTTAATTATTAGCTAGATTTCCTAAAAACTATAAAACAATAGCCCATGAGGTTTATGTCACGTCAGCTGAGAAGGACAGTCAGGTGGCCTAATTATAGTTTAACAAAAGATTATAAAGGCAAACATTTTACTTCTTTAGAATGACATTCTGACATTTCTGAATGGTCGATTTTGATTTCATGTTGACGTCTTACTGAAGCTAACAGTTACTAAAAAGAATCTAGGCCTTTACTCACACTGGATTCATGTTGCAAACACACTAAAGTAAACGCTCCCACACTCTTGAATCGCTTCCATTGTGTATCAGACCGTGTAAACTGCAGCAAAGTCTCTGCTGTTAGTGTGTATAATAAAAAAAAAAAAATGCTGCATACACAACAATAGGAACAATAGCGCAGGACGGCGTATGTGTTTGCTCAGCATATTAAGATGATGCTGCTTGAGAAAAAGAGCACACAATGCTTTAATCACATGTACACTTAAACAAAAGGAACGTATCAGGCAGAGGAACGAGCGAGGCTTTAATTGGGTGTTTATGCAGTTCAGACTCTGGGTAGTCATGGAATTAGTAATGAATGGCGACAGTAATAATCATGGTAAGAAATTACACTCCTCTGAGGTTAAGAGACGGCAAAGACACAAATGAATAAACCAACTGCTTAAAGCACAAAAACAGCTATTAAAGGGGTATTTCACACAAAAAAGAAACATTTACTCACACTCATATCATTCAAAAAGCTATATGACTTACTATATAGTCTGTGAAACACAAAAGAAGATATTTTGAGAAATGAAAATTTGAGAAGTATCTTCGTCTATTTAATGGAAGTAAATGGTAAATGTCTTCAAAATATATTTTGTGTTTGAGTAAATCATATGTGAATTGTCTTCATATTTTTTTTTGTAGTAAATTATATATTTCTTCAATATATTAATGTTATTTGATTATGGTATTAAATTAAAATATATGAATTTACAAAATATTAATATTTTTGAGCCATCAGTGTAGACATGAGGGTGAATAAATGATGACAGAGAATTATCATACAGCTTTTGAACAAAGTAAGGTTATTAGCGTCTGCAATTAAAATATATGAATGTGTGTGTGGTAGATTTTTTGAAGGGACGGATGCTGTCACCATGGCCCATTTTTCACTGGATCATCAAGAAAGTATCAGAACCTTTGTCGGCAAAAGACAAGCTTGCACCGTCATCAGATTTGTTGCTATGCGAATGAGTCTTTGTTCACACAGGCTCCATTTTGCTTATCCTTTCAAAACATCCCGGATACACGAGAGAGAGAGAGAGAGAGAGAGAGAGAGAGAGAGAGAGAGAGAGATAGAGAGAGAGAGAGAAAGGAAGGAAGGCAGCAGTTACGCTACACTAGAAAGTGTTTGCTGATTTGACAAGCTCCAACATACGCAGAGAGGTTGTTCAAATTAAGCTCCGGCTGTTTATCATTCCTCAAGCGGCAGATCATCAGAAAGCGTTTACCTTCAATCTATGGCATTTCCATAGCAGCGTCTTCGTGCTTACATGTGATTTCCGTAGGGAGACCTACTGTATGCATCAGAATAGCATCGCTCTGTTGTGTAACAGTCTCTTTTTTTATTGTAGTTGGGCAGTCGACGGAGGTGCAAATGAAAACATGCGGCCCTGAGCTATCCCGAAAATCATTTCAACCTTTTGAATCAACCCCTCAATTTGGCAAATTAAGGCTCTCAGCCAAAGCGGGCCCTGTAAGTGTATTCACTGGTAATGTGCCAATGCAGCTCAGGGAATTTACTTAATCATCTCCTTCATTTACAAAGCCAAGAGGGCAATTACTGCAGTATAGACGGGTGGTTGAAGCAATAAAGCAACTGATCATTCTGCTATCGCTCATTTTCAACTGCATAGCCATTTGCAAAGCATTAATTACATTTTGGTAATTGAGCAATTAGTCCAATCAATCTGTGGTTGGGATAAGCTTGTGCGTTTATCTCTGTGTTTTCAGTGTTACAACCTAAGCTGTAATATATTTCAAAAAAAGAAACAGCGCATCATTGAAAACTATTAATTAGCTTGATTCTTTGGACATAATCTATGTCCAATAACCCACCTCTAAACACTTATACTGAATGAACAAAACAAACTGTAACTTTGAATGTCTTTTCCAGTCTAAGTGGGCAGTTCTTAGCCAGAATACTGTGCAATGCGGATCAGATTTTATGATGTTTAGATAAAGCTCTGGCTATGTGAGAATAGGAGGTCTATATTACCTGGAGAGAGCCATCCGGCAGCATTCCCATTCATCTCAATGACAGTCGTTCGGCTGCTGCAGGACGCCCTGAAGTAGGCAAAGATCTCAGCACTGGAAAAAGTCACACAGGGAAAATATTTCAAGTTTAAAACTTTTAATAGTCTGTGAAATTAATCAGGCAATTATAATATAATATAATATAATATAATATAATATAATATAATATAATATAATATAGTATAATATAATATAATATAATATAATATAATATAATATTTTTTCACCATAGAGAACTGTTTAGCAATTTATAAGATAAATCATTCTAGACAACCCATAAACATATAAGATGCATAGTACATGGTATAATATAATATAAATAATATTATATTTAATATTTTTCACCTTTCTAGGCAAGCCATAAGAATAAAAGTTTTAATTGATGCTTCTGTAAAGCCATAATATAATATAATATAATATAATATAATATAATATAATATAATATAATATAATATAATATAATATAATATAATATAATATAATATAATATAATAAATAAGCAAAATATAAAATGCTTATTGTATCACTGTATTAAAAGCTCACTGTATTATGTAGAGTATGATGAGAGAGAGATGGAGTGAGAGTGTGATTACCTGCATCTGATACATAATTCATTCTTCAGCATAATTTCACAATCTCATATTCACAATAAAACATGAGTTTGAAGGTCCGCTGAGGACAGCGATATCTTTGTCGTACTGTCCTTTCATCTGTTAAGGGTGATTTCCGATGACAGTGCTGCTCACTGCATTTGAAACTGGTATTGAAAAAAAAGTCCTTGTTTACAAACCTGTTTTAGTCTCTTTCAAAATAAAAGTCTTCACTGCTGACTCACTCTAATGGCAGAACAATGTAACTAAAATCAAATCACAAACACACACCATTTCCCAATACTAAAAACTTTTATTAAATACCACGATTATTTATATAAAATATTATTTATTGAACAATAATATTTAATTAACAACAACAACAGCCATCATAAAAGTTAAAGAGGCAATTCAGTCAAAAGTACAAAGACAGCGCTCTGATAGACAGCATTAAAAATACATAAAACATAACATGATGAGATTTTGCCATCAGCCAAAACTATTTGAACTATTATGTCATGTTGAACCACTATAGCGACATCAGAGCCAGTGGCTAATTCCAGAAGATCTGGCTGAGGTGAGGCTGCTCTCGACGGGTTTATGGGCACTGAACGGACGCTGATGTCCTGGAGCTCATATCTCCGAAAACGTCAAAGCAAATTTTCAAATAGACGTTATCTTTAACAACAAACCGAATATTTGAAGTCTTAACGACTACATTCTTGCCTAAAAAAAAAAACTCTTAAAACTTCATTAAAACTAAACATTTATTTAGTATTTTTTTATAAAATTACAGTGGATTTGGTCGTCTGTCACAACACTCGCTGTGAAAATGTGATACAAACGTTGAAACAGTTCCTGTGTGATGCTGGGTGATTATTTAACTGTTGTATAAAATATAGTCCATATATAATTCATTTTTTTTTTTTTTTTTTTGCCAATTATAAATGTATACCTTTCTAGACAAACCACAAGCATAAAAGTTGTTAACTGATGGTACATGCTTCTGTATATATACTGTATGTAAAAATCATTGACATTATAATTAAATATTCATTTTAATATTCATCATACAGTTTACATACTGTTTTTAAGCCATTAAAATGTAAACCTCTCTAGACAGACATACCAAAAGCATAATAGTTAACTTAGTGAGATAACTCAATAAGATTTAATTCTTTGAATTCATATTTTTAAAACTTAGATTTTTTTTTACTACTATTTTTTACTACAATTCCAGTGGCATTTAAACTCAAGCCACATAATATTTATTATGATTATTTTTAATAAATGTAGTTATGTCTTAATTATTGCCATTTTTCTAATGTAGTTTTAATAAAATTGCCTAAAACCACCCCTTAACTGTGGTAAATTCACTGTAAAACAGTCTCTCGTGGCTTATTGCTGCATTGAGTGTGTGTGTGTGTGTGTGTGTCACGGCACAGCGTCTCTAACAGCCCTGCTCTAATGAGCACTGATAGGCAATAAAGGATGGGGGCGGGGTAATGCTAATCTAGGTCATTGCATATGTAAATGCACAGCTGGCCTCTCTCTCACTGTAGTGGAGATGGAGTGTCTGCATGTCAGCCGATATTAGCTCCACAGAGGCAGGCATGCGGGCCACAGGGGTACAGCAGTGGCAAACTGGCCCTGTGGTCTCATCACAGAGAATTAACACCACCACTAACGGTGTCAAAGCCAGACGCCGTCACTGCACCCACACCCACTCTCAGTGTCAACGACTGGCCCGGGGCACAGTCTGACTGACAGGAGGATTTCAGCTATATCCGCCTGTGTGATTATGTCATGACTGACCAGTATGTTTGCTCTGTTCCAAGACCAGTCAAATCACCCTTAGACAACATTTTAAGACATCAGAGACAAAGCAGCATTTGATTTGTGTGGCATGCAGTTGCTGCCGATGTGGAGCATTGTAAATCAATTTGGGTAAGTGTGCTGTTTTTTAAGGTGGTTGCCTATGTAGACGGCGAGATGGCTCACTTGGCTCACAGAGCTTTCAACGTTTGGCCAATAGGTCGCAAACATTTAATCTCACTGTATGTGCTTTCTTGAGTAACTGTAGCAAACCTCAGTACTCATGGGCACGATAGAGTTTCCTTCAAAAGTTGGTTGTTAAACTTTCTTTGTGGGCCACAGGGAGTGATGATGTCAAAAACAACATTGATGCTCATAGAGAGAAACAATAATATCATTACAGAATGAGACCCAGAGGAAAGAAAAATCACAATGAGATCTAATTAATATCTTAATTGCTTCTCTCACCTGGATACAGCCTAAGGATCAAATAGATTGCAAATGAAGACTTGTCCCCTTCTTCTCAGAAGTTTCTCCTGAGAAAAAGTCTCCATCTAACATCAGAATCAGAATCAGAAAGAGCTTTATTTACATACACATGAAATTCATCTTGGTGTCATCTCCTCAAGGGTTTCGGAAGAGATCTCAATAATGTCTCAAACTGTGCTCAGGTTTGTCAGGATTGTAAGTCTGCAAAATGAAAATCAGTGACTCAATAAGAAACAGGGTTATTATAGTTAACTAAAACTAAAATCATAAAAAAAAACATTTCTCATTTTACTTCATGTACTATAAATAGCAAACTCAAACTAAAATAAAACTAAAAAGCTATATAGACATATTTAAAATAATAATAATAATAATAAATATCCCCAAAAATATGGCAAAAACACACAACAAAATGACTAAAACTTAAAAAAAGAATAAAAAAAAAGAACTTACAACACATTATAAAACTCTAAAACTTTTTTTAATCCATTAGGGAAATTTTTTTCTTCTACTTCACAAAAATCTTTTAAGATTACATATTACATCTTAATGTAAAAAAAATAAAACATACATATTTTTATACAGTACAAACACATTTCAGCTAGTTGCCAAAGCAACATTTGTCATTTTCGTACACTGAAGTACTAAAATAACTAAATAAACGAAAACTACACTTTATTTCGATAGTCCACTTTAGACATTCTACTAACAGTAAGTAACTTTGCAACTACATGTCAACTAGCAGTTAGTAGAGTATTAGTAGACTGTCTGCTTAATATCTTCTAAACACTTTCTTTGTTAACTTGTGTAACTTATACTAACCCTAAACCTACCCCTAACACTAACCCTAAACCTACCCTAACAGTCTAATCTGAGAGTTAGTAGACATGTAGTTGCAAATTAATGAGAATTAGTTGACATGTAGTTGACATGTAGTTACAAAGTTACTTAAAGTTAGTAGAATGTCTAAAGTGGACTATCGAAATAAAGTTTAACCAAAACGAATTAATGAAAAAATAATAAATACTATATAGACAAAATAACACTGATATATTTATATAAATATTTATTTTTAAAAATAATAATTTATTTTGTGAGTGATCTTGTTTTAAAGATATTTTTAAAGAAAACAATGGAAAAAATATGAGTGCAAGTCATGTTATTCACATGAAGAGCTTTACGCAGTGTATTTTTTTTATCTTGAATGTTAGGAGAAACATCTGAGACAAAGTTGATGCTTCAAACATAAATGAGATCTCCTGAGCTACTGTATCTGAGCAATACATGTGAAGACAGACAGACAGACAGAGAGAGAGCAGCGGTGCCAGTATGTGCACAGATTGTAAACTTTGATACAGTCCCGTGGTGAGAGACAGGAGGAAAAGAAAGAGCGACAGATGGGTGATCTCTCAGTAACTCAGCGCTGACCTTTTCCTCTGATAACACATTAGAACAGTACAACCGCACACACACACACTCGTGCAGGAGATGTGAGCAAAGGTCAGCATCAATCATGGATGGCACGAGCGTGTGCGCGTTACGCGGCTCAGCTCTGACACGCTGTCATGTAGTCACACATGAGGCCGTGTCAGGAGCTTCTTGGTTAGTTTGTCTTTTTTCACACGCTTTTCATACGGACTATCAGTGACTGTCACGCTCGGAGTCGCATAAGGACGCCATGTTTTTGGAGAAAGAGTATTCAGGCTGCGGGTGGAAAGGTGACATTCAAAAATACAAGCCAAACTGTCCGTGTTTCTGTGTAAAGAGACAGACACGCATTTGAGAGACACATAGGGACGAACAGTGTACGATGAGAGCGTTTTGCAGAAGAATGTCAAAGAGTGAGAGACGAGACGCGGAAAGCAAAAGAGAGCGAGAGGAGGAGAGTGTGTCAGTGTCAGGCCCTTGATGCGTCTGCCTGCTCTGTTTCTCTTTAATAACTTGTCAAATCAATAGCTCCCTGTCTGCTGCCCATCATGTCCATGTGTGAGCGGGAAAGACAGGAAGAACGACAGGTCTACAGGAAGCTGAGCTTTACACCCTGTGACATTTCCAGAGCTCACACATCAGCCGTCACCTCCGGATGCATGTTTGCCGCTGGTAAAGGAATGGTCTCGGTGGAAATATAAACTTTCTTGTAGCTGTGCTGCTAGGAATGAATCTGCAAACACAGACTGATTATTTACATCCAGGACACTTTCATGCAGAATTGGTCACCCTCAAATGTTTTTAGTTTTAGCCACAACAATTGAGCAGAAATGCATTGATTATTTCCCTGTTTACGTCACCGTTTACACCTGTCTCATGTGAACACTTGTGATCAGATTTCAAGAGCAAGGCCTCTTGTTTTAGACAGTCCTTCACTGTTATCGGAATGCAAACTGGGGGTGGGAATTACAAAGAATTTAAAGATTCTTAACATGTCCATTGAAGATTTTTTTGTTGGTCTTTTAGTACTTTTAAGGAATAAGTATTTGGGAAAAAAAAAAAGCAATTCCATTGCCAAATCAATCATTGTTAGAGGTGACAACACTAAACCCTGCCGAGAAAAAAAAAAAAAAAAAACATAAGAAAAATAATAAGAAATGGTAGTGCTACAGAAAACCCAATTACACAATATTTTTTGGTGCTATTCAATCCCCGCTAGATTAAATAAAATGATTTCCTTGAGAAATGTCACATACATCTCCTCTAGGAATTCAGCAATGATCTCAATAATGTTTCAGACTGTTCTCAGATTTGCCAAGATATCAAAGTCTACAAAAAAAGATTTCACTATGAATTCCAACTTTTCATTTTTTCCCCAAAACAGAATGATCTGCGCTATAAATCGTTTCCTTAATCAGTATTTTCTTGTTTTTATTACCAAATATCTTTATTTGTACAAAAAAAAAAGACTTGCCAGAATATTAAGCAAAAATGTGTCTTGTTTGCAGAGAATATTAATATCTTGAATTTACTGTATGAATTTTCTTACTCCATCAGCAATTTGTTATTTTTTTGTAACATCAGCAATTTTGTAACATTGATTAAATTTCGTAATGCAAAGTCAATCTGGCAAGCAGATAAGAATAGTTAGGATAGTAAAAAGAAATAAATATATAAGTAAATAAATATAAACAAATAAAATACATAACCTATAAGGAGAACAGAAAAAAAAAAAATTATATATATATATATATATATATATATATATATATATATACACACACACACACACACACACACACACATATATATATATACATATATATATATATATATATATATATATATATATATATATATATATATATAATTATCTGTAATTATTAGAAAATTATTAGTAAATTATATAATTTACATTCATGATTTATAAAAAGGACTCTTCCCCCTCCTCTCTTTCACCTGACCATCCACATTCAATATAGAATCTCATGCCAGAACGTTGGTGGTGAGAATGGTCGATAAAACTGTGAGAAAATCAATTTCAGCAAACTTGAATCACAATATCGACTCTGTGCACCCTGGCAGACTTTGGCACTATTAGAGATGACGAGTTCACAAGTATTTGTCCGCGTGTGTATGCATGTTTACAACTGTAAACCTGAACTGTGGTGTCTGACACAATGAAAAGCACAAAAGAAGATATTTGGAAGAATGTTGGCAACGAAACAGATGATGGTAGCCACTGCCTTCCACAGTGTTGGGGGTAATGCATTACAAGTAACATAATCAGATTACTTTTTCCAAGTAACTAAAGGAACATGTTACTTTTTAATTTACAAGAAAATTTGGGAGTTACTTTTCCAAATAAGAAAAGCCAGTTACTTTGTTTTCCCATTTATTGACTGACAGCCCTCCTGTTCCTGTGTTGAGAGAAATCGGGAGTAAGTGCAGGCGTTGTGTGCGCTGTGTGAACATGATGCTTACTGTAGTTCTAGACTAAATGAGAACATGCATTTACTCATCTCACTTGCACAAAAACACAGTATTTCCACAAAATGAATAAAAATAGTGAAATGCAAACTCAGAATATGACATCCCATTTTATTAACCAATGTATTTGCTGCTGAGCTTCGGTGATTCAATTCAACAATACTAATAAACAAAAATGACTTTAGATAAACGTAACATTTGTGTTTCCTTTTTTATTATCATTGCTGAAGAGTGTTGAACTTTCTTCACCTGCACCATAATGTCCATAATGGCAGCACAATTGAAAGGCTTGTTTGAGCTGCACCCTCTCCTGCACAGATGTGAATTTGTATTTTGTGCAGCCTGAGGCTCATTCATTTAACTTTTGGAATGAAAGGGCTTTTTACATTTGCCAAAAGTAGAACTTATATATATATATAAAAGCAAGCCCAGTCCAGATGAGAAGTAACATAACTCATTACTTTCCATAAAATGTAACATAATTAGTTACTTTTTTAGGGAGTAACGCAATATTGTAATGCATTACTTTTAAAAGTAACTTTTCCCAACAATGGCCTTCCATTGTATGGAAAAATGCCAGCAGAACACTGCGTCTTTATCACGCAAAGAGTTGAAGGGGCCTTTCACACAGAATGCTTCTTTGTGTCTAAAAACGCGAAAAATTGGGATTTGGGTGTTTTTTATTTTTAGTGGTTTTAAGAGTTTTTAGTCATTTATTAAATTATGTTGGATGGGTGTTGGGTGTTTTTTTTATCAGCGAAATGTGTTTTAATACTTGTATTAAGACTGAACAACAATGGAGACGTTAATATTACTTGTTTCCAAGTATTCATGTCTGTACCAGATGGATTTCCTGGACTACTACATATATTCATATGAAATATAATGCTTGCAACATTTCATTCACATTGAAATTGGGAGAAGTCATGGCCTAGTGGTTAGAGAGTTTAACTCCTAACCCTAAGGTTGTGGGTTCGAGTCTCGGGCCGGCAATACCACGACTGAGGTGCCCTTGAGCAAGGCACCGAACCCCCAACTGCTCCCCGGGCGCCGCAGCATAAATGGCTGGCCCACTGCTCCGGGTGTGTGTTCACGGTGTGTGTGTGCGCTTTGGATGGGTTAAATGCAGAGCACAGATCACGGTGTCTTTGGATGGGTTAAATGCAGAGCACTAATTCTGAGTATGGTTCACCGTACTTGGCGCTATGTTTGTTCGTATGTCACATTGCATCTGCCAAATTACTTCTGCGGATATTCGATATTATAGCAACCAAAGCATCTCAACTGAAAAAAAACAAAAAAAAAAAAAACGCTGCATCCCCGCAGATGCGTTCTCAAGTGCTCACAGCTAGCCGCTTTGGCGGATACACGTCCTAAATGACAATAATTTTGAGTGAACTATTCCTTTAAATGGGTGGTAAATCAACTAATTTCGAAGGCTTGATTGTGTTTATGGGGTGTGCTGTAACGTGTTCATGCTTCGTTAAAAAAAACACAGCTGTTTCCATTCTCCTAAAAATGGTCTGTTGACTTCCTGGTTCTATGAAGCCCCTCCCTCAGTAATACGCAATGGGCTCTGATTGGTTAGTTGTGATTCGCTAACTGTCTAGTGCAAGTCGCCTGGAAACGTCATGATCCTTACTATTACGGACAAAGCCTCTAGAAGGCAAGCCTGCAATCTTTAGCCAAAAAAGCATAACGCTAACGCTTCCGCATCTTTTTTTTTTTTTTTTTTTGAATGTATGTCAATGGAGGTGAGGCTGAATAAACAGCTATTTAGAGGAAACAGCTTATCATTTAATGAATCGACAGCCTATCGGCTAATCTTCAACATGTTTTACAGTAAACAATACTTCTGGATTGAACTATTTTTAGAGTTTACACCATTTAATAAGAGAAGTCACTGACTTTTTGCGACAGGTGGGGTTCAGCTTCCGGCACTTCTAATTAATTCCTATGGTTGCACAACTCTGACTGAAATTCAATGAAGTCAAGGCTATAATGTGTTTGGGTATTAAGGCACACGTGATCCAAGTTGACGGTTACACTTTCTCCAATGGTAAGTAATACAGACCATAGTATCTCAATTGTAAGGCAATCTCTGATTACAGGTAGTTGCATGTGCTCTGGTATATTGTAAACAATGGCATCAATATTGCCTTATCAATCTGAGCCTGAATCAGACCCAGAGAACCTGTGCAAGCATGGCTCTTACAGGACGTTAGAGAATGGTATGTTGTCTCATATTTTGTAGATATGCTGTAATTTGTAAATGCTACTGCTGTTTATGTTGATATACGGTTTTATCCTTATTAACGTTTTAGTACAGCAGAATACAGGAACTGTTTAATTTAATGGAAAGGCCAATTTAGTACAGCGGTAGTAGGTACGGCGTAGCATGCGCATTGACTGTTTAATTTACCCTTCGCACCCTGACGCGCACCTCCTCAAAAAATGTAACTACGCGTCACGACACGCGGACTGCAAGATCTTGATTGGTCCTGGTAGTAACGTTACCTAGCATTTCCAATGATCTTCTGCACTCTGGACCCCCGCCATTTTTAAATTCCGAAATTCAGTGCATGAAATTCCGAGCGGAAGTGAGAAAATACAGCCATCAGTATGACTCCTTTCGGGAGATTACAAAGACTGGGAATTCGTGGACTTGTAAACAAATGGAAACCGCGCCGCGTCAACTAGCGTTTCGGCGGTGTAACTGCAGAGCAAACAGACATACGCAGTATAAATGCGACGGCGTCCGCCACTGTGCGTAGTCCATGACGTTACACTACGGCGTTCGACGCAGAAGTATGAGTACACTTACAACAACAAGATCTTTGAAACCTCTCAGGATAGCCTCACCCCCTTTATTGCATGTTCCCGGGGGCAGTGTTTATGCAAATTTTAGGGTTTTTAAGTACTGCAGATGCATGGCTCCCGCACTGTGCGACACCGAGAGCTTTGATAGTTTGCCAGATCTATGAAATATATGAACTATATATATAGTACTGTTTTTGATAATATATATTATATATATATATATATATATATATATATATATATATATATATATATATATATATATATATATATATATATATATATATCTGTGTGTACCCTGTAATCACAGATTAAATCCTGCAGGCGCCCCTGATGTCACCAACCCAGGAAGAAGAATTCTGTGAAATAAAATAATTCACTTTGCATTGAACTTTGAGCATCTGAACTTTGCACATTTTGTTTATGCTCAGACAGCAAAATCCCTTACGAAAAAGAAGTTTATTCAAGTGTGCTATTAGTATACTTCTTTTAAACTAAAAATAGGAAAGTATGCTTTTAGTTTACTTTTTTATGTACTTCTCAGAAATGGGCTTTATGTACTCCTCAGAAATATACTTAAAATGACATTTAAGTATACTTGACTTATACTTACAAAAAGTCTAAATATACTTGAACTTTACTTAAGTATACTTAATAAAATAAACTTGAAGTATACTACTTTTTGGTAAGGGATTGCACACCAACTAAAGTTAAAAAAGAGAAATCATAATCAAGGACCTTTTTAATAACAAGCAAATAAAAAATTGAGCACACCTAGTCTCAGATTTGCCCATCACATAAGAAAGTGGACTGTGTTTGTTTACATATCGATCACATGGCCTATTCAAGTCTCGGTTGACTTTATTTACATTTATGCCTTTAGAGACAACAATTTACCTAATATACAAATGTAAAGAATTATAAAGCAACTAGATTAGGAAGCAAACTAGAGAAGAGGACAAACACAGGGAAGGCTCATAGTCTGAATAAGCCACAATGTGGGCCACAGTCAAAAGCCTGGCTACGTGATACTAAACCTGGTCAGCGCAGTGTTTTTTTCATCCCTGTTCAAAGATCCAGCAAGTGGAGCTCCAGAGGAGGAGGGATGGCCTGGGGCACCGCCCCCAGCAGAGAGAGCCCATGCTGGGCATCCCACTCTGAGCCCCGTGAGCTCTGAAGAAGAAAAGCCAGGGAACCATAACAATACCATTTTTCACCCTTTCCCTTCTTTTTTTAATGGCGAGGGTACAAAGGCATGCTTTGGTGTCAAACCTCTCTTTATTTATTTTTTTATTTGGGAGCAACATGGCCTCTCAGGAGCGTGAGTTTTGGCCGAGGTTACCTTATCCTTGCTGTTTTTCCACCAGCTGTGGATTTCATTAGCACTAAACCAAGGGCTTCATTATCAGTGTGTCCTTACTAAAATTGCCCCACCAAAAGGGCACGCAAGCAAATTTCTAAACCTAAATTAACTCCATGATGAAGGTCAAGAGCAGCAGATCTGTACAGAGGTACTTCTAATGATCACGTGGTATTGAAGACATATGTTTTCCTTCAGCGCGTGTTGGACTTTGGTGGGATGGCCTGGTTTTACATGAACACTTTGGCCTCTAAAGTCCAGCAGATAATGATGTTACTGATGGAACAAATAGATCACATCCTATAATGATGCCAGATAAATGACAAACTAAGGTATCCAAAGGAAACTAACAAGCACACTTTAGGATAGAACTTGTATTGGTCTAAAAATTGCTTCTTGGTTCCTAATTTGCATTTGTTAGTTTTCCTAACAAAGTACCTTTAGTTGAAGAACTTTTATTATGCAGGGTCAGTGGGTGACAGGTGGAAACAAAGTATTCGCAGCTGATGCTTTTGACAAAATAATTATATTTCACATATATTTTACTGCAGAAGCCATTTTGTTTCCCTGATGTTGCTAGTTACTTATAATTTAAACTGAATGAAATTAACAAAAAATCCGAAATCTGACTTGAAATATAACACATATACATACTGTAGAAATATAAATATAAAAATTAAAAAAGGAAGGACAAAAAAACAAACAAACAAACAAAAAACTCACCAGAGCCTATATGACCTTGTTGAACCATAGTAGATGAAATATGGAAAGAGGATCTTCAGGATGAGGACTGACTTTGATATTTCCCGATTGTATTCCTGTTTAATAAAATAGAATAAACATTTAAAATAAAATATCCTCAATATATTTTTTTTATTTATTTATTTAAAGTGTATTATTTTATATTCCAGATTTTCTTAATCTTTATATATATATATATATATAATTCCAGATTTTCTTAATCTTTATATATATATATATATATATTTATATATATACACACTGTATACAGTTGGACAAAATTTTACATACCATGTTTAAATAATAAGGATCATACTAAATGCATATATTTATATATATATATATATATATATATATATATATATATATATATATATATATATATATATATATAAATTAATTAATTTTTAATATATTATAATATAATTTTAAAAAATGTGATAGAAATACATTTATTTAATTATATTTCAATATATTTAAATCTAAATTTTCTATTTTTTAGTTTTATTAAGCTTTAAAAAATCTGGTTTAAATATATTAGTTGAATTATTGTCGGAGAACATTTCAGGACCTTTTTTTTTAAAGAACATTCTAGAACATCACTGGTTGATTTCAAAGAGGAAATGTTGTTATTTTTAAACTGATTGGCAGGTAAAGTCTCACACAGCTAACAAAGACACTCACGGTGCAGGACGGCAGGTGTTGACTGTGGCACTGCTCCATAATGTATGTGACATCGGGGAGGCTGGGCAGTCATGTGTGTGAGCAGAGCGCAGGAACGGCTCACTGTCGGACACACATGTCAGGGCCGCCTCAACCTCGCCTCTCCACGGAGCAGCCCAACACACGCCTGACAAATCTGTACAAGCAGTCATCTGCTCACTCAGCTGCACACACACAAAACGCTGCTTCACAGAGAGAAAAGTCACAGCAATCAATAGCAGTCTGCAGAAGATATGCCAAGTTCTCTGTTACTCCATGCTGTATTACTTTGATAATGTTTTATTTAATATAAACTAAAGCTCTGTGCTAACAAGGATAAAGTCATGAGTTCGACACCCAGCGAATGCATGAACTGATGAAATGTACTTTAGATGCTGTTTAAGTCGTTGTGGATAAAAGCATCTGTCAAATGCATGAATGTAAATGTGGATCTGATGAAACAACCTCTACATGGTGTTTTTCAAAATTAAAGTTTTTTTTTTTTTCATTAGAAGTTTGGTTAAGAAATGATCATCAAGTGTAACTAAATTAACAATTTTGAGCACAATTTTAACTGTGAGACTTATTTATTGTTGTTGTTGTTTTAACTCAGTACTTAATACTTAAATAATTGAGTTTTTACCATCATTCGTAGTACTGCCTTTAATTGAAGATGACTTGATTTATTAAAATGAATGCATTACAGTAATAGAATGATAGATAGAGTGACAAACAGAAAGACAGATGTAGATCTGTAAAGAAGGAAAATTTGAAGAAATTAATGCTTTACAGTAATATATTTAGTGTAACAGTAAAAAAATACAGCAAAGAGAATACAAAGAGCAACAGGATGGATGGATGGAACAACATAATGACTGAACAACAGATGTATGAACAACATAATAATAGACAGAATGATAGAACAACAGGATAACAATGATGGATGCAATGATAGAAAGAACAATACATAGATAGCTAGACAACTAGAGATAGAATGATAGAACAACAGAATAATAGAAAAATAGACAGACACAGATATAGAACAACTAAAGGATATATAGATAGATAGATAGATAGATAGATAGATAGATAGATAGATAGATAGATAGATAGATAGATAGATAGATAGATAGATAGATAGATAGATAGATAGATAGATAGATAGATAGATAGATAGATAGATAGATAGATAGATAGATAGATAGATAGATAGATAGATAGATAGATAGATAGATAGATAGAACAATAGACAGACAGGCAGATAGCTGTAGATCTGTAGAGAGAGAGAGAGAGAGGCAGTAAGGCAGCAGTGCTGGAGGTCTCTCGGGGCAGGATTATGTGTCTGTATGCCCCAGGCAGGGCTGTTCTGAGGGGGATTAGGCTTCCAGACCTGCTCCCCGGCTGGATTACCTCTCACTGCCTGAATCTCCTGCTCTTTATGGAACAGCAGAGACTCAATCTCTTCCTCTCCAACACACCACTGACACATCTGCATGTGTCGTCCTGTGCACTAATTACTCTGCGGTACATGTGTGAAAACATGAGTTTATTTGATTACCAGGCTGATGAGCTCCTCGTTATTGATATCAAATATAACAGTAACAGTATTAAAAATCACAGTTATAGACATATACTATGTATTCATATATTCTGTTTTTCCCCTTGCTCTAACCTCGGCAGTTCAACCGGACAAATTCCAACATCTCAGAGCAAGGATTCCTCTTCCAAATATTAAGCTTGGTCTCTGGTGTCGCATTACTTGACGAGCAGCATGAAGTGTGGCCTATATTTGTCCCTGTATCACTGATGGACCATGGCTGGATATTACTCAACTGTGCAGGTGAGTTAGCGCAGATATTGTTAAAATTCTAAAGGTCAGTCCCAGAGCTGCTTGTTGCTGCTCGTGGTTCCACTCGAGTGAAGACGGAGTACCGACCATCAGCTCGTGTGATTTGCAAGTCTGCCAAGCTGCAAAGATACCATTTGTACATCTGCGCATTTGAAGCACACTCCCAGACTTATGTGCAGTGAAACTGGCAGCTGCACTCTTTTAAATATTTGACTTTTTTAATTGGCCATTTAATTGACTGTAGGACCCAGTGAGCTACCTTGTTGTTAGTTCTCTAGGCAGCACCCTTCTAAGGGAACATACTAACAGCAATGGAACTGACTTGACTGTTTTTTGAAAACGCCATGCAAATAGCATGAGATCTGACTTATATTTTGATTCCATTAAATTTACTTTCTTCAAATAAAATACACATCAACTGAAATATATATATATATATATATATATATATATATATATTTATATATATTTATATTTATATATATTTATATATATACAGTATATATACTTTATATACAAAAAAGTACACTAATTTATTCAGCTACTTGCAAAAACAACATTTCTCATTTTCTTTTAGTGTAACTTGATGTACTAAAATAACTATAACTGAAGTAAAAAATTATAAAAACATATATACAAGAAATATTTTTAAAAAGCAATAACAATAAAGACAAAAAAGACAAAATTACTTAAACTTTAAAACTGAAATAAAATCTAATTTAAAAATAAAAACAATAATACAGTCTCAATTATAATATACTAAAAAAACATTGATCTAGAGTTTGGTGTTATGCATATTGCTACACTGACAATGTAATAATTTAATTCTTTTTTTTTCAGTAATTAATAAAATATAATTAGATTTAAATTTCAATTCATCCACCATCTTGAATGATTTTTCAGAGCTAATTTTAAAGCATTGTGGGATTGATTTCCATGTTTTAGTGAAGGATACATGCAATTCTGCATTTAATTTTAACCAGCTCTTACTTTATCTTAGGTGTCCTGTCCTTTGGAACACCTATGATACTGTCTTGGTGGGCAGCTCACTAAGATTTGTAACAGTGCTATTATGTTTCAGGGAATATACCAATATAAAAATATACATATCACGTATACTTACTGCCAGCTCATGATGTGGATTTCACAATAGCTTCACAGTTAACTCTGTAACGCGTGTTTAATTGGCCCTGTCTGAGAACGGAAACGTGTTTTACAGTATTGAATCTTGAAATAGAATAAATACACTTGGCACGCTCATTATTGCTAATCCTGAGAGGCTAGTGAATGTGTGTGTGTGTGTGTGTGTGTGTGTGTGTGGTGGGATGCAGACAGTTGGCAAGCGTGTGTGCTGCAGCTCCTTAACAAGCCTGACACACACTCGTACACTCTCTCACACACACACACTATGCTCTAACCCCACACACTGAGGGTCAGTGACCTGCATATATTAGGTGCACCATTGAATGCAAATAAGCCGGCCTGACTCGTCCTCTCCCTTTTCCCCTGCCACGGTGATCTCTGCTCGGCAGCTCCAAACACAACAATGCTCTTGAACTCTTACTTTCCCAATCTGGGCTTTAGTTGAAATTCAGTGTCACATCACGCCTACAGGCCCCTTTTTGACATCTGTGTTAAGATATATGTTACATCCACTGTATGGTTCAATATTTCATTAAATGGCGTGAAACGCATGATATCATTAGTGGTTTTGCTAAGCATCTCTATTACTGTTCTAACTTTACTGGCTCAAACTTCTGGTTAGGGATTTGAACAAACCCATTATCCAACATCTGTGTGTCCTGACCAAGTCAGCAATGAGCAATCTGTCCAGTGACAGCAAAAAAAACAAAAAAAAAAACAGCCAATTGGGAAAAAAATGTTTTTTAACATAGTTATGTATAGTGTGACAGATAGATAGATAGATAGATAGATAGATAGATAGATAGATAGATAGATAGATAGATAGATAGATAGATAGATAGATAGATAGATATAGATAGATAGATAGATAGATAGATAGATAGATAGATAGATAGATAGATAGTAGGCTAATTCCCAGTTTTCCAAAACTGTGAGAAAACTGGTTCTTCAAAAAAAAAAAAAAAAGCTTATTTAAAATAAGAAATATATTGTTTTCTAACTTATTTTAATGCTTGTTTTGCCTAATTTGATGTCATCTTGAGGCCCCATTGAGAACCGCTGAAACTAAGGTCTTAATTGTGATGTTTTATGAAGAATTTATGATTATAATTTGAGTAGAAAATGTCATCTAGGAGAAGCAGTTGAGTCCTCCTCTGAGATTTTCCCTTCCTGTGGGTGAAATATTTGATATATTGCAAAAAGGCATGAAATCCTACTAGTCCTCATTACTATTGCACCAAACCTTAGTCTAGTGACGGGTGTTCAGTGAATGAACCACGGTTTTCCATCATCACTTTATAAACCAGTCACAGGCCATAAACAGTTGAGCATGTATTATTGTTTAACCTGTTAATTTGTCCAAAAACAAGTCCATGATTTGCACATACCGTGCAATTTTTAAATGAGTATATATTGACTGGTGAAGTTGCCAGGTGTGTGCATGAATTAAACACCACCATATTAGACATTATCCAGCAAAAGCTCTTCCTAAGGTTGTACGGCAGTTATGTAGATACCCGAAAAATATTCACAGAGTGGCTTAAGTAGCTTCCAGCTGTCTATGTTTGTCAAAGAAACGGACATTCTAATAGAAGCTCGATTTGTTTTGCATGGCAACCGCAAGCTTCCATGAAACCACGACCAATTAACACAATAGCATGTCCAGAGCCTTCGGTAAACGAACACAGCCGTGTGTTTATATGCACACACCCACACACGAGCACTCACACACCCCTCCAAGCACTCGCTGGCACACATATATGGGCTCTCTGAATGTTGGCAGCGTGTTAGTCTTGCAGCGGAGTGGATAAGATGTGCTGTCAGGTCTTGTCTGCAGGCAGTGTGCGTGTATTCCCTGCCACAGAGACTAAATAGGAGTTTAATTCTGTTAACAGCCAGTTCACCGTGAACTCTGCGGGGCCCGGGCCCCCAGTCCACCTGGCGGTAAGAGTCCATGGAGGAGCGATAACTGCTGGGAGCCAAATAAAAAATCGATGAAGATCTACGCGGCTACGGGTGGAGTTTAACAGCGATTTCTGTTTTGCTCTCTCCAGATCTGAGCTGAGGAAAGTGCCATTGATTTTCCCTCTCTCTGCATCTTAGCCTTGTTCTTTTTCAATAAATATCAGTGTGTATGGACACCCAGCGAGGGCGAAACGTGTCGACCTGCACTTCAGGGCTGAGGACCAATGCTTGTCTTGCGGTAGGACTGTCGGTCAGCGGCATTTGGAAGTCGAATTTCGTACCTCTTAGCCACTAGTTCAGAGGATTCCTCATCCTCGCAACTGCACTTGTGCTATTCTCTGTGCATTCGCTGACAATGGACATGTGCCCATGTTTTATTCAGCTCCCTTTAGATCAATAATGCACTGTGAAGCAGAGTCCTGGAGAGAAAGAGAAAGAGAGAGAAAGAGAGAGAGAGAGGTAGAAGAGTCAGAACATCATTGCACACAAACGAATAAAGCCTAAAATATCCTTTCAACAGCATCAGCTTCATTTAGCTTCAGTTGTGTCTCCCTCTTCAGGGCAGATAATACATTGAATCCTGGTTTAAAGAGCCTCAAACTCTAATCTGCATGTTCTCTTCAAGATGGATCATTTAAAAGCAACTTGATTATAGTTGAAAACTAACATCTGGGAACAGTCTGGTTAAGAAAATTCAAACTCTACCCAAAATAAGATCATTAAGCAGATTAAAAATGCTAATATTGCATTGCTGAACATACAAGTGCATCCAAATGTCTGTGAGTGGAATTTGAATCATTTATGGTATATTGATCGATCACATCTTTTATACTAAAATATAATTACAATATTTATATTCAGCTACATATATTCAACTTTAGCTTATTTTATTTCAGCTAGTTGCAACATTTCTCTTTTAATGAATAAAAACTATATATATATATATATATATATATATATATATATATATATATATATTAAATATATGTCTAATGAAAATGATTAAAAAACAACAAAATTACAAAAATTAAAATAAGAAAATATGAAAAAAAAACCTATAAAAAATAAAACAAAATGAATTCAATAAAAACTAATATCTCAATGATTCATAAAAAAAAAACACTCCTTTGCAGGAAATGTGTTGCATGAGACAGCAGTCATTACACACAAATATCTGACCTAATAATGCAGCGATTCACCAGTTAGAATCAAATATTCCAGATACACATGGAATAAATTGAATTATTTACAATTCTAAACAGTTTGTCTGTATGTGCTAATTGGAGACATTTTATTCCATATGAAAACTCCCTAAAGCAGCTCGTATCCTGTGACTCGGGTCCCCAGTGTCACACACAAGAGTGACAAAGCTTCCATCTGTCAGCGAGGACCAGAGGTCCCAGAAAAGGCCAGACCTGCACTGAGGGCCGATCCAGCCAACAGCAGGGGCCCGAGGACAGAACACACACTAAAGAAACAGCAGTCAGGACACACAGTCTGTCACACAAACACTCCTAATATCTATTATCAAGAAAATGAGCCGTTGTTTACAGTAGAATTAAACTGAGGTTGTTTATGGTCGCATTTATGGCACTTATTTAATTAGAATGGTAATACAATTAAATAAATTGAATTGGTTATAAATTAAAATAAAACAAAACATTCCATGAAGGATTGTTCCCTTTAAAATACTGTGCTTGAACGCTGAGCTTCATACGATATTGTTCTATACTTTTGCATTCTGATAATAACTAGATGCATGCACAAACATAGATATAAAAGCTATTTTATTGTATACACTGCCTTTGGTATATCTTTGCAGGTCATGGCCTTTTTAGTATACAAATTGATGTACATTACAAACTGTTTTCATTTTAATATAAGTAAGTCTTAAAGACCATTTTAAAGACAGTAAATGAAATATAAAATATTCAATTTACAGGCACTTGTATAGTAATGTTGATTGTGCCCTAAGGGCAAACATGCAGCTAATTGATCTGTTTTTGAGCATGTTGAAGCACTGAAATGTTCATTTTTTTTACCATCAACCATCAATATGTACCATGGATCCTCTTGTGTGTCCAGCTCTTGTCCTCCTCTCCATGTTGAACACAGTCACAGACCCAAAGTATAGGGTGTTGATGCAAACTGATGCCTGGCTCAAGGATACAAGTTATAAAACACAACAAAAAACACACATTTGTCACTGTAACAAATCACAAAATCCAAATAAGACCCCATTTCAGCACATCAGCATACTCATTGGACTTCAGTCAGTGTTCATTCCTAATGGATTAATAGTTGATCCCCGCAATCTAGATGTGATGAAATGAAAACGGACAGGCTGAGAAGAGACACTCGCCGCTCTGTCCTACAGCGGGTCTGGAGAGAGCAATGGAAGAGGAAACAACTGACCTCGTTTAAACCTGGCATTAACATCTGTCTCAGAGATGTGACATTACACAGACATTAGTATTTACTAAAGCATCCTGACACTCAATCAACCTGTCAATCAACAGTTACTCTAAAACAAAGGTTTAAACTTTGCCGGTTATACATATATATGCCAAGACTTCACTGAAGTCAACTACATGAAATGAGTAAGCAATGTTAATAAGAACTCACGGGACTAAAGGAACTAAAAGGTGATGTTCAATCATCAAAGGGTTAATAGTGGACATGCAAGACTTGTGACATTAATAAACATACTATAAATAAAATCAATAATTGATTGTCTCATATATCTGCATTGCATTATAGCATGTAAATAAACATGATAATTTATATTAATAATTAATTAAATAATAACATGTTACATTTAAAAGATGTCAAATAATTTTAAAATAAAAAGTACTTTTTTGCTTACTTGCGTGTCATATGACCATTAAATGACATCAACTTTTTAAATTGTTTTTGAAGACATCTCTTCTCTCTCACCAAGCTGCATTTATTTTTTATTATATAGATAAAGTAAAAACATAAATACTCTTAAATATTTTTTAGAATTTCAAATAACTGATTTCTATTGCAAGATATTTTAAAAAAAAAATGTTATTTATTTCTGTGGTCATAGCTGAATTTTCAGCATCATTACTCCAGTCTTCAGAAATCCTTCAGAAATCATTCTAATATGCTGATTTGCTGCTCAACAAAATGTTATGATTCTTTGATGAATAGGAAATCTTTTGTAACATTGTAAATATCTTTAGTCACTTGATCAATTTAATGTGTCCTCGCTGAATAGAAGTATTCATTTCTTTCAAAAAAAAAAAAAAAAAAAACTCAACACAAACCATAAAACAAATGCTCATTGGGTCACAGCGTGCTCAAGTTACAAGCAGATATCATATCATCATTAATACAACTAACATTTCCCGTTGTGTAAAATAAACCTTTATCATGCAGCTTCCACATGCAAACATGTGACATCTCGAATGCAAATGGAACTCAGAAAGAGTATGCACCACTTTCACTCAACTAGTCACTTCGCACAACAACACATACTGCACTGCAAACCCCACTGCGATTACACCGTTTATCACTGCAACAGGGCCTGAGAAAGACTGATGACTTGAAGGAGTGGACAACAGCTAGAATGTGTGTGTGTGTGGGTGTGTTTGTGTGTGTGTGTGTGTGTGTGTGTGTGTGTGTGTGTGTGTGTGTGTGTGTGTGTGTGTGTGTGTGTGTGTGTGTGTGTGTGTGTGTGTGTGTGTGTGTGTGTGTGTGTGTGCACGTATGCAGACTAAAACAATGAGAGAAAGTGCAAAAAGATCTTTGGTCTCTGAGTCGGCTTTCTGGAACCGTGCACTGGACTATCCATGCATGGAGAAATGCAACTGACAATGAGTAGAAAACGGTGGCCTTCTTCCCTGTTTTAATTAGTATGTGTGTGTGATTTTATTTTATGTGCAGATGAAGGGTGAGGTGCTGTCAGCGTCGCTCCTGTGACCCACCTTACCACACACACACACACACGCTCGCTTGCTCTCAGATGCTGCTCTGACACTCACAGATCAGCGTAATGAGCTATAGTCACCACAAAAGGTCAGAGGTCAAAGCTATTATACCGCATCTCCACATTAAAACACAGCAACATGGCCCAGGCAGCCGTCCTCACCCCTCCTCTCTACAACCACAATTAAGAGCAGGAATCACTGAACTGAAACACAGCACTTAATATAAAGAAGTGCAGTTAGTTTAATAGTTGCAACACAAAGATGCATACTTTGAATATGCACTAAACTGGCACAAACATTCATGAGTTCAGTGATGTCTAATGATTTATTGTACTGGTTTGTAGTGCTAATTGTGATGTTTTTAAACCTCTAAAAGACTAAAAATGAGTGAGTGCATCATCTCACAGCGTTTGTGATCCAGACATGAATGATTCCTCAAATCACGTGTCTTGTGATTCCCAAAGGAAGCTTATTTCTGGCACGGAATGGCTTAATGATATAAACTCAGAATTTGGAGAAAAAAAGAAGCAACTGCAATATATAAACTCACAGTTGTGTGTGTGTGTTTCTTAGAACTGAGCTCTAAACTCAAAAATCAGTTTTGTTTTTTTTTCTTCACAATTATGAGTTTATGTCTCTATGGAGCCCCGCACATGGCATGCAGGAAAAAAATAGTAGCCCAAATTGTGCGCACAATTTACTAATTCGTTCCCTCCATGTATTAAAACATGCACACGATTACTATTTCCTTCTCTCAGTTTGCTTATTTGTTCCCTTGATTTATAAATTGAGAGAACAAATTACTAAATTGTGTGCACAATTTATAAATCGAGAGAACAAATTAGCAATTTGAGGGAACGAATTAGTAAATCGTGCGCACAATTTATTTATTTATTTTTGCATGTCATGTCATAAGGCTCCTTATGTCTCACAATTCTAGCTGACTTTTTTTTTTCTCAGAATTTTGAGTTTCAGCTCACAATTCTGAGAAAAAAGTCAGCTTGAATTGTGAGACATAAACTCATAGCTGTGAGAATTTGCATCTGCAACTTTTTTACACCAAATTCTGAATTTACATCTTGCAATGATTTCTTAGAATCTCCAGGTCTCGCAATTAATAATTCGCAATACTGAGAAAAGTCACATTTGCGAGACACAAACTTGCAATTGCGAGAAAAAAGGTCAGAATTGTGAAACAGTCACAATTACCTTTTATATTTATATTCCAAGGCAGAAATAGGTTCTTATGAAATGTAAACTCAGAATTCTGAGGGGAAAAGAGTCTGAATTATAAGAAGTAGACTCACAAATGTGAATATATATATATATATATATATATATATATATATATATATATATATATATATAGTGTGTGTGTGTGTGTGTGTGGCTTTGTACAAATAAATACATAGGCTATGTACACTGAAGGGGTGAGCAATAACTATGTTTCTCCAGAACATCTAATTAATCATTAAATTCTAATTTGCACACATTAAACTTCATGCAAAATGTTGATGTCCATAGATTTTTAACTATAGAAATACCCATTAAACCCTTGTGCACAACGACGCGCGTTTAACTCCAATTAATCTGAGATTGGATCGCTCGTGGAAGCCTCTGGGAGAGAATCGGTATAATTGTACGTCATACAGGACGATATAACAAACGCATTTGATTGTGGCTGACCTGTTTCTAACGCACAGGGCCGAGGAGTTAATTATTATCGGTGCGTCTAAATTTCGGAGGGTAAGAAGCTCCTCCTCATTACCAAGGCACATGACACACGTCCTTGATGAATCTCAGGATGTGTTTTCATAAAGGGCAGCATGCTTTTGAGTAATGCGCACGGTACTCATATTAATACACTAGCCATGAAGGTCTTTGTCGAGGTGTTTCTTTGAGTGTCAAGGGGCCGGAGATGATGACAAACGGTTGGAGATTTAATCAAACGAGCCGTTGGCTGAATGAACATGAAGGGAGACAGCAAGAGTCGCTCTCTTAATGTCTGTGCTGTGTGCTGCTGAAGAACAGCGCCCTCTGATGGAAACACCGCCATCTGCTCTGACCACGTACAGAATGCAGGCTTTATCATAGAGAAGCACAACATGAAAAGCAATATTTAACTATTTATTGATCTATTTATCCATTTTATCATATTGTTGTTGCTGCTCGCTTATAAGGGAACTAGAAGTAAATATGTGTGATGGTGCTAAACTCACTGCCACATGTTTTGGAGCTGTCCAGACAAATTTTGCAAGTTGCGCCCCAATTCACATACTTATGCAGTATTTTATTGTATTTTAGTGTGAATAGTTTAAGTAGTGTGTTCACATTGGAATAAGAAAAAAAAAAAAAAAAAGAATAAGTGCACTTCATGTACTGAGATTGTTAAACACATCAAGCACAGATGTAGTAGGTGAGTTGTGTACGTTTTACTTACTGTTTTATGAATTCAGAAATACTACTTGGCTCTCACACACACACACACACACACATATATATATATATATATAAAAAATTTTTTTTTTTTTTTTTTTTTTTTTTTTTTTGTTTTTTTTTCCTACTCTATAGTATGGAATATACCAGAAAATAACCTTATAAAATACATACACTAGATGGTAGAGTACACAGTGCAGAGTATTTGGGACACAACTCCAGTATTTGCTATGGTGTTGCTAGGGTGTTGCTATGTGGTTGCTAAGGTGTAGTGAAAGATTGCAGGAATGTTGCATAGTGCCTCAAGTCAAAAGAGCCCACATTCAAGTCTCTGATAATTTGTAGCTTGTTTTATCTGTGTAAAAAGTGCAAGTCTAATATATATATATATATATATATATATATATATATATATATATATATATATATATATATGTGTAAAAAAAAAAGTCCAATTAAAAAATTTAATATAAAAGAAAAAATCCAAATCTCAATGATAATTTCAGGGCTATTTTTAACCAAGTCTATGTAACCCAACCCAGCCCCCCCCCCCCCCCCCCCCCCCCCCTTTAAGTCTAAAAAAGAAAAACTGGATCTGTTGCTCTTTATGCTTCTGAATACTTAAAATATAAATATAAGTCTTTTATAATGCCTTATGGAGCTTCTTCTCTTTGGATCTTGACGTGCACCTGCTTTGATTGGATAGAAAAGAGCATCTTCGCTATATAACAGAAAACAGAACATGCATGCTTTTGATGAAATATTTCTTTAACTTTTAGACATAATTAATATGTACAATCTTTAAATACACATTAGCGTGCATAATTATTTGCGAGTTTTGGTGAGAGCAGTATCCGTGCATGGGTTCTCTGCCATGTGTGTGTCTTTCTACTGTATATGTCAGAGAGTTCACTGACACAAAGGATCGATGGCTGGAGGAGATCTGGAGCCAATTATTTTCAGCTTAATGGTCCCTCAGGTATCAGCTAGAGGAACAACAAAACGACTGCAGGAGAGACCGAGTCCTGACAACCCCGGCGCTCTGTCACCAGCGTAACGCACTGCTCTGCCATCAATTCCCAGGAGGCTCTGAGGGGAGGGGGCGACCTGATTGGCTGGCTGGCCTGAGGGGGAAACTGTCATATGAGAGATGATGCTTTGCAGCATTCCAGTATTGAGTGGTTTTAGAGAGTTTTTAGAGTTTCTGTGGAATTATTGTCAGAACGTGGAGTGGTTTATAGAAAAGAATATTGAGCATTTCTGTGAGAGCTGCACTTTAAACACATTTAGGAGATCTTGCTAAAACCAATCCATACAATGCATTACACACACACACACACACACACACACACACACATGGAAACACAACAGTTTTCAACATTGATAAGAAGAAATGTTTCTTGAGCAGCAAATCACTGAAGGACCATGTGACACTGAAGACTGGAGTAATGATGCTGAAAATTAATCAGATTTTATCAGTAAAAAACCAGAGTAGCATTAGAATTCCTTTCAGATGCCTTTTTTTATCAGAAAAATTCTCTTCAAACTGTTGCTCCATTATGATAGCAGTTAACCTGAAAGAACCCAGATGAACAAAGAATGAATCATCAGCTATACAGAAGCTATTACAAGCAGTATGAGAGCACAAACATACCTCAGGCAGCATATATACAGTACCATAAAAAGGTGCATCTACAGGAACAATAAATGCATTTACACTAAAATCACAATTTCATAATGTTATGAAATCAGTGCTGTAAATATGAAAATATAAATAAAAACTTAACTGTAAAATAGTTTCTTTACTGCTGCTTTGCATTTACACAGAACTAAAGTTTTTTGTGTGTGTGTGTGCGTGTGTGCGTGCGTGCGTGCGTGCGTGCGTGCGTGTGTGTGTGTGTGTGTGTGTGTGTGTGTTTTATTGCAAGGAGTGATTTGGGTCAAAGTGGCATATTGTGAAACTTCAATGCCTCAGTATTTGGAGCAGGCACAGAGCCACCTCAGAACAGCCTTAACCTACAGTATGTGTGTAAAGACGCCTTAAGGTGCTTCTGTAGAAAAACCAGCAGTCATTTTGTGTAGGTAAACACAGCGATTGTGTGATCATATGAAATGTTTTTTAGGTCTGTATGCTGCTGGGTGGTGCAGCTCGGTGAAAAATAAACGTGGAGGATTGTGTTGGAGATGATGTGAGAGCTTTGGACGCTTTAGTTTGCAGTCAGCACTAAAGCTAGCTTTCTCCTGTCTCTCTCAGGAGGCATTGCAACAATAGCGCATAGTAAAAGTACAATACTTACAGCACAATATCCATTCATGTTTCCAGATCAGCCTCATATGAAACATTCCGAGCCCTGGAGGTTTAATTCTTCTGGGAAAGGACAGAGGATCAGGTGAAAGCCTGGAAAGGGAAGGAGAGGGAGAGAGAGGGAAGAGGAGACTGGTGTCGTCTTCCTCCTCAGACACCAGAGCAGCGGGACCCGCAGCTCTTTAAAGCGTTCCCAGAAGGCATCTGATATGCACTGAATTCTGGGGTGCCTCTGGCTACACTTTCTCAGCAGCTTAGACATCATAAAGTATTTAGGTGCACTTAACACACACAGGTAAGTAACCAAACACTCAGAGCTCAACTTAGAGGTGGATGAAACGTTTGAGGTTTGAGCCCTGTCACACTCCTCTGATACGCCGTTTCATTCGGAAGGGGGAAAAAAAGACTTAAATCAGAAATGCAGCAAATCACCTGACGGCACATGTTCATCACAGAGACAGCCATTTAATTGTTTACATCTGAAGGATGTGATATTTAAAGCATTCTGCAATACGTTCCTACAACATTCCCTATGGGATGTTAGAAAGACATTAAGTATGTCTATATGAATTGGCTCCTTTTAGGACATTTATAAAATGTCTGTGCCAGAGTTGTAGCACTCAAGTCTCGACAAAACCAAACTCTGACTCAAGTCTGTGTCCAAGGACATACTTTTTGTTTTGTCAAAATGGTGCTACGCTGATTCAGAGAGACACAGAGGAGAGGAATTTGTTGAATAAAGTCGTTATTTTTGTTTTCTTTGTGTACAAAAAATATTCTCGTCGCTTCATAACATTACGGTTGAATCACTCATGGCAGATGGAGTTTTCTGACGATGCTTTTCATACTTTCCTGGACCTTGACACTGTTATTTACTTGGCAGTCTATGGGACAGTCTCAAGCCTCCCTGTTTTCATCCAAAATAGCTTAAATTGTGCTCCGAAGACAAACGAAGCTTTTAAGGGTTTGGAACCCTTTAAGAACTGTTCACTGAAAGGTGCTTTAGGAAACCAAAAATGGTTCTTCTATGGCATCTGTGTGAAAACCCCATTTTGGAAAAGAAGTTAATTTAATATCAACCCATATTTCCTAAACATGATACTATCTCAGTGTGCTTATTAGGAATGTCTTCATCAGTGAAGATTTATGTAACATTTTATAATTTCTTTGCAAATACGCTAAAGAACCTTCCATCACCAGAGCTCACTAACACAGCACTAATGTTCCTCTGAACTCATTCGGCGGCTCTTTCCCGCACCATCACCGCCACAATTGGCTGGAAACAGTGATGGATGAAATGAGAGAGAGGAGCAGGCAGCGAGGGAAGCCTGGTCACCTGCCGGTCAGAGAGCAATGACCACACTTCCCAGCGGCTTTGCCTGGATGTACGTTCATGAGTTTACATACGGCATGTGCATGTACGAATCTGAACAAAGAGGTTTCTCAGCACCAGTTTCCAGAAGAAATATGAACATTCTTTTCCTTTTTATAAATGTGTCTGTGTAGCGGAGCGTCTTTACTGTGTGTGCGTGTCGGTCAGAGAGCGATGACCACAGCCGCCTACGCTCTCACAGGGGGGTTCATTACAGCGAGTGACAGGGCCTCCTCTAAAACGCTGTCTGAGGAATACACACTCTGCGTGGGACAAAATAAACACCCGGCTTCGAGTGGGGGCACCATAAATTATTTATATCACCGACAGAACAGCAGAGACGCTCTTAATATCGCTACCTGCTCGTCTGGACGCGTAAAAGATGATTTATGTCTTATGGCCACATTAAATTTCACTGCAATTGGGCCTTGTGCCTTCTGGGGTCTGGGGAGACACAAAATGGTGGTTATAAACTGCTGCAGTTGTTCTCTGGAAACACAGAACCGAATGGAAAGCTTCCCAGCGGAGTCTTCTGGCTTTTGTTTATTTCTGCACAACACGTCTTGGTCAAGTTCTTCCATGTGCAGTTCTGTCAGGCCTTCGCGATCTTTGGATAATACAGTGATGGCATTTTATTTTTGTTTAAATGCAACCATGCACATTCTTATTGCTTGAAAAAATGTAGATCAACACCAAAAAAAAAAAAGAAAAAAAAAAAAAAAGAAAAAAAATGTAGATGAGTCTGCTGGATGAGAACTGAATGTACCAGCATGGCAGATCAGAAGAGTTTCATCATTTGTAAAAACATGCAAACGCATATGCATGAAGAGAAAGACACCAAACATCATGCAAGAATACTCAAACTGTCTTAATATTTCATGTGCCCATTAAAAATGTCTGATTTTGTGTTCAGCATGTGATGAACCCTAGAGGCGTGTTCAGTGCATGAGATACAGCATTAATCCCGTGTTTATTTCCATTTTGAGCAAAGGATGATGTTTATGGAGCTACACAGTGATGCATCTGAAATGTGCTACGATACACAAATAATCTGATATGAAACTATATTCACACAGAGATAGTGAGATATGTATCATCAGTAACAGGTCGTTCAACTTGATTAACCCATTAATGGCCATAATTTTCACAAAGATGTCTCACATTGAGTCATTTGGACAACCTTTTATAAATCTGTTCACAAATATAAAGCCATCGTACCTCTTCACAAGACTTGGATTGAACTGCTCAATTGATGTGAATTCATTTAATGGCTTTTTCGGAAGTTTTGGCTATCTGGACTTTCAGTTAAAAACATCTTGATTCAACAGGGCTTTTCAAACATGGGTTTGGAATGACATGAGCTTGAGTTTTTTATGAAATATTTTATTTTTTTGTGTTTTATGTGTTTAAGAAAGTAAGGTTCAGGTTGTTGATTTAATTAATTTTATATTTAGTGTGTTATTAATTTGTTTTGCATGTCAGCCACTAAAGATGCCATATGCATTTCAGGAGTAAATACACAAAAATGGCAGCGTGAATTAAACACCATATTGCATATCATCCAGCAAGGTGTCAAAAGCTCTTCCTAAAGCTGTGTACTTGTATACCAGTTTTCTACGGTCCAAAAAAAATTGAAAAAGAATGGCAGACCTGGCATTGCCCACGTTTAAATGAATATGCCACATATACACACATAGAGAGAGAACTGGATCATTTCATATGATCGTTCTTGCAAAAAAAAAAAAAAAAAAGATCAGTGACCAAGTACAAGGCTTAAACATCTTCACCAATATTTTAAAGCCTTTCAAACTAATGGGAATCTCTCTGTACCTTTTTCAATTTCCTGACATTTGCACTCATTACTCATTTTTAATGGAAATAATGGTCACGGTTGGTGGCGAAGGGACCCCGTTCTACCCCTCACGCCGACACAAACAAAACTCTGAGAATAAAAAGGCTTTCCACCGAGATCAATGCTTGCAAAGGAGAGGAGAGACAGGTCTATTTCTTTTCCTCTCTCGCTCGCTCTATCTCTTTTTTTTCTCCTGTTTAAGGGAGCTCCCTAGCCGCCCCCGGTGACAAATGGGGGTGGTTGAGAAGTGGCCGTTTGGTGTCTGGCATCAGCGCAGTCATGGAAGAGCCTTCGAGTCTTCAGGGTGGGGAAGACAGGTCCTCGACCGCAGCCAGCGGAGAGGGGGGTCCTCAGGGGGCCCGCAGGCGAAACGGACCCCCATAAATCAGTCTGTTTGAGCTGTGCTCACCATCCATCTCGGCCCTAACATCCCAGAGGAGAGAGAGAAACAGAGAGAGAGGCAGGCCAGAGAGGAACAGGGAGGTGTTCGAGTGAGCAACCTAAATTCTCAACTTGCAGCATGTGTGTCTACATGAGAGAAAAAATGAGACACTCACAGAGCAAAACAAGGATTTATTTGGTGGAAACAGAAATCGCACTGAATTTGAAACTAAAACACAAATGAACAAACTGATTAATAAATCAAGGCACATTATGCATAAATATTCATTAAATTAATTACAGCTATAAGGTGCTTTATTGGAATTACAAATAGTTTTGCATTCATAATTACAGAAGTATTTAAAACCAGAACCATGCAAAAATGAAAATAGTGCAAAGTAACAAAATTCCTTCCTTTACTTCAGTATTGCGATTTAAATGGAATATTAAATAGAGGGTGAGGTTTTATTTCTCCACCTCTTGCTCACAGCAAACTAATGGTTGCAGAGGTGTGGTTAAGAATATTTTGACCAAGCCTTCAAACTGACGTCATCAGAGAAGGAATGCCATTCCAGAGCAAAAGTAATTGTTCAGATTACCAAGACATTTTTCTGTGGATTAACTTGTACGGATTAATTGTTCACCTCAAGACTAGCAATATGTGCCTAAAAACTAAATAATGTAATTTTTGATTTCCTGAGGACTTTAAATTGTTTGTTCAGATTCTGTTAGGCTAGAATGTAAAATATTTGGAGAGTGTTGTTGGCCTAATATTTGTTTTCAAATCAAAAGTAATTTGCATGATATAGTTTCAGTAAGTGGGTGTATATCAAGAGACTATAGTTGTAATAAACACACACCTGTCATTCATATCAGTTACATTTTATACTAATGCATTAAGTTGAAACATTGCTTAATCATTAAAAAAAATAAAAATTAAAAAAAAATGTCACCATGACTTGTCCTGTTAAGTCTGGGAAATGTTTTCATTTCACTCCATGATGATCTCAATCAAATAACACAGTCCTGCCCAAACATATCTACCACAGTACAGCAAAATCACAGTATACACACTAACATTCAAAAGTTTTGATAAGGTTTTTTTTATATATATATATATATATATATATATATATGAAACATTATACACTCTTGTGCTCACCAAGGCTGTATTTATTCAATTGAAAATACAGTAAAAACAGTAAAAGTATTACAATTTGCAATTCTTTTCCATTTGAATATATTTTACAATGTAATTTATTCATGTGATAGAAGCTAAATTTTTAGCATCATTACTCCAGTCTTCAGTGTCACATGATCTTCAGAAATCATGAAAATATGCTGATTTGCTGCTCAAGAAACATTTCTTATTTTATCATCAGTGTTGAAAATAGTTGTCCTGCTTCATGTTTGTGGAAACCAATATTTTTTGTTTTTTCATTGTTGTTTGGTGAGTTGAAAGTTAAAGAGTTTTTTATTTTTTTGAATTTTTGTAATTTTATAAATAAGTTTACAGTCACTTTCAATAATTTTTATGCATCCTTGCTAAATAAAAACTTTTGAACAGCAGTATATAATGAGAAATTAAACACTCACAATATTCCAAGTTGACAGACTTCATGTACATTGATACGTGTTATATAGTTCTGTGTGAAGGACTGAGATGTTAGTGAACACATATGTTGTGTGTCCCTGAGGCTGTGACCCTATATGAACTGACTGATGTTCAAACTCATGCTCAGAAACCATGTCGATGCCGTAGGCTTTCAGTGTTACCAACGGCAATACGATGTCTTCAAAAGACACCAGACGCGAGAAGAGGCCAATGCAGCGCTTGCTTCACCAGCAAAGTTTTTCAGCAGGTTGACGATATGCATGCAGGCCACACGGAGTCCAAATTGTGTCAAGACAGATCTTAGATCTGAGATGGTGCACACAGTGAAAAGCATTCTGCAACAGTCCCAACATTAAAAAACACCAGCGAGGGAGAGTGTTTGCATGAAAGAGCAAAAGAGAAAGAGAGATTTCAAGAAGTTGCCATTACATCCCCTGTCTCCCATGGTTGTGAATTTTGAATGTGGCGTTGAGATGCCATAGAAAACTCGTTCCCCAGAGTGGCAAATGTGCCAAAAGCAAGCCAGTAAATAACAGTCTCCATTCTTCAAATGAATGCTAATTTCATACTGTAGTTCTCTCTCGCTCGCTCTCCTCAACTTTGTTCACATATTGATGTGCTCTGAAATCAACTTCAAATGGTGCCAGCGATATCGCTGAGAAAGGGTTCCCTGATTCTTCTTCGTGTCCTTTTTTTCTTCTGCAGCGATGCCCTGAATGTCGGTTTCATTAGCTTGCCGCTAATTAGCCTCCTTCTGCTGATTTGCAAGTCGATAGCGGTGGCTGCAGGACAGGCGTCTTTGAGGCTCTCGCCCCTCTGATCTTGGGGGTCCTCCAGTCCCCCTCCCGTCCGCCGAGCGCCTAGCCTTCTCCACAATTAGTACTAAAGAAATTCATGTTCCTTTTCACAGATACATTATTCATATTGTCTCGGAACGTAAATAAATCATCACGTTCTAGAAGGCTGAGCTCAACCTATCCTGTTTCTCTGTTACTGCGAGCTTCAGTCGACTTTGGTCGAGTGACCTTCGCCCATTTCCTTCACAAACGCCTTCACGGCTAGGTCAGTGGACCAATTTAGTGCCTCGAAACACCGATATCCTCCTGAAAGATGTCTGGCTAAACCAGTGATTATCTGATTAGTGTTGGTAAATATTAGGGCTAACAAAGCCATGGTTTCTTCAGGCCTTCGGAGTGCAAGTAATCCTTGCACTTGTGATTTCTCTTCTCTGCCGTTGATCAAGCTTTTCTGGGAGAAGCGCTAACTGGACAGACACGCTGCAGTCATTTCAATGATTTAGTAGCTTCACTTTGTGCTATTATTCATTGGTCTGAAGGGAGGTCAGGTTCGGCCGAGAGGCCTGCATGTTTTATAACCACTGGAGGGCAAAGCTTTCCACCACAGCCCTGCACTTCTGTTAGGGGAGACCAGACTCTTTCACACATGGAGATGTGCTGTAAACACAAACTGAGTGTTTATTCACACACATACACACACACACACACACACAGACAAAGAGACAAGTGTGGAGGACACAGAGACCAAAAAGCTGTTTGGACTGACGGTTTATGACCATGCCTCATAGCTGATGCCTAGTCCTACTCCCTTTGTCCACCAGAAATAACAGCATTTGTTGTGCATACACTGCATGTCGGAGGATTTATGAGAGTGTTTTACAGTGCACCATGCTGGAAAATCAGGTGGTTAGTTGGTATCCCAGCCTGGTTAGACTGATCTGTTTTATTGGTTTTAAGATTGGCATCGTGAAACAATCTTGGTGATTTCTATGATCGTGGCTCCTAATCTGTGGTCCGATGTCGTACAGTGAAAGAGGATCAAAGACGGTCGTTGTCATGGTCTTGCGACCAAATACAATCATTTTCTGATAGTGTTAGAAAATCAGCATGATCTTCGCACAGTGTGTTTACTGCTATGACCCACATTTACTGACCAGGCAATAAAAATGCAACATGAAATAAATGCGACACGACATTAAAACATAAAACTGCTCACCCCAAGCTCTTATCCCTTCCTCTTTCGCAGCTTCCTCTTTTTTTCTGCACACATAAACAATACAACTGCAAAACTGTGAATCATCTTTGTTTACCACTAGCACATGCTGATGCCGTTTTATTCTTCAATAGAAACTTCCATGTCCATGTCACACAATGTGATTTGTAATGATCTTATTGCTGAAAACACACAGTCTGTAAAAGGCTTTAGGTTACCAGATAGTTGACCAGCTTCACCAGGCTCAAACAAATGCAGAAGTGAAGACTTGACTCCTGGTCAATTCAAGTCTGTGAATTTGGCAATTAAATTAAAATGTAGGAATAAAATCAGAATTTAAAAGGCATCCTCAATTCATTTAGGCCCATCTTAGGCCAGCATTGTCATGCTGACACGGTTAAGTTAGCATCAACATACAGGGTTGGTGTATTGGGTCTCAAAGCACTACATTTAAAACAAACAAATACTTTTAAAATTGTCTTTCAACCATCAGCTTTGTCGGTTCTGGTATCTGTGTCCATGTCAGCGAGGACATGAGGGTGATAGGTAAAACACTTACCCTGCAGCCATACGATTTTTCCTTACGACAATGACCGCCGAATTCTGCTCCACCTTCAGCAGTCTGTTTGCAAAGTGTGCTATTAGGGATTTTCTATGGACTCATTTAGAGCAACAAATAAGCAAATATGAATATGTGGCTTCATTTTTCTATCCAATTAGAGCAGATATCGGGCATTTACTACATTTCGAAGAGTCCTTGGTTCCATTTCGGTTTCCATAACTGCTCTTCAGAGAGAGAGCAATGGCTCCATTTTGGGTGATTTGTTGCACAGATTGACTATGTCTTTGTGGAGGACGGGGCTTTGACTCATTGAGTCAGGGGTGACGGGAATGGGGCACCCCGTGGTTTTAGCAAGTCTGCTGAATTGCAAATGAAAGAGGAGGGGAGCAAAACTGACGAGGGAAGCCAGGACCGAGACAGACACCTCATCTGAATCATTTAGGCCAGGCCCAATTATAGATCTTATCCGTTAGCGAGAAGAGAAACGGGCCGTTTTTAAAGGCAACACAAATCAATGAGAGTTGACAGTAATCTGTTTGACAGAAAGACCTGTTAGCGGTTTGAGGGTCATTACCTCTCCGTCGCCCAATGTATTATAGCAATGAAACACGAAATGGAAACACAAAACAGTGGGAGGCTGCATGCCATCTGCATTGTGGCCGATGACTGCTTGTTTGTTAGCCCTAGAGGGAGCGGGCATCTCAATTTTACACCCCTTTGAAGAATTTCCATCTTGTAAACTGCTGAGGTTAGTGCCCTCGTCCACCTTGACCCGCCTCTCAACCCGATGTTATGTTATTGGACTTTACTCACCCCCTTGTTTGAGTCTCCTGCAAATACACAGCCATTGATAATCATTTGCTGGAGTTTTCAAGAGCTGTCAAAGTTCACAAAGCAGCCTGACTGCTTGGAGGGAGAGCGAGGTGGAAGGATATCGATTCCCGTTGAATCACACAACACACACACAAGAATCTGAAATGCAGCCGGTTACGGATCTCCGAGCTGCCAAAATCAGCAATTGTCAGTAAACAATATTAGCATAGATTTGGGCATTGCATTCCCTCCCTGCTTGACTGAATACTGCGGTCCATATACAGTATAAAAGCCCATCTGTAGTGGCTTGAATCCTGGATCAGGGGATGGTGGAGGGTCTTCTCAGAACCCGACCCAAGGGAGAACGGGTGGGGGAGGCCTGGCTCGACCAGCCCTTGGCTGCTTGTGTTCGGCAGCAGTATTCCCCCTCTGCTCCCGGTCGCCATCTGCCACGGCGCTGGTGTGAGGAGTGTCAGGAGTGATGTGGGCTCGGCCGGCTGTGTGCGAGGCAGCTGGAGTGATGGCGGCCCGTGTATCGGCAGGGGAGTACATTGATTTCCTGTCAGCACGTTTTTACATCTCATAACACACACCTATACACGTCAGAAGCCTTTCCTATACTGTGTCGATGTGCGGTCGGAGGGTATCAGTTCTGATGCTAAAACCAGCTTAAGCAATGGCACGGCGTGAGGAGAAGATCTCAGTACCCGTGGGACCTAATTAGGAAGGCTTAAAAAGCATCTATTACGAAGCATTACTATTGATTTACATTGGGGAACTTTGACTTTGGTATATTTGACCATTCTAGACCTCATTCTTGTGTAAATTAAAAAATATATCAAGGAAATATTGTATGTTTAACACAACAGTGAATTTACCAAGAGTAAAAAAAAAAGAAAAAAAAAAGACCAATGCAGACCTGCAAACCAAACTAAAAAAATAGTTCTTCACAAAAAATAACAGATAGTTAACAGGTTAGTTTAGAAAAGTCATCTTGCGAAAAAGAGACATTAAATTAGACCTCTTTTATTCTTCATGAAAATAACGCTTACACTAATGCTAACACTTTACAATAAGGTTCCATTTGTTAACATTAATTCACACAAAGAATAAAAAACACTTCTAAATCATTTATCAGTCTTACTTGATCATTTTTACAGTAATACATTACAATAGAAAGTTTTATGTTAACATTATTTAAATGACATGGGCTGACATGAACTACCAATGAACAGTTGTATTTTTATTAACTAATGTTAATAAAGCTAAATAAATAAAAATGTATTGCTCATTATTAATTAATTAACTAATGGGACTGACCAACCAGACCACTAGTTTCCTCCTCAGATGTGAGATTTGAAATACAATAAGAAAAACTGCAAAAGAACTTGGATCACTAACTGAAACTTGTGATTCATTCACTTGTACCTCATCTATGATTGTATGCAAAGTAAACCGGTTGACGACAAGGAAACCAACCGTTTGTTATTTTTTCTGCCTGGCACTCTTTTGAAGCGCAATAGTGCAATCTTGCATCGTTTGTGGTAAAATAAAATCCCATTTGCCCTTTGTCAGCACAAAACACTTGGATATAAAGGTTTCACTACTGAGTAAGCAGCAAATCTCAGCACAGCCCCCTGAGACACAGGAAATGCACAAAGGTCCCTTCCTCTTGCTGCTCCTTCATCAGCACCCCAGTTGCCATACAATCACTTTAAGATTCATTTATTATTCAAATCTAACATGAGCAAGGACATGGACAGACAACAGCAAGTGTGTTTACAGACCAAATACAAAGCATGGCATGAGATTTCTAGCTTGACAGTGGCCTCCTAAAATTATCCCCTGCAAAATATAAGTCTGTGCTGGAAAATACACATTCATGCACTACTACTACTACTAACATATCTGCATTTCATTCATGCATCTATCTATCTATCTATCTATCTATCTATCTATCAGCTATTACAATCATAGATCTATTTATTTAAGCTATTTAAGCAAATATATAACTACGTAACAATACCCTGACCAAATCTCTTTACTTTCATTCATATCCATCCAAAGTACATGTATTCGCTTATTTTGCACAAATATTTTGCACAATGCAGCTGATTTTGCACGACTGATGAATCCCCTCAGGACCTTTTACACAATATACAGTAAACTATATTCCTTTTTATTATTATTATTAATTTCTAGTCTATATTGTACTTTTAACTTTTCCATTTCCTATTTTATATTCTTACTTTATTATTATACTACTGCATCTTGAATCAAGTTTACCTGCATATGGTTGTTTCTTCATTTCTAGATCTTCTGACTTTCCTTAAATAAAATATAATGAACAAAGATTCATATTTACAAGTAAACGCAAGAAATAAAGGTAGAAAAAATAAAATAAGGAACTTGAATAACGGTTATACACCACATCTTGTGCACAAATGACTAGTGAAATGACAAAGGCAACAGTTTCAAGCCTATTTGCGATATGTGCTTAACTTCTGTGTGTTTCATTGTAGCTGACACACCAGCTGAAGCATTGCTTCTTAACGTTTTACTTGTCCTTCTGTTAACATTCACATTACCTCGAAAATGGTATAAATTGATGTGACAATTAGACCACCACTTTGCCGTACCCAAAGGATGCCACACATACATAATGAGCGCGTTTTAGGGATGAGTTTCAGCAGAAGTTGTCACAGTATGCAGAATGGTCTAATTATCTCTAGCATGCCCAGCTGCAGGTGTGTGATGACTGGTTAATAGGGTCCGTTAGTGATCGCTGCCGTGGGTTTTGTGGGCCTTCGGGTCACCTGAATGACGCAGAAGATGCATACCTATGTTTTGCATAATTGCTCACCTGTCTGCAACAACACCAGCCATGCTTTCCCCTTGTCAAGTCACCTTTATTTATATAGCGCTTTAAACAATAGAGATTGTGTCAAAGCAACTTTACAGTATTAAATAGGAAAATAGTGTGTCAATAATGCAAAATGACAATAGTAAACCCTCAATTTTCAGGTAAAGGCAGTTCATCATTGAATTCAGTGATGTCAGCATTCAGCTCAGTTCAGTTTAAATAGTATCTGTGCAATCAAGTTGACGATATAGCTGGATATTAAGTGTCCCCAACTAAGGAAGATGTGGTTAACGAATTTAATAATTTTTAATAATTTTAATTATTTTTTTTGTAAATGTGGGATATGATCTGGTGAAAACAATAAATGATCCGGAAACGACAAAAGGGGTGGATAATTTCCAGGATAGAAATTCAAAAAAAAAATAAAAAAATAAAAAAATAAAGCAAGCCAGACGTGACAGCGGCAAGGAACCAAAACTCCATTGGTGACAGAATGGAGAAAAAACCTTGGGAGAAACCAGACTCAGTTGGGGGGCCAGTTCTCCTCTCCCTCCAGCAGTTCAATTCCAGGCTGCAGCAAAGTCACATTGTGCAGAGGACTCAACTGGTTCCTGTGGTCGTGACCCGGTGGCCGTCTGAGATATGGTCTTTACAGGGGATCTGTATCTGGGGCTCATCTATTTGTAATGGTCTGGTGGAAACTATTAAAGGAAATCACAATGTGTCTGTGTGCATCAGTAATGTCAGCGTGTAAAGCAGAGTGCATGGTTGGAAATGTAATCCAATGTTGAGGCATAAATGCAAAAAACAAATCAAACAAAACAAAGTCCAAAACTAAACAAAGGCCAGAGTTCCAAAATCCCCCAAAGTTCCTCCTTGGCTCAACTGGAGATCTCTTTTTAAAGGAGCGCCTGAAGCACTGGTCACAGGTGTATCCAATAGACTGCTAATTTGTGGAAACAGGTACCAAGCAGCAATACCCAAGACCAACAGCAGAGGTCGTCACACCCCTCCCCATAAGTGACCTCAGAATAAGAAAGAAACAGACTAATATTAGTGTAGATGCCATTCTTCTAATGATGTAGCAAGTACATCGGGTGTTATGGGAAGTGTTCCCGGTTCCGGTTATCCTAACTAATGCAGCCTAAAAATCCTTTAATGGATTTGAATATTAGATAAGTATTAGTGTGTTATGTGTAAGCCAGGTTAAAGAGATGGGTCTTTAATCTAGATTTAAACTGACAGAGTGTGTCTGCCTCCTGAACAATGTTAGGTAGGTTATTACAGAGTTTGGGCACTAAATAGGAAAAGGATCTGCTGCCCGCAGTTGATTTTGATATTCTAGGTATTATAAGATTGCCAGAATGCAGCAGACGTGGAGGACTATAATGCAATAAGAACTCATTCAAATACCGAGGTGCTAAACCATTCAGGTCTTTATAAGAAATAAGCAAGATTTTAAAATCTATACAATGTTTCATAGGGAGCCAGTGCAGTGTTGACAGAACCAGGCTAATATGTTCATACTTCCTGGTTCTAGTAAGACCTCAAGCTGCTGCATTTTGGATCAGCTGGAGCTTGTTTATTAAGCATGCAGAACAACCACCCAATAAAGCATTAAAATAAGCTAATCTTGAGGTCATGAACACACAAATTAATGATTCTGTATTTGACATTGAGAGCCTAGGTCGTAATTTGAGATGAAAAAATGCAGTTTTACAAATGCTAGAAATGTGGCTTTCAAAGGAAAGATTGCTATCAAATAGCACACCTAGGTTCCTGACTGATGACGAAGAATTGACAGAGCAGCCATCGAGTCTTAGACAGTGTTCTAAGTTATTAAATGCAGAGGTTTTAGGTCCGATAATTAACACCTCTGTTTTTTTCCTGAATTTAGCATAAGAAATTACTCGTCATCCAGTTTATTATATCGACTATGCATTCTGTTTGTTTTTCAGATTGGTATGTTTCTCCGGGCAGTGAAGAAATATAGAGCTGAGTATCATCAGCATAACAGTGAAAGGTAACACCGTGTTTCCTGATGATGTCTCCCAAGGGTAACATGTAAAGCATGAAAAGTAACGGCCCTAGTACTGAGCCTTGAGGTACTCCATACTGCACTTGTGATTGATATGATATCTCTTCATTCACTGATGGCGGTCAGATAAGTATGATTTGAACCATGCTAATGCACTTCCACTTTTTTCTAGACTATTCAAAAGAATGTTGTGGTCAGTAGTGTCGAATGCAGCGCTAATATCCAGTTGCACTAAGTACAGTATCTCTCTAAGATTATACTGTAGCTGAGGGCTGCATGGGTTACAATTTTATCTCTAATAGTATCAATCTTGGAAGTAAAGTAGTTCATAAAGTCATTACTGCTGTGCTGTTGGGAAATGTCAACACCTGTTGATGCTTTTTTTCCCCCGTTAATTTAGCCACTGTATTGAATAAATACCTGGGGTTATGTTTGTTTTTTCTAAAAGAGACAAAAAGTAATCATATCTAGCAGTTTTTAATGCTTTTTTTTTTGTAGGATAGGGTACTTTCCCGCCAAGTCATACGAAATACCTCTAGTTTTGTTTTCCTCCAGCTGCACTCCATTTTCCGCTGCTCTCTTTAGCGTGCGGGTGTGCTCATTATACCATGGTGTCAGACTGTTTTCCTTAATCTTCCTTAAGCGTAAAGGAGCAACCGTATCTAAAATGCTAAAAGAGAGAGTCCATAGTTTCAATTATATCATCAAGTTGTTCTGAGCTATTGGATATGCTAAGGAATTGAGATAAATCAGGAAGATTACTTACAAAGCATTCTTTTGTGGTAAATGTGATGGTTCTATCATATTTGTAACAAGGATTAGAATTTACAGTTTTAGCTATATGAAGATTGCACAAGACTAGATAATGATCTGCATAATTTCAACACCATCAACATCAATTCCTAAATAAAATTTAAAGCGAACGATCAAATTAGTCAGATTAGTTTGATAGATAATATTGGATATATGGTGGGAATTAAGTTTCTATTTCATCACTTTAAACAAAGGAGAGTGATAGATTCAACAGAAAAGCGAAGCTACAATCACAACCACTCAGCAGCACGGCAGTCAGGAACCAGAAAGACCGCAAAAAAAAAAAAAAAAAAAAAAAAAAAAAAAAAAAAAAAAAAATCCATGCATGGAAGTCGCAAACAAACCATGTTACAGTTCCAAAAACCAAATCAATTAATAGCTGATCTGTAGAAGTTACACTAGAAAGTCTTGCATTCACCATTCAGAATTCGTCATCTGTCAATTTTAAGAAGTGCTGTTATGAAGTAAAACCTGAAGTAAAACCTGAACTCTACCTGAAACCACTCTGTCTGGTTTTTTCATGCACAGATCAACAACGCCATCTCCTGGACAGTAAGATTTTATAGACAATTCAGAGAGCTTAAAAAAATGTGTTCAGTCTTGCTACTGGATCTTCCTGCAAAGTTTGCTTGAAACTAAAGACGTATATAAAACCTGTAGAGCAAGTCACCCAGGGCCAGATCCAGCCTGCTTGGATTAGGATCACAAAAATGAAGAAAATTGCAGTTAATAAATAAAGTCTTCTAATGTCATTAAATACACAGTACCTGTTATTTTTGTCACTATTGCTAAATGAAGTGTGTTGTTCTGGGAAAGTCGCACTACCCACAGATCCAGTTTCTGAAAACACATGAATCTGCAGACAAGTACTTTATATAGTTAGATATAAATAAAGAAATAAACACTATGACCATCACGCAAAATACGCAATGACAAGAAATCAACAAAGACAACATGAAAAGCACACATTGCAGTGTGCCTCACCCTTTCAAATGATTTCTCATACATCTTCAAACTCGCTTCTGGAATAACCCTCTACCTAAAGAAAATGACTGTTTTACTTTTCTCCTATGAGAATTTAAATCCCCAATCATATGCCCATACTGCTACTTTCCTAATTGCCTCTTGTAGCCCTGCTATTAATATATAAAATATTCCTTCCCCTTTTCCAGAGAGCCCCGTCATCTGCCAACAGAGGCCTGCCTATATCTGGTTCTACTTGATTAAATACATAATTTATCATTATGGAAAACAATAGTGGACTTATTACACTCCCTTGTGGAGTTCCATTTTCTATCTGGAATGTATTTGACACTTCATTCCCTATTCGTACCTGGATGCTTCTGTTCGCCAAAAAACCTTTTATCCAGTTGTATATTCTTCCACCTATACTTATCATTTTTAGTTTTATCAAAAGTCCCTCTCTCCACATCATATCATAAGCCTTCTCGACATCCAAATATACTGCTATTACTGACTCTTTATTTATCTGTGCTTTGCTAATTTCATTTTCTAAACATACGATAGGATCCATTGTTCCTCTTCCTTTTCTATAACCACTTTGATATTTTGATATTAATCCTCTTTTTACCAAAAAATATGTCAACCTTTCTGTTATCATCTTTCCATTATTTTACAGACATTCAACGTAAGAGCTATCGGTCATTAATTAGAGGGTTTTGAAGGATATTTTCCTGGCTTTCTTATAAGTAATGTTATTGCTTCTTTCCAGACTTTCAGAAGTTTTCCTTCCTCCTACTCTATTATATAATTCTGAAATTCAGCCCTATCTTTAAGATGTCTTATCATTATATATCCGACCTGATCCTTTCCTGGAGATGAACATTTTTATTAGCATTACAAATAGCTCTCTTTAATTAATCTCTGTTGAATGGGAAGTTAATTGGCTGGTGTTCCATTGCCCCAATCCTTACCAATGCTTCTATATTTTGTCTAGGTTAATTCTCTCTATTTTTTTCCTCGCACATTTCCTTGAATTTATCCCAATTTGCCACTTTTCCTCCTCTTTGAGTTACAGTTCTATCTGTCTCAATATCCAATGTTATAACTATTGGGTAGTGATCACTCCCAATGCTAGATTTGCCCCAAACTTCCCAATTACACTTACTAGCCAAATTATTCGAAACTAGTGTCAAATCCAACACATTCCTGTATGAATGTCTATCCTTGTTCCACTCCCATCAGCATACCTGCTCCCTCTCCTCTATTAACTCCTCAACTACTTGACCATTGGCTTTCATGTGTCAGATTAGTTTGATAGATAATATCGTATATATGGTGGGAATTAAGTTTCTATTTTATCACTTTAAAGAAAAGAAAGCGATAGTAAGATATAGATTAAACAGAAAAGCGAAGCTACACAGCTACAATCCCTACCACTCAGCAGAACGGCAGACAGGAACCGGAAGGACCTCAAAATCAATGTGTTGAGACAGTCATGCACAGATCAACAGCGCCAGCTCCTGGACAGTAACAGAAGATTTTATGAAGACAATTCAGAGAGATTAAAAAAAAAACATTTATGTTCAGTCTTGCTCCTGGATCTTTCTGCAAAGTTTGCTTGAAACTAAGGACGTATATAATACCTGTAGAGCAAGTCACCCAGGACCAGATCCAGCCTGCTTGGATTGGGATCACAAAAATGAAGAAAATTGCAGTTAACAGATAAAGTCTTCGAATTTCATTACAAACACAGTTCCTGTTATTGTTGTCACTATTGCTAAATGAAGTGTGTTGTTCTGGGAAAGTCGCACTACCCACAGATCCATTTCCTGAGTACACACACACACACACACACACATTTGCTTAATAAATTTGCTTATTAAATTTCTTTTTTTTTTTTTTTTTTTTTTTTTGAAGAAAAAAACATTTTTTAAAAACCATTTTTTAAAAACCATTTTAATCTTACTGTTCAATAGTCCACAAAATCTGTTTAGGACAAACTGGATTGTGCAATCAGTTTTAAGTTGATGAGCAACAGCGAGACAAGCCCATTATTGTTTTGTGCCTGCTCATAAACCTGAAAAACCAGTATCATGGCCAGTCCACTTATAACCTGAAAGGCCAAGCCCACCATTGCTCAGATATAATAACTTAAGTGCAAACAGTTGGGGTTCTACCTTAACATTAAACCCAACCTGTGAATGATGACACTGTAACACAACACAGGCAAGTGTTTTACATTCAGTCACACCCAACACACGGCTGCTACTTTCCATTTTGCCTTGTGCTTCCTTCTTGTCTTTTTACGGTTAAATTCCCAAAGGCTTCCTGCATCTCTGTGGTTACATATCACTGAACCACAGAGAAGTTAAAGGAAAAGTTCACTAAGAAATGGAAATAAATGTACTGATTTTCATTCCTCTGAATATACTGTAGTAGCTGGTCACTCTTTCCCATACAACAGCAATCAATTGGTCCAAAATCTGTTGTGTTGGTTGTGTGGTTTACATTTCTCTGACTTCAGTGTCAAAGTCTGGCAATTCGCACTTGGTCTAGCCAACATGAGGACACTGACATGGAAATGGAAACTTGAGGCATAAGACAGAAATAGACATGAATGGCCCAGTTGCACAACTACAAATGAATCAGTGCTAATCTCAACTAAACATTGCACTCAGTCGACACTTCCTTTATCATTTCTAAACGTTTACTTGAATTTGTTCACTACATGTCAAACACCTAATTCATCTTCAACACTGAAGATAAAAAGACTGCGGGCCTTTCACGCATAATGCCACATCTGATAAATGTGACGACAGCTAAAAACAAACAAAGCATCTGTTTGAAATATATGTGCGTATAACAGTGTGTAACACTGAATAAATACATAACTTCACAGCTCATATTCATCAAACAAAACTCTTCAACCTTGTTGCGTCACCAATAGCAAATGGAAATAACCTACTCTTGATGAAAGTGACGCCAGTCTTTTGTTCTGAGATCAATATCAAACTGAGAAAGGAAAAAATTTTCTGACACAAATTAAACTAGTCAATCAAGGTCTGCGGGTTTACCCATCAACAACACAATGCCAGCATGTCATGAGGATGGAGATTTGATTAAAACCTGTTGTAATCACGGATACTAACCGTTCCATAAGCATTTCGATACTTTGATTCTTGTTTACTTGACTCATTATACATTAACGTTCATGAGTCATTCCTGGTATCCAGTAACATTTTGGCTTCATATTTTTGGAAAAAAAAAATAATAATAATAATTAAAAAATCATGTTTTTAGCATTCTACCAAAATAGTGACATGTTTAGCCATTAGGAATACATACTGGTCAAGCTCAGGGACTCGAAAAAGAATAATTACGCTAGATCGTTCAGACACTGGCTGTGAAAGTATTCCACCCTGTTAGGGACATATACACAATTATCACAAAATCTTAATAATGTAAATGTTAAACAATGAGCTTTTCTTAGCTATTATATGTCCCTTATGCCATAATAGTATTGTTTATTCTTGAAACAATTTCACGAGTTCACACTTACATATAATAAACAGAGTAAAGTTTATGCGTATTTGGTGTGCTGTCCGAGCGGAGGACTCCGAGCTCAGAATTTTGGCCCGAATCCAGAGTAATGTAGAAACAGCTTAAAGACAGTATATTTTAAACATTTGTTTAATTGCATCTTTTTATGAATGAAGGCAAGTATCATAATGATAATAATACTGATACTGATGTTACTATGAAATAGAAGATTTTTTAACATTAATTATAGACATTCATCATTACAGTATAACTAAGATCATTTTCGCTATTTATTAGGCTTTAAAAATAACTTCTCATTCAAGTGAACCTAAAACAATCGGCACATAAACCCATTATAACAATGCAACATTAACCTGTGGCCTTCCTACCTGTCTAACAGGTACACTTTTAAGAAAAATGTATTAAAGTTAATTTGCATGCAATCACAGTGAGTGATATTTCAGTGGAAATGTTTTCAATGGTTTAGAGATTTACAAAGCGCAGTTTTTCGTGTAAAAACTTGAACACGATTGGAAATTACTGGAAATTATTTAACGTTGTAACTGCTAGCTATAACGTTACTAAATTAAAACAATCGCATAGTTTAGCATAAGGTTAGTTTCTGTTATTTCAAACTATTTTAAACACTTGACTGAAGTAATAGAGTGAGTTTAGTGCAATAATCTTATAAATTGTTGTGTTTTGTCGCAATGCTAAGCTAACATAGCTTTGAAGTATAAAGTCTCATTGAATTGAAGTATAAAGCCTCTAGTGTGAGTCCAGTCTCGTCAGTTCAATATTTTCTTTTGCTCAAACAATCTGTCATTTGTTGGTTAGAAAAGCAAAGTCTTATGAACACGTTTCTATCAACAGGAAGGCTTTGGATTCGATGCAGAATAAGCAAGAATTAAAATTGAGAACCATACAGAAGGAGTAGTTGGTCTAATTCTCATGTTCAGGCAAGAAATGTCATAAAACTTAGGCCAGTGCCTCCCAAACCTGTCCGCCCTGCACCTTCTGTATGTCTCCCTTATCTAACACACCCGATTTCACTCATCAGCTCATTAGTAGAGACTGCGAGAACCAAACTGGTTGTGTCTGATTAGGGAGACATACAAAATGTGCAGGGCAGGGGGTCCACCAGGACAGGTTTGGGAAGGACTGACTTAGGCTATTGCTCTTTTGTTGGTTTTGATTGCTTCTATTGTCCTCATTTGTAAGTTGCTTTGGATGAAAGTCTCTGCTAAATGTAAATGTAAGTATAAATCTATGCATAGATTTCTATGATATAACATTGTTGTTATTTTTACATATTCTTCACCGCATAATATAAAATTGTGGTTAAATGTTTTAGATCATTGTTTTAATATCACAAATTATGTCTGTTCATTTATTTACAGGGTGACCTTACTCTCACGACGAGCCGATAGAGAGGACACTTGAGGTGTAGGGAGGAAGACAGACTGATGGTTTTCATGCTGGACACAGTTTTGGTTATATCAATACTATCTAGCCAGTGTTGCCAACTAATTTTCAGAAGAAGTTGTTAAAGGAAGGTTGATCTGTTGCTAGAAATTCCTAAATGCCATTGTGATGTCATTGTGCAATGATGTCATTGCGTAATGACAATGCAAAATTGCCACATCATTCAGTCTCAGCAAAAAATATATATTTTATGTTCATTTAGATTTGTTTGTAAAATAATATGCATGATATAATATTCAAATATAAATAACTGTATTTTAAATACATTGAATTATTGAACACTTTTACATTTTTGAATGATTACAATTTGTTAGATTTTTAATAGCTAGTAAACCAGTAATTCTACACATTCTTAACAACTATGCTTTAAGCAGTGTATTAGTAGTTAGTTAGTATGCTACACTCTAACAAAAGTCTGTAAAAATGAGGCACAATCTACTTTGTTAATATGAAAGTATTTTCCGTAATGGTTTTTTACCTGTATTTCAAATTACGCATTGTGTTTCCGGGTAGCAGGGTTACAATGGATGATGGATGATGTCCTACAAACACAGCAGGTACAAGCTGCTAACAAAGTGTGCTATCGTAAATGAACAATTATTAAATTATCAAATTATTCAATTATTATCATTATTATTAAATTTGAACATTTGCAAATAGCAGTGATGTGAGTACTGCTAGGCATCTGTGGTTTCCACTTTTTGTGTAATTTGGATGGAAAATGTGTGCATTTTTATTTTACTTATCCAAATTTTTTTTTAGATTGCTAAATGTGTTGCTAGTTGCTTTTGGAAGAAAAAGGTACTAGGGTAGTCTGAACAGTTGCTAAATTTAGTTACAACATTGCTAAGTTGGCAACACTGTGACAGGTTAAAACCTCCTGTTCTCTGCAGTCCGTCACCTTTGGCGCTCTAGCGGTTAATAAACAGAACTGTGTGCGTCTTGCGGAAGAACATTGTAGCCAGAGATACTTCTCTCTGTTTGTGTCTATGGAGAATCACGCACGTACCGAGCTACTTCGAGTCCGAGGCGGTTCGACCAGAACCAGTCTAAAATAGTATATATAAACACTTAATATAGGTGTACAATAGTGATTCAGTATTAGGCAAAAACACAGTTTGGAAAATGGATTAATGTGTACTCGCTTATTATATAAATTTAGTCAATTTTGAACAAACTAAGCCTTCCCCTCCCTTACGAAAAAGAAGTTTATTCAAGTGTGCTATTAGTATACTTCTTTTAAACTAAAAAATAGGAAAGTATGCTTTTAGTTTATTTTTTATGTACTTCTCAGAAATGGGCTTTATGTACTTCTCAGAAATATACTTAAAATGACATTTAAGTATACTTGACTTATACTTACAAAAAGTCTAAATATACTTGAACTTTACTTAAGTATACTTAATAAAATAAACTTGAAGTATACTACTTTTTGGTAAGGGCTGGCCAAAGTGAGAATCAGAGGCGTTCAGATGAGTCATCCCTGAAACTCATCAGTTTTGAGTGCGCGCGCATTTGCTGACTGATAGGCTATGTACAATGTAAGAGATTAATTTCACTGTATAGACAGCTTAAGTGATTATAATGGTAGTTTTTTTTAAGTGCTTAAAGTGGTTAAGTGCTTAAATTCGCGATAGATCAAATTTAGTGATAACTGTAATCACATTAAATACAAATTCAGTCCAATTAAACATATTTTATTAGCCTACATGACGCTCATAACTGATTCTTGCTTAAAAAGACGGGTTTATGATGTTTGTAGTTAATAGATTTGGCTGATTTTGGAGTTGGTTCACCCTCTGTCTATGTTTATGCATGGTGCAGCAAATGCAGTTCATGTTGGTAATGGAGATTGAATTTTATTACAGAACAGCAGACACTTAAAGTAGCATTCACTCATACTTTATTTTTTATATTTTTAATGGACCAAATATTACCATTCTATACAATTGGAGGTGTGTGTGTTTTGTTGATTAATATCAGCCATAGCACTTTTTTTACTGAATGTACCTTTGAAAACTTGTTTCCAGACTTTACTGGGTCATGTGAATGTGATGAATGATTCACTTTTATGTTGGTAAAAGAAATGGTTTAATTGTATTTTTTTAAACCAGGGTTTTCAACTGGGGCTAAAGGTCCATGTTCCCGCAGAGTTTAGCTCTAACCTTGCTCAAATTCACCGCCTGCAACCCCCTAATAATCCTGAAGATCCTGATGAGCTTGTTCAGGTGCGTTTGATTAGGCTTAGAGCTGAACTCTGCAGGAATGTGGGAAGCCCTGGTATAGACGAAATGAATATAGTTTATAAATTAACAAAAATAAATGAGCATTGTATACATAATCATGGAGAGTATATTCATAAAACCAAGTAAATGGAAATCTCGAAATAAAAAACGTAATACCCAGCTTCTAAATTTAATATAATTAATATTTATTTAATTAGAGTGCAATTAGATTTATTTTCTTCATGAATGTTAAGTTCAGTATAAGTAGATTTTACTTAATAATAGTAAATAGGTTTACTTAAAATGTGTTTTTCCCCGAAGTATTTTTTCAAGTAAATCTTACAATTTTTTTTTTTTCTTTTCAGTGCTGAATCAGCCAAAGTTCTGTCAAATCAATGAATTGCATGCATTTATTATTGGCTTGTGCTGAGAAAATGGGTGTTATCATAAAACAAACCAGCATGTAATTATTTACATGTATTTCTTCGAGGACAACGACCGATCTCAAATCTTCCGTTTATTACTAGTGTATTTGAGTGAAATGTATTTGTTAAGATTGTGTATTTATTTAGTGTATTTTATTAGTGCAAATCATATTTTTGAAACTTTCCAGTCTGGGTTTAAGCCTCTGCAGCTTTATTATGGATCCTTAATGATACTTTGTTGGTGACTGACTCTGGTGACTCTGTTATCCTAATTCTGTTAGACTTAACCTCGGCTTATGATACAGTTGATCATAAAATACAATAATACAAAACACCGCCGCTAAATTCCTCAAAGGACAACGTAAATTTGATCACGTTACTCCAAACTGAAATCGTTGCATTGGTTACCTGTGCATCTTAGAATTAAGTTTAAAATTCTTCTCTATGTTTTTAAATCTATAAATAATCTGGCACCATCTGATCAACTTTATCCATACAATCCTACACGAAATCTGAGGTGTGGTGATCAAAGACTTCTCTTTGTCCCCAGATCATGGTTAAAGCATAGAGGGAATAGAGCCTTTGCGGTTGCTGGCCCTAAGCTGTGGAACAGCCTATATCAGTTCAGCACAGTCTTTAAATGTTTTTAAATCATCTCTTAAAACCTATTTCTTTTCTTTGGCTTTTAATGTATTGTGAGTTCATGGTATGAACCTGTGGGTTGTCATGTGTTCTATGTCTTTGTTTGTTCAGCACTTTGGTCAGCCGTGCTTGCTGTTTTTAAATGTGCTATATAAATAAAACAAACTTGAAACTTGAAGGACAAGAATTTACACTTAATTTCCAGGTCATTCCTTTGCAATGTTTAATTATTAAAACACTTTCACCAAAATAGTTATACAATCTTATATAAAAAGTCACAGTGTATGTATAAATATATATATTAAAAAATCTATTTCATAAACATTGTAGTCAGCGTGATGTATGAAAACCTGAGGTGACATTAATTGAAGTACCAATCATAGAGATCATGAGCTTCTTTATATTCCCTGTGTCGTGCCACATGGTCGCAGGCAGTGCAAATAGCCAGAATAAACTCTTGTGTCTGTAATATTAAATGAGGACTTGGAGTGAGATGTTTCCTCCAGTTAAAGTACTTGCGATATGCATCTTCATCCTTGTCCAGATGAAGCAGATATTCGGCTAGTGATTTTGCATCTGGGAAGTCATTGACATGAATGAAGGACTCGGCGGGTACAAAGTTTTCATAGTTTCTTCTCGGAGGACCCAACACCACAGGGACGGTACCTGCAGCGAGCGGCCCATTTAACTTCTCAGTGATGTAGTCTTTGTGGATGGAGTTCTCAAAGGAAAGGTAAAATTTGCAGCTAGCCAGGGTTGGATAGTACTCGTCGTAACCCAGAAATCTTGAATAAGCCTTTCCAAACAAAGTCACTTGGATGTATTTGCTGAATTCCCTGTAAAAAACGTTCCTTGTGTCGACACCAGTTGAGGGATCGTTGTTACTTACAATCCAACACACCAGTTTGTCCTTTTTGGGAATCACAAAATCCTCATTAGGTTTCTTCCTGGTTGTCAAGCGCATCCGTACAGGAATATCAGCATCCTGTCTGTAGCTGAGAGTGAGATTGAACAGGTTTTCCAGACCTGGTATCTTTTTGGTGTTGGTTGGTGATTCCAAATGCAACCAAATCCACCTCTGGAACGGAGGACGAGGAGATGGGGGAAGGTTGGACAGATCCCATTGGAGGTTTCTGTGATAAACAATGACATTATCTGCATCGTTGTAGAGAGATCTATCATCCGTCAGATGACAATTATCAATATTGTAAAACTTTTTGCAGTCACTGAAATCAAACCTATAATTTTCAGGCCAAACCCATAACAGAAGTATAGGTTTCTCCTCTGCTTCAACAGAAGGAGAGCTGTTGCTCTTGGCAGAGCTGATTTGTGAATATTGGTGTGATTTAAAAACAGGAGGTGGACATTTGTTTGAAGGTGAGAACCAGAAAAACACAACGCTCAGAGAGATGACACCTGCCAATGTCATTATTACACCCAGACGTAACAGCGATGGGCCATTTGTGTTTATCATTTTTGATCTATAGAGAATAACAGAAAAAAAAGTTTACGAACAAGAATTAAAAGAAATGCTTCAATAAAAACACTGTAGAATCAGTTCACACTTTTGTGTGAGACAAAACCAACAGAAGTGAAAGTTAATCATTATCTTGTAATAAAATATAAAATTTAAACTTTAACCATTTTAGTCTGGTAAAATATATTTAAATTACATTTTTTTAAACAAAGTACTCAATTTACTTCCTTACCTGATTTAAGAAGAAATAAAATCTGCTATTTGGTGTCCCGTATAAAGCCGATGTCTGATGATTACTCTAAATAGACAGAAACATGGAAGAGATTTTCTTTAAAGCATTAATCCTGTGCTTAAACAATAGAAAAAACTGGTTTGTTTGGTGGTTTGCCACACCTGTAGGAAGTATGACACAAACCAATCGCAATTCAGTATGCAAATATGACTATGACATCAACAAAGGGTATCAATATCACACCACCAAGTTAGTCCTCTGACCTAAAACACCCAAACCAGTTTAAGATTCATCAAGTATCCTGGTTAAGTGTCCTCTAGCCTAATAATAAACATTGACTTAATCATGACTCAAACGGAAGACTATAATTAAGATAATTATTTAATAAATATACAGAGAAACAGTATGTTTAAACATCATTTACAACTTTTAGCCAGCAGATGACGCTTGCAGTACCGTCATGACACGAGATAACCAACCATATTCTTCACATACAGACATGAATACTGCCTGGATCATGTCCCAATCCCAGGTTAGATTAGGACAGGGAGAAAGGTTGGACAGATCCTAACTGACAGACTTACGATAAATAAACACATCATCTGCATTGCTGATTGCTCTAGAGAGCACTATCAGACAACTAATATTGATCTAGTTTTAACGACACAGGTGCACCTTCTAAACTGCATCATTAAGGAAGTTATTGCTCTTAAAATTTTATTTTTCAGATTACGGTAGAGAAGTTGGACAGATGGTAAACCAAAGTTCCCTTTAAACTCGAGCTTGACATTTTCTGATGTAAAGAGAAGAATGAAAAGGAACTGGTTAACTTTCAACAACAACAAAAAAATGAAAAATAAATAAAACAAATAAAGGGGATCTGAAAATAAATGCATGCAGAATGAGCTACATGAAATCCACTTGAGAATATAACAGATACATCACAGGCACACATGACACCTCTAATCATATTTCAACAGTCATGCATATTTCATTCAGGACAGGTTCTCATTTCTTGACTCCACAATTGGACCTTATGTCTTTAACATTTCTATCTGAAACTATCTAATTGAATTCACTGTCTACTACCATAACTACTTCCAGGCTGACTAATGGAGTGCTACTTGTCAGTTAAGAGTTTCCTCTAAGCTGTTGGAAAATGAATAAAATAAATTATCCATTCACTACTACAAATGTGTGCTCCCACATGCCATTTCAAAGCTGTTAAAGTTCAAAACCTAACATAACACAAAACTGAACGAGACCATTTTTTACATTTCTACATTAATACCTCATTGAAATTTATTCCAAATTGAAAAAAAAATAAAAAATACAATACTATAAAACACCAAAGGTGTTAGTATTTCAGTTACATTTTCATTGAACGTTAATCTAAACGTCAATCAACAAGAGCGCCATTCTTGTTATTAAATTAATTTTACAATAATGTTTTTTTGTATAATGCTGCCTTCTGTTAGTGCAGGTCTTTGTTTTATGAGTGACAAAGACAAGTGTGTTTGCTTTCTCAGTGTTATGAAGGAAGAAGGAGTTGATTTGAGAATGAGTTGAGAAATCATATATGATTCAGCAGTTTAAACTGACCATTTGGACAGTTTTATTGTTTTGTTTTATAATACAACGTTCTTTTTATTGCACAGTGTAAAACAGACTTAGGCTTACCTTGGTATATGGTAGGCTAATATAGGATATTATAAGAAACAGTACCAGTATTGAATTTTATACTGGTTTAAAGAGGGAAACTTGAGAAGAACAGATCCTATATCAAAACCCTAACAAATTAAACAGCCTTAAATTATGCATAGTAGCCTCAAGCAGTAGTTCTCAACTTTTTGTTGGTTTTCAACCAACAAATTATTAAAATAGCCTCTAATTCTTAAAAAAAAAAAAAAAAAAAACTAGTGTAAATAGCAATTAGATTATATTTACACTAAGTGGAAATAGCATAATTTATTAGTGATAGATGCTATTTACACTAAGTGCAAAAAAGCAATGGATTCTATTTACACTAAGTGAAAATAGCAATATATTTTAATTATATGCTATTTACTCTAAGTGCAAATAGCTATAGATTCTATTTAAAATAGCAAGATTTTCTGCTATTTATACTATTTATTTGCAAATAGTGGCAATTATCTGCAGTATTGTAGTAGCTACATTATAAAACAATACGCAATAATAATGTTTCGAGTGTAAATTATAATTTCAATTCAAATTATTAAATGGATGCCACATTTTTTTTGACAATAAAGCCCTCCCTACACCTACCCTAACCCCCAGATCCGGCCCAAGGCATAAGCGAAATAAGGAGCTGCTTAGGGCCCCCCGTGGCCACCAGGGGGCCCTAAGTGTACATGAAAAAAAAGCAATATTAAATATTTAAATCGGTTATACATATAATCTTATTGTTTCAATAGCGACGCATCATACAGGCACAATAGCGCTGTATGATAGGTGTATGACTTTTATTTAGTTTTTCCTTTTTTATTCAAAATATCCACAAACTTTTTAACTAGCCTACATCAGCATGAACTACAGTATAAGATAAAGTCTATTCTGATTGTCAGATATGTGTAATTTAATTTGTTTTGTAGTTTAAACAGCCTTAATGACCATGATAGCTGATCTATAATGCGCTCTGGACGCTGTCGTGTGGATTTCTGTTCCCGAAATACTTGAAAGTACGTGGCCAGTGAACTGGGAGAAAAGAAAACAGAGTAAACTTTATGGTTACCTACACAATGTGTATTTGATAGGAATAAAACACGTCGTCAAATTTCATTTGAAAGGTTTATTATTGACGCTTTCCATATAAATCACTGTGTATTTAACCAGCTATATATATATATATATATATTTTTTTTTTTTTTTTTTTTTTTTTTTTTGCCAGTGCTTAATTAAAATGTCTGTTTAAATGTCTAAAAACTTAAAATAAGTTAAACAAAGCGGTTGAAACCACTGAACAGTTTTGATATATGAAAAGCACCGAGCGCGTAATTCTTGAACCCGTTAGTAGCCTTGACATCATAATACTATATTATAATAGCCTATTTTACTTAGCCTAGCTAGTTTTTGATTAAAGTTTTTGTCTTCTGTGTAAAAATAACTTTCCTGTGTATATATTTTTGTAATAAAAAAATAAGCTTCCTGTTTCATAAACTTGGTGCTGATCAGGGCCGTGCACGGGGGGTGATTCCGCTTATCCGCTCCGTGTTTCCCGTCGCTCCGCAGCTTCACTCAATCTGTGTGCCGCTCTCTGGAGAGTGGAGAGGAGACCACAGAGCTCGTTGCAGTAGATGCATTACGATCCACATGGTTGATCCGCTGAATTAGTAATTAGTTTGTTTGTTTTAGCGGTAATGACTCGGCCTTTTAAAAGTGTTGTACAAAATATCCATGTCCTTAGAATTAGAATGTCTAATCAAATTATTGTACCTGATCAAATCTGATATAGATAACACCAAATTTGCAGTTGTTGGCACACTTTGTAGACAAAAAAAGAAATAAAAATGCCTCCACAAAAAATAAGACAGAGAGAGAAAGAGCGAAGGGAGGCTGCTAAAGACAGTTCAACATTTCAAACATGAATACAAAGCTCCAGCAAGCTAGCAGGTAAATCATCATATAGCCTAGAATATTTAGCAGTTTGTCACACTTTAATTCTTTTAATTAAGTATATGTCCCATTATAATCACTTGTCTTGATACTAGTAATCTAAACATATTTTATTAAAATCATTTTAATAGTAGGCCTATAAATAGTAAAAAAAAAAATTGTTCTAAATTAGTTGTTTATTAGTATATAATTTATGCTGTAAAATATGAAATGAAATGTATGATACTTATAGGGGAGAGTGGGGTAAGATTAGCCAATTTTTACTAATGTGGTCCTCAAGATAAGGGAAAATGACGCAGCAGTATAATGAAAATATGAAAGTATTCCTATTATTTTAAATGATCAGAATGTATCTATGACAAAGGGTTCTAAAAAATATGGCTTCTTATAAAAAAGTGTTCCCATGGCTCCGTTTGCCCCGGGTTTGGGTCGAGTCAGTGGGTAAGATGCACCATCTGTGTGTAAAATGACCATCTGACCGAATCTGATTCAAACCCATGTGAAATAAATAATAATTTAAAAACTAATTTAATAATTTCCTTTTACATAGTCATATTTCTTTTCTTAAAGTTAACTTGAACAACATAAAAACAACTAAATTAAGTTTAAATTTCAATATTTAAGTGTTTGCATTCATGAAACAATATGTTGAACACCAGAGTTGTAGCCTTCCTGAAAACAGACCAAACAGAGAGTTTGTTGGCCATTAGTGACTACAGATGGAAAGAAATTTTATTTTTATTTTTTTATTTTTATATGTTTTCATAGCAATATCTGGCAACACTGCCGGAACTTAAACTGATAGTAATCAAAAGAGCCCAAAGACATGTTATTGCTGACAGGATACCACATTCGAAAAACACAAACGAAAAACAAAAAACAAAAAAAAACATCATGATCATTATCTGTCAGAAACGTTATCAATGCTATCAACACAGTAGCATATAACACTAGTGCAGAGATCTGTAGAACAATTATGTTACGTCTATGCTATTTCATATTGTAGCTAAATTTTCACAAAGTTGTGCCAGCAACATTCATAGGAGCACTAGACAAAGTTATCTTCTATATAGCAATGATATTAATGAAAACTACAACAGTAATAGGCCTATGTATTACTGAATTAATAAAAACAACTGATACAATTATATAGCTACCCCTAACCTAAAGTAATGGTGCAATGTGATATAATTTAACAATGCTCATTCCTCCAAAACAGAGAAAACATCTTTCCCAAACATCTACATATCTGTTTCTTTTAAAGGGTTTAGTGTATATCAGAACAATCAGAATCAGAAAGAGCTTTATTGCCAAATATAATGAATTGGGTTATTATAGCACAATTCCCACCCAGACCACACAGTAAATTTGACAGTAAATGTGTACAGTTGCCAAGATGCAGGGGGTGGGTCAACTTACCCACTCTCCCCTACTTTCATTGAAGATGAGAGAGTGAGGGAGAGCCCACTCTTATCAAAACATCGATAATAAAGTCAATTATTACAGAGTGTGCTATCTTCTCTTTTAATTGTATATTTGTAACAACTGGATAATTTGTGTTAACAACCACCCACCCTCCTTGTGCCCCCTTTTTTTGGTTTGGGCCACTGTCCCTCAAAATGTCTGTGCACGGTATTTTTTCTGATAGCTGTTTATCATTATTTACCTTAGCCTACTTTTGGGGTCTTGCTATATTCCAGTATCATTATGCCTCAGTTAGCTAGTTATAGATTAAGAGTTGTTGTTTTAGATGTGTGTTTAATAATTTATGTTGTTAAAATAACATTCTGTTGTGTAAATGCATTGTCTGCTGGTTTATTTAGCTACTTTTCAGTACACCACATAAAGGACGCCACTACTGTAAGACTTTGAATGTTAAAGTGCAAATTAACACCTGACCACTCTTGTGGGTTTGCTACTGTTACAATTAAAAATCGTAGAAGGGTAAAAACACAACAGGCAGATAATGGTATGATGTAGGCAATACAGCTAAAACAAATAAAATTGATAATGGTGTGGGAATAATCAGGCCCTGACAATAATCAGTCATATTGGTGGAACTGAGAGGCCCACATGTAAAATTCAGCTTAGGGCCTCATAAAGGCTTGGGCCAGAAAAACCCAATACTTTATTTTTAACTTTTTGATTATTTCCTTAATTACTGTTGAAAATAAATGCCTTTCCTAGGTGATATGAGATTTGAAAAGGGAGAAAAAAAAGGTGGGTTTGAACTCAGGTCGATCGCATCAAAAAGCAAACACCTTACCAGCTATGCCACTGAAACTGATGTACTGTATAACAGGTGTCTTTTTTCAGTTTTGACTGTCCCAATCACAGGTTGGTGGGTGGAGTTTGTTTAAATAGCCTCTGCCAACAAGGCAGGCTATTTGCACTTAGTGTAAATAGACACTCCGAAAAAGGCATAGCCTACTGTATGTTTATAGCAGCATTTTTGCATGAAGGCACCTCATTAAACTGAATTCGGACAGGCTTCTGAGGCAGGTTTAATGATCTACAGAAAAGTATAGAGAGCTTTGGTGATAACTAAGTGAATATTTAATTACTGTAATATTAATTTCTCGCTAGAAATGACATCAAAAGTGTAAAACGTTGATCAAAAACGTACATTTACACACAAACTGACCACCGACTGCGACTTTCAGACACAATCTTTATTTTTTAGTAATGTAAACATGACTCACGATGCTCACGCGTATCCCCTAAACATCACAACGATGAAATGATGAAGTGTAGGCAATCTAGGTGTGAGACAGGCACCAATGGTCAGAATATTATAGACAAAAGAATAATGATTAGCATCAGTTCAAGTATCATGTTTGCAATACAAAAGAACCATAATCAGTCCTTTATGGGAAGTGTGAATGTCTCATAGTCTGTAAAACTTAACAATGATTTGGAAAAAAAATATGGGAGTCAGTGTGTTACTTTATTTTATTAGTGTTCAGTTATTTTATTAAAATGGATAGCCCTGCAGAGAGTTGTGCGCTTAGCTGAGCGCATCACAGAGTCTGCTCTCCCCTTTCTGCAGGACATCTAACTCAAACGCTGCAAAAGCAGAGCTGTTAAAATTATCAAGGACTCCAACCACCCTAGTAACTGTCTTTTCACTTTGCTGCCATCTGGTAAGCATTTCTGTAGCCTGAAGGCAAAAACTGAGAGACTTAAGAGGAGTTTCTTTCCCCGGGCCATCAGGCTCCTAAACTCAAAACCAGCCTCTTAACATCTACATGTCTCCACTTAATAATCACTTAATCAGTAAGATATTCATCATTCTCTACCTCATATTGTCATATTGACACTGTCACAACCTGTTAGCACATTCGCCTCTTGTACATTACTGTGTATCTTAATATTTAAGACTACAGTATACTTTCAAGCACATTTTATTTTCTATTATATATTTAATTCTACAGTATACTTTTTTATATATTTTATTCTTATATTTTTGTTTACTTTTATTTTATTCTTTCATACCTATATTTATGTATATTTTCCTCTGTGTTGTATTCTTTAATAATTGCACTGTCCATGGAGCGGACCTGACTCGCATTTCACTGCTGGTTATATATTCTCTATATAACTGTGTATGTGAGGAATAAAAATCTTGAATCTTGAATGGGTAAATTGTTACACCATTTTATATTTTATGTGTTGTCATGATTTACTTTTGATAAAGACAGAGGTTTATTGTATACCCTTTAAATTTGCTTATTGAAAGAGTAACAGCAGCAGTATGGTGTAACATTTATTTGAAACACATGTATTTGGTACATGCTACCTTATATCTTTACTCATTTCTTTCAATCTTTTCGGGGCTTTGGAAAACTTGTCTTGGATGTTTCTCTCCATCGCTTTTTGCATAACTGCAGGTCATCGACACCAAGCTTCGTTGCAATTCCTTTCTAGGACTTGGGTAAATATGGGTAAATATCTACCTTCAGGGGGATGGAGTCCCGTTGCCGCTGCCGCGATCTGGGGCTTGTTCTGGCGGCCGACAGACGAGAACCACTTACAGCAGTAGCACGGGTGGTTTGTGGATTACAGTGATGGCAAACCCCGCAGGGAACCAAACCTCTGGGGACCATCACTCCTCTTGCACCTCCGATCCAGTGGAGCAACCCACGGAATGCGCTGGGCCCTCTTCAAAGAGTGACGCAATTGTGTCCTAAGTCTGCCTCCTGCTGGCGGGGAGACATGGTGCTTCCTTCCCGTGCCTGTAGGCATTCGTCTGGTCTAACCGGCAGTGCTTATATGGCTTGCGGGGATGCTGCTTCCGCCTTACACACTATGGCGTTACTGCAGGTGCACCAGTCCAAGGCACTGAAGGACCTGCACGAGGTTGGTCACGATCCGGAAGTTCTAAAAGAACTCCGAACCACCACTGAACTCGCGCTCTGAGTGACAAATGGCACCGCGAGTTCTCTGGGTCGTGCAATGTCCATGCTTGTGGTCCAGGAGTGCCATCTCTGGCTGAGTCTGGTTGAAATGAGGGACGCCGACAAAGATTATTTCCTTAATGCCCCTGTGTCCCAGACCGGCCTCTTCAGTGACACGGTTGAGAACCTGGCCCAGCAATTCTCAGCTGCACGGGAGCAGACCGAGGCGGTCCAAACGTCTGCCCAGAGGGCAGCTGCTGCCTCCACCCATCCCCCAGCCACAACTCCCCAGCCTGCTTGTCGCCGAGGACAGCCCCCTGTGTCTGCATCCCCAGCAGCCTCCAGCAAGTGGCACCGTAGAGCTGGGCGTAGGCAGGCCGCCCCACCCATCCTGGCCCCCGTCAAACCTGGCAGTGAGAGGAAGAGCAAGAGGCCCATTGACGGGCGACCCAGAGAGAGGTAGCTGCTTTCTGGGGGATGGTGAAAGCACCTATCCCTCCCCTGGAGGAGGGCCGGGTGGAGAATCTGGAAATCTCAACGAGAGAGCGGTTTTCTCTATCTCTGGGTCCCAGGAGGGCACGGAGAGTTGTGGACGGCTAAGCACTGGACCTCACTAATCCTCCTACTTTGCCAGATGCCAGCAGCAGGCGGTTCGAGAGCGTCAACAAAGGCCCTACTCACTCGCCCTCTGTCATCCTGTTGAACCAGGTGAGCCTTGCACCCCACACTCACACCCCTCTCTGGCCCGCTCATAAACCGCCCAATTTGGGTCCCTGTGTTCCACCTCGCTGCCCCACTGCGGGTACGGCTGTGGTTCCATTGGTCCCATTGTTCGGTTTCTAAGTGCCTGGTCAACGCTACCCAGCCGGTCTCACTGGCTTCTGCAGACCATCAGCCTCGGCTATCTGATTCAGTTTGCCCGGCGCCCCCCAAATTCTGCGGTATCCGCTTCACTACAGTAAAAGCGTCCGATGCCCCTGTTCTGCAGGTAGAGATCGCAGTCCTACTGGCAAAGAACACAATAGAGCCAGTCCCTCCAGCCAGTATGAGGTCGGGGTTTTACAGCCCTTACTTCATTGTACCCAAGAAAGGCAGTGGGTTACTGCCAATCTTGGATCTGCGAGTTTTGAACCGGGCCCTTCATCAGCTACCGTTCAAAATGTTAACACAGAAAAGAATCTTCGGGTGTGTCTGTCCCCAAGATTGGTTTGCAGCGATGGACCTGAAGGACGTTTACTTTCATGTGTCGATCCTTCTGCGCCACAGACCATTTCTGCGGTTTGCGTTCAAAGGACGGGCATATCAGTACAAGGTCCTGCCCTTTGGGCTGTCCCTGTCTCCCCGTGTCTTCACGAAAGTCGCGGAGGCGGCTCTTGCTCCTCTCAGAGAGCAGGGTGTTCGCATCCTCAACTATCTAGATGGTTGGCTTATACTAGCACAATCTTGGGATCAGTTGTGTGAGCACAGGGACCTGGTGCACTGGCACCTCAGCCTGTTGGGCCTTCGGGTCAATGGGGAATATAGCAAACTCTCCCTGATGCAGAGGATCTCTTTTCTCAGTATGGAGTTGGGGTGCCCCTAGAGCAGATCTTCAAGCATGCTGTGGTTGACAGGGATGCCTCCACCACCGTCTGGGGGGCCACATACAATGGGCATGCAGTCTCAGGGGTTTGGACGGGCCCGCAGCTGCATTGGCACATCAATTGCCTAGAGTTGTTAGCAGTGCGCCTTGCCTTGAACTGTCTCAAAGGTCGCTTACAAGGCAAACACGTGCTGGTTCGAACCTGACATCACAGTGACCGTTGCGTACATCAAGGATGGTCTGCACTCCCGTCACATTTCGCAACTCACCTGCCACCTCCTCCTTTGAAGTCGGAAGGTTCTGAGGTCACTTCATGCTGTTCACATTCCGGGCCCGCTCAGCTGTACAGCCAACCAACTGTATCGAGCAATGTTCCCGGGGGAATGGCGACTCCATCCCCTGACAGTCCAGCTGATTTGGAGACAGTTCGGAGCCACTCAGTTTGACCTGCATGCTTCTCCAGAGACCTCTCACTGCCAGTTGTTCTAGTCCCTGACCGAGGGAACATTCGGCACGGATGAACTGGCACACAGCTGGCCGCGGGGCCTACGCAAATATGCATTTCCCCAGTGAGCCTTTTTGCACAGACACTGTGCAAAGTCCGGGAGGATGAGGGGCAAGTCTTGCTAGTGGTGCCGTATTGGCCCACTCGCACCTGGTTCCCTGAACTAGTGCTCCTCATGACAGCCCCTCCTTGGCCCATTCCTCTGAGGAAGGATCTACTGACTCAGAGATGGGGCACCGTTTGGCACCTGCGTCCAGACCTTTGGAAACTCCATGTCTGGTCCCTGGACGAGACGCGGAGGTTCTAGGTGACATACCCCAGGAGGTAGTGAGCACCATCACTTCGGCAAGAGCACCGTCTACGAGACACACTTATGCCTTGAAGTGGAACCGGTTCGTCAAGTGGTGTTCTTCTCGCCAAGAAGACTCCCGAAGATGCCCGATTGCAGTGGTGCTTTCCTTTCTGCAGTCATGCTTTCCTTTCTGCAGAAGGCTGTCTAGTTCCACCCAAGTCAAGGTTGCTGCGTACCACGACCCTGTGAATAGGAAGTCTTAAGGTAAGCATGACCTCGTCATCAGGTCCCTTAGAGGGGCCAGGAGGTTAAATCCTTCCCGGCCCCTCTCTATACCCTCTTGGGACCTGACTCTAGTGCTAAAATCACTACAGCAGGGCCCGCTCGAGCCTTTGCATTTAGTTTAGCTAAAGTTTCTTTCATTGAAAACTCTGCTCCTGCTTGCATTGGCCTCCATCAAGAGGGTAGGGGACCTGCATGCATTTTCGGTCAACAATTCATGAGTTTGGGCCGGCTGACTCCCAGGTAATCCTGAGGCCCCGGGCCGGCTATGTAGCCAAGGTACCCACTACACCCTTCATAGACCAAGTGGTGAACCTGCAAGCACTGCCCCTGGAGGAGGCAGACCCAACCCTGGCTTTGCTCTGTCCAGTCCGAGCATTGAGATGGGGAATGCCGTCTCTAAGCAGAGGATGGCCCATTGGATTGTGGATGCTATTACCCTGGCTTATCAGGCACAGGGTGTGCCCTGCCTGTTCAGGTTGCAAGCTCATGCAACTAGAAGTCCTGGGCTCTGGCTCACTGACAGATATTTGTAGAGCTGTGGGCTGTATAGAATAGTTGTGATGAAACGATGGGTTAGCTGGAACCACAAGCAGTTCTGTCTTAGTAAGGTTGAGCTGAAGGTGATGGTCCTTCATCCAGCTAGAAATGTCTCTCAGACAGGCTGCAATGTGAGCAACTACCGTCGGGTCATCTGGGAGAAGTAGAGTTGAGTGTCATCAGCATAGCAGTGATAAGAAAAGCCATGCTTATGAATGAAAGATCCTAATGACGTCATGTAGATGGAGAAGAGAAGTGGTCCAAGCACTGAGCCTTGAGGAACCCCAGTAGCAAGAAGTTGTGACTTAGAAACCTCACTCCTCCAAGACACCCTGAAGGACCTACCTGAGAGGTAAAACTTAAACTATAGGAGTGCGGTTCCAGAAATGCCCATCTTTCTGAGGGTGGACAGTAGAATCTGGTGGTTTACTGTGTCAAAAGCAGCAGACAGATCCAGCAAAATGAGTACTGAGGTTTTGGAAGCTGCTCTTGCCAGTCGCAGGGTTTCAGTAACCGAGAGCAGGGCAGTCTCAGTTGAGTGGCCGCTTTTGAAGCCAGATTGGTTGCTGTCCAGGAGGTTGTTCTGTGCATGAAACATAGAGAGTTGGTTGAACACAACTTGCTCAAGTGTCTTTGCAATGAATGGAAGAAGGGAATGGAAGAAGGGAAGAAGGGTCTGTAGTTTTCTAAAAGTGCTGGATTTAGAGATGGTTTCTTAAGCAGTAGGCTTACCCGAGCCTGCCTAAATGCTGTGGGAAATGTACCAGAGTGAAGTGAGGTGTTGATAATGTGAGTAAGTGAAGGTATGACTGAAAAAGAAATGGCCTGAAGAAATTTTCGTCAGTTATTTTATCTACAGATCGGTGCATTTCTTACAGATTTCTGCTCAGTCAAAATCAGATACAGATGAAGTAGCACTGTAAGATTACATTTGTTTGAATGCATTGTTGAGAAAGCGATTGCATGTGAATGTGCTGAAAATATTTAGTATCCAGTGTCCCGAAAATATTAATTAAGGGGAACAGACAAACTCCTTGAGAACTAGCCTATAACTTCCGGCTCAGCTATTGCCGTCATTATAACCTTCTGATTTGAGAGATCCATCTGTATCAAGCTATAGCTACATATGTTTAACATGTGAATTCTTGCTAAATATGCAATTATATTATGGGCTGTTGGCATGAATTCTACTCGTGATGGAGCTGTGGTGGAGCACTCTTGGAGAGAGAGAAAACCTTGACGCTCCAACTTTTAAAAAATCTGCTCCTCGCTCCGGTCAAAATCACACCGCTCCGCTCCCATACTCTGGTAGAGATACCACATTTTTCAGAACGATTCCGATACACTTTGGCCTTTAAACATCCGCAACGTGCACACATTTGTATTGGTAAAGAATGATAGAAAACTTACAGCCTATCGCATTTCACACAGTCTGCTAGTTTCACTTCTGCTTTAAATAAAGTTGTGTATGTTTATAGTGAATGGCCCTATAATTTTTCTTTGTCTTATATTTAGGATTTAGTTTTAATCCAAATGCATGCGCTAATGGAGCGAACAGCAATCAAGATCATGCAACAAGTGTGCGCTCTCGGACTCTCTCTCGTTATCCATACTGTCAAATAACTTTAGTAACTTGTGCATTGTTTTACTTGCTTGCTTTTGAATTATCCGACCGAACTACAAACTTTCCAGTGATGTCTGTGAGATATTCACTCAACAAGCTTGTGCATCTGTGCCGCCACATACTCAATCCACTCAGCGCGCTCTGCTTATCAACATCCACTATATACACTATACACTATACAGACGTTAATATTCAATGTTTAACATTATATTAATTACTTACATGTACTTCATAGACATCCTTAATCTCTAATAACTCCATTCTACTCTCTGTTGTTCTGTTTTCAGTGTTCTTTTTCTGGACACAGCTCTGTTCACACGATGTGTGGGTATCGGCTTTTGGTATAGCATTATTATTACGAGTACGAGTACAGAAGTGCAGACGAGAGAGACGGAGAGCCCCAGAGCCAGGGTGACAGGGAGGATCCGGAGGTCCTAGGTGGAACAGATGACTCTGGCGACTGACGCGGAGATGTGGATCTGGAAGGCCGCGGTGGAGGCTGAGGTGCGGTGGACTGAGGTGGAGATGTGGGGATGAAGGAGCCTGACGGAGCCAGAGGTACGGAGGGACTAGGCGAAGCCAGAGGAGTGGAGTACTGAGGCGTAGGATGGACGACGCCAGCCCAAGGCAGAGCCGGAGGGACGAGGGAGCCAGGCGGAGCTTGTGGACTGCCATGGTGAGCCGACGGGTCAACGGGCCGAAGCGGAGTCCAGGCCTTGGAGGCTGAAGGTGTAGGTGAGGGAGACTCCGGCCATGCTGGAGGATGGAAGTCCCGCGGAGCTCGCACAGCAATGATGATGGGCTGAGGGCGAGCAGAGGGACTACCAGACGACAGCGGTGGAGGAGGCAGGGGCGGGTGGGAGGGAGGGCATCTAGGAGAAGGAGCCACAGGGGAGCAAGTCTGGTCAGGTAGGACTGAAACAGAGAACATAAACAGGTTAATGACGGCCTCCGTAGCCATGACAGGACAGGCGGTGAGTTCGTGGACAGCCTCCGTGGCCGTGACAGGACAGGCCGTGAGTTTGTGGGTGGATACTACTGACACCTCCGAAGGTTCTGCAGCAGTTGCCGCCACCTCTGGAGCTTCCATAGCAGTAACCGTCTCCTTGACAGCAACACAACAGGCTGAGAGAACATTGCTTGGCGCAACAGACAGGATGAGACGAGGCTCTGGATGATCAGCTGAGATGTGACGAGGCTCTGGAAGCTCAGCTGAGACGTGACCAGGCTCTGGAAGCTCAGCTGAGACGTGACCAGGCTCTGGAAGCTCAGTAGTGACTTGACTTGATTTGTGAAGATCAGCGGCAACTTGACCTGACTCTGGAAGATCAGCGGCGACTTGACCTGACTTTGCGCTTGACGATCACCTGTGGCTGCCATCTTGTGCAGTGGTTTTGGGTTGGTGACCATCTTGTGCAGTGGTGCTGGGCTGGCGGCCATCTTGTGCAGTGGCGCTGGGCTGGCGGCCATCTTGTGCCGTGGCGAGTGGTTATGGTGTGGGGGATTTTTTGTGGTGTGGTTGTGGTGTGGGGGATATTTTGAGGAGTGGATGTGGGGTATTGAGGAAAATCCCCTAGACTGCACTCGAACCTCCCCTTAGGTAGCCAGGACTTAATCGGTTCATTTAGTCCAAAACGAAACATTGTCCCCAAAGGATACCTGGTAGGACAGCTCACAGAACTGGGCAACATAATCCTCGATGGAAGAATTTCCCTGCCACAGCTCAAGCAGCTGCTCAGCTAGGTCCATACCTGGCCTGAGTTCCTCAGAAAACCCCGCTGGATCCTTGTTTGGCGAAGTCTTCTGTAATGTGGAGTCAGAGACGTTCAGATCCATTTGCAGTAGTTTAATATCAGAATGGTCAAACTGGCAATGATCAGGGAACAGCGTCAGGTATGTACAGGGATATCCAAAATCAACAACAGAAACAAGCAGAGGTCGGGGCAGGCAGCAAAGAATCACAGTCAGTATAAACAATCCAAAGTCAAACACGGAAGGAACAAACACTGGGAAAACCGCTCGGAAATGTAAGACAGGCTAAACAAGACTTCGCAATCATTGAGAGTCCAAACACAGTTTATATAGGGGAGTGGTAATGGGGAACACCTGGTGGTGATTAGACCTAAGCAGGGGATTATGGGAAATGGAGTTGGGAATGGAAATGGACACCAAATGCAAGATTCCTGAGTGGAGTGCCCTCTGCTGGAGATCATGGGCACTCCAGCTGATGATCGTGACACATCCTTTGCCACATCAGGCAGATTGCCTGGCTGCTCTTGGTGGCAATCTTCTTTTCAGCTCTATGGATTTAACATTAGGATTTTACAACATCCCACTCCAGGTGTCTGATCGGCATTACACAGCGTTCACAACACCCATGGAATTGTATAAATTAGGGATGTTCATTTCGGTTAATTTTCCAGACTGACAATTGTTACTTGTTAACTGAATATTAACCGTTATCTGATAAGATTAGAATAATAAATTAGTATTAAATAAAAATAGAATGGATGAGTGTCTGTTACCCATTTAAAAACTTTTTTTTTCACTTGTTTATTTTAACATGCAAACAGCAGCATATACAGAACAACAGAGAAACAACAGAACCTGGATTCACAAATTATCACACTGGATCGTCAAATTATCACACACCTGCGCTTCTGAGAACAGAGAAAAACATAAAATAACAAATAAAAAGAATAAATAAATAGGCCTACACTAAATATTTTTCAATTAAATAATTATCATAAAGATGACAAAACGAAAACACACTGAATACTTCTATGCGCCTTAAAGAACCGGCAGAGTCTTTTTTTCGTCAGATATAAAAATAAATAGCAGGTCTACCTCAGTGCACAATGTTTTATAAAAAAAAAATGTAGCCTAAAATGTGGATGTGCTGTGCGGATAGTCTGGAGTAAAGCTCTGTGTGGAACTCTTTCGTAATGCCGCTCCCGCTGAATTTCTGACCATTACCGCCCGCTTCTGGAATGTATATTCCACTCCCGAAGAAGAAGTTTCAGTTCATGCTGCCTGATTCCCTGAAACAGCAAGCTCTTTCTGGTGTTCATGATTTGGCCGGTCACCAGGGTCAGCCACGTACCCTGTTCTTAGCTCGCCAGAGGTTCTATTGGCCTGGGATGGAATGTGATGTGCGCGATTAAGTCAAGACTTGTACCAGTTGTGTCCTTAGTAAAACTCCAAAGCCAGCATTGAGAGCAACCTTGGAGAGCATCAAGACCACTGCCTCAATGGAGCTTGTTTGTATTGATTTCTGGGCTGCTGAGGATAGGCACTATAAATCTCAGAAATCAGAATCAGAAAGAGTTTTATTGCCAAGTAAGCTTGCGCATACAAGGAATTTGTTTTAGTGACATAAGCATCCAGTACACAGAGACAACAACACACAGACAAAAAAAAATTAATAAAAATAAATTAATTTTGCAAGTAAATTGTATAAACAGTTGTGCTATAGATGATAATGGAATAGAACTGAGTAAGATGCAGGGATGTACTAGGATGGAGAGTAACACATAAATAAGGATATTGGACATTTTTATTGCATAAGTGGGGAACATTTAACTGTTCATGAGGCAGATTACCTGGGTGAAGAAACTGTCATTGTGCCTGGCTGTCGTGTTATTTGCGGTAGTGATGCGCGGGTTGTCTCATAACCACGGGTTACCCGCGGGTCAGGTTGGGGCGGGTTAAAAAAAATTCACTTTATTTGCGGGGCGGGTTGGGGCGGGTCATTAAAAACAAAAAAAAAAATCCATTTACAGTTTGTTGTAGTGTTGGGCGATATGGTCATTTTTCAAATCAGATCTGATCGATGATATACAATATTATTGTGCATGGGTGGAGCAAGAGAGAGACACTCTGTTCTTGTCATAGCATAACTATTTGGTGTTTTAAACCACGCAGGTGCGCGAGAGAGAGCCTATGGAATCACCAATAATCGAATAAATATACTTTAAAACATACTGATAAACTAATGTTAAATATAAAAATACTGTATTTAAAACAGCTAGTTCATATATAGTCGGACGCAGCTGTCATATCGCACGTCCTGTGACAAATTTGCCGCATCTGCGCACAGAAGTTATCGCTCGTCGCGGCCTTGTTCCAACTAGCAGATGGTTGATACCTGTTGTAGGCCTGTACAAGGAGCGACACGGTCTGCGCATCTGCGCGCCTCGTTCCCGAAGTCCTGGCAGAAGCAACTACAGCAACCTTCGCCGCTGTGCCAGTCATCTCATGCGGCTGACATCTCGACTCTACCGACCAAATGTGCACTGATAAATGCAAGGTCGGTAATGAACAAAACTTTCATCCTTAAGAATTTCTTCATCACACAAGCTGTGGATGTACTGTTCTTAACAGAAACATGGATTGCCGTGGGTGAGTCAGATGCCTTTACAGATCTCTTACCTCCTGACTTTACTTTTTTAAATTCCCCAAGGACCACTGGACGTGGAGGTGGAATAGCGACTGTCTTAAAGAGCAGCTTACATTGTAAGCTCTGTGCACCATCTGTTTTTTCATCATTTGAATTGAGCTTGTTTGTTTTAGGCCATTTGGATCCTGTACTGTGTGCGGTGATATATCGCCCGCCAAAATACAACAAACATTTAATAAAAGAGTTCTCTGACTTCTTGGCCAGTATTATGACAGAGTTTTAATCGTTGGTGATTTTAATGTACATGTTTGTTGTCCCTCCCAACCACTTACTAAAGATTTTTTAGATATGATTGATACTTTTAACTTTTTTCAACATGTCAGTGGACCCACACAGGAACAGGGGCACACGTTAGATCTTGTGTTATCCTATGGTTTGCCCATTTTGAATATTCAGACACAGGATGCTGTATTTTCTGGACACATGCCGGTTTTATTTGATTTTAACTTGTCATGTCTTAAATCTAAATCAAATACCCCTGCACACCTAGGTCATGTGTTCAAGCCGACCACTGCTGCTCAGTTTTCTTGTCTTTTTCAAAAATCGTCTCAGTTTGATACTGGTCTCATAGCAGACACAGAGAAATTAACTTCTTCCTTTCTCTCCACATTCTCTAGCATTCTAGACATTGTTTCTCCTTTAAAAGTTTTGCACCCCAGACCTAAATCTGAGCCATGGTTTAATGACACTACCCATGCAGCAAGGAGAGAGTGCAGGAGAGCAGAGCGTCGGTTGAAGAAAGACAAGCTTCATGTATTTTATGAAATTTTAAAGGAAAGCTGGAGAAGGTATCAAAAAAAAAATAGTAAAAGCTGAAAAAACTAAAAATCTAAAAGAAAAATTTGTCCAAAATTTAAATAAACCACGTGTCCTTTTTAAAAGTATTGATTCAGTTTTAAATTCACCCCAATCCTCTTGTTTAGAAGCTTCTTCTGAAGTCTGTGAGAATTTTTTTACACCATTTTTTAGACAAGATTTCCTCCATTAGAGCTCATATTTCCCCACCTGTATCCGACCCCTCTGAAATGCTGACCTGTTTAACAATGTTTGACCTGTTTGAGGCGTTGTCACTTTCTTGCCTCAATAAATTAATTCTACAGCTTAATACCCCAGTATGTCCTATGGACATTGACCCCCCTTGCCTTTTTAAGGAGGTCTGGACCACTATAGGGCCAAATGTCCAAAAAATTATTAACAGCAGTTTGACTTCAGGAATTGTCCCATCGTATTGCAAGGAGGCAACTGTTGTACCTATAATTAAAAAGCAAAATCTGGACACTACTATTTTAGTTAACTACCGACCGATTTCAAAGTTTCCTTTTATTTCTAAAATCTTAGAAAAAATTGTTTTTACACAATTACAATCCTATTTAGATACAAATGTATTTTAAAAACTTTTCAATCTGGTTTTAAAGCTTTTCATAGTACTGAGACTGCACTTTTAAGAGTTTTTAATGATCTTTTATTAACTACACCGTGGAGACTCAGTTATTATTTTGTTTTTAGGGCTTTGTGTTGATTTCGACACAATTGATCACGCCATTCTTATCTCTTGCCTAGAGCACTGTGTAGGATTTGGTGTTGCTGCCCTGCAGTGGTTCAGATCGAATTTATCTGACCGATCTTTTTCTGTAAAACTTGGTGACTCTACATCATCTATCGCCCCCCTTCCCTGTGGAGTCCCTCAAGGCTCAGCTCTTGGACCACTACTGTTCTCCTTGTATTTTTAAAAGACATGGTATTTCCTACCATTTTTATGCAGATGACTCGCAAATCTATTTACCACCAGGAAGAGGTGCAAACGGTTCTCTGACTCCGTTACTTGAATGTCTCAAGGATTTTAAAACCTGGATGTCTTTTAATTTTTTTAATTTAAATGAAGAAAAAACTGAGATCATTGTGTTTGGACCCAGCCGGGTTTGTGATTCCACTCCCGTAAACCTTGGGTCCCTGCAGCAATATGCAAAGCCAGTAGTGACCAATTTAGGTATTAAAATTGATAGTGAATTTAAGCTTGACAAGCAGATAAACATGATGGTTAAATCTTGTTTTTATCAACTGAGGCTTTTAGCCAAAATTAAACCTCTTTTATCTTTTAATATTTTTGAGCAAGTGATTCATGCTTTATTAATATCTTTTATGATTCATTTCTTTATTAATATCTTAATATATTATTATATCTTATATAAACCATTTGCACTCACAAGCATTATCAGACTCGGCTCCTCCCGACCACATGCGCAGGTTTACAAGCCACTTTTTCTTGCATTTTTTAGTCAATTTCTTGCCTTTCCCAACCTTTTGAACAATAACATTTTCGTACACGAAAAAAAGCTCCTTGTGGTTTCTCGGTTTGACCATCCATAAACAACGTAAAACAGACATTTTGAGTTTCTGCTAGCGTTTCCTATATAGAAAAATAATTTCCTGCCCTCCAGCTGCATTTCACACCACAGCAATGACGTCATGTGCAAACAACCTATCCGTCACTTACAGTTTGCAGCATCATTGTTGTGTCCAGAACAGTTGGCACAGCCTGATCTGTGAGCAAAAGTATTTTACTGTGATTTGTTCTCAAAAGAGTCAACGGCGAAATGTACTGAACACAGGCATAAATTAGCACTGACGGGCCTGGGACGTTCTCTAAAAATTAATTTTTCTCTGACATCGGGATCTATCAGCTAAACCTGTAATAAGGACTGTAAAGAGATGGACTAATGAAGCGGAGCAGGATTTACAAGCCTGCTTCGACCGCACTGATTGGAGTGTTTTTGAAGCTGCAGCCACCGATCTGGACAAGCTGAGACTGTAACTTCATCTATCAGCTTCTGTGAGGATATGTGCATCAACACCAGGACATTGCTATCATTGAATAATGATAAACCGGTTTACTGGGAAACTTAAACAGCTTCATCATGCCAAGGAGGATGTTTACAGAAGTGGGGATAAAATCTTGTATAACTAGGCCAGGAACAGACCAACAAAAGAGATCAGAGTGGCAAAAAAAAAACAACTATGAAAAGCTGAAAAAACAGTTTTCAGCCAACGACCCGGCATCAGTATGGACTGTTCTGAGGAACATCAGTAAGTACAAGAGGATCAAAAACTGGCTGACGATCTGAGTGTGTTTTACAGTCTCTGCTTCTAACCCTTCACCATCATTCCGGCCCTCAAAAAAACAAAACCTGCCTGAAGAAAGTAGCCTTCTACAGTGTACTGTGAATTAACAGCGTTTAGAGTCAACACTCAGAGACTGTGTCTGAAATCACACCCCATACCCTCATTCACTAGTCCCTACATTAATTTATTCATATAGTCCACCTGACAGAGTGATTGAGAACAAACGAGTGAATTCAGACTCTGATGAACACCAGCTGTTAACAAGCAAAGTCACTGAAGGAAAGAACAATAAACAAAACTAACTGACACACAGCCACAGCATTAGATGAAAGCAACTGAAATAAAACAGCAGAGGATGATAAACAACTCCACAAACAGCTTTACCAGCTTCACTTATTACAGTGTGATTTTATTTATGTCATGTATCTACAAAAATTATTTGAGAACTAACAGAATTGAGAATTAACAGAGGTTTAGATGTTTTAGTGAAAATGTTTTGTTTGACCTCACCATATGGCAAGCAGGATTTGCTTTAGTTGGTGTCTTGACCCTTGACTCTTTAATATTAGTTTTTCTCTGGCTGCTATGACTGTATTTCTAAAGCACATCTTGTTATAGCAGGGAAAAACGAGAAAAATTTTTACTAAACAGTTTTGGTTAATTATTGAAGGTGGTGTAATCGTCATATAATGACCTGATTCACTGATCTCATCTAGAGAGTAATCTTTGATATGGTGTGGTTTATTATTTGTTTAATGATGTTATTTATGATAGCTATATGACACAATAAAACGACAAACTACTTTAAAGAGCTACAGCACCATTAAGACACACACAGACATCAAGAATCAGCACATGAATCTCAACAGTGACTCTTAACCAAAAAAAGTTTCATGATGCAATGCATGCTGGGGGCCAGAATGGTACAAAACTCCCATCATGCATTGCAGCATGAATAAATTATGCAGCTGAATGTTCTTACTATTTTCTTTATTTACTTTTATTTTGCTGTTGTTTTTGTTGTGACTTTTTAGTATCCTATTTTGTGATGTTTAGAGTTTATCAGTTTGGTTTTTTTTAAAGGTTTTATTTATTTATTTATTTTGATTGTCACCGATTTTAATATTTTGATATTCATACGCTGATCAGTGATATCTGTGTGTGTAATTCAAAATAATTTTTGGTGCATAGAGTGCTTAGGATTGTTTTAAAATTATTGATTGCCGTAGTATCAGTGCTGCAAGTGTATCAATACGCTATATCACACTTCAGAAAAAAAAGGTATTAAGCATGGGATGAGATCTGTGAATTATATTAAATCATTATGCTTTTGACATCATGAATACATGTCAGCCTAATCTCACCATAGTTGCTTTTGGTTATTTTGCTATAGTAACTTACTAAACACAATTAAATATAGCAGTCAGAAAAACACTCATTTTTAAATATCTAGGTTCAAGAGCCCAACTAAAGCAAACACTGGTCGTCATTGTGGTGAGGATTTTATAGACATGTCAGAAATAAAGTCAAACTGTTTAGTAATAAGTGAGGCTGGTAATGCTGTTTTGGGATTTTTCAATCAACAGTTTTTCTCTGTTCTTGTTTCTCTGTTCTTCAGTGATTCTGTTACAGCTGTTCATCACTAACGCTCAGTCCTCATTTAATTAATCACTTAGTTATCTCATTAACTTCATCACTGCTTCAGCGTTACTTCAACACTCTGTAGTGTGGACACATATAGGATTTTGCTGTGGATTAAAGGGGTTAAATGTGTTAGATAAAAAAACACGATGAAATGAGACTGTAACTTCATCTATCAGCTTCTGTGAGGATATGTGCATCAACACCAGGACGTTGCTATCATTCAATAATGATAAACCGTGGTTTACTGGGAAACTCAAATAGCTTCGTCATGCCAAGGAGGATGCTTACAGAAGTGGGGATAAAATCTTGTATAACCAGGCCAGGAACAGACCAACAAAAGAGATCAGAGTGGCTAAAAATAAAACAACTATGAAAAGCTGAAAAAAAAAAACAGTTTTCAGCCAACGACCCGGCATCAGTATGGACTGTTCTGAGGAACATCAGTAAGTACAAGACACCACCCCCACATTCTGTGGAGGATCAAAAACTGGCTGACGATCCGAGTGTGTTTTACAGTCTCTGCTTCTAACCCTTCACCATCATTCCGGCCCTCAAAAAAACAAAACCTGCCTGAAGAAAGTAGCCTTCTACAGTGTACTGTGAATTAACAGCATTTAGAGTCAACACTCAGAGACTGTGTCTGAAATCACACCCCATACCCTCATTCACTAGTCCCTACATTAATTTATTCATATAGTCCACCTGACAGAGTGATTGAGAACAAATGAGTGAATTCAGACTCTGATGAACACCAGCTGTTAACAAGCAAAGTCACTGAAGGAAAGAGCAACAAAACTAACTGACACACAGCCACAGCATTAGATGAAAGCAACTGAAATAAAACAGCAGAGGATGATAAACAACTCCACAAACAGCTTTACCAGCTTCACTTATTACAGTGTGATTTTATTTATGTCATGTATCTACAAAAATTATTTGAGAAATAACAGAATTGAGAATTAACAGAGGTTTAGATGTTTTAGTGAAAATGTTTTGTTTGACCTCACCATATGGCAAGCAGGATTTGCTTTAGTTGGTGTCTTGACCCTTGACTCTTTAATATTAGTTTTTCTCTGGCTGCTATGACTGTGTTTGTAAAGCACATTTTGTTATGGGGGAAGTCGTGGCCTAACAGTCAGAGTGTTGGACTGGCAACCCAAGGGTTGTGAGTTCGAGTCTTGGGCAGGCAGGAATTGTGGGTGGGGGAGTGAATGTACAGCGCTCTCTCCACCTTCAATATCAAGACTGAGGTGCCCTTGAGCAAGGCACTGAACCCCCAACTGCTCCCCGGGCGCAGCAGCATAAATGGCTGCCCACTGCTCCGGGTGTGTGTTCACGGTGTGTGTGTGCACTTTGGACGGGTTAAAGGCAGAGCACGAGTTCCAAGTATGGGTCTCTGTACTTGGCTGAATGTCACATCACTTTCACTTTCACTTTTTTATAGCAGGGAAAGACAAGAAACATTATTACTATTGGTTTGGTTAATTATTGAAGGTGGTGTAATCATCGTATAGTGGCCTGATTCGCTGATCTCATCCAGAGATTAATCTTCAGTAACATGGTGTGGTTTTATTAATTTATATTATGCTGTTATTTATGATAGTTATATGATTCTACGAGAAAGACTACAACATCATTTAGACACACACAGACATCAAGAATCAGCACATGAATCTCAACAACGGTGACTCTTAACAAAAAAAAAAAAAGTTTCATGCTGCAATGCATGCTGGGGGGCAGAATGGTACAAAACTCCCATCATGCATTGCAGCATGAATAAATTATGCAGCTGAATGTTCTTACTATTTCTTTATTTGCTTTTATCTTGGTGTTGTTTTTGTATCTTGTTTTTGTTGTTTTTGTATCTTTTGTCTCTCATGTATCTACAAAAATTATTTGAGAAATAACAGAATTGAGAATTAACAGAGGTTTAGATGTTTTAGTGAAAATGTTTTGCTTGACCTCACCAAATGGCAAGCAGGATTTGCTTTAGTTGGTGTCTTGACCCTTGACTCTTTAATATTAGTTTTTCTCTGGCTGCTATGACTGTGTTTCTAAAGCACATTTTGTTTTAAGGGAAAGACAAGAAAAATTGTTACTAAATGGTTTTGGTTAATTATTGAAGGTGGCGTAATCATCAAATAGTGGCCTGATTCACTGATCTCATCCAGAGGATAATCTTTAATGATATGGTGTGGTTTATTATTTGTTTTATGATGTTATTTATGATAGCTATATTACTCTATGAGATGACAAACTTCTTTGAAAAACTACAGCACCATTTAGACACACAGACATCAAGAATCAGCACATGAATCTCAACACAAAAACAAAACAAAACAAAAAAGTTTCATGTTGCAATGCATGCTGGGGGCCAGAATGGTACAAAACTCCCATCTAACCCTCCTGCTTCTTTCCCTCCACCTTCATTCCGGCCCTCAAAAAACAAAATCATTGGACTTAATGACCTTTTGCTCTCACGTCTGTGGTCATGAGGTCATCTGAAGTCCTGGCCTGCTTCAGCGTTACTTCAACACTCTGTACAGTAGTGTGGACACATATAGGATTTTGCTGTGGGTTAAAGGGGTTAAATGTGTTAGATAAAAAACACAATGAAATGTATTTTAACAGTAATATATTGTATATTTAATTCACGGAAGCTAAGTGTAAAAAAATTAATTAAAAACAGTAGATTACTGGCAACTGTGCTGCTAATAGTTCACCATAAAATCAAGAAAGAAAGAAAAACAGCAAAATACTGTAAAACCTTACAGTCAATTTTCTGTTGTGTTTTGTGGGTTGCATTGTTCTGGAGAGTAGAGTCTGTATTTAAGTCAAGGATGGACAGAGAAACAACAATGTTATGTTGCAAGTTGCTTTATTTAAAGGCAGTAACTGCAGATGCAGTGAGAATCTCTTTGATCATTTCAATCACACATGCATGTGTGCTGCTGTTATCTGCAAGAGAACAGAGGCCAGATGTATAAAGGCGCTCAGAGCAAAATATTGGTCTTAAGCATGTACAAATTTTAAGAATAATGTAATTTTACTCTTATCCCTAGACTTAATAATAAGAGTGATTCATAAATGTTGTGAAGTGTTAAGACTAGGTCTCAGCTCCTAAATTATTTAAGAGAGCTGGAGAGGACTCCTATAGTTAGGAGGAACAAGATGGCAGTAAAGAGGAGGAGACACACACTTTCCAATGAAGATATGAAGTATTGGAGTTATATGATGATATGGAGTGGATAAAACAATATAAACTTGATCATCAAGCTAGGCTTTTGAAAAAAGTGGCAAGGAAGTAAAGGACAAAATCACTAAATTGGCAACATTGACATTGACTACAACATAATCAGTTATTAATATTTCGTTGGTACTCTGTTGTTTTTGCATGCGTTCATAATTTCTTTGTATGACAGCATGGCCAAAAATTATGACCGCATTAGCATGTTGAATTATTTAATTGCATTATTATCCCAAATAAAACAATTGATTCTAAGCAACTGTGCAATATGGTTACAAAATCTTTAACTCATTTTTTTTTATTTTATTTTATTTTTTTATTTTTTTATTTTATTAAAGGTGAAAATGTCAAATTTCCTAGGCCGGACATCACTTTTGGCCACTACTGTTGTATATGGCAGTTATTTGACTTTTCAACTGACCGTTGAGCCATGCTGCAAAAACAAGTCACTTTTATGAGGATTGTGGGCTTTCCTGGAGTTGTTGTTCACATCAGTGCTCCAACTGTAAACGATGAGACAATAGAAAACAATTTCATCATTGTAGTCCTTAGTTTAAGAATAAGTCTTAGACTTTACTAAAAGTTGCTTTTAGCTTCTTTATAAAAGTCTCCTACTCTTAGAAAAGTCCTTCTTGTAACTAAGAATTTTTGGACACTTAAGTCAGTGCTTAAGACCATTCTTAAGAACATTTCTGGGGAGTTTTATACATACGCCCCTGACGTTTTTAATCATTTTGCTTAATTCAGTAAGCTTTTTTTTTTTTGTGGACTTAAGTAAAATAAATTCTCAGTACTAATATGCTCACATTACTAAAACATTAGAAATATTAGTTGATAAACAAATAGGAGTTGGCCAATTTAAGCGCAGTTGGTTTCTGCAAATGAAATAAGTAAACTCGAGTTTTAATTTAGTGGTATTTTTACAGTAACATGCTGTTAATTTATAGGACATTTTTTTTAGCGCAGCCATTCACCGTTATGTTCAGCCTAAGCACCGGTCCAATGTGACACATTTTTGCTCATTATAATTGACAATGACAATGACAATGGAAATGGAAATGGCAATTAAAAACAACCCACGCTGACCAATGTGCTTTACAACAACTAAAACCACACACAACAAAATAAAAACAATAAGACAAAAACAATTACAGTTGTAGTAGCGTACCATAAAAGAAAGTGCTTCAGCATAATAAAAACAGTAGGCTACTGTACAATGGAAAAATGCTTCAAGTTTTAAATGTTTTATCAAACAGAAAAGTTTTTAACTTGGATTTAAAAAGAGACAAAGATGAAGCCAGTGTCATCGAAATGGGCAAATCTTTCCAAAGTCTGGGGGCAACTACAGAAAATGCGCGGTCACCCCTGGATTTGGGATGAATGAGAGAGGTGTATGAGCCCAACTTTACTTTCAGTATCACTTTAAATTCATTTGTTTTGGCTTGTTCATAGCTAGGCCTACATTACATATTCCAATTATATTACATTTATTTATTAGAATTATATATATATATATATATATATATATATATATATATATATATATATATATATATATATATATATATATATATATATATATTATATATATATATATATATATTAGCCTATTGTTCTGTTCTGAATAAGGTTAAATTTAAAGGATTTGTTGTGGAGTGAGGGGAACTAAAATAGCCTTTGTTTAGTGTTTTTTTTTGTTGTTGTTGTTTGTTTGTTTTTGTTTTTTGATATATAACATTACGCTTCATGTAGGCCTACAGGTATTATTTCTGAATGTATAAAATGTGACTTATAGGCTTCGTGACATATCTGTTATATTTTTCCTCTTAAAAATGTACAATTTATGTTTAGCATGCTTTTTTTAACATGCAGCAAATTAAAAAGGCAACTGATCAGTTAAAAATTCTTACTGTCTTTTAACAAATTTGCAGATGGCAACAGAGTCAGAGCAAAATTGCAACAGCAAGTCTGTGCCAGATCTTGCTTACTGGGTTGTTACATTCGGCACTTCTGGCTTAATTCTGGCGAAAATGACTTAACTAGCCTAGTCTACATCATTTCTAACAATCAATATTCAGAAACAAGTGACATTATTTTTTTCAGTGAATCACGTTGACGGATAAAAAATTAAATTAAAACAAACATGTACCTAATGACCACAAACGGAGGGAAAATAGCAGAGTAAAAGTACAGATACATCACTAAAAATGTACTCAAGTAAAAGTACACAATTTTTAAACTAGGCCTACTCAAAAAAGTAACAATTTTTATTTAAAAAAAACTACTTAATTACAGTCATGTGAGTATTTGTAATTCGTTACTTTATTGATGCCATATGCTGTTACAAAAGAAACAAGTATGTTTCATTTTGTTTTATGGGTAATTTGAACATAAGAAGTCGTGATTTTTGCACATAGTCGCCATGTCTCCACCAGAGGTCCCTATTGCATTGAGTCCTGCGTGTTCTCAGGTGACCGTCACGATCTATATTTCCTGGTTTCGCCTGCATGCCTCGTTACTCATCGTGTATTGTATATGTGTCCAGACTTGTCTGGCTGCTTCAGTTTACTGTGTGTTTGCCGTTAGGATTTGTCTGACTGTCTGTGGAGTACCTTAAGGATATGCATCTAATATGTCACAGTGCGGATCCATGGGTCTGTTCAGTTGTCTGGAATTATATTGTCTGGAACGGACAAGCATCAAAATGACAACAAGAGCATCGTACCTGAAGTTTTTTGAAGAATCCTTGACTAACGAGAATTTTTAACATCTCAAACATCGGTTGAACTGAAACTGAAAATCTGTGACCTGATGCTGGCAATCAGTTAAACATAGTGAACGGTTTCATCACATCTGCTGTATCTGGTGATTTTCCACTAGATCATTCAAATAGAGTTCGGACAAGATCGGGAGGGTCCACGAACCGGGTTTCGAACTTGGTTCGCTCAGCCGCAACGGGTGTGTCGCAACGCTATCATGAGTTCGCACGCGCTGGCTTTCTCATGTTTGTTCAGAGTGATTTCCCATTCGATACTTCTCTAGTCTGAAACGTCATCTTGCAGTGTAATATGCAGTGTAATATACACATATAGTGTAATCCTCTGGCACTGACTGAACACGTTGTCAGTATATGCAACAAAGAACTCCAACATTCTTTTAATCAAAGGCTCTTAAAAGCGGTGAGGATTTTTTTAATTTACTTAATTGTTTACTTTATTTATTTACTACTTATTTATTACTTATACTAATTTACTACATTGTTTCCAGACATGTTGCACTATTTAAATCTTATCTAATTGTATGACACATATGCCAAATTTAGCAAATAAAACAACAATTAGCTTCCACTATCTGTGCTGTAGTTTTTGTCTCTCTCTCATAGAGCAGACACAGTGGTAGCTACATTAAGTGTAAATTTTTCAATTCTGAGTTTTATACATCATCTGAAAGCTGAATAAATGAGCTTTCCATTGATATATGGTTTGTTAGGAGGACAGTATTTGTTCGAGATGCAACTAGTAAATATGCAAAAAAAACAAAACAAATCAAAATATTGAAAAAATCGCCTTTAAGGTTGTCCAAATGAAGTTCTTAGCAATGCATATTACTAATCAAAAATGAAGTTTTGATATATTTACAGTAGGAAATTTATATTTTATTAATATCCTAATGATTTTTGGCATAAAAGAAAACTCTATAATCTTGACCCATACAGTGTATTTTTGGCTACTGCTACAAATATACCCCAGCGACTTAAGACTGCTTTTGTGCTCCAGGGTCACATATTTTATTCAAAATACCTTTTAATATCAAGTGTTTTTATTCTCGTTGGTGATCGAGTCTGATCTCTTCCCTTTCATTATTCTTTTTAGATCAGAAGATGTCAAGCATAAGAGGCTCATTGCTGTGCCGTTTGGTTGTAACAGTGACATTGGCAGCTGTCATCTCTATGGGCATCATATTTTTCCAGTTCTCGCCTTCTCACAACTGTCCACCACCACTTCCTAAACCCAAACAAATGAAAGTACATAACTGTGCTAAGAGCAACAGCTCTCTTACTAATATAGCAGAGGAGAAACCTATACTTCTGTTATGGATTTGGCCTGAAAATTATAGGTTTGCTTTCAATGACTGCAAAAAGTTTTACAATATTGATAATTGTCAGCTGACGGATGATAGATCTCTCTATAACAGTGCAGATAATGTCATTGTTTATCATAGAGCCATCCACTGGCATCTGTCCAACCTTCCCCCATCTCCTCGTCCTCCGTTCCAGAGATGGATTTGGTTGCATTTGGAATCACCAACCAACACCAAAAGGATACCAGGTCTGGAAAACCTGTTCAATCTCACTCTCAGCTACAGACAGGATGCTGATATTCCTGTACGGATGCGCTTGACGACCAGGAAGAAACCTAATAAGGATTTTGTGATTCCCAAAAAGGATAAGCTGGTGTGTTGGATTGTAAGTAACAACGATCCCACAACTGGTATTGACACAAGGAACGTTTTTTACAGGGAATTAAGGAAATACATCCAAGTGACTTTGTTTGGAAAGGCTTATGCTAGGTTTCTGGATTATAAGGACTATTATCCAACCATGGCTAGCTGCAAATTTTACCTTGCCTTTGAGAACTCCATCCACAAAGACTACATCACTGAGAAGTTAAACGGGCCGCTCGCAGCAGGTACCGTCCCTGTGGTGTTGGGTCCTCCGAGAAGAAACTATGAAAACTTTGTTCCCGCCGAGTCCTTCATTCATGTCGATGACTTCCCAGATGCAAAATCACTAGCCGAATATCTGCTTCATCTGGACAAGGATGAAGATGCATATCGCAAGTACTTTAACTGGAGGAAACATCTCACTCCAAGTCCTCATTTAATATTACAGACACAAGAGTTTATTCTGGCTATTTGCACTGCCTGTGACCATGTGGCACGACACAGGGAATATAAAGAAGCTCATGATCTCTATGATTGGTACTTCAGTTAATGCCACCTCAGGTTTTGGTGACATATTTTTAATCAAATAAATTTTTAAATATTCATTTTAAATACCATACCATACCATACCAACTTTATTTGTTAAGCACTTTACAACAACCACAGTTGACCAAAGTGCTGTACAGAAAAAATAAACATATGTACAATTAATAACCACAAAATAAAAGCATTCAAAGTAACAAATTAAATCAAGTAAATAAATCTTACTAGGTGTCAAAAGCCAAAGAGAAAAGATAGGTTTTAAGAAGGGTTTTAAAAACAAATAGAGAAGAGGCCTGCTTAACATGCAAAGGCAGATCATTCCATAGTTTAGGGGGGGAAGAAGCAGAGGAGGGGTGGTCTCTTATGTTATTATTATTTTTTTTGCACAGTCAGGAGCAGCTGATCATCTGATCTGAAAGAGCGGATGGGTTTATAAGAGTGTAGAAGCTCAGAGAGGTATGGCGGGGCAAGACCATTTAGTGATTTAAAAGCAAATAACAGAATTTTAAAATGGATCCTAAATTTAATAGGCAGCCAGTGTAATGAAGCTAAAATGATACAAAGTGCTGCTGCATTTTGTATCATCTGGAGACGGGTGATGGAGGACCCACTAACCCCCACATATAGTGAATTACAGTAGTCCAGCCGTGTAGTTACAAAAGCGTGGATTACAGTTTCAAAATGTTGTCTTGACAGAATTGGCTTTATTTTGGCCAGCTGCCTCAAATGAAAGAAGCTTGATTTGACAACAGCTTTGATCTGACTGTAAAATTTAAGCTCAGGGTCCACTTTAACTCCTAGGTTTGGTGATACTTGGTTTAATATAGGGTGCCATGGAGCCCAGATCTACAGGCAGGGTCCCAGTGGTGCCTCCAAAAACCATCACTTCTGTTTTTTTATCATTAAAATTTAAAAAGTTCAGAGCCATCCAGGCCTTTATGTCGTCAAGACAATCGAGTAGTTGTCCAACAGAGTTATCATTTTTCTTTTTAAGAGGTACATAAAGCAGACTGTCATCTGCATAACAGTGGAATGAAATGCCGTACTTTCTAAGTATGGAACCAAGTGGAAGCAAATACAGAGAGAAAAGTAGAGGGCCGAGGACTGAGCCCTGTGGGACCCCACACAAGAGAGGAGCAGAGGAGGATACGGAGTCACCTAAGCTAACACAAAAAGTTTGATCCGCTAAGTATGACCTAAACCACTCCAGAGCTATGCCACTGATGCCCACCCACTGCCTTAAATAATTTAGGACTTGTGTTTGAATCGTTTCATCTGCAAATCCCTTTTAAGTCACCTTTGGATCACATTCAGAAAGAAAGGCAACAATTATAAGTTTATTATTGTTGTATAATTGTATATACATGGGTTACTTATTCTTCATGTCTTTGATTGTTGTTGGCTGGTTGTTTTTCAAATAAAAATGTCCTCATGTGCAGCTTGTTAGCAGCACTATTCCTGTTTGAAATGTAAGTTTTGGTTATGTTAATTACATAAATTATGTCTTTTGAACCTGTTAACCCAACTCTGCACTTGTGTTTAAAAATAAGCAATTTATTTACACTCCTGAGCTTACTGTACACTTAAAATACAATGTTTTTTTGTAAGTTATTGCTAATTTTTATTATTGATATTTTGTAAGTGGTTGGTTTATTAATTATTTTTTTTGTAAGACAAAAGAGGGCACCAGAACTCCAAACGGGAAGAGACTGACGTTTATGATGTGCGCCGCGTGACGTCACGTGCGTGAAACGTGTGTTTTATACTACAGCAGAGGTGTTCTGGATTAAGAGCTGTCCTGTAAATTGTGTTTTAAATCAGGAGACCGTTTTTAGTGTTAATCTTTAAACTCATCAGCTTTTTGTTTTTATAACAGTTTAACGCTTTATTTTCGTCAGCTCGTCATCGTCTTGCGTCCTTGCTCGTTTAAATGAATCACACCCCGTAGGAAACACTTAAAGGTTTGTATTTTTTATTAAATGAGTTTGATACTGATCAAGTACTATTTTCAATGCATTTTAATGTGTTACTCTCTAAAACCATTCTGGGATACTCTGATTCTCTCAAACGCTGCACTTCCATATACATTTATAGTTTCTGACAACTCTTTAACCCTTTCAGGCACTGAATATATCTCAGGTATTAGTTTATTCACTCGTTTAGCGAGTAACAGACAATTAAACAAACGTGTGCACGGGTTTAGGGTCATTTTGAGGTAATCACTAGGGTCCTTGTGCATAGAAATGCACTTAATTTACAATTCAAACCAACAACTTTCATTATTGTTATGGGAAATGCTATGCTAACATCTTTAAGTGTTGAATTTACCACCATATTTTACCTTAAGTTAATATGCTTTTTAGTTGTATAAGTAATGTTGTATATTTATATTCTGTAGCATGTTCAGAGGACATATTCAAATAAATATTTTAAAAAAGAAGGCCTTTTTTAGGAGGTCCATCGCTTTCTTTCAATCAAAATAACATTTATAATATAAGATGGAAATAATACTAAGTGCCTGAAAGGGTTAATGCAGGTGTTTTCAAACTAGGGCCCGGGAGGTTTGTGGAAAAATATAGAGAAATTAAATAAATAAATAACTGAGATTAACTAAATAGATATATAATTAGAATAAAATAATGAAATGAAGAATTTAATAAATTAGTTTTAAAATGGTTTTAAACAATCCATCTAACATTACTATGTTGAGTAGAAAAATTTAATAATGACAATATAAAATAATTTTTTTTTTTTTAAAGTATTAATAATATATATATATATATATATATATAAGTAGAAATGAGGTCTTAATACACAGAAATATATAGCTGCTTTAACATGAGTTTAGTCTGTGTTTTGATCTGATATTTCTCTGAAATGCTCTGCAGTGCTCTGTGTGCGTCATCATGCCGGTCCAGTGCAGTAACTGCGTCCAGAGACGTGCCGTGCTCAAACGGCCCAAGACTGGACACTCTCTCTGTAAGGACTGCTTCTTCTGGGCGTTCGAGGAGGAGATCCATCAAACAATCGTGTCCGCTGGACTCTTTAACCGTAGAGAGACCGTGGCCATCGGTGCCTCGGGCGGGAAGGACTCTACCGTCCTGGCCCACGTGATGAAGGTCCTGAACGAGCGCTACGATTACGGCCTGAACCTTCTGCTGCTGTCGGTGGATGAGGGCATCACGGGTTACAGAGATGATTCTCTGGAGACGGTGAAGAGGAACCAGCAGCAGTATGAGCTGCCGCTGAAGATCGTGTCTTATGAAGAGCTGTACGGCTGGACCATGGACGCCATCGTGAAGCAGGTGGGACTGAAGAATAACTGCACTTTCTGCGGTGTGTTTCGCAGGCAGGCGCTGGACCGAGGAGCCATGATGCTGAAAGTGGACAAGATATGCACAGGCAAGTAATCACTGTCTTTCACTGCCTTTTCCAGTTTAATCAAGCATGTGTGTGTGAGATATTAGACATTCTGCAAGACAAATAATGTGTTCGGTGTTAATAAATTGCATTGTACCATCTCAACCCTAATACATTTGCATGTATGTTTGGAAATAGAGATGTATTTAGATTCTTACAAGGTCCTCTGAGAGTTTGATCCTGATGTTTCAGTTCATGTTATATATTTCCATTTTTACTTGTTTACTGTATAACTAATTCTAATTCTAAAATTATACTTGTTTAATGTTTAGTTATTTATTAAATTATTTTTCAAAGAGAAATGTAATTAAATTAATATTAAAGTTTATGCAAAATATGATTGTGTATTTATTTCTTTTTCATTTTGGGATGTATTTAAATTTATATTGTTTTTTATGCAAAATATGATTAACCCCCCTTTTTAAAAAAAAAAAAATTAATGTATATATTAGATTACACTTACAAAACCTTGAGGATAATTTATAAGGATTTATACCTTTATATGTTGTTTTACTTTCATTTTTTCCTGTTTCATCTCTAAAATTATTCTGAAACACTCTCAAATAGTCTAAACTCCTACAGAAGGGAAAGGGACAAGGATAGACCAAAAATCATCCTCAGGAAGAAAGAAAAAATTAAAGGTGCTAAAGAAGTCAAAATAACATATAAATAATCCTGATGAAGTTTAAAATAAAAGAAATAAATAGGTTCAACAGTTTTTTTTTATTCAAATGATGGTTAAAAATAAATAAATATGCAAATAGATATACAAATAAATGAAAGAATTTCAAATAAATTAAAAAGAATAAACATTTTTAAAATAAGTACAGAAAGAAAAAACTGTAATTAATTAATTAAAAATGTATTGTATCATTTCTACCTTTGTTTTATTTTTGTTTATTCATTTATGCAAGTTTGGTCCTCCATACCTTTTTTTGTTTATTCATTTATGCAAGTTTGGTCCTCCATACCTTTAAAAAAAAAAAATAGTTGTTTGTTAGGAATGTCACAATGCGGATGACGTAGCAGAGACGGTGCTGATGAATGTCCTGCGTGGAGATATCGCTCGTCTCCGCCGCTGCACCGCCATCAGCACGGCCAGCGACGGAGAGGGGGCCATCCCACGCTGCAAGCCCCTCAAATACGCCTACGAGAAAGAAATCGTCCTCTACGCCTATTTCAAGAAGCTTGATTACTTCTCCACAGAGTGCATCTACTCGCCCAACGCCTACCGGGGACACGCTCGCGCCTTCCTCAAAGACCTGGAGTCCATCAGGCCCAGCTCCATCATAGACGTCATCCACTCCGGCGAGACGCTGTCCATAAAGGAAGGGGTGAAGATGCCGGTGCAGGGAACGTGCTCGCGCTGCGGCTACATCTCCAGTCAGGCCCTGTGCAAGTCCTGTGTTCTGCTGGAGGGCCTGAATCGAGGTTTACCCAAACTGGGAATCGGGAAACATCACCGTCTGCACGGCAAAATTCTGGCTCAGGAGCCTTTGACTGAGCAGGAGGAGAAGAAACTGAAGGCAGTGGACTTCTGATACAAAATCAGGACTTGATTTTAAAAACTGGACGCTTGACTTACGTGTCATCTGTGTTTGTTGTCTTGTTTTTAGTGTCTGGGCGATTTTTTTATTTTTATTTTTTGTTTTTAAGATGAGTTGAATTGATTTTTCATATTTTGTGTTGATTTGTTTTCTGAAAAAGCAACATACAAACTGCTATTCAAAATCATTATTATTCTTTCTTCATTTAGCAGAGACTTTAATATAGAATTGAACTGAAATAAAAATATATATTTGTCCTTTTTGTGCTGCACATTTACACAAATACAGAGTGTCAGTGCATTAAATGAATCGTCTGTATCTGCGTATCTCAAATGCTTCAGGACGGCTTCTCTTCACTAACGGTGTTTAGTGGATGTGTCGGGTCAGTTATTCTCAAGTTTACACAGCAGAAGAACCACAGGTATAGGAGAATCACATTCATTATCAACATGATCCACTAACCACAGAACAAACGCATACTGACTGTTTCAGCATTTTCCAAGAGAAATGATCATTTACATTGTACTGTCATCGTTATTGTATTCCTTTTCATTTATGATTCAAGTATTTTTCAAATGGAAATTATGAAAATGCAAAAAAAAAAAAAAAAACAGTAAAATAAAATACATTAAATAGATAAATAATCTTATTTGTCCAAAAGTAGATTGCTTTTGGGTGAAATATGAAATTTAACCATCTTTGTTCTGGTCAAAATATTATTTTAAATAACTGAATCAAGTTGAATCAATTTAGTTACATCATAAAACCTTAACCCCGATTTATAAGAATACGATATAAATATATAGTTTATCAAAACCAAAAACACGTAATTTATAAAAGTTTGATTGAAGCCTCGTATTGTTAAGGATAAGGTGTGTGTTTAACGATAGCTTGTTATAATATCTGCATCTGTGCAGTTTTTTTTTTTTTTTTTGTCATAAATACAGTTTACAAAATATCAATCAGTTCTCCATCTACTGTAGCCTAAGTTTTCGCTGCGTTCACACAGGTGTTTCCTTCAGTGAAAATAAAGCACATATGAACGCATACTTTATAAAACGATCATGTTGCTATTTTCATTTGAAAATGTAACTTTCAGTGTAATACATTTTCCAGTGCATGTGGCAAAGAGGTTTGCATATTTGAGCCAAGGAAAAGGTGTGTACTAGAAATGCAAACAAGTAAAATGTAAAAAAAAAAAAAAAGTAAAATTGTGTGTGTGTGTGTGTGTGGTGTGTGTGTGTGAGAGAGAGAGAGAGAGAGAGAGAGAGAGAGAGAGAGAGAGAGCATGAAGACTTGTGTTTGTCTTATTCAGTTATGGTATATCTATTTATGCAATACAGTGGAATACTGTACTGTTTGGTATATAAATTTAGCTATATATATATATTATACCCTCGTTGGGGGCTAAAGTGAAAATCCTAGAATCACCCCTGGCTACATTATATTCATAAATATGTGAAATGGAAAGTTCCCGGCTCTTGCTCGACGCTGTTTCGCTCTTCGGCCGCCAGGGGCCGCTGCATTGACGCGAGCTCCTCTGTCCTGTGATGTTTAGGGGGTCCAGTCCGGTCCAGCCACACAGACCTGCGTCTAGAGGAGCAGGAAAACTTCAGCAGAGACGTCTCTTCTGATAACGAGCTCTTCGCACTGTTCTCCAGATTCGGATCAGGAGCGGAGCACTTCTGGAAGCGCGCGAACATGGACGATCTAGGTAAAGTCACCCAGATACACACATGTTGTTTGGAGAGACACGAACATAGCGGAAAAATAAGAGGGAGAGAGGCTAACTACAGTAGCCAGCAGGCTAACGCACAAAGTAACAGTTCACTGAACGCGACGTCACAGTGATACAATGTAACTCTTCACGTTCCATTCTTCTGGACGCGTCATTAGTCTCTGTTACAGTTACAATATTTAGTCCAGCATGTGTCAAACTCAGGCTGATTTATAAGCAGTGTTGGGCTGTGGGAAGCATCTTTAGTCAATAAATGTTGTTTATCTCTTTAAAGTGATACTGCTTGTGCGGAATCTCGCTGTCGCACATTGTTTGTCATAAAGTTTGTCATTAATTATTTTCTTTATACATTCATTCAGAGCCAGAAGCGTTATTGGCACGAGTCAAATCGAAGTTTCTCAAATGCACAGCAATTGCAGGTTGTAGCTCCAGGGAAGAGAAGAAATAGAATAGAATCACAGATTTGATCTAAGATTTAAAATGTAAACATTAATCACAGAGAAAATACCATCTGTAAAGGTATGCATGGTATCCACGATCAAAATAGCACATTTGACAGGTATTTTTGCCTGACTGGACAATGCATTCCAAATGGAGCTTCAATTGAACATGTTTAAATACCTTCCACAGAATTCTGTTGATGTTCAATGCAGAAAAAGTGAGGGCCTACTGATGAGTTTTCACAGACCTGTCAAGCTTTTAATTTCAAGCTAGTTTGCTGATGTGTTTGTACTCAGAACAGACCCGTTTTGAGTGATTGATTCATAATAGATGGGAGATTAGAGACTGTACAGCTTTGTTTTTATTGATTTTGTGAACTGCTGGACAGATAATAACTCAATGAACTCCATGTAGATGGGCGTGTCAATTTGGGGATGAACTGACTCCGCCCACAGCCACCTACATCCCACTGCTGTCCATAATCCATAATGCTTCCTCGGTTAAAAGGTTCTCTTCTGTTTCAGACAAGATGACTTTCTCACTGGAGAAAGCAATGGATAAAAGACTCTTAATGATTGATTTGTTTCTTACAAACACACAGCTCTCTCAGTCATGAACTGATGGACTGGAGTCGTGGTGAGGTGAACTATTCCTTTAACGTCAAAAGACATGGACTGATAAGCTTATTTATTTTGCTGTCCAAACTATGCATTGCCTTTTATTACATGCCTCTCATTCTGATTGGTCAGTTGCAGCATTCAGCAGTCAAATATTTCTGAATAATGACCGTTGTCCAGGACAACACTGTATAACAGACCACTCATCTGCATAGCCTTCCGTCTCTCTGCGTCTCTACAGAGTCAGATAATAAAATAATTTGATCTCAGATCAGCATTTGGTTCGATTTTTAGTCAATGCATGAACTGCGTAGCTTGAATTCAGTGTCAGTCGCTGGGATAAAAGCCTTTGCCAAATGCATAAATGGAAATGAATGTTCATTTCGGAAGTTGTCGTGTGGCAAGTGGGATAATGGACAGCTCGTCGGTCATTATCACTTGATTGTGTTTCATTAATGACTGGCTGACTCTGACATACGAGCAACAGTTGCGTGTTGTTTTGACCAAACAGTCTCTGTTGGCTGGAGAATGAGCTCGTTCTGTCCTGGTGGATCTGGCAGAGCCGGAGTGACAGACGAGTGCGTGCCGTCAGTGTGTTTGAGTTTGAGTTTGGATCTGATGCTGCTCTAAAGCTGTTTGCATCACACGGGGAAGTCCAGCGCCTCGGTTTGGAGTGGGGGAGGGAACTGACTCACTCGAGGGTCAAAGGGTGAATGAGAGGAGTTTTTCCAACCAGCTGCTCACAGTGGAATGCTTTATTAGCTTCGTTAGAGGCGATCAGTGTTTCGGATTAAGAATTAGCCTGCTGATGAGGCCATATGACCTCAAAATGTATTTGGACACTCAGGGTTCTATGAAATCCATGTTATTTTTTTCCCAAATTCTTCACTTGACTTCCATTTTAATGAGTTTATTAAGTTTTCGAAATCAAATAGTTTTCATAAAACGTGAACAATTCAATAATTTATTAATGTTAACAAAAAAAGGGCATTATGAAATGTTTTATTTGCCCCCCCCCCCCCCCCCCCCCACCCCCCAACCCCCCCCCCCCCCCCCCCCCCCGTGAACAATTCAATAATTTATTAATGTTAACAAAAAAAGGGCATTATGAAATGTTTTATTTTTTAATTAAGTTGAAATAATAAAAAAGGATGCCTAATTAATTTTGATTTCATAAAATCTTAACAATTTCATAATTCATTACAATTTGAACAATAATAAGGCCATATAAAATGTCTTTTTTTTGGTATTGTCTGTTTTAATCGTCTTCTTTTTAGATTCTAAGTTTTATGATTACGTACAAATTTATTATACAAATGGTGGCATTCAAATAGTAGTATACAACTTTAACAGTTTAACTGATGTTTTAAATGTAATCAAATTTCAACAATTCATTTCATTTTCACAATTGAGTTTTACAGTTTAAATTAAAACACGAATGAACGTAGGACTGTTATTGTTGTTATTTTGTACGTTCTACTGTGCAATAGTGATAGATTTGTGTAATAATTTCTTCAAGTTAATCCAAACTTTTATTTTAGTAGGTTTGCAGTGAAGACTGTTAAGTGTCTGCGTATCTGATGATATAAAAAGTATCTGATGGTAAATGCTGTTGAAGTGACACTCAGAGCAGCTGTAGAGGTGAAGTTCATGTGTTCATGTGTTCATGTCCTCGTGTAGTGAGACATTCTGTGATTCTGTGTTTTCCATATTTGGTTTGTGTGGAAGTGTATTAAAAAATGAGAGCCATAGGAAGTGATTCCTAACGTCCCGACCCCAACAAGGCTCCCCTGAGGACGAGTGGAATTCATATAAAGCTCAGTATTCTTCCCTGTGGTGATCTAGAGATCTGTTTATGCTCACACACACACACACACACACACACACACGCTTGCTGTTAAAGAGGCTGTTGTGGTCATAACACACAGGTGCACAATGAGCGTGTTGTTCGAGTTAATGCTGTTTCTCATCTGGGCCTCACTGGGCGAGTCGTCAAGGTAGTAATTTGTGGGGAATCACAGAACAATGCTGATTTGTCTGTTTAAGAATTTGGCTTTGGCCCACTCAACCACAGCCTGCTGAAACACTAATGCTTGATCAGACGCTCTTTTACATTTCTAGTGGATAACGTAACACACGTCTGTGCTTTTTTAAAGATATATAAAGCAGTCTTATCTGTTTAGATTGGAATTTCTGTCCTAATTGGGCACAAACATTATATGCATCACCACCTTTGATCAATTTCTGTGGCATCAAAATCTCATTCCTCATGTATGTTAAATATCAAACACGGACAGAAGAGAATCATTTCATGAGCTGAGAAGCATCAGATATTATCTGATCAAGAGAAAAATAAAAGCATGCTGTATGTAGAGTTATGAAACATAAAAAAAGTTTCAGAAGAGGTCAGTGAGATCTGTTAATGTTTTGAAAGAGTCTCTTCTGCTCACCAAGGCTGCATTTGATTGAAACAAAATAGAGTAAAAAACAGTAATATTATGAAATATTATTGCAATTTCAAATAAATGTTTTCTATTTGAATATATTGTAAAATGTAATTTATTTCTGTGATGCGCAGCTGTATTTTCAGCATCATTACTCCAGTCTTCAGTGTCACATGATCTTCAGAAATCATTCTAATATGCTGATTTGACACACAAGAAACGTTTCTGTTTATCAATGTTTAAAACAGTTGTGCTGCTTCATATTTTCGTGGAAACCATGATTTTTTTTCAAGACTCTTCGATATTTAGAAAAATGAAAGAGAATAGCAGAATTCAGATTTTGTTTTGTATCATTATAAATGTCTTTACTGTCAGTTTTAATTAATTTATTACATCCTTGCTGGATAAGAGTACTAATTTCTTTAAAAAAAATCTAACTGACTCCAAACTTTTGAACAGTATTGTGATTCTTCAGAACACGTCCACACATCATTCTGATTGGCTTTAATTTTGTTGCACAGCATTTTCTCTGTCTGTGCACAGAAAAAGTGCTTATCACTGGAATATTTTCAGAAAAGGAGGAATAGAAAAATGACATGGCAGAGACCCAGACACAGACTAAATTCCCCCTTCCCCAACACACAAACACACACTCACACACACACACACACACACACACACACATACTCCTCCATGGCCCAACCTGCCCTCAGACCCAGCCTTCAGGGTCCCGTCTCACTTCCTCAGGAAACAGTAGAGAAGGAAGTGGCTTTTGTTTTAGACCCGCTCAAGAAGTTCAGAGTTTCTGAGATGAGCCCGAGAGGTGTTGGTGTGCCCTTGAAAAGGGGTTAGTTGAACACAAATCAACATTCTGTCATTATTTACTCACCCTCATGTCACTCCAAACCTGTGTGAGTCTCTTCCTTCTGTTGAACACAAAAGGAGATCTTGTGAAGAACGTTGGGGTGCAAACAACATTTTATGGACAAAAAATACTGAAACTGTTTTTAGGAAAACATTTATTTGTGTTTTACAAAAGAAAGGAGGTCATACAGCTTTGGAACGATTAATCTAAATAAATTGTGAATATAGTGATTATGAAATTGCAAATGGTGTGTAGTTGAATTAAATAATTATATGCACTGTGTGTTTCAGAGTGAAGCGCAGCACTGTGTTCATTAACACGCGAGCAGCTCGTTACCTTTTTCAGCATTCCCAAACAAACTCTCTGTATCATTTTGTAGTTTGGGTCACTTTAATGTGCAATTTGGAATGCAGCATGAAACATCTTGATAAATAATAATTAATAAGAGTAGTTTTAAGGGCTTCCCATCAAAATAAAAGTTTGTTGGTTTGACGTTTGTTTGAAAATGAAGAAATTAAGTATTCAGTATTGTAATTTTACAGTTGTAATGTCAAATCAAATTATAAGTATTGTTGTTGTAAGTACTCAATTTTTTTTATTTTATAGTATAAATTTTTTTTTTGTTTTTTATTTAGTTATTTTTTTATATTATTTAGTAACCATAGTAATGATAATTATTGTATTTTATTTTAACAGCCATATTGATATAAAATCACAAGATTTTGGGCCAAAATGTGCAGCCCTACAAACAAGAACAGCAGACTTGGAATTTTTAAATCATATTTAAATCAATTTTTTTTTTCCTTTTCAGAAAAATCACAAGTACATTTGTACCCAAATTGTGCAGGCCTATAATACAACGTACCCCCTTTGACTTGCGTGTCAGGTTTTCTGAAGTTATTTGGTACGTAGTGCGAGAAACGTGATTTTTTTTTTTTTTTTTTTTTTTTTTTAACTTGATTGTAAGATTAAAGCATCTTACAATCTTTCACTGCATCAAGTTTGAGATCACTGACCGTCATATCTGGTTGTTTGAAAACTATTTTCAGTTTTCTCTCTTCGATTAGTTTCAGTCCTAATCAAAAGCATTTTTAGGGACTTATACCCTCAGATTGTTGAGAAGTGCAGGTCACACACAAATCACACACACATCTGAAACGAGGGCTTTTTATGAGCGCCATGAAGTACGGCACGCAGAATACTTGAAGATTAGCTCAATAAAGTTACCGGGTTTTACCAGCGGATAGTCTTTTGACTCATTATTGTGTCATTTTTAGAGTATTGGTCTTTCTGTACTCAATGACTATCACGGAGCGAGGGGCGGGCGCTGAAGTGAGGCTTCGCCATGTGCTTGCCTGCTGTTATGATGTGATTTAAATGAAAACGCTCGGATGTTTCCCCCTCCCTGTTGGCCTTTTCTTTCTGTATTTCCTTGGAACTGGTTTTCAATGCCCCCTCCCTCCCCCTCCTTGGCAGGGCGTCTGGTCTGACACACAGCGCTGATTGTTTTCCTGATGGCCTTGGATGTTCCAGAACTCATAGTTACAGCAGAATTCTTCCCACATGAGTGGATTTGGGAGATACTCCCTGTAAGCGCTGCCTGTCGAAATGTTCCCTTGGACTCATCAGAGGTGTGTTTAAGAGACACACAAGAATGTACAGTTTATGGATAACAGGGGCGTAAAAAAAATAAAAAATCTTAATTTTATAATGCTTTCAGGCAGTTAGTGAAAAGCAAGCACCATTAGGACATTTTGTCATGTTTACATCCTTAAAACCAATGCAAATCCTGAAAAGTAATCACTAGAATTGCTAAAAAAGATATATATTTTTATTATATTTTAAATGTTTTATTTTAAATTATTTAAAAAAAAAAGTTACTAAAATTACTTAAAGACTTGAAATTGTTACATATTTACTGTTGAGTGTTGAAAAAATCATATTCTTAGAGTATTTTTGTCTTGTTTTCCTGTTAAAATCTAAAATCATCAGAACATGATAATTTGGGATGCACTGCAAAAGATATAAAGACTTCTTTTAGGAGATTGTATCTTTAATATAAGTGTATTTTGTCTTACTTTTTAAAGTTTTTTATACTTAAAACGTGGATGAATCTGCTAGAACATTAAGACAAAGCACACTCGTATTCAAGATACAGTTTATGAAAACAAGTCTTAATATCTTATGCAGTGTTGCATCTCAAGTAATTTTATCTTGTTTCAAGGATTTTGTACTATATTTGAACTGGAAACAAGTCAAAAAAGATATATTAAGGGACGGTTCACACAGAACACATTTTTCCATCTAAAACCATTAGATGCATGGCAGTAGAATGGGGAAAAATGCAAGTAAAAATTTGCAAACATTTTTATAGAAATAACTTATGATCAAGTAATTGTAAACATAAGTAATTTGTGACACATTCATCAAAGATTGTCTGATTGCAAAAAAAAAAAATGATTCTCTGATGCATCACGATTACCTCTTTGACAATTCTGAATCAAATCTGAAAACTTCAGAGAAAAATCCCTCTCTGCCCTTGTCAACAAACTTTCAGTTACTTAAAGCGCTGTTCAAATGCTGAAAGCACCTATTGTTTATTGTTTGTAAGGTGTTTCTTTGTTCCTCTTTATTAGTTTATATTTGCTTGTTTTGAAGCTATATATTTTAACAATTCTTAACAGTTATTTTGATTTATCATTGATATGTAATTATTTTTAAATGTGCTCATGATTATATACGAGTAATTTAATAAAAATGCACAAATAAATTTGATCTTCAAAATCATAAAACTCATTAATTGATGAGAGAAAATATGTCAATAAACTATAATTGGATTGTGATATTAATTAATAATTATTTTTAAAAAAGTATTTATAATTATATAGTTTTTTTAATTTAATAGAAGTGCACAAATAAATTTTATATTCAAAGTCAGTAACTCAATAATAAGAAAAAAACTTTAAATACATTTTAATTGGAGCACAAATTGATTTGTAATCATTTTTAAAAATACTCACAAATAACTTAATAAAAATGCACAAATAAAATTATTTTCAAAGTCAGTAAACGCATTAATTAATAAGAGAAAAAAGTAAATCAATTATAATTGGATTGCAATTGCCTGAATCGAATCGGAAAGGATTGAGAGGTACCTAGAGATTCTGGGCCCAGTATTTGTGGTCTCTGTGGGTCTTTTCCAGGTTTAACACGGTGAACTCAGATAAAGAGTCAAACAGTGCTTATCTAAATAACCATCCAATCAGATCTAAGTGCGTGTGCGCGTACGAGTCAGTTGGTCGTTCTCATTTCTGTGTAGACGTAGGTGTCCAGAATAGACAAGGGACCCCCAGACTGCTTGGCTTGAAGTCCCGTTGGGAAGAGCTTTTATTTTGGGCGCAGAGTGTCGTCTTTCTGCAGGGGTGGGGTCAGGGAGTTGAGATTTCTCTCTAAAATATTGGTCAGTTCTCTTCTTTAGCATGTTTCATGTTTTATTTGACTCTGTCTCCTCCACAGATGTCCATGACTCCTGCTTTTGACTGCCATCGTCTCGTTTCATCACTTGTGCTCCTGGCTGTCTTGTAACAATATCCTGCCTTTTCTTTCTCGCTTGTTTCTTTTGTGACCCGTCCTGCAGTCATCCTGTTGGCCCCTCGCACACCCCCTCTTGCCTCTCTGTTATAAATATCAGAGTAAGTTTGGTTAGATGGTATAGAGTTTCCTTTGGTGAGGTCACCAGCTTTGGCTTCTGGTCTCCAGTCGTAAACAGGCAGAGTTTGGACTCTTCTGACCGCAGGAGGATGACCACTGTTCACGCTGACCTAGACTCATAGGAATAGTGTACAGATTTGGAGAAATGTAGCATTGCATCACTTGCTCAGCAATGGATGCTCTGCAGTGAATGGGTGCCGTCAGAATGAGAGTCCAAACAGCTGATAAAAACATCACAATAATCCACACCACTCCAGTCCATCAGTTAACGTCTGGAGAATGAATAAACGAATCCATCAAGATGTTTTTAACCTAAAATAGTTGCTTCTGACTAATATACGAGTCCTTTGTCTATAATATTGCTTCCTCCAGTATGAAGGTCATCTGGTCTGAATCAGGAGAGAGATCTGCACAGATCAAGCACCGTTTACAAGCCAAAGCAGCTCTAAACAAATATGTGTGTGGATTTTGATGTGAGAGACAACAGAAGATGGACTTTTTCACTCTAGGAAGCGTTATTATGAATTATGGACTTGTATTTTAGGCGGAAGAGACTGTTAATAAAAAAATGTCTTAATGGATTTGTTTCTTACAAACACAGTTTTTGACTTCATGAGATGTTAATTGATGTACTGGAGTTGTGTGGATTACTGTGATGTTTTTATCAGCTGTTTGTGAAGTATTAACGTACCCCTATTATGCATTTTCGAATATTGCCTTTCATACAATGTGTAATGTAGCTGTCTGTGTATATAAACGATCTGCAAAGTTCTGAAGCCGAAGCACGATAAATAACTAAATGAGTTGTTAGTTATTTGAATCCACATTTGCATTATCCCTGCCTATGTTATACATTGGCTGGCCATGAACAACTTGACCCCGCCCACAAACACGTCATTTTACTGATGACTGCTTCTCTAATCTCGGGGAGTTCAACGCGGGATTCACAAACGCTTGCTCTTGAGAGATGAATCAGTGTCCAGTTTATTCTGATCAGCTGACTCTACTGATCACAACCTGCAAATATGATAAATTAGAGATGTTTATATTTTTGAGCGTTCAAAATACAGAACTGTGGCAATGGGTTTATCGTTTCCGACATGAGCTGAACGCAGTGGACCAATCACAACAGACTGGGCCATCTGACCAATCAGAGCAGAGTCGGCTCACGGAAAGGAGGGGTTTAGAGAGACTGAATCAAGAACTGCTTCGCTGGAAAATTAGTTGATAAATCATGCATATTTTGAGAAAACAAAAGCATTTTTTGATCTTGCATGCATGTAATCCTATTGTAGGAGACTCCCAAAACAATATTAGGAAGCTTAAAAATGGCATAATGAGGCACTTTAAAATAAAAATTAATTATTTTTGTGGGGCTGCACTGTGATCCATACTTAATGCCATCTAATGATTGTCATCTAATGACTCTTGATCTAAATACATTTTTTGGTAAATGTGTTTTGTTACACTGAATGACATTTAGTGGGTGTCTTCAGTTAATCATGGTAAAATAGTGTGATAGTCATTATTTTTTGCTCAGGAAAACTTTCATTGTTTTAATGCTTCAATACCCCTTTTTCTTTGACCCATATACAACCAGCCACTTAGTTTGTCAAGGTGCATTAGAAAAGCAATATGCAATATCTTAGAAAGCAATATGATTATGCTGCTTGCGCACATATGATGCTTTCAAATGCTGTATGTTAAAAATGTGCAACGTACGATGGGAGGAGTCTGGTTGGGCAATCTGTTGGCGTTTAATCCAGTCTGACCGTGACATCATGGATCTTGCGGTGGGACTGTAGTGCTTTCACGGTTTCTGGTATTTTTAAAAATAGGTGGGTGGGATCGTTCCAGTGGAATAAACACCAGCCATTGTGAGGCTGTGAGCGCTACATTCCTCTCTCGCCGTGTCAGTTCAGCCCACACGCCCCCTGCCTGTCCTCCTCCTCCTCTCTCTCTCTCTCTCTCTCTCTCTCTCTCGCTCTCTCTCTCCGTCCTCTATAGTGTTTCTTTGGCAGCTCTCTGATGGAATGTGTGGAATTCTTTGCTCGGATTCCAAGTAAGAAAGAGATAAAGTGGGAAACTGCCTCATATATGAATAATACAATGAAAAACAAGACTCTCTACAACACTTTATACTGTGTGTTCCCTGATCAGTGTCACACCTGGCCAAGTACTGTGCATTCAGATTATGTTTCTTCAGTTGCTTTTTATAAACCTCTCTCTGCTGATTTTGATGTTATACTCAGCTATGCAGAAGAATGTAATTATGATAATAAGAAATAAGTGACTTCCATTATTGAATCTTAAAGCTATAGTTTCTAACATGTTTAACATGCAGTGCCTTTCACATAACATGAAGAAAGAAATCTGTACTTTTATTCAGCAAGGACACATTCAATTCAAGAAGTGACAGTAAATAAATTTATAATGTTACAAAAGATTTAAATAAATACAGTTCTTTTAAAGTTTTATAAATGTCACGGTTTCCACAAAAATGTTCAACATTGATGATAATCAGAAATGTTTCTTGAGCAGCAAATCAGCATATTAGAATGATTTCTGAAGATCATGTCACACTGAAGACTGGAGCAATGATGCTGAAAATACAGCTTTGCGTCACAGCAATAATTTTTTTTACAACATTTTCACACAGAAAACTGCTATTTTAAATTGTATTAATATTTCACAGTTGTACTGTATTTATTGTATTTTTGATCAAATAAATGCAATCCTGATGAGCAGAAGAGACAAACTATTTTTTAAATCTTACCACCCCTTAACTTTTGAACGGTTGTGTATATGTTGATTGATTTTTTTATTGTTGTTTGCTTGTTTTTTTACAAACTGAGTTGCGTGTTAAAATTAGTATTTTGCTATGTGTCAGAGTTGTTTAACCCCAAATATTCCAGTTTGACATTCAATAACCCTAAAAATGTCTTCAAAAGTGGAAGTTTGGCTTCACACCCCTGTTTGCTTTCGTAATCACATCAACTAGCATTAGGTTGTAATGTTCTCTATAAACAGCAGCATGAAATGAGTCTCAGACCCTCCCTGACACATCACAGATCCTGACTCAACACTGACACACGTTGGTGAGTTTGGAACTGCATGTCAGTGAAGCTGTGGTATTGGCATTTAACATTTAGAGCTAGCTTGCAGTCTTGTAGAGAGTTAACAATCACCAACAATTGTTCATTTTTTTTTTTTTTTTTTGCTTTTACAAATCTGGCAACTCCCAAAACAGGATAGCCGTGTGGTGCTCAGGATATCCCGTCTCTGCACGTACACCTCTGGGCCTTTTGTTCTAATGCACATTATAGCTAAAACACAGAAGGGTGTTTCAACTTTTGGAAAAACTCTTTAAACGCACTCTTACTAGTTTAATTTTTTAACTATTAATTTCTAGTAGAGTTTTTTTTAACTATTATAAATATTTTACTGTGGTATAATTTATTTCCACAAAAAAAAGAAAGAAACTAAATTCATTCATTTTATCGTGAACTGCAGAGGCCTAACAAAATTTGTTGTTTTAACAACATACACAAGGTTAAATAGACTTAATAGATACACTGACCTTTTTGTATATGCATAAAACATTTTTTTAATACTTTTCAGTTGTACTGTGACCTTGTTAAATTTGTGACTGTATAGTTTGATTTGACACCATTTCAAGTGTTTTCTCTTCAGTGATGCAAGAAAAGGCAACTGAAAATTTCCAGCAGAAACTGTAAAAAAAAAAGTCCATAACTCAGTAGTCAACTAGAAAAATATATATATATGAGGAGCATTTTTTTTTTTAAATATATATGCACTCTATTATATATTTATTACTTAACCTGCTTGTGATATCTTTGTTTAATGTCTTCATTAGTTAATGTAAGTTTTTATTACAGCCCATGTTTAAATGTTTATATTTCAGCAATGAATTGGAGTAGAAATTATTACATCATTAAAAATCTCCAATTTAAATGTTGGTTTATAACTCGTTTTTTATTTGAGTGATGATTATTAAGAGCATTTGATGGAATAATTAATTAAATAAACTTTATTTTCAGTTAGTTTACCGAATAGGATCCGATAGACATGAAAATAAATGCACAAATATAGATGTGTGTTTTTATATTTCAACAAAAAAATGTAGTAGAAATCATTACATCATTAAAAATATGCAGTTTAAATGTTGTATGTAACTCGTTTTTATTTGAGTGTTGAATAATTAAATATTATTAAATAAGCTTTATTTTTCGCCTCTAATTTTGGTTTTAGTTTCCGGTGGAAAATTAATTTGGGTGCATCGCTATTGACAAGTCACGATTAAATTGTTAGTTGCATTTTATTATTTGCATGCAGCGTTGTTTTTCCCTTACCCTATAAAACACACATGTTATATGTTTTTGGATTGACCCATCAGTCGGGAAGCATTGCATTAGTCAGCTCTAAACCATTATCATCCTTACTGCTGTGGTGGAGGCTTGTGTGGCAGTGACTGTAAATGTGCTGTTTAAGTTTGTAATGATTGTGGTGGGCACGCAGCACCAGGTGCAGCTCCTCTGGAGCCCTGAAGAGATTATTTTCAGGACGTTTGCACTGACTGATCTCCATGCTTTAAATAGATGGGCTGTATATGCTGCCACGCGGTTATACGGCCAGGGTTAACCGTGGATCTTATTAGACATTCTGCAGTTTTTATGTGTGTATTGTGTAAATGTCTCACACCGGTGGTTTTTCCATGCACATTTTGCATGCAGTTTTTTTTAATTGACCACAGCTAATATGCCAGATTAGTTTAGGATGTCGTATTTAGACGTAGACGTGGGTGTCGGAGGCCCACCACAGTCCTGCTGGCATCAGCACACAGGCAGCCGTTTCTCAGGAAGAGGCTCCTGGGAGTAAAACACATCAAAATATCCAACTGCCATTTAAGGAGCTGCATCTGCTGAGTTTCTCACACATTTCGCCTGATGATGTGAAAGTTGCAATAAAGTAAGAGAAAGAAAGAATGTATGTTTGGGTGATTTCGAATCATGTTTTTCAACTTTTTATCTGATAACGTCTGTTACACTCTTAAAAATAAAGGTGCCTTACGATGCCATAGAAGAACCTTTTTGTCTAAATGGTTCCATAAAGAACCTTTAACATCTGAAGAACGTTTCTGTTTCACAAAAAATTCTTTGTGGCGAAAGAAGGTTCTTCAGATTCTAAAAAGGTGAGAAAGAGATGGTTCCTTGTGGAACCAAAAATGGTTCTTCTGTGGCATCGCTTGAAGAACCTTTTGAAGCACCTTTATTTTTAAGAGTGTAGTACACATACGTACACACACACACACACACACACACACAGGTAGTTACTTTAGTATCATACTATTATAGTTTTTATTAATGTTTTATATCAGTTTTTATAAGATTTTCTGTTTTCTTTTTAATTTCAGTATATATATATATATATATATATATATATATATATATATATATATATATATATATATATATATATATATATATATATATATATATATATATACATATATTATATATATATATATATATATATATATGTATGTATATACTATAATATATATATATATATATATATAACATTAACATAAATTGTGTTTATTTTGTCACAAACACACACATGTATTATTATTTATTTATTTTATACACACACATATATAGAATTTAAAAAAAAGTTTATTTATATGTAAAAATAATATATATATTAGATATACAATTAGATTTTTTTTCATTAACTAACACTGCAAAATTAATGAAAAGCAACCAACACACCTGGAAATTCATGAGTTTTAATTGTTCTGTTGCATGTTTTATTCTTAGCATAATTCCCATACTTCCGTTTGTATTATTTCATAGTTTTATGGTTATGACTTCACTGAAATGTAGGATATAGTCATAAACAGAATGTTTTTGACACTGCTTGTGTTTGAGGGCAGGACAGGGTTAATGAATGCCCCCCCCCCCCCCCACACACACACACACACACACTCGTGTACTCACACTCAGGTGTGAGGGAATATTGGGATACATGCTGGAATACTCTCTCGTTTCTGTGAGTCCATGTTTTCTGCTCTTTGCTGTGTGTAGGCAGTATTAATGCACTGCGTGTTTGTGTTCCGTTTCGACCCCTGGTTAACTTCTAAGCCAGGACAGTAGCAGACAGTACTCCATTTCACTGTTAAAAATAGAGTGAATTCAAGAGAGAGACGTTTAGATGCTGTTTCTGTTTCAAGTTTACTAAAATACTAACCATGTTAATGTTTTGTGCCAGTTTTACTGTTTGACCAGTGAATGTCCATGACTAGTTGTTTGATTTCTGAATAAGGGTCTTCTAAAAATACATTTGATTCCATTATTAACGCATTATAAAAAATCATTTAGATTCAGAATGATTCGCTTGCAGATCTTTAAAGTCGTTCATGTTTAGATGGATTTGCTAATGAATCACTCTGACTGGTTTGTTCTTTTAAATGAATCAAATCAGTCATTTCTATCCACTAAACTCTTTTAGAACTGAGCGTAACTAGAACAAGCTGACAATATAATTTTTTTAAACTGTTTTGTGGTGTGTTTTCGTGTTAACTTTTTATTCAGTTTTAAAATACACGCATGTACTTTTATATTCAGCATACATGTAACAGTAGCATGCATGCATATTTATGCATACAGTATAATACAAAACTTAACATAAACTGTATACTGTATACTATATACTATATACCCCTGTGACGGCTCACTAACACCAGCTGTCTGTTAAGTAAACGCTGTCAAGATCTCTTACACTCATCTGCGATCTTTCTAGGTGTTCATTTACCATCTCGTCATAGTTGATCTGCAACCGTCACGTTTTTAATAGCCGTCTGCTGTGAGGTTGGTTTTGATGCGTCTACTCGTAAACTTTGATGAAGAGTTCCAGTAGCTCGGGGGTCTGGCTGTGAGGTCAGGACGCTCTGCATGTGATGAGATCTCTGTCTGTACGCTGTGTGAAGGCTGCATGTGTCCAGGCTATTATTGACCGCGTGGATGGATAAGTAGGTGCATGAGAAAAGAGTGAGGGAAGAGCTTTATCAAGCCATTTTAGGATAGCTGCATGTCAGTAATTCTGTCCAGCTCTCTATCTGTCTTTCCAAAGTATCTGTTGGCGGCTCAGTGAAGGGTCTCATGGTTGTTTGTAAAAAACAAACTGGATTCGTTCAGGCTGGACACTTTAGATATCAGTTGACTATAAGTAACTTTGCAAGCATGTCAATTTGCTAATACTCTAATGAGAGGTAGTTGCAAAGTTACTTAGTCAACAGAATGTCTGATTGTAAAAGTGTAACACTGTATAACAAAATCTATAATGATAAAAGTATATAACAAAATAGTTATTTGTTCTGTAAATTCAACCCAAAAATGATTTCAATAATAAATAACCATTAAATAATGCCCATTTTGGCATATTCAGTGAATTAAATACTGTACAAATAAAGGATGATATATCTCATTTAATTATTATGTATTTTATTCTAAATATGATGGATGCAAACCATATAATTAAAATGATTAATAACATCAGTGCGCAATCTGCTATCATTGGCGCACAATCTGCTATCATTGGCACACTTTCATTTTACTTTCACTTTCAAATTATTTTTCATTCAGCTGTAAATAAAACAAAGAATATTGCACTACGTTTTACAAAAAATATATAATTTCAGTCTTTCTAGTTAAAATTTTACATTCAGTGTGTTGCTTTCTGTTTCATTGTAATTATTTGTGAAACTGACCAGTAATTTCATAAGTAATTAGTGAATAAAGTTATTAAAATAATAAAATAATTAGTAAATAACAGTAGATTGTTTCTACACCATTTTTTATTAACAGTAAGTAAACTGCTATTTATAGTATTATTACAATATTTAAAATATTTTTGGACACTAAATAAAACCAAAATTATTGGAGTAGGTTTTATACGAAAATACTATTTCTGTCTTTCTGTTTCAGAATTTCATGTTTAATTCATGCCGTTACTTCGCGTTTCTTTTAATTTTTGTGGAATTTTAGCAATTGTTTGAGTGAAAATTGTTTCTTCATTTTGTAAAACCTGAAATGAAAAATTCAGTCATATTTTAAGTATGATTAGATTTGGTCCCATTCAAAGACATTGTAAAATAATAAATGCACAGCGATTGATTTCTGTCTATAATGTGTCTTATTGTGATGTTTGGCAACTGTAGACAACCTGTCTATACTAAAAGTGGGCACAACGGTGTCAAGATTCAACACTTAATTGCTCCTGTTAAACTCAAGAAAGCAACAACAGCATTCGCAGACCAGACTGTAGTTTTCTGCTTGATGTTGGATGATTTAAACGTGTATTTATGCATCTCATCCATACAGTAGTGGACTGAACGCCTGTAATTCTGTCACAGTTCCTCATATTGAAGGGTCTGTTCCTGAAGGACAGAAGACCAGAAGAGTGTGGTGACATAAGCTCAGCGTGACGGATGTGTTGACAGGGTCTCTGCGGTCCTTCACAACAGGCTTTTACCTGCCAGCTCACACAACCCAGACACAAGCTGAGTTGAATAATGTCATAGTTAAGGGCTGTTGCATGATGTAATGCAAAAAGTGGACTACCTAAAACCTCTCTTGTGTATTTCAACTGAACTGAAGCAGTTTTCTGTTTAGTTTCTGTGAGAAAAGCCCCTGTGGGAGGGTCTTTGGTTCTGGCGCTACAGCTGCATCAGGACTGGCATAGCTGCTGCTGAAGGACTGTATTTAGTAACATGATTGAGGATGCTTAGAAAGACTGGAATGCCCGACTGACTCAAACAAGCAAACATCATATCTGTGTTTGGAGACACTCACTCTCTCTCTGCTGGAGAGGAATATCATGCTAATGTCTTATTTTTAAGCCTGTTGTTCATTGTTCTTTGAGACTTTCCTCTTTGATTATGTCTCTAGCTGCATTAGAGTTTTTATTATGGAAAATTATTATAGTCCTTCGCAAACAAACTTCCATTCAAACATTTAGGGTTGGTTGGAATTATTATTATTTTTTTTAAGAAATTGATACTTTTATTTAGCAAGGATATATTAAATTGATCAAAAGTGACATTAAATACATTTAGAATTTTACAAATGATTTCTATTTCAAATATATATAGTTTTTTTTTCATCAGGTAATATTGAAAAAGAAATAGTGTCATGGGTTCCACAATTGTTTTTAACTTTGATAATAATAAGAAATGCCTCTTGAGCATCAAATCACCATATGATTTCCGAAAGAATAAAGAGTGGAGTAATGATGCTGAAAATTCAGCTTTGCATCACAGAAATAAATTACATTTTTAACATATATTACGATAGAAAACAGCTATTTTAAACTACAGTAATATTTCTCAACAATATACTGTTTCTATTGTATTTTTGATCAAATAAGAGACTTTCTAAAAAATGTTAAAATCTTACCGATCACAGATTTTTGAATGAGAGTGTATTTTGTATTTTGTCTTTTGAAACAAATTAGTTTGATGTAATATTGACATATTACAACCCCTTCTATCTTATTGAACAGCAAAACAGACTTTTATATTATGATAGTCAGAGGGAGAGCAGCAAAGGTCATGCAAAACAAAACCTGACTAACTTTGAAAGGAGTTTATTCATTCCTTGAAGTAACTTGAGGAAAAGTGCAATAAAAAAATGTGTTTCTTCTTTTTGCACAGACGCATTGCTTGCAGATCTCGAGTCTTCCACCGCCCATATCTCCAAGTGCCCAGTGTTTCTTCCCGAGGAGACGCCATATTCCTACCCCACCGGAGGACACCTTTTTCAGGATGACTCCCCTCCTCCGCCCCTGCCCCCTCCTCCCTCAGCTGACGCCCTGAACGGATCGCTGTCCCCGCAGCAGGACTCCCAACACTCCTTACAACAGGTTCAGCACAAACTATCTTAGGACTTTCCATAATAACTAGTCACATATAATGTCCACATCACCTCCGTGTGTCTTGTCATTGCTAATGGTTACAAATATTTTGTAACTACTGTTTGATAGTTCTGTACTTTATCTGTGATTTGCAAATGATTTTACTTAGTACTCAGATTTTATTTTGCGCATAAGTGGTGACCCAACAGTTGTATTAAGTCAAGGTTTCCCAAATGTTTTGTCAGCTGAGTCATTTTCATCTAAAATATTTACTTGAAGCTCCCCTGAGATTTTGATTTAATGTTTCAATAATTCAACACTAGTTCATGGTGCTCTGATTAAAGATGATTTTCTGGATAATGGTCACCTGACATGCTTGTCAACAGCTGAAATATTGCATATTTTTTATTTAAATTTTGTATGTAATTATTTTTGTAAGTAATTTTTTTTTTAATTTTTTTTTTTAATTATTTAATATAATGATTTACTTTTCATAAACTCACAAACCCAATACAGTTCCCTAGAAACCCCAGTTTATGAAACCCTGTACTAAGTAAAGAAAAATAAAAAAAAATTAAAATTAAAATAATAATAATAATTATTGAATAATTAATAACATGAACCCCCTTTGGACTGTGGCACGCCAGTAAAGAGTCAGTGATGTATTACATTTGCAATATGGATTTGCATAAAATTTATGCATTTTGGTTTTCTTGTGTTGAAACTCAGTCTCTGGGCTCTGCTCATAAAAGCACGTTGTCTCGGGACAGCAGTCCACCAGCCTCACATACGGAAGAAGACCACGTTTACAGGTGAGTTACAGTATCACAGATAAGAATTGACTGATAATATAAGACTAATAAACTAATGATATTGGCAAAGTAAAATAGGTATTAGATATTTGTCATTCTACGATGTGAGCCACCATAATATCCCTTCCTTTGACCCATGACCTTCTGTTATCAAAAATGAAACCTTAAATGGCACACTTCTATTGGTCCAGTTTTCCTAACAAGCAGAAGCATTCAGACTCATCAGCCACAGCCATGACTTCTGCCCTGGGCAGCAACCTGTCTGAACTGGACCGCCTTCTTCTGGAACTCAACGCTGTACAGCAAAATGCCCCATCTTACTCCACCACAGGTAAACATGAAGACACACTTAAGGCATTCCAAAAAATGTACTGCCGTGCATGAATATTTATACTGCTTTGATTATGGCTAAAGACATAAAAAAAACAAGTAATTGTACTTTGAAACTTCCTTTCTGTAGAAGATGCTGCACCTCCATTGCCGCCCTGCAGTGTTGCCCACTATATCCATGAGAATGGAGCCCACCCAGGCATCGCACTGACACCGGCAGCCCAGGACCAGCCTCAGAGGAATGGTACGAAGGGGACAGAAGATGGCCGTCCCACTGTAGAAAGTCTTCTGAATGAGTTGGAGAGCTCTGTACCTTCCCCAACGTAAGACCAATCTCAACTTGGTGGAGAAACATAGATTTACATTGTGGGTTTTAATGGAATGATGTAATATGCGTGAACAGGCCAAGCCCCTGTGCTCTGACGAGTGAATTGACGGACGGACAGGTGGACACAGCTTCCGAGCAGCAGGGCAGAATATCAGCCACCTCCGCTACACGAGAACTAGATGAGCTCATGGCTTGCCTTTCAGATTTTAAGGTGCAGAGCAATGTGAGTGTGTGTGCATGTGTGACATGGAATGGCTTTAGTAGGACAGAAGTAAGTGAGTTGTGTCTGGGAATGTGCGCTGAACTTTGTTGTTTGGGTGGTCTGTTTTCAGGACTTACATCTTGGCAATCTGGACTGTGTTTCCCAAAAACGTCATAAGCAGATCGTTGAGACCATTGGTGACAATGGTGTCTACGATCTTCTTGGGCTTACGGCGCTGTTGGGAAACACTACCCTGGCCGGTCTTCATCTGACCATCACAAACTTTGTCATTTTATTTATTTACAAATCTTTTTTCTTGTTTCTGGTTGTCTATGTCTTTTAGCTTTAATTCCATCTCATTACTTCAACATTTTGTCCACATCTGTTTGGTTTTTCCCTCAACTTCTCATTAAAGTTTTTTCTTAATTATTTCTCATTCTCTGCCTTCCTTAATCTGTCAATCTCTTCTGTTTCTCCTTTTTCCCCTGTCCCTCCTTTATGTCCTCCAGCCAAGTTCATTGGGTTTCCTGAACTCTGAGTTAATGTTTGAGCAAACTACTACAATTGCTGAAATCCACTCTACCCCTACAACTGCCATGTCCAAAACCCTGACCCCTACCCTCCAAGCGGATCCGAGCCAATTTTACCCAGGTCTCTCCCCTCCTTCAAACTTTGAACTGCACATTGTGGAGGATTCTGGTGAACCGGGGGCTGTGCCTCCACCATCGAGTGTTGTCCCAAAGCCTTCCTCTCCACTGTCTCCACCTGTAGCATCCAGTGCTCGTTTTTCTCCAGTACCTGAACTGGGCTTGGATTCTTCCATTGATGTTCCTGCTTCCCTGCTCTTCTCCCAGGCGGAGTCTCAAGTGGTTCTGTCTCAGACTATAACCACAACTTCCACATCTGGAGGTGGGGACATTTGTAGTATCAGGGAGGGAAGTCCTTCTGCCAAATTGACAAGCACTGGGCTGAAGTCCTATTCACCTATCATCAAGTCTCCTAGTCCAACAAGTGCCCCATTGGTCAGCAGAACCAATGAAAGAGTTAGTCCATTGTTGACACCAGCATCTATTCATCTGTATCTCTCCAGCTCTGAAGCAAAACCTATGAGTCCAGTGCCATCTCTTCCCAGATCTCCACTTCCTACAGTCTCTGAGTCACCATCTCTGTCTCTTCCCAAAGCTGTTTCACCCCCTCTAATCCTATACTCTTCCTCATCTCTAGTGGTTCCCAAGTCCCCAAGCCCAAAACCATCATCGGGACAGCCTGATTCAGCTGTTTCTCTCAAACCCTTTCCTCCCACTGGGCTTGAATCAGCAACCTATGAGCCATCACTTGATGATGCCTTGGATAAACTTCTTGCCATGAGCTTCAGCAGGCCTGAGAACGAGGCTCCAATCACAGCATCAGCTGCCTCACGGCTCGTTTTGGAAGTTCAACCAGAAGTTTACGAGGAGACAATAGTTGTAGCAGATCGCAGCAACATTCACCCTGACACTCACACAGAGAGTGAAATGGGGGATGGGCTTTTGGAGGATCAGTCGGACTGCCGGAGTGATCTTGACTGGGCTGACATGGAACTGAAGATGGCCTACGAAGGACCTGATGGCTCCATGACCCCCATGACCGAGGCAAGTTGGATGGATGACTCTCTCACTCCGTCATCTTGCCCTGGAACCCCAGATGCCCAGATGGACCTTCCCATGCCCCATATGGCTGGCACGATGGACAGGATCTCAGCCTCTGGACACGTACGGATAGGACTGCGATGCATGTTGATTGGAATGCTGTTGAATTTGGTTTGGAGTTATTTCAGACAAATCTTGCAGTGGTTTGATTGCCAGCATCTAAATAAAGGGTGTGCAATCTTGCTCCTGAAAAGCCACCGTTGCAGAGTTTAGCTCTATCCCTTATTAAACACACCTGAACTGTGCAGGTGTAAATGTGCAGGAAAGTGGCTGTCCGGGAGCAGGACTGAACGTGCCTGATGTAAATGAAACATGTTAGTCAGATGGATGAAAGTCATAATTGTTCCTCTACACCCTTAGTTTCTGAGTTATTCTTCCTCTAATTGTTTAGTGTACACTCCATTTATGGTAAATTGTAATTTGTATATTGCTTTGTCTGCGCTTGATAACCAGTGGTACCAATGGTACCTCTCTGCACTCGATAACCAGTGCTAACCACCACCATGTATGCAAACTCCTAACTATTTCATGCTAACTGATTTTGCACCTGGATTGCATCTGAATGCTTCCCTAGATCCCTGCTTGTTAAATTGGTTTCTTTGGACAATAATCAACCATTCTTGAGGCATCTCAAGGAGTTTGTACTGCTGTCCCAGATCAAATCAGTTATTAGACGTACCAAGGAGATACAAAACGTCCATCCCATGTACCGAGATGGCCTGATACGTAGGAAGATGGGCCCCCTGATTTTCCACAAGAGCAACTCCCAGGACCGGCTCATTGAGGAACTGCAAGGCAAGCTGGGAATTGGCCGTAAGGATCATCCAAAAAAGCAACAGCCAGACGATTGGCTCACAGAAGGCGTCATTGTCATGTCCAACCCCAAACGCTCACGGGAGGACCACAACAGGGAGGTGGATAAGGTAGATGGGAAGGATCTATGGATTCAGCAAATTCTGTTTCCATTCAATTCCTGTAAAATGGTTTTGCTTAATTGCATTGAAGTTTCTCTGTAATCACCTGCTTCTTTCTTCTTCATTCCTACTTTCCATTTTTTTTCTCTCTCTTCTTCTGTCTAATTGGTGTCTTCCTCTAGATAATCATACCTCCTGAGTCTCCTCTTCCTCAGAGGAAGATGATCCCACCTCCCCAGTTTCCCCCGATCCCTCGCCCACCTCCCCCTGTTGAAGAACCAAAGCGCCTCCCTCCGGTCAGATTAGCTCCTGTACCTGTACCTCCACCCCCACCACCTGCCCCCTCCCCACCTCTAAGAGAGCCCATGCCTCCTCCTCAGCCAACTCCACCTCCAGTTCCACCCAAGCCCCCGACCCCTGAACCTGTGGAAGTTCCAACTCCTTCCCCAAAGCCCAACCCTGCACCCCAACCCACACCAACCCCACCACTTGCCCCTGTGGCCCCGCCCAAAGTGCTGGTGTCAGTTGGCTGCCAGACGGAGTATGACCCGCTCTTCCCTCCACTGCAGGTGCAGACGTGCTGTCATTGGCTGAGCTTCTGTCCTACTGTCCTCTTCTAGAACAATCACAAAACTTTTATGGATTTGTGATTTGTAAATTGAATGTTGTGTGCTTGAGAGCTTGGAGATGTTTTGTGTGTGTGCTCAGCCTCCTCCTACCAGGTCATAAATATTAGATTAGATTAGATGCGCCCCAGGGAGAGTTTGAGACAAACACTCGGTTCGAGGCCGTGTTGTATTGATTAGGTGTGTTAATATTTGCTCTGTGAATGATGTGATTGGATTACAGTTCTGTACTAAATTATGCTGTCATTAGTATTATAAAATCTTGAATACGCTCACAGTTCGGTTTTGGAGTAATCCATAAATTTAGTCCAAAATATGGGGGGACAAAAATGTAAAAATGTAAATTGGGGACATTTTCAATGTAGTGGGACACTGAAAAAAATACACCAGATTTTATATTTACATGATCAAGAACTGTAACTTGGAAGAAAATAACATAATATTATAGTAATTATATAACCAATTCTGTTCCTTCAGAAACTTTCATCTTATTGATTTTTTAGGTGATTGTGTGTAATTTTTTTTGCATTGAATACTTTTTTTTTATTCTTGATCTTGTGTTCTATTTCTCTGTAGATTATGGCCCAGGGGAAGGGTCCGCAACCACAGGTTAATAAACTGGACAACATGCTGGGGAGTCTTCAGTCTGACCTCCACAAGCTCGGAGTGCAGACGGTTGCTAAGGGAGTGTGTGGGGCCTGCTGCAAACCCATTGTTGGCCAGGTGAGGAAGCCAGAGAGCTACAACGCAAACACACAGAGGATTTTAGCTTTCAGCTAATAATAATAATACATAATACATTTTATTTGTAATGCACCTTTCTCAAACTCAAAGCACTACAACGGTTACAGAAACAAAATAAGAAATAAAAACAAAATATATAATATCAAAAATCACAGTAATAGTTACAAATTAAAAGCTTCACTAAAAAGAAGTCTTAAGTCTTAAGATGTTTATTAAAACAGTCAAGAGAAGAAGCATTCCTAATAGATACAGGTAATGCATTCTATAACTTTTTTAATTACAATGAGGCTGATAAAGGAGAGAGAGCCAGCAGAACAAAGAGAACGAGAGGCTATAGATGGTATAAGATGGATATAAACTGGAGCCAACCCATGTACTGCTTTATAAGCCAAAATAAGAATTTTAAAATCAATGCATGATTGGACTGGGAGCCAGTGCAGTTGCTGAAGCACAGGAGCAACGTGGTGGCATGAAGATGTAAAATCAAAACAAGTGCAGCTGAATTTTCAATATATTGCAACCTCTTAATAGAATTTGCTGGTAAACCAGCAAAAAGTGAATTACAATAATTGATGTAATAAAGGCATGAACAAGCCTCTTTGCATCAGGCCTAGAGAGAAAAGGTCTAAGATGGATAATGTTCCGAAAATAAAAAAAGCAGCCATTACCTCCAAGTTCTGCACCTGGACAGAAGGGGATATTTGGCTATTGTCCACAGTAAGGTTAAAACTGGTACACTTATTAACATTAGTAAGAGTACCAATTAAATAAGATCTCAGTTTTAAAAAAGTGAGCTTAAGAAAGTTGTGTTTCATCCATGCCTTAATTTCCAGCAAACAATCAGAGAGAGTCAAAGCAGGAGCAAGATCAGGCTAATATAAGTCTGGGTGTCATCTGCATAACAATAGCCAAGGCCATACTTCTGGATAATCTGCCCCAAAGGCAGCATATAAACACTAATAAGATAGGACCCAAGACTGACCCTTGAGGGACACCCTGTCGCAATGGCACAGTCTGAGATCTGTTAGTACCCAGATAAACAAATTAGGAGTATCCTGAAAGGTAAGATTCAAACCAGTTAAACACAGTGCCTGAAATACCAACCCACCGATGAAGTCTGTCCAGTAATGTAGCATGACATATTGTATCGAATGCAGCATTAAGATGGAACAAAACCAAAATGCCACAAGCCCCAGAATCCACTATAATGAGTAGATCATTCATAACCCTCACTAGAGCAGTCTCCGTGGTATGTCCAGACCGAAACCTGGATTGAAATGTTTTTAGAAGACTGTTCATAGAAAGATGATGTTGCAGTTGGCCAACAAACACACGCTCAAGAACTTTCTCCAGGAAAGGTAGATTTGAAATAGGCCTGTAATTGGACATATCAGCAGTATCACTCCCTGGCTTTTTAAGAACTGGCAAGACTGCTGCCATTTAAAAGCAGAAGAGGCATTCTAAGCTAAGATTACTTGCTGTGTGTCTAGGTAGAAAGAGCTGCACACATCTAAACAAGGGATGCGTGTGTGTTTCTGTACAGGTGGTAACTGCCATGGGGCGTGCATGGCATCCAGAGCATTTTGTGTGCACACACTGCCAGGAGGAGATTGGTTCCAGAAACTTCTTTGAGAGGGAAGGACAGCCATACTGCGAGAGAGATTACCATCATTTATTCTCTCCACGCTGCTACTACTGTAACGGACCCATACTGGATGTGAGAACAAACGATTTTTCAGTTTGAACAGCAGAATAAGCACATTCAATATGTTTATTCAGTCAATGCAATCCATATTTATATGTGGCCAGATTTGTGTTCAGTGCAAACAAAGCCAGTGTTTATTATATCAGACTGTATGAATTAATTTAGTGTCACTTCCATTGTAAGTGATTACTGTTTTTCATTTAGATACAAGTGGAAATCAGTTCCTGTGGTAATTGACAGCTTGCTACAGATGATAAAAATGTAAATTTTTCTCACTTCACAGAAAGTGGTGACAGCATTAGATAGAACGTGGCATCCTGAGCACTTTTTCTGTGCTCAGTGTGGGGCGTTCTTTGGTCCTGAAGGTGAGTAAATGCTTACAGAAGAGTCCGATCATTACAAGTACCCACAATTGCCCATATTTTGCTCATTCACAAGTTTGTAATTTTATTTTTGCTAGAATACATTTACATGTATTTCACACTTTGCTTAAACATCTGCATTAAAAATACAAAAAAGCATAATGGGTGCCCTTTAAACTAAAAGGGCGACAAAACAAAATACTGAAATTAAAAAAGAACCCTGCACTCTGCTGATTGTACAATTTGTAAGGAAATTAAACTTTTGGATTCCACTGTTGACTGCTTAAGCTAACAGGCACAGACGAAAAGCCACCAAACTAATTTTTTCTTTGTTTGTATTGTTGCATACTTGTCATTAATACATCTTTGTTCCGTTTTTTTTTTTTTTTTAGGATTTCATGAGAAGGATGGAAAGGCGTACTGTCGTAAAGACTACTTCGACCTCTTTGCTCCCAAATGTGGAGGCTGTGCTCGTGCCATCCTGGAGAATTACATCTCTGCCCTGAGTGTCCTCTGGCATCCAGAGTGTTTTGTGTGCAGGGTTAGTGTATGATAATGAAAAGATTTTCTTTTTTTTTAAGTGGTCTGTTGCTTTAGTGTTGAATATACACTTGGTCAAAAGTTTGGAATAATTTAAATTTCTTTAATGTTTCTAAAAGTATTTTCTTACACTGCTTTCATTTATTTAAAAAATACAGTGAAAACAGAAATAATGTGAGCAGAAAATCAGCATGATAGAATGATTTCTGAAGGATCATGTGGCATTGAAGACTGGAGTAATGATGCTGAAAATGCACGGAAATAAATTACATTTTATAATATACTACAATAGAAAACATTTTAATTTGTAAAAATATTTCACAATATTATACTTTTTCTGTATTTTTAATCAAATAAATGCAGCCTTGGTGAGCCTAAGAGTTTTCTTTCAAAAACATTAAAAAATTGAGGCGTTTATGAGTAGTCATGTGGTTTTGTTGTGTGTGTGTTTCAGGAGTGCTTCACACCCTTTGTCAACGGCAGTTTCTTCGAGCACGACGGTCAGCCGTACTGTGAGGTTCATTATCACTCCCGCCGCGGGTCGCTGTGTTCTGGCTGTCAGAAACCCATCACGGGCCGCTGCATCACAGCCATGGGCAAGAAGTTTCATCCTGAGCATTTTGTCTGTGCCTTCTGCCTCAAGCAGCTCAATAAGGGCACCTTCAAAGAGCAAAACGACAAGCCTTACTGCCAGGGCTGCTTCATCAAGCTCTTCAGCTAGAAAAATGCCTGACTGACTGAGTGTGTGTGTGTGTAAGTCTGCATATTGTATTGTTTGCCTGTTTTGTGTGTGCGCGTGTATTTGTTAATCAGGTTTATGTGTCTGACTCTCGACGTCCCCACATGTCATTGCTGGTCAGATTAAAACGATGGTGCCATGATACGTGCTCTCAAAAGCCAGGTTGTTTTTAGAGGGTATTAGAGGAAAGTTCAGCTGAGACTGTAGAGTTCTTTTTAGAGAAAGTGTGTGAATGTTTTCTGCTCACTGGATGAGCTGGAGACAAATTGTTTGATGATGAGAACAGTTCAGGAGGGATGATGGGAACGTGTGCAGTCGTGAACGTATGAGACACAATCAATAGAGGTAAATGAAAACTGCTTAATGAGTGACTGAATGTCAAATGAATAACCAACTGGAGTCAATAATTACTGGTGACTCTCATGAACGAATCCAGGTCATATATCAGTCTGAAACCAAGAGGAAAGATGAGAAATTATATTTTTCAATAAAAACATTTAAGCCATTTTAAGAATGAATATATATATATATATATATATATATATATATATATATATATATATATATATATATATATATATATATATATATATATTGCATTGTGACATTATTTTCAGAAAAATTCAACACATTTTCTACCTTATTTTTCATTATTGTGTTACAAATAAAATCTAATTCTCATTACTGTAATATAATGAAATAATATCCTGTCCAATAACAAGATTTTTATAATAATAATTATTAGCAGTATTATTGTTGTATTTTTTAATTATTATAATTTTTTTTTATTTTTTTTTATTGATAATGTTGTTGTTGTTGTTGTTTTTGTTGTTTTTAAATCAGTTAATAATATAATACTATAAAATATAAATCCTTCATTGTTATTACTCCTAAAATAGGCTTCATTTTGTTTTATGCAAAATATAATTTATTGTTCTTTCTTTTTATTTAGGTGTGAAATATGGCCCGGATATGTTCTTGCTATGAAAACATCTAGTTGCTGTAAATTTCACCTCAAAGAATTGCTCCTTTTAGTGCCTTGTTTTGTAACACAAGTTTAACTGAATTTTAAAGACACACAGTATATCAAACGTGTAGTTTTGAGTACAAGATATAACATGAAGTTTCTAATCTATGTTGAAGTTGTAACTGAGAGACTGAAGTTCAGATTATTCCTCATGAAGTCTGTGTAGTAACTTCTAATGATTATTTTAATTATTACTGACATCTGGAACCCATAGATATGAATGTATCCTACTGTTAATGCTCACTTCTGCCAGTTAATGCATCTCATCTCCAAGTATTATTTTATTAAAGGAATATATGGGATTAAATACAATTTAAGACACAGGAAATCATTTCTACTTGTTCTTTCATTTCTTAAAAGTATAACCATGACATTGGTTTCACTTCATTTTAACACTGATAATTCTAAACTATATTATCTGGTGTCAATAGATCTTAGGTTTTTATTATTATTTAACCCAGAATATTCCAGACTATTCCTCTTAAGGAACCATTCACATGTCATTTTGGGAAATTTTTTGTTGTAAGAATGACTGACTATTAAGGTTTCATTCACAAAACCACTAATGATTCTAATGATCCACTCGAAGGAATAGCTCACTCAGAAATGAATGTTTGCTGGAAATGTACTCACCCATAGCCATTCAAGATGTGAGTTTGTTTCTCCGTCAGATTCGGTGAAATGTAGCATCAGGAGTGAATGGGTGCCGTCAGAATGAGAGTCCAGACAGCTGATAAAAACATCACAATAATCCACACCACTCCAGTCCTTCAGTTAACATCTGGAGAAGACAAAAGCTGTGTTTTTGTGAGAAATTGTAACTTTTTAACCGCTCGATCTGTGCACATTTCTCTCCTAATTTAGACGAGACGGCTTTTTCACTGCAGGAGAAGCGTTATTATGGATTATGGACTCGCATTTTAACCAACAAGATTTGTTTCTTACAAACACGCAGCTTTTGTCTTCACAAGACGTTAACTGATGGACTGGAGTGCTGTGGATTATTGTGATGTTTTTATCAGCTGTTTGGACTCTCGTTCTGACGGCACCCATTCACTGCACAGGATCCATTGCTGAGACACTGATGCAATGCTACATTTCTACAAACCTGATGAAGAAACAAACTCATCTACATCTTAGATGGACTGAGGATGAGCACTCTTTCAGCATATTTTCATTTTTGGGTGAACTATAGCTTTAACACAAATCAAAGACGTGATATTGTTCATCTAAATAGCTGTGACAATATTGTGCAATTCTCAACCCTTGAATTCAGTTTATGATTTGATTGGAAGTGAGTATCTGATATCGTCTTGCTCGCTCTCAGAGACATTATTGTAACTGCTGTATTATGATATTGTGATATACTAACCTACTTCTTTTCTCTCTCTTTAAGATTTTTTTTTTTTTTTAGTTTTGCATGAAAGTCTTAAGTGTCTTTCAATCATTTTAAAGGGCGAGTTTTGAAAACTCGTGGTGTTATGAAGGGTTGACTCGATGAAGACTTTCTTATATTTTTAGAAACGTGTTGTCACTGGAAATTGAAGTGATTTTCAGATTAAGAATTTTGAATATAAACAATCCCTGCTGTCTGTTGAAACGGTGTGGCTTTCCAGATGCCTTCCAACAAGCATTGCAAATATGATTTGTTGGATTCATCGGACAAATATACCAGCAAGTGTTTATTATATGAAAGCTTTTATATGACCCGATGTGCCAGAGATCTGTTCGTGTCATTCTGTCTCATCCGCTGTTGAGAAAACGCTACTTTGAAAGTAGAAGATACTTGTTTTGATTTGATTCACTTTGAATATGCCTTCTTTGATAACTCTATTGTAATAATCTGTCACTGTTTTGTTTTGCTTCTAATCGCTATGTGCCAAAAAAAGAAAAGGTTGTGTGGAAATCTAGGGATCATATGATATCCTTATGTGTTTTAATCACACATTTACACTGGTCAAATGTTGTGCCTTTGTTTATTTTTAGATTTGATCTGACACTTTTCTATTTCTGTTCATAAATCATTATGTTAGTGTCCCTTTACAGATATTATAGTTTACCTAATGTGAAAACAGCTATGCATATTTTTTTTCTCCTGTAACACTGTCACATTTTGTTCTGTGAGTATTGGCTACTGTTTCAGTTCATGCAATTATATACAAATAAATTTGGTGTTTTATTGCACTGACTATTTTTTCCTTCTGGTGTTCTTATTTAAATAATATTCAAACCTCAGCACATTTTGCCTCAATGTTTTTACCAAAAAAAAAAAAAAAAACCTGTAAAATCTACTAATTTTTCATAGGTATTTTTGGCTGTATCTAATAAATAAAATATAACTATCACATATATATATATATATATATATATATATATATATATATATATATATATATATATATATATATATTCAAAATATCTGTAAATTTAGCTGGTGTCCCACATTTTTGTGTGTAACTAACTTCTGTTTAGAGACAATCTTATTTTTTTATCTCGCACTGGATAGATCTCTAAAATCGACAGCTCTATTTAGGGTTTTATTTATTTATTTATTTATTTATTTTGGTGAAGCTTTTTTTCTTATTTTTATTTTCATATTATTTTTATCTTATTATATATATATATATATATATATATATATATATATATATATATATATATATATATAAAATTTATTTTACTTTTATTGTATGTTGTCTCTTTAATTTTGATTGGTAAAAAACAGCTTAAATTATTATTATTATTATTTTATTTTTTTTTTCATTTTATTTACTAATATTTCTCCCTTTACTAGATGTTTTCATAGCAAGAACATATCCGGGCCATATTTCACACCTAAATAAAAAGAAAGAACAATAAATTATATTTTGCGTAAAACAAAATGAAGCCTATTTTAGGAGTAATAACAATGAAGGATTTATATTTTATAGTATTATTTGTTTTACTGAGTTTAAAACAACAACAACAACAACATTCGGAATATTATCAGTAAAAAAAAAAAAGTCATTAAAAAATACAACAATAATACTGCTAATAATTATTATTATAAAAATCTTGTAATTGGACAGGATATTATTTCATTATATTACAGTAATGAGAATAAGATTTTATTTGTAACACAATAATGAAAAATAAGGTAGAAAATGTGTTGAATTTTTCTGAAAATAATGTCACAATGCAATATTATTTATTTTACTTTTATTTTATGTTGTCTCTTTAATTTTGATTGGTAAAAAACAGCTTAAATGATTTTTTTTATCATTTTATTTACTAATGTTTCTCCCTTTCAACAAATTATATATATATATATATATATATATTAAACGTTTCAGCCCTGCGTCTGTTGAATATTTGACAAACCGGCGCCCTCTAGAAACGTAACGGAGAAAAGACTCGAGGCAGGAGAAGCACGTGGGCTGAGCACGGTAATGACCCCGGAAGTGACGAGTCAAATCCTTTCCAAATCGAGGCCGGCAAGATGGCAGCGGACACGCAGGTTGGTGTGACTCGATCCGCTACTGCGTGAACATTAAAACGCTAACTTTTCTTCTGTATCTCGGCGCTTTCTCATGAGTTTTCAAAGAAGACGATGCATGATCTGCGAGCGGGTGATGTTCAGATACATTAGAAAGCGCTTTGCGTGCGCGCTAGTGCATGAATGTGCATTAATAATGATAAACTGACTATTAATGATGGCACAGTTGCATAACACACACATTTATTAAGATTTATCCGTGATTTGAAAGAGAACGATACTGTTTTAAGCGTGTCATCCACTTATTTGATCTAAAAAACACATTCAGGTCAGACTGTAACAAGAAAGTGCTAGAAGTACCATGTTTCTGGACATAGAGTCATAGTAAAACCATGTGTTTTTGGGAAATATAGCAGTGTATTACCACGGTAATGTACTAAATGCTGTGTAAATACCGTGTTAGGTAAAACTGACCAGTCACCTGATGCCATCACTGTACTTTGTGTAAACAGTCACTTCTGGAAAGTACCATGGTAATCTTAATTTATGCCTGAACTGCTAATATAAAACCATAATGAATGAATATCCGTCTGTCAGGTGACTAAAACAATGTCAACTCGTGCTCTATTATAGTAACAATAAATTGCATGATTAATATTGTGACTTGATATCCATATTTTGATTTTGTTGCATGTGACTGAGCAGCGTCTGATGGCTGTTATCTGTGTCCGCAGGGGCAGGTTTCAGACACGCTGAAGAGATTCGCTGTGAAGGTCACGTCGTCCAGCGTTAAAGAGCGCAAGGAAATTCTTGAAGAACTGAAGGAGTGTGTGAAAGGAAAGGGTGCGTTTATCTGCCGGCTGTTGTGTCCAACTGAAGAAATAATAAAACGTGTTTAGTGACAAAAACACTGTTAAAGCATCGATTGCTCACAAGTCATTAGAAGCATTAATGCTGTTGAAAGAGTCTCTTCTGCTCACCAACACAACATTTCTTCGATCAAAAATACAGTAAAAATGTGAAATATTATTACAATTTTAAAATAACTGTTTTCTGTTTGAATATGTGTTGAAATGCATTTATTTCTGTTACGCAAAGCTGAATTTTCAGCATCAGAAATCATTCTAATATGCAGTTTTGCTGCTCAAAAAAACATGTATCAGCAGTTGTGCTACTTTGTGTATTGTGTAAACGGTAATGCATTTTATTTTTGAGGGTTTTTGTTGAATGGAAAGTGCAAAAGAACAGCATTTATTTGAATAGAAATCTTTCGTAGCGTTATAAATGTCTCTACTGTCGCTTTTGATCAGTTTAATGCATCCTTACTGTGCATGTGCATCTTCAGATATGAGTTTGAATCCTCGTATTGTTTGTGTTTAAATCCTCTCCTCAGATCTTCCTGAGCCGGCCATTAAAGGACTGTGCAAGCTCTTCTATCTCACTCTGCACAGATACAGGTGAGTGTGAGCCGTTTCCTCTCCTCTGTCTAGTAAAGCATGTTCTTCTACTGAAGCTGGGCTTGATTTCTCTCCTCAGGGATGCTGCGTCTCGGCGAGCTTTGCTCTCGGTCATCGAGGTGCTCGTCCAGTCACAACCTGATGCCATGGCGACCAACCTCCCTCCGGGTCTGCTGAGCTGCGGGGTGGTCAGCAGGGGTGTGATGCCCGGGTGAGTGACCGCCGCATTTATACTGTACGGGGAATTAGATCACGATATGAAATAGTGTCTGAATGTTTAATCTGAAGTCTGGGTGTCTGTGTGTGAATGAGCGCCGCAGTTTCGTCTTCTACACATACTGAAGCGTCTGCCGCCTCACTATATGAGGACATGAACGCATGAAGTTCATCTCCAGAGCTGCTCTGAGAGGCACTGCACCAGCGTTTCACCGTTTCATTCGAGAAGAGCTATTGTCATGTTCTATACAAACAGATACTCAAAGTTCTTCATGACAACCCATCAAAGTAAAAAAATGTGACATATATTATTATTGTCGAGTAGAATGTACATATTAAAGTAATTGATGTAAAAACTTTATTTTTTTTTAAAGAATCTAAAAAAAAAAAAATCTTCCATGTTTTACTTTTTAACAGTAAATCATAAATATATAAAATTAAAACATAAAGCATAGAATTTGGGAAAAAATGGATTTATAGGGCCCTTAAAATATAGTTTTTGTTAACTTTTTAATAAATTGTTGTAAACTTCATGATTTCAATCATTTAGACATGATATTTGACTACTACAAATTAATTTAAACTGAATCCAGAAAAATTAAAATTTATTTTGGAAAAAATAAAACGAAATTTGTTTTTTTGTTAAACCTTTTAAATAAATTGTTTGTAAATTGTATTAGTTTCATGATTTAAATAAATTAGACATGATATTTGATTGCTAAATTTCATTTAACCATTAAAACAGAACCCAGAAAAATTAAAACAGGAAAAAACGGAATTTGAGAAAAAAATAAAATATAATTTTTTGTTAAACTTTTAATAAATTGTTTGTAAATTGTATTAGTTTCACAATTTCTATAAATTAGACATAACATTTGATTACTAAATTTCATTTAACCATTAAAACAGAATCCAGAAAAATTAAAACAGAAAAAACGGAATTTGAGAAAAAAATAAAATTGATTTCACAGAGCCGTAGAAATCTTATAGTTATTAGGGGTGCGACGTTAAATCGATTCATGGATTGATTCACGATTCTCTCTCTTGAATTGATTCTGAGCTTAGCTTTTAACAGCAGATGGCACTGTGTGCTTTAGAAACAGCTGTACTCCAGTTCCTTACACACACACACACAAACACTGTTTTATTGAAAGTAGTATTGTCATTGATTAAGTTTGATAAGGTTTTTTTGAATTACAAGAGTGTTCACAGTGAGCTATGTTTACATTAATCTTGCATCATAAAAGCCGAGGTGCAAGTACATTTAACCACTCACATTACTCAACCGAATGCACAAGCGCTCTTCTTAGTGAGCATTTAAGTGTGCATTTAAACACTAGCCTAGAGCGCCATCTGCTGTTACAAACTAAGCTCAGAATCAGTTGAATAAGAATTGATTTATCGTCGCACTCCTAAGAGTTATCAGATGTGAACACCCATGAGGTGCAATCAGATATAATGTCATATGTCCCCAGGAAGAGCACGGCTTCAGGAGCCTACTGCGCCCTGCCCTGGACCTGCTTGATCGTTCGGACCGTCTTCTCCTCCGCAGACAAGAGAGAAGGTGCCAAATGGAAGAAACTGGTCAGTAGTTTTTGTATGTTATCAGTCATAGTTGAACTCAGTAGTAGTTCCAAACCTGTGTGACTTGCTTTTTATTGTTTTGAGATCTTTACATGTGGTCTGTCCAATCATATTCTCTCTCTGTGTCTCCTCCAATCAGGTTGAAGTTCAGAGTTTGCTGCTGGCGGAGGTGGTGGGCGGAGCCTCAAGGAACGCTCTCAAGTCAATCAGCAAATGCTTTAACAAGCTGTGGAAGGAGGTGAAGCTCCATTAATTCACTTGTACACTAGAGTTAAAAAGACTGAGGGTGCTAGGATTTTTCATGTATTGAGAGAGAGTCACCAAGGCTGCATTGATTTGATTAAAAAAATCCAGTAAAAACAGTAATATTATGAAGAGTTAAAAAGACTGAGGGTGCTAATTCTAATATGCTGATTTGATGCTCAAGAAACATTTCTGATTATTATCAATGTTGAAAACAGATGTGCTGCTTCATTTTTTTTATTTTTTATTTTTGAAACTGTGATGCATTTGTTTTCAGGATTCTCTGATGAATAAAAAGTTCAAAAGACTTTAAAAGTAACATTATAAACGTCTTTAATGTCACTTTTGATTAGTTTAATGCATGCATACTGAATAAAAGTGTTAATTAATTTTTTTAAAGATCCTATTGACCCCAAACATCTTTCTCTGTAAATGTAAAAGCTTGTGTCTAATAAATTTTTACTGTTGTTCAGATGAAGTATAACGGTAGTGTTTCTGTGATGTGTTTAAAACATGCACGCTATAGATTTAAATTCATAAACGGTGTGTGTTTCTCCAGAACCCGGGTCTGGTGGATCAGTACATGAGCACTCTGCTGAATCTGGATCAGAGCTGTGTGTCTGTGCCGCTGCTGGGCTTGTGTGTGGATTTCTGCACAGCGCACAAAGACATCACCACCATCAACAAACACAAGGTGGAAAACTCCAGCCCTTCCTGTGCTGAACCTGTCAGATGTGTCGACTGCGCTGCTGCTGCTTCTGATTCAGTGTTATTTTAAGATTTTTTTATATAAGTCACAGTATATAAGGCTCGTTTTTTTTATCATCTGAGATATACTGCGACTTATACATAATGTAATATAATAAAAAATAATGTTTGCATAATAAATAGTAGCTTAGCAATCAAACGTTAGGCTTCGTTGTGAATATGGAAACGTTTGGATTTGTGCCGAGTGAGAGAGATTTTTATAGGCTTGTTTATAATGGGATAAATGATGTTTAGAATGAATGCTTAGTGTTCATAATGTGTGTAAACATTTCATTTGTCTATATTATAAATGATTATAGAATAACACGTGACAGCTTTTTTTTTTGTCCTCTCAATAATGCATTTTTTCCCCGATGTGGCTTATACTCAGGTGTGACTTATTTTTTGTAAAAATAAAATTAGCTTTTATTTTTGTATTTAAATTTTAATTTTAGTTAATATTTACTAATTTTATTATGTGCTTTTGTCATTTTTATGAAGTTTTTCTGTTTAGCTTAAAAAAAAATTTATTCCAGTTTTAGGAATTTTAGTACTTTAAACATATTTGTGACACAATGAATTGAATTTAAGTTTTTGTTTTTCATCTAATTTATTTCTTTTTTATTTCAGCATTGAACGAAAACCATTTGTAATAGTTGAAGTGTTAGTTAAGGAGTATTCTCTAGTTTTAACAGTAGCACACTGCTGTGTTTCAGGCGGCTCTCTTGGACCTGTACGTGAAGACGGTTCTCATGAGTAAGACCAGACCACATCAGCACATCCTGGTGAGAATCTGCGCCGTCTTTGTTGTATAATAAATCTTTGCAGTGCTGAGATGAGAAGCCCTAATGCTGTATGTGTGTTTTCAGGAGAAGAGCGGCTCGATGCTTCGCCACATGTCTCACACAGAGTTTAAGGAGCAGCTGCTGCCCACGTTACAGAAAGCTCTGCTGCGCAGCCCGGAGAACTCCATGCCGAGTGAGTCACGCACAGACTAGCGCACACACTATGATTCACTGTGATACCTGTGTCAGGACGCATCATGACGACATCATCATTAGATTGCAATTGTTGTTGCTGTGAGCTAATTATTATGAAAGAATGTTGCTTTCAGTGTTATTTTAGTATAATTGAGATGTTATTATAGCTTTATTAATATTTTGAGGAAGTTTTGACTCATGCATTTCTGCTTAAGGGTGAACATGTTTTGCAAGACCCTCTCTTTACATGAAACCTATTTTATTGGACTTTTAATGCAGGTAGACAATGTATGTAGGAAGCTCACTTAAGGAGTTTAGTAAGATAAGAAAGGTTTTAGAATTTTTATGTTTATCTTGTAAACATCTTTTATCATATGTAAACATCTTGTATAATCCTAATAATTTTTTCTCTTTGCTTGGTTTGTCTTTTTTGTAACTCTGTTTTTGCCAAGATACTGACATGACATTTAAATCTATACTACTACTAGAAATATTTATTATTACATTTTCAGTTAAACTTTTAATAATTTTGTTTTTATCATTTAATACATTTTTTTAAATTTGTCTATATAGTTTTTTTATTTAAATTTTATTATTTTTTTACACTTTTTTTAAGTATCTCTATATAGTATATTTTTCATTTATTTTAATAATTTTAGTACATCAGGTTAAACTAAATGAAAATGAGAAATGTTATATATGTGTGTGTGTGTGTGTATTTGTCTGTGTGTATATATATATATATATATATATATATATATATATATATATATATATATATATATATATATATTTCTGTTAATTTTTTTAAGTACTTGGGAAAAAAAATATTTCTGACAATCCACTGATGATTGCTTTTGTTTATAGAAATGCTCAAATAAAAAAATACAGATTAAATTGCAGGAATATTTATTTATTAAATGTTTAATCTTATTCTCTACCAAGAATGAACAAGCTATTACTTATTACTGTATACACTGATTTGTAATCTCTCAATGATCCAGAATCCTGACAGTATGTTGTTTAATAGTCTTGTGTCCTCCTCTGTTGTTGGTCTTTCCTCCAGCGATCTCCTGCATGCTGGCGTCTCTCACTCTTGATCTGAGTCAGTACGCGCTGGACATCGGGAAGGGCATCTCCAGTGAGTTCTCTCGTCAGTATGACTGATGTTCGTCTGAGGCGTCATGTGCAGGTTTGATGTGGTTTTGGTGTGTTTCAGGTCAGCTGAAGGCCAATAACCCAGAGCTGATGGAGCAGGCGGTGACGGCCCTCCAGAACCTGTCCCAGCAGTGCAGCGACCCCAGCGCCGTCCAGGACCTCGTCAAACACCTCTTCAGCATCCTCGGAGGTCAGTGGATGCTTGTGTGGCTTCAGTGGTCATGGTATTTTCAAATGCAAATTCAGTTGTGAATATAAAAATGTATAGCTTTATTCTGTGTTATTTAATTGGCTAGTTATTGGTGTTTGAGATATTAGTGTGGAGTAAAACTTGCTTTAACCCTCATAGAACATTCAGGTCCATTTTGACAAGAAAAAAAAAATACATAGTGCTTTAAGACCCTCAAAATACCCTAATTTTTTACCTTTTTTTTTTTTTTTTTGAGAGCCATAACCATTTTAAAAAATGATGCATGTTTCATGTTCAGGTCATTTTGGAGCCGGTTATGTATGGCTTACCATTAGGTGTCAAAAATACCGTTTGTTAAATTATCTGTGAAGTTACATTAGTGTCAATAAACAGTTGTCTCTCACATTTTCGGAGCTGAATTTTGTTGATAAATAAGAGTAATATTTATGTTGTTTTGTTAGAAATATGTAGGTTTCATAAATTTGAAGCAATCTATATTTTTTGTTTTTTTGGACGTGGTACATGTGCAATACTACATTTCAAATAATTTCTCAATTTTTTTAATCACTGAAAAAGCGCTGATAACAGTAATAAGATAGTAACATTCAAAACCTTGCATTTTCACATTCACTCTTCAATGTTAGGGTTAGTTAATCTTAATAAAAATGTTATGACTGTTTTATAAAACAGCGATTCACAATGCATAAATCATATGCAGATTTTGAATGCATTATGAAGGTTTAACCAGCTTTGTCATTTTATGTGTAATGCATTAAGCAATTCAGATTGTTTCAGAGCAGCTTAACATTAATAAACAGGTGCATAACCGTGTACATATAAAGTGAATCAGTTATGAAAAGAGGTCAAATCAGCTATAAGCAAAAGTGTCAGTGCAGAAAATGAATTGTCTTTTACAGCCCAACCGAGCGTGCCAAAGGAAATATACAGTGATAAGCATTTAAATATATGAATTATAAGGTTTGAAACCAGAGATGCATGGAAAAACAGCAATAAGCTCAGTCAAATTGCTTGAAATTCATGGGAAGAATCATGAAAAAGTATTGGTTTAGGAATGCAAGTGTTTTTGTGCACATAACCAGGAGCAGCTTATTCTTTACAGCAGGATTTATATCATTGTGGGTTGTGTTTTGCACAGGCTCAGAGGGGAAGCTCACTGTTGTGGCCCAGAAGATGAGCGTTCTGTCAGGTGAATATTTCGTCTTTCTGTATCTCTCATATGCTCGTTAGGCCTGTATTTAGAGACAGTCAGAGTGTACAAGAATGGGTCTTGAAAGTATTTTACCACTGCTAATTTGCATAAGGAAATGTGTTTTTGCATTCGACTGCACTGCTTTTAAACTATTTTCCTATGTAAACTTGCACCACATCTTTCTGTTTCACTCATATCTTGCAGAATCTTTTGCAGTGTCTCTCAAATGAACGCTGCATTTTTAAGAGTTAAAAAGTTTTTAAACTTTTAAAAAACTGGCGTTTTGTCCATTCCACTTTTCTTATTAAATACAAAGGAATGCTTTTTTTAGAAATCATCCCCTCCAGCACAGCTCCCAAATCTCATTCTCACTTCTGCATGAATCTTTGAGTCTTTTGCATTCATGTAACTGCCGGCTGTCATATTGAGCATGATTAATGTGTGTTTTTCAAACAGGAATCGGAGGTTGCAGTCATCATGCCGTCTCTGGCTCTTCCTCTCAGTCTCTGAGCTCCAGCGTGGCTGTGATGTTCATTCCGTACCTGCAACAGGAAGGTGAGAACCATACTGTTTATATATATATATATATATATATATATATATACAGTACAGGTCAAAAGTTTGGAAACATTACTATTTTTAATGTTTTTGAAAGAAGTTTCTTCTGCTCATCAAGCCTGCATTTATTTGATCTAAAATACAGAAAAAACAGTAATATTGTGATATATTATTACAATTTAAAATAATTGTTTTTAAATTTATTATAGTTTAAATTATCATTTATTTCTGTGATGCAAAGCTGAATTTTTTAGGATCATTATCACATGATCCTTTAGAAATCATTCTAATATGATGATTCATTATCAAAGTTGGAAAACAGTTCTGCTGCTTAATATTTTTTCAGAACATGTGATACTTTTTTAGGATACTTTGATGAATAAAAAAGTAAAAATAAATAAATAAAAAGAAGCTATGTTTTTAAAATATAAATATTTTGTAATAACAATATACACTACTGGTCAGTAATTTGGGGTCAGTATTTTTTTTTTTTTTTCTTTCTTTTTAAAATAAAATCAATACTTTATTCAGCAAGGATGTGTTAAATTGATAAAAAGTGATAGTAAAGAAAATATATTATTAGAATATATATTATTAGAATTTTTTTTTATTTTGAATAAATGCAGTTCTTTTTTTAACCTTTTCTTCATCAAATATATTAGACAGCAGAACTGTTTTTCCAACACTCATAATAAATCAGAATATTAGAATGATTTCTAAAATGATAATGTGATAGACTGGATGTTACATGTGACACTGAAGGCTGGAGTAATGATGCTGAAAATTCAGCTTTGCATCACAGGAATAAATTATAATTTTTTTAAAGTATATTCAAATAGAAAACTATTACTTTAAGTTGTAATAATATTTCACAATATTACTGTTTTTTTCTGTATTTCTGATCAAATAAATGCAGGCTTGATGAGCAGAAGAGACTTCTTTCAAAAACATTAAAAATAGTAATGTTTCCAAACTTTTGACCTGTACTATATATATATATATATATATATTTATATATATATATATATATATATATATATATATATATATTTTTTTTTTTTTTTATATATATATATATATATATACATTAAAAAATTACTTTTTTATATGCATTTTTAATGCCGGTTCATTCATACTTGAGATTGCTTTCATAAATTGGAATTTTGTGAAGGAATAGCAGGGGGTTTGTTTATTGAAGAGCTAAAAAATGAATTAAATCATAATTATGTAAAATTACATTAAAAAAAAGTTTCTCTAGCTTGCTTCCTAATCTTTTGTTCCTCTTTTTTTAGCCATTTTAAGAAAAAAAAAGTGCCTGCTGAATGCATAAATGTAAATGTCAAATTAAAAAAACTAACCCTATCAAAATAAAATTTAATAAAAAAAGATTAAATATTTTACCGCTTAGCGACATCAGAGAACTATTAACATTCGAATGTGTTGTTTTTTAATGATTAATAATAACTTAAATATTAATGTAATATTAGATGTGATTAATTTTAATAACTCACAATTTCGGCAGGACATCGATTTAAGGTCAAATATTGACACACAACTTCGGAAATCCCTAGCTTTAAATATTAATATTTTATCTATTTTCACCCAATTTTTTATGTAATGACTTAATATAATTTTTTACTTGTTGCAAAATTGATATTTAATTTGTAATTTGATTTGCATAAAACAATCTTAAATGGTCTTACATTTCTAAAACGTGCATTAAAAACCTAATATCTGCCGATTGTTTCTCTCTCTCTCCTCGTATGTGTGTGTGTTTGTAGTCCATGAGGGGACGCTGGTGCATGCGGTGTCTGTTTTGTCTCAGTGGACGAGCCGTTTGACGGTGGACGTGACCTCAGAGTTAAGAGAATGGTTTAAAAAAGCCTTCACCCTCAAGACCTCCACGTCCCTTGTGCGTCACGCGTATCTCCAGGCCATGATCGGGGCTTTCAAAGGTCAGCCGGGCTGCTGGGACGTTTCAGCTTTATACTCCTGCTGCTGATGTTTAGTCAGAATGAACAGTGTTTGTCTCTGTTCAGGTGACGCTCTCAATCAGGCTGTGGACTTCATGCCTCTCCTCATCCAGACGGTGGAGAAAGCTGCTGCCCAGAATACCCAGCATGCTCTGCTGTCTGAAGGCGTGGCCGCCTCTGTGCTGCTCTGTCGGCTGTCTATGCTGGACTCTGTGCCCGGTGAGTGTTCACACTGAGACCGAGAGCATCCTCCTGTGTCTCATGCTGGAGACATCTATCTTCATGTTCCTCTGTGTCTTCAGAAGCGAAGCTGGCGTCCTTCTGGAACCTGATACTGGATGAAAAGAAACCTCTGTTCAGTACCGAGAAGTTCCTCTCTCAGGCCAGCGAGGAAGGTCAGAAACTCTACAGTTATCCACTAGATCCAGTATATTTTTAGCCATAAGCGTTTGAGGGAAAAAAGGGACAGTTCACCCCAAAATGAAATTTCTGTTATCATTTACTCACCCTAAAGTTATTCCAAGCCTGGAGATTGTTGACGGTAGCCATTGACTTTAATAGTATGGAAAAGATTCTGTGGAAGTCACCAACATTCTTTAAAATATCTGCTTTTGTGTTCAACTGAAGAAAGAAACTCATGCGGATTTGGAACAACATAAGGATGAGTAAATAATAACAGAATTTCCATTTTGGGGTGAAATATACCTTTAATATAACAAACTTTACTTATTTTTAGAGGAGACTGAGATGAAAGGCTCTAGTAACACCGATAAATACCAGCGCTATTTTAGTGTCATTTATATATTATTATACAATTTATTAATATTAATTAGCTTTTATTTTTATATTTTTGGTTTTCATTTTAATTTTAGTCATTTTATTATGAGTTTTAATATTTCTGTTTAGCTTTATATTATTTATGTTTCAGTTTTATTAATTGAAGTACTGCTATATTTCAGAAGTGTTAATCCTGTCCTGTACCCACAGCTCTGTGCACCGTCCTGCTGCTGTGTGAAAGACTGTTCCTGGATCAGCCTCAAAGACTCAACAACAGCAAGTCTCAGTGAGTCCCCACCATTCCCCCTGGAATGTTTTGCATAGAATATAATTTTCCATTAAATTTACACACTTTTATTTATTTTAATTTATTTAATTATTTGTTTATTTCATCACTAGGATCAGTAAAAGTTGACTATGTTATGCAAACTAAAGCTTAATGCGATCGTGTCACCATAAAAGAGTTTTATGAGTTTAAGAATTCACTGAAGCCACTTACAGTTTTGTTGTTTAATTTGAAGATTTTCATATAATATTTATATTTTATTTCAGTTCTATTTCTATTAATAAAACTATTTTAATATTTAATTTTCGTTAACAGAAACAATTCCTGGCCATCGCGATAAAATATTCCAGAGAGATGTATAATAATGTTATTAAAGCAACAGAAAATTTGCATTTTAATGAAATATTTGAAACTTGACCCTCTAACACTAGCATTTTATTTCTATTCTATCTACTTGTTTTCTTTTATTTATTATATTTATAAAAAACTTGACCATCTAAATCCAGCGCACACTATACTATTTCTATTCTATCTACTTGTTTATCTTATTATGACATACTTGACCCTCTAACACTAGCATTCTTTATTCTATTTCTATTTTATCTTCTTTCTTTTTTTATTTATTGTAAAACATTTGACCCCTTTAAAACTAGCACTCTCCATTCTATTTCTATTCTATCTACTTATTTATTATATATAAAAAACGTGACCCTCTAACGCTTGCTCCTCAATTCTATTTCTATTGTCTACTTTTATTTATTATATATAACAAATCTTGACCCTCTAACGCTTGCTCCTCAATTCTATTTCTATTATATCTACTTATTTTCTTTTATTTATCATAACAAATCTTGACCCTCTAACGCTTGCTTCTCAATTCTATTTCTATTCTCTTCTGTCTACTTATTTTCTTTTATTTATTATATATAACAAACCTTTAACCTCTAACGCTTGCTCCTCAATTCTATTTCTATTCTATCTGCTTATTTTCTTTTATTTTTATATATAACAAATCTTGACCCTCTAACGCTTGCTCCTCAATTCTATTTCAATTATATCTACTTATTTTCTTTTATTTATCATAACAAATCTTGACCCTCTAACGCTTGCTTCTCAATTCTGTTTCTATTCTCTTCTGTCTACTTATTTTCTTTTATTTATTATATATAACAAACCTTGAACCTCTAACGCTTGCTCCTCAATTCTATTTCTATTCTATCTGCTTATTTTCTTTTTATTTTTTATATATAACAAATCTTGACCCTCTAACGCTTGCACCTCAATTCTATTTCTATTATATCTACTTATTTTCTTTTATTTATCATAACAAATCTTGACCCTCTAACGCTTGCTTCTCAATTCTATTTCTATTCTCTTCTGTCTACTTATTTTCTTTTATTTATTATATATAACAAACCTTGAACCTCTAACGCTTGCTCCTCAATTCTATTTCTATTCTATCTGCTTATTTTCTTTTTATTTTTTATATATAACAAATCTTGACCCTCTAACGCTTGCACCTCAATTCTATTTCAATTCTATCTACTTATTTTCTTTTATTTATTATATATAAAACAAATCTTGACCCTCTAACGCTTGCTCCTCAATTCTATTTCTATTCTATCTACTTATTTTCTTTTATTATATATAACAAATCTTGACCCTCTAAAGCTTACTCCTCAATTCTATTTCTATTTTATCTGCTTATTTTTTTACTTATTATATATAACAAATCTTGACCCTCTAATGCTTGCACCTCAATTCTATTTCTATTCTATCTACTTATTTTCTTTTATTATATATAACAAATCTTGACCCTCTAACGCTTGCTCCTCAATTCTATTTCAATTCTATCTACTTATTTTCTTTTACTTATTATATATTACAAGCCTTGATGCTTACTCCTCAATTCTATTTCTATTCTATCTGCTTGCTTTTTTATCTATTTTAAAACATTTGACCCTCTAACACTAGCACTTTCTATTCAATTTCTATTCTATCTACTTTTCCAAAAAAAAAAGGCTTGCTACATGTACTGCGTTAGGCTAAAAATATATTGTCTCTCTTTTGATTGGTTTGATTGCTTCTGTTGTCTTCATTTTTAAGTCACTTTGGATAAAAGCGTCTGCTAAATGACTAAATGTGAACATATATATTATGAAAACATACATCTTTATATACAATAATGTATAATCTTATGTTTTTCACAGAAAGACTAGGAATATTTGTTAAAGTAAATGGGGGGTCTTTCAACAACAGTGCAAAATCTATGCAGAAGTGATCATGTGACTCAAACGCTCGTCTGCTGTCCTCAGGATGTATCATCAGGCCACGGTGATGGCGCTGCTGTCCCGTCTGTGGCGTGTGCGTAAGCGTGCTCAGCAGACCGTGAAGAAACTCCTGTCCTCGCTGGGCGGCTCCAGCCTGGCCCACGGCCTTCTGGGAGAACTGCGTGTCGTCATCAACAAACACAAGGTGAGGGAGTGACAAGGAATTGGACGCCTGCTTCACACTGATGTGTTCAGAATTTGCTCATTTTTCTGTCTCTTGAATCAGATTCTGCCGTCAGATGTGGTTTATACGGAGACGGGTGAGCTTACAGAGGTCGGCCGCTCTTACATCGCCCCGCGGATCCTGCTGGACGCTCTGAGCGTGATCTGCTCGGTGGCGGCTCAGTGGAACGACCCGGCGGAGACTGAGAAACTGGCCCTGGATATGCTCATCGTAACCCATCATCCGTCCATCGGTCCGTATCTCTTGATGGCGTCCGTGCAGGAGTATTCCAGTAGCTGTTGCTGAATCCTGTGTTAATCGGGCTCTTTCTCTTTCAGTGGCCGTCAGGTCTGAGATGTGGCCTTCTCTGCTGTCCACGATGAAGCTGGACGCTGCTGAATTCATCGACAAACACCTGGAGATGATCCTGCCTCGCCTGTTAGAAGCCAACACAGACAATCAGGTCTGACCGGCTTCGTTTAATAGTCCAACTCTGTTGTTTTAGCTCTGTAAATATATATCGTTATACACAACTGCAACAATATGAGCAATGGACAGTTCACAGTTCACTCAAAAATTAACGTTTAGGATTTAATTTAGTTATTATTTACATTTTTTCATGCACATCAAACCACCGTAAAAGCTCATACTTTTGAGCTTTCATGTTTAATTAAATATTATATTGATTTAATAGTAATTATATTGATTAACTAAAATTAAAATACATTATTTAAATTAAATGCAATACTGTAAATATTTTAAATGCACAGTATATCCGTATTTTTAGCTAAGCAGAATCTTACATTTTTCTGTTCTGGTTAACGATCAGTATTTTTTGATAACTGTTTATGATATATCTATGGAAGCTTGATTCCACCATGGGGTTCAAAATAAAAAAGGTAATTGTGACTTTTTATCTCACAATTCAGACTTTTTTTCCCTCACAATTGTGAGTTATTTCTCAAAATTATGATAACGTCTGAATTGTGAGATATAAAGCCAGAATCGCAAGATATAAACTCAAATTCTGAGAAAAAAAAGTCTGAAATGTGAAATATAAATGCAGAATTGCAACATGAAAATTCAGAATTGCAAGATATTAATATAGATTTGTAATATATAAATGCAAAATTGCAAGTACATCTCACAGTTCTTGCTTGTTTTCTCTGCATTCAGGTTTATATCCCACAATTCTGAGTTTGTCTGCAATTCTGACCTTTTGTTTTTTTTCTAAAACCTCAATTTTATAACCTGTAACTCTGAATTTACATCTCACAATACTGTCTCTCTTTCTCTTATAGAAAAAATCTAATTTGTGAGGGTGTCACGGTTTCCTTTTTTAGCTTTTATTGCATGATGGGAACAAAAAAACAGAATTTTTTACTAATATAAACTGATAATTCTGAGAAAAACTTCAGTCAGATTCTGTTCATACCTTACAATACCTTCATACCTTCACCTTTTTTTTTCTCAGGATTGTGAGGAAAAATCGGAATTGTGTGATAAAGAGTTGCAATTACCTTTTTTAGGGATGCACCAAAGTGAAAATTCTGGATGCACTCGAAACTGAAAATGCTTTTTAATAACTATTTATTATTTTATGAAATAATATAAATAATTTTTTAAGACTTTTTAATTTAACTCAATAATTTTAATGGTACTGCATTTAGAAAAATAACAAGCCAATAAAAAAAAAAAAAAACTTTTATTGAAAGTAAAACTGATATAATTGGACAGAAAATATATTCATATTAAACATCAATATATTATTTTTATTCAGCTATATGCATCAGAATCAGATTGAACAGATTTTTTTTTTTTTTTTTTTTAATTATACAAATAATGGATAGTCCAGTTATCATCAGAGCATGTGAGCAGAGCCGTACTTCAGCATGTTACAGCACAGTAGCACTACTGCAAACAGGAACAAGTGTACTACATCAGAAAAAAATGAAAATGCCATTTTCGGCAGCTGAAATGTCAATGCATGCCTAACCTTTTTCCATTTTGTGTTACCTTTTTAAATGTGATCATTTAAACTTACCAGCTTGTATTGTTGGATTTGTGGTTGACCTTGTGTCTCTCTCTCGCCGCAGGCCGTTCAGAATGCTGTCGGTTCTCTGTCGCTCCTGTCTCCCACCAGACTGCTGCCGCGTGTCATGGATCACGTGACCCAGCGCTTGTCCAATCCGGCGCTGAGGCAGGTGACCCGTCAGGAGTATGCCATCATGCAAACGCCGGAGGGAGAACTTTACGACAAGAGCATCATTATGAGGTAAAGCCAGCTGAAGCAGATTGAGATGAAGGAATGAGAATCACATCGTTGTAAACGTTGTTGTCTTGCTTTTGGCAGCGCTCAGCAGGAGAGCACAAAGAAAGGCAACATTAAAAGAGAGAATAAGGCGTATTCCTTCAAAGAGCAGATCATTGAACTGGAGCTTCAAGAGGTGAGAGAGAAATACAGCAGATGATCCGTTCAAATTGTTTACTATTGGGTCATTCCGTGTCAAATCAGCCAGATTTCAGAAACCTCCCCGGCTCAAATTTGAGATTTTGCTAATATTTGGTGAAAAGATGAACATGTATAGTGATGAAAGCCAAATTATTAAATCCCATGGATGAATATTTATTGAGTATTCCACTGTTTTGTAGAGACTGAGAGCCAAATTACAGGGGGGTAAAAAAGACTTCAGTCTTATTTTTACACAGAGATTGTTAGTAAACTTTATCCATCTTTGTTGCATTATTTATGTGTCAATGGTGACCATTCAAAAATGGGGAAGGAACTCTTTTCTAGTTTTTTCTCTAAAGTTTGCATGCCTGTACCTCAGGAAGTATTAAAGATATCTCAGTGCCCTTTTAGATAATGGTCTTGACAAACTCCATAGTAATAGTCATAGTAGAAAATTGTAATAGTAATGAAAGAGTATAAATATTTCAGCAATTTTTGTGCATCTTGCAATTCTGTATAATTTCTACATATAAAAGTGTCTTAATAATAATAATAGTTTGTTTATGATGATGAAAAACTACAATTAAATTATAAATATATTAAAGATATTTAATAACTAAGATATATTAAAATATATAATAAACATTTTATGTAATTCTAACATGTATTTTTTTATATATAAATGTTTTATATATAAAATATGCAGTGATAATTGAATCTAAATTTTACATATTTTTTCTGTTAGATTTATTGTATATTATTATTATTATTATTATTATTATTAAGCATATATATGTATGTGTGTATGTTTTATTTTTATTGTTATATAATTAATAATAATAATATACAATAATTAGAATATAAAATATATATTGGTACATTTTTATAGTCAATTATAATATTTATAAATTAGTAAAATTAAATGTGGTAGAATTAAAGATTTTAAATAATAGATTAAATACCTGTGTATGTGTGTGTGTGTGTGTGTGTGTGTGTTGTGTATATATATATATGGTGTGTGTGTGTGTGTGTATATAATATATATGTCTCTCTATATGTTATATATATATATTAGGGGCTGATCAAATGATTAATCACGATTAATCACATCCAAAACTAAAATGGTTTGTTTTACATAATATATGTGTGTTATACTGTGTATATTTATTATGTATAGTTTTTAAATACACACACATGGCATGTGTATATGCAATATTAAGAAGAATTTGTTTATGATTTTTATATATTAAATATATAGTTATATATAATATAAAATATAAGAATATAAATCTATAAATGTATATTCATGTGTAAATATTTTCTCAATATATGAATTTATTTTTGTGTCAGGTGTATTTTATATATACATAATACATAAAATAAACCCTGTAGGGGGAACATACATATATTATGTAAACAAAACTTTTATTTTGGATCTGATTAATCGTGATTAATCATTTGACAGCCCTAATATATATATATTCATTTGTATTTTATTTATTTATTTTTCAATAAGAAATTAAAAGCCTGTAGTTTAAATGTCAAAACTTTTGGCAGTCAGATCAAAATGCATTACAATTCTGGGCTGATATTTAATCTAGTTCATCAGTCACACTGGAAATAAAACAAGTACATTGCATTGTGGGATACAGCTTGTGTTGCAGTGTGTTCAGTTTCATACTGCACATCTGATTGAGCTCCCCCTTGTGTTTCTTTTGTAGGAGATCAAGAAGAAGAAAGGCGTCAAAGAGGAGCTCCAGCTGACCAGCAAGCAGAAGGAGATGATGCAGAGTCAGCTGGAGAAAGAGTCTGGCATCCGCAAGCGTTTGCAGGAGGTGAGAGGTCATAAGGTACCAGAGGTCACCTGAGACACAGCCGTCACTGTAAACAAACCACTGAGCCGCGTCTCTGTCTCTCTTGTTCTCTCTCAGCTGGATGTGGAGCTGCAGTGTGCGGTCAGTCTGCTGAAGGCGGCTCTGGCCCGTCGTCCTCCTCTGATCTGGATGCATCTGCCTGGAGTCCTGCAGGCTGTTCTGCCTCTCCTTCAGTCTCCTCTGGCTGCTCCCTGCCTCAAACAGGTCTTCCTGCACATTGGCGTCACTCTCATGCCTAAAGAACTGCACAACCTGGGTATGCTTTCCTTTTCCTGTTTGTTTATAATGTTGTTTACTGTTATTAAATGTCTTCATTTGTTTTTAGAGTCCTTGTTTTCCCAAATTAATTAAGCTTTTTTTTATGCAAATGCATGTTAAATGCTGCCCATATGTTTTTGCATATCAATAACAGATATTGTATTTTTGGTTTAGTGTGTGATTGTGGCTCAAGTGAATATACATTTGTGTAATATGATATAGGCTCAAGTGAATATACATTTGTGTATATAAATTAAAGTTAAATTTTATATTTTTTTTTGTGTTAATAAAATAAAATTTAAAAAGTTTATCTCATTTGTTTATATATTAATTTAATTTTTAAAGTTATTAAATTAAATATATAATATATCTTTCAACAGCTAAAATAATTGACATTTCTAAAAATAAAAATCTATTTTTGTCAAAAAAAAAAACAATTTCATGTTAAAACACAAAATTGACATTTATAAATGAATATTCATTTTTAAATAAAACAAAATAAAATAAAATAGTATTATTTCAACAGAAAATTGACATTTATAAATGAATATTCATTTTTAAATAAAACAAAATAAAATAAAATAGTATTATTTCAACAGCTAAAATAGTAAAATGTATTATTATTATTTTTTTTTGTCAAAATGAAGTAACAATGCATTATTTCATCAATTAAGTTAATTTCCATTTCAAAAATGAATATTCATTTGTGTAAATAAAACAAAATAAAATATATTTAGCAGCTAAAATATTTGGCTTTTTTTTAAAGATATGGATTTGTGTAAAAATAAATTAATCAACATTATTTCATCTGCTAAATAAATAAAGTGAATATGCATTTGTGTAAATAATAAAATTAAATAATAAAATTTTAAAAATCATTTAATCAGCTATAAATCTCCTCATAAAATTTCTATATAATGATTTTTAAATGCCTAATACAGCAGTAATGGGCTACTGGAAAAATCATCAAAGTGTTTACGTTCTTTAAATGTCTTCACTTTTCTTTTAGTTTCTTTGTTTCACACATAAATGATTCATGTAAGTTAGTTTTAAAGCAAATGCATGCTTAAAGCTGCCTGAGATCATTTTTGCATGTGTGAATAACAGTTGTCATACCTTTGGTTTCATGTGTTTTAAATATCTGTGTTTTTCTCGGTTTATTTAGCTGTTCTCGTGGGTCATGTGACCTTGCGTCAGCTGAAGCCAGAGTGTGATTTGGATCCTGCATGGGCTCAAGAAGATCTGAACACAGCGACACAACGAACCATCTCACTGCTACACACAAACACAGCACCTCAGAGAGACGGCAAGACCGGTGAATAACACACACCCACATGTGGGACATTAATCATAGCTAAATTACAACTATGGCAAGCCGTTTTAACATTTAATCTAGAAATCAAACTAGTATCTGTTTTCATGCTTCTAGTACTTCCATTAGGTACTAGTACTTTTTCATCAACTACAAGTGCTTATTCTTCAGCTACTAGTAAAGTTTTAAAAGATACTAGTACTTATCCATTAGATACTAGTTCTTATTTATAAGATACTGGTACTCATTCATTAGATAATTGTACTTATTTATTACTTGTGATATAGATACTACTACTTATTATTTGATATTAGTACTTATTCATTAGATACTAGTACTTATTATTTTAGTAGTGACTGTCATTCAGAAATCAACTATTCAGTTCTTACTAGTATGCATCCCAATAGTGACTAGTATATACTAGTAGTTATTCATTAGGCACTAGTACTTATTTTTAAGATAAATACTAGTACCTATTATTAAATAGTAATATTTATTCATTAGATTTCAATAGATGCAACTATTTATTACTAGTTCTTTTTCATTAGCTACTCATCCTTATTGATAATCTCATAGTAATTATTCAGTACACATTTTAATAGTAAGATTTTTTTAATTGAACTGCAGTAGCCATTCTAACTAGTCATAATATAAGACAAGTAAAAAAAGCAGTTGTGGCTAGGATAATAAGATTTGTTACTAGTAACAATTACGTAAGATACTTGTCTAATAAAACAAAGTACTACTAATAAAATATTAGTGCCTAATGAATTACTACTAGTATCTATTAAATATGTACTAGTATCTAATGAGAAGTAGTAGAATTTGATAAATAAATACTAGTATCTAATGAATACGTACTAGTAAAATTTAAAAAGATACTAGTCACAATTGGAATACATACTGGTCAAAACTGTATAGCTGATATCTGAATGACAAATCCCCATAGACTACAATGAAACCAACAATAGAGTAGTCACTAGTCGCTATTGAAATAGTACTAGTATGTAATAAATAAGAAATAGTATCTAAAGAATAAGTACTTGTAACTAGTAGAAGCATTAGCTCTTAATAGAATTGATACTAGTAGCTAAAAAAATAGGTACTAGTAGCATTAAAATCGATGCTAGTACGTATTAAGCATTAAATGTTGAAACAGCATGCCATATGACAACAGGTTTTGTTGCAAGAAAATGGACTCCATAGGTCAAAAAGCATTGAAGACATGTAGTTTGAAGGTCTTCTGTAACGGCGTCTCTTTGATTTAAAGACTCATTAGAGGGGTGTTTGTGTCTGAATTGCAGGATCAGGTGCATTTGTCCTGTCAGCGCCGGCATTCTCCTTCTGTTTCCCGCTGCTGCAGGCGGTGTTGAGTCAAAGCAGCGGATCCTCAGAGGAGACCGAGCTCATGATGATCCGTGCACTACAGGTCATCAACACACACGCGCAGCTACGGGCCAAATCCAACGACACGCTTGCAGACAAGGTACGGTTGGGTTTTCAGCTAGTTGTTTTGTTATCAATGTGTGTTTTTGATTTATTGATCTGCCAGATTTGATTAGTTATTGATGATGAGGAATAAATTGATGTTTATAAAGGCATGTAAATGTTATAATTTAATTTTATGTATATATAATTAAATAATTATATATAATAGTAATGAATGAGTATATGATTGAATATTTATATATAATTTTCTTTTGTGACTTGTAGTGAATGAAGGAATTAGTAAATAACTGACCACAATTAGGTGCTCCAGGGATATTATGATATTAATCAGAATTTAGTTGGTTTGTGTTATGTCATGTCACTTCGGATATATAAAATAAATAATTAAAGAATATTCAGGTATAACTTATATAATATTTTTATATTATAGAATATAAAAAAGTAAAAAAAAAATAATTATAAAAATTATGTTCAGGTGTAAAAATAAATGTAGTAAAAATAAATGACAAATTCAGTGATACAAATATACAGTTTTATATTTAACTAAATATATAGGATTATTGAAATGTAAAATTCTATTCAGGTTTAATTTTTTTTTTTAATTTAATACTTTAAAAATTTTGGAAAAATATTTAATGATATCTTTACAAGCAAATAACATAAATTAAAAACTGAAGTTATTATTTTGAAATTATTAAAATTATATTCAGATATGAAAATGTAATGAATTAAAAAAAATCCAATAATAAAATATTCAGTTATGTCTATCTAAAAAAATATACCATTTAAGTAATAATTGAAAGTATTAAAATTATTCAAGTTTAAATTGAAAATTCAAATTTAATTTATTTTAGTTTATATTTTATATTAATATGTATTTAAATTTTAATTTGATTATATTAATTTTTATATTAAATTTAAAATGATTAAAATTGACATTTATATTAAAAAAAAAACACTAATTAAAATGTAGCTTTATCTTATTGAAATTATAATATATTAAATGTAGTTTTGTATGTATGAATGATGGCTGTTTGTTTTTGTTTTTTTTTTTTTTTTGTGAAAGGACGGGAGATGGTTGCTGAGTCCGGTTTGGTATGCTGCTTGACCAAAGTGATCGGCACGTCCACCCCTCGTCTTCAGGTAGAGACTCGCATCCAGATCAGCGCTCAGATGCACACACTGTTTGAGGAGATGTAGTGATGGAGTGTGTGTGTGTGTGTGTGTGTTGTAGGTGCTGGCCTCAGGCTGTCTGACGGCTCTGTGTGCCAGCGCTGGAGGGCAGGAGGGATGTGCGCTCGCCGAACAGCCTGAGATTGACGCTCTGCTAGAGGCTTTACTGTCATCATGCTTCTCTGTCAGAGACGCTGCGCTCAGGGTCAGTGCCTTTCTCTTTCTTACGCGTATGGCATTTTATTTATTATATATTTTTTAATCATTTTATTTAGAGCTTGTCTTGTTGGGTCTGCTCTTGTTGGGTATGGTGTTGGCGTTACCCACCGACAGCGCTGACGCCAACGGTCTGAAGATGCTGAGGAGACTGTGGGTGGCTAAATTTGATGTGGAGGAGGAGGGCAGAGCTCTGGCGGAGAAGTGAGTCATGCACATTTTCACACAAACAGCTTCTGGTGCAGGTCCTGATGGGAGTTTGGTTGGTGCTAAAGTTGCTTTCCAAACTCAGACACGCAGCAGAAAACAACACAAGTTTTTGAAAACGTGGATCTGATAAATGGTTCATCATGTGGACTCCTGTGTGGTTGTGAATGTGAACTTCTGTTAATCTATCATTTTTATAGCAAACTTTTCTCATAATGTTTCTCATTTGTGTCAGTAAAATAATACGTTATTATACCAAGTAAAAGCGTGGGCATTTCTAAAGTGAATATACATTTGTCTTAGTTTCAACAGCTAAAGTAATTGAGATTTTTTTTTAACTGAATGTGTATTTGTGTCAAAATAAAATTAAATAAAATTCAATTGTAAAGTGAAAATGTGTTTTTGTAAAAAAAATAAATAAATAAATAATAATAAATTAAAAAATAAATAAAATAAAAATACATTTTCACCTGCTAAAATATGTATATTTCTAAATTGAATATGCATTTATGTAAATAAAGTAATATTATTTCACTAGCTAAAAAAATGGTCATTTTTAAAGAGAGTATGGATTTTTGTAAATAATGAAAATAAAATATATTCTTTTACCAGCAAAAATAATTGTCATTTTAAAGTGAAAATGCATGTGTCAAAATAAAATGAAATTAAAATACATTATTTGACCTTTTAAAATTATGGATATTTCTAAAGTGAATGTGCGTTTGTGTAAATTAAATAACAAAAATAAGACGTATTGTTACCCCAGCTAAAATAATTGAAATTTGGAAGGTGAACATGGAATTGTTGAAATAAAATAAAATGATCAAATTAATAAAAAAAAAAAAAAAATATATATATATATATATATATATATTATATATATATATATATATATATATATAATATATATATATATATTTTTATATATATTTATATATATATATATATATATATATATATATATATATATTTGTTGATATATATATATATATATATACACACACACACAAACATATATATATATATAATTTTTTTATTTTTATTTTTTTTATTAATTTGATCATTTTATTTTATTTCGACAAATCCATGTTCACGTTACAAATTTCAATTGTGTGTGTGTATATATATATATATATATATATATAATTTTAACAGCTAAAATTTACATTTATAAAGTGAATATGCATGTCAAAATACAATAAAATAAAAATATATGATTTCACCTGCTAAAATAATTGATAATTATGTATTTGTATAAATAAAAGAACTGGATGTTATAGTTGATATGTTGTGCAGTGGTGAGTCTTGCTCATGCAGTGCGTCTCGTCTCATCTCAGACTCTGGCAGGCTCTGTGTCTGGATCTGGTCCCTGAACTCTGTGCGCTCCTGATTGAAGACGTGATCCACCACGAGGAGGCGGTGCGTTCGGCGGGGGCCGAGGCTCTGTCCAGCGCCGTCAGCCAGTACCGCGAGCAGTCAGCCACCGTCCTGACCCAGCTCACTGAGCTCTACCATCAGAAACTCTACGTGAGTCTCACTCCCCACATCAGTCTGTCATCACGACTGCAGCCTCCCAGAGAGAGACGACTGAGTTTAATCTGTGACATTAATGCCGTTGTGTTAACTGTCATAAATTATTCAGCCGGTCATTTTTAATTCATTGCCTTACTGTTTAAAATTGAATGGCCGTCCTTGTGAAGGCGAGTCGTTGTGGATTGTGGTTTGCGTGAGTGAATGGGACGGCTTTGATTTATGTCTGTGTGTTCAGAGACCTCCCCCGGTTCTGGACGCTCTGGGACGCGTCATTTCTGAATCTCCTCCTGACCAATGGGAGGCCAGGTGAGAGAACGCTTCCCATGATTCCAGGAGTTATTATAGAAACTAAAGTTACGTAGAAAGTTTCTGTATTTTTTAATTGCGTTTTATGTTTTTGAGTTTTTTTCATTTTTAGTTTTCATTCATTCATTCATTCATTCATTTATGTCTTTGGGCATCATCTTTGGCAATGTCAGAGTTAATAATAATAATAATAATAGTTTAGAAAATGTCTCATTTTTAGTTTTCTGTTTTTGATTTCTGTCTCTGTTTTTTGTTGTCGTTTTTTTATTTAATTTTTTTTGTTTTTTTTTTTTATTTTTTTTTTGTTATTTTTTTGGACGACTGTTGTGGCAATGTCAGAGTTAAAAATAATAGTTATTTAGAAAATTTCTCATTTTTAGTTTTCTGTTTTTGATTTCAGTCAGTTTTTTGTTGTTTTTTTATTTCATTTATAGTTTTTATTTATTCATTTATTTATTAATTTATGGTATCATTGGACAACATCTGTGGCAATGTCAGAGTTGTTATAAAAAGTATAGTTACTTGGAAAACTTCTCTATTGTATTTAGCTTTTTGTTTTTGGTTTCATTGTAGTCTTAATTTTTAGTTTTTATTTAATTATTCATTTTTGATGTCTTTGGACGGCATCTGTGGAAATGTCAGAGTTATAAAATTATCTCTGTTTAGAAAATTTGTCTTTTTTTTGTGATTTCAATTTAATTTTAATATATTTATAATGTATTTGGACAACATCAGGGTTATTACAAAAAATATAGTTATTTCTTTTTTATTTTTTAGTTTAGTTTAATTTTTAGTTTTTTAGTTATGATTATTTATGATCTTTTGTCAGAAAGATTAAATGTCAGAATTATTAAAAAGTTATATTATAAAATTGTTTTTATTTTGTGTTTTTTATTCTAGTTTTTTTTTTTATTTATTTTTTTTTTTTTTATTGAACATAACTACTTTTTAGTTTTTATTAAGTTTCAGCTGGCTGATAGTTTTTATTTTTACCCTTAAATTATTGAACTATTATAACAAGAAAAAGTTTGCTTGTTTATCTGATCGTGGCATGAGTTTGAACGATCAGTTTCCTCCAGGGACAGAGCTTGTGAGTGATGTGTTTCCTGTCTGCAGGTGTGGCATCGCTCTGGCGCTCAACAAACTGGCTGAGTTCCTGGATGAGAGTCAGGTGACGCCCCTCTTCCTGTTCTTTGTGCCAGACGCTCTGAACGACAGACACGTGGAGGTGCGGCGCTGCATGCTGGACGCGGCGCTGTCTGCACTCAACACACACGGCAAGGTGCTCCATCCAGCCCAAACTATTAAACACATGTGTTATCTGAAATCAAGCTGGAGCAAAAATTACAAATAAATATTAGGTGGAAAACTTAAAATGAAAATTAGAAATTGGAATTTTGAAGTTTGAGATTTTAGGTTTAAGATTTATAATTGATAAATGTAAAACTGAACTAAAACTGAAATAAGAAGAATTTAAATCTAAATAGTAATATAAAAAGGTGGGGGGGGGGGGTACATAACAGAATTACTAAAAATAAAAAAAAACACATTTCACCAGATAATAAAACTGACATTTCTAAAGTGAATATGCATTCTTGCAAAATAATAGAAAATTAAAATACAATATTTTGCCTTCTAAAATAATTAACATTCCTAAAGTGAATATGCATTTTTATAAATGAAATAAAAATATTATATTTCACCAGGTAATGCACATTTACAAAAAATAATGCACAAGTGAATATGCATTTACAAAAAAATTAATTAATACTAAAATAGGTGATAAACTTGAACTAAATGGTAATTAGAAACTGAAATTTGAAAGTTTAAACTGAAGCACTAAAATTACTAACTGAATAACAAAAACTGAACTAAAACTAAGTGAATTAAAAAGAAATGAAACCTAAATAGTAATATTAAAAAGAATAAATAAAGCAAAAACATTCAACTAAAAATTAAAAACAATAAAAGCTCATTTAAAATATTAAATAAAATTATAATGGTGTATAAATAATACTAAACATGACTTGGTTTTTGTCTCTCAGGATAGTGTGAACTCGCTGCTGCCCGTGTTTGAGGAGTTTCTGAAGAACGCGCCGCAGGATGCTAACTATGACTCGGTGCGGCAGAGCGTGGTCATCCTCATGGGCTCACTGGCCAAACATCTGGACAAGAGCGACCCTAAAGTCAAACCCATCGTGGCCAAGCTGATCACAGCCCTGTCCACTCCCTCACAGCAGGTCAGCTCCTTCTGTGTGTCTGCTGATATTAACATCCATCCAGTATGAGTTTTTCCCTATTTTTTTATTTTAATTTAGTTTTAGTATTTTAAAACCTTTTTTTTTTTTTTTTTTGGTCATCTTACTTTAATGATTAACCTTCAGCTGACTTACTGACAGTTGAATAAAGCTTTGATTAGTTCTGGTGGTACTTATGAACTGGGTAATGAATTATTTATTAACTGAGATTTAATCGTTTTTGAATTATTACATGATTTTAAAACAAATATACAGATATAACTGATATATTATTTATCATTTACAAAATGTAACATGTTCACATCAGTTCTGAGATGTACTTCTGATCACTACCAACTAGAAACAAACATTTCATAGGGCCCCAATATTGTAAAACAAAATAATAAATGAACTTATTTTTATGAATTCATTTGATAAAACTTTTATTTGTTAAACTTTAAAAAAAATAAATGAAATTGTTTTTATGAATTAATTTGATACAATTTTTATTTGTTAAACTTTAAAAAAATAAATGAAATTGTTTTTATGAATTTGATAAAAATTTTATTTTTGTTAAATGAAATTGTTTTTATGAATTAATTTGAGAAAATTTTTATTTTTGTTAAACTTTAAAAAAATAAATGAAATTGTTTTTATGAATTAATTTGATAAAATTTTTATTTGTTAAACTTTAAAAAAATAAATGAAATTGTTTTTATGAATTAATTTGATAAAATTTTTATTTTTGTTAAACTTAAAAAAAAATAAATGAAATTGTTTTTATGAATTTATTTGATAAAATTTTTATTTTTGTTAAACTTTAAAAAAAATAAATGAAATTGTTTTTATCAGACATGCTTTTTTGATTATAAATATTAAATTTAACCATTAAAACAAAAAGGATTTCAGAGGTTAGGTTAGTTGTGGTCAGTTTACTCCTGGTATTAACGAGCTTGTCTCTGGCCGTCCTCAGGTCCAGGAGTCGGTGGCCAGCTGTCTTCCTCCTCTGGTTCCTGCTATAAAGGAGGACGCCGGCGGGATGGTGCGGAAGCTCCTGCAGCTCCTGCTGGAGAGCGACAAATACGCCGAGAGGAAGGGAGCCGCGTACGGACTGGCCGGGCTGGTCAAAGGCCTGGGGATCCTGTCTCTCAAACAGCAGGAGATCATGAGCACTCTGACCGACGCCATCCAGGACAAGAAGAACTCCAGACGCAGAGAGGGTGAGCAGAGCTGAAAACTGATAGCCAACTAATGAGATCCCTTTCAGTTTAGTGGGCTTTATTGGCATGCCAAATAATATATGCAAAACAATAAATATTTTTTTAATATATGTGACCCTGGAGCACAAAAGCGGTCTTAAGTCTCTGGGGTATATTTGTAGCAATAGCCAAAAATACATTGTATGGGTCAAAATTATAGATTTTTCATAAATATATCAAAGCTTCATTTTTGATTAGTAATATGCATTGCTAAGAACTTCATTTAGACAACTTTAAAGATGATTTTCTCAGTATTTAGATTTTTTTGCACCCTCAGATTCCAGATATTGAAATACTTGACAAATATTGTCCTTCTAACAAACCATACATCAATGCAAAGATTATTTATTCAGCTTTCAGATGATGTATAAATCTCAGTTTCAAAAAATAGACCCTTATGACTGGTTTTGTGGTCCAGGGTCATATATGTATATGTAATTTATCTAATAATTAAAAAATATTTTCTTTCTTTCTCAGACATGGCCAGCTAGATCAGTAAACTCAGTTTTTAAAAATAGTTTAGCCAGCTAGATCAGTAAACTCAGCTAAAATTAAAATGTCAGTGTTTAATAATCATAAGAAAATAAGAAAATAAAATAAAATTAAAACAGAACAAAGACACACTAGACTAAAACTAAACTCAAATCAAAACAACAATGCATATGAAGTGAGCAAGTGATGATAAATTTAATCAAGATGCACGATAACAAAATAACGAAAAATAAATTCAACCTCTTTTGAGCCGGGGCATGAGTTGTGGTGCTCATGTGGGTGAAGCGGGTTCGAGTCTAGCTTGTGCGCCGCTCCTGTTCCCTACTTTTTTCCCAATAATTCTGTCTTTCTATTTGTGTTTTTGTTTTGGTTGATGAGGGTTAGTGAATAAAAAATGCAGAGTGAAGAAAGAAAAATGCAAATTTAAGAATGATGAATAATGAATGCAGAGTGAAGAAAGAAAAATGCAAATTTAAGAAAGAAAAAACATGCAAGGATGTTAAAATTACTTTTAAGAGCCTGTTTGCTATTTGAGATGTGTTGGTAACATGCTGGGGAAGTTGTTTGAGCCATACGTGGTTCACGTCCTTCCTCACCTGCTGCTCTGTTTTGGTGATGGGAACCAGTACGTCAGAGAGGTACAAACACTTTTTGTTTTATACTTTATACTTTTTTGCGCACATCATAACCAGATGGTCATTTTCTATAACCCTAACCTAACCAGCCACAGTATTTAAATTCATCCTGTTGCACAGGGTGGCCCCGCCCACAGTGAAATCTCATTGGTCCAAAATCCTGCATTGCCATACATTACATACTTTAAACATCAGACATGTTTTGACTGGCTGTGATGAATGCATCTGTCTTTTGAGATGTTGCATGATGGTTTGCTGTGTGTCAGGCGGCGGATGACTGCGCTAAGGCTGTGATGAGGAATCTGAGCGCTCACGGCGTGAAGCTGGTGCTGCCGTCTCTGCTGATGGCTCTGGAGGAGGAGTCCTGGAGAACCAAAGCAGGTCCGCTTTGGGATGCAAAATAGTTTTTTGTAGGGCTGCACGATTATGACAAAAATCATAATTGTCGATTATTCCCTTTAAATTGTAATTGCGATTATTAATTATGATTATCACAATTTACATTGAATGATGTTTATGCCATTGTTTGATGCAACTGCATGCCATATTTTTATATGAAATAAGCTCAAAACACTCTAACTGAAAAACTTTCAGTGCTTTTCTGTAGTATTAAGCATCAAATGTCAAATACACTTCAGATTGGTTTCTTCTTTAATTTATAAAAAAGTAAAAATATGAATGGTATCATAATGTTATACTAAAACAATGGAAAAACCCTTAATATAACTTGTAGAAAGAAAAAAACGCATCATAAGCATGCAGAATAACATAAGTGGACTTTGAACGATTTATTTGCAATTTGAATTTTTAATTATTTTGTCGTCATTAATTGTTGTTTTTGTTTTTAGATTTGATTTGTTTAATTGTGGAGCTATTTTTTTTTTTGTTTGTATTGTGTAGGGGTTTTTTTTTGCTGAAGGTGTGATTACTGTTTTATGTTTTCATTACTGTTTTTTTGTTTTGTTTTAATTACTGTTTTTTTTTTTTTTTTTTAATTACTGTTTTTTTATTATAGTATATTTTATTTAAATTATAATTATTTTTTTTAATTATACATTTCACATGGTAATGCCAAACAGTTCAGTTATTTATTTTTTATTATATTAGCATATATATATATATATATATTTAAATTATTATTATTGTTCAATTATTTATTTTTATTATATTATATATTTATTTAAATTATTATTGTATTATTGTATATTTTAGTATATTTTATTTTAATTAATTATTATATTTATAGTTTTTTGTAATTATTATTTAATATAATTATATTTATTATTATTATTGTCTCACATGAAAATGCATAGCATTGTTTAATTTATTATTTGTAGTATTTTTGTTTTAATTTATTGATTTTATTTTTTACATATTATATTTTGCATGATTTATTATTTTCCATTCTAATGTTTTTTGTTTTAATTGATTATGATTTTTTTTATTAGTCATGATCACTGTTTCACATGGTAATGCAGATCATTATTTTATTATTTTTGTATTTTTATTACATTATTATTTTAATTATTGTTTGTATTTTATTTTTATAATATTTTTAATTATGTGTGTGTGTGTGTGTGTGTGTGTGTGTATATATATATATATATCTATATATATATATATATATAGATATATAGATATATATATTATATTATATATGATATTCTATATATATATATATATAATTATAGTTTTGTTATAAGATTTTTTTATTAATCATTATCGGTCATTTGTAATGCTCTTTCTGCTGTGTCTGTAGGGTCAGTGGAGTTGTTGGGTGCGATGGCGTACTGCGCTCCTAAGCAGCTGTCCTCATGTCTGCCGAACATCGTTCCCAAACTGACGGAGGTTTTGACCGACTCTCACGTGAAGGTGCAGAAGGCCGGTCAGCAAGCGCTCCGACAGATCGGCTCCGTCATCCGCAACCCTGAGATCCTGGGTATGCAGTATTAATGCTTAAATGCTTTTTTGATTGAGTGGGAGGTGTGGCACAGTGGGGCTTTAATGGAAGCGTGAAAGGTTTGAACCATACATACTCAGTTACTGAACTGACTTTGTGAATTTGGCAGCGATCACCCCCATCCTGCTGGACGCTCTGACCGATCCGTCTCATAGGACGCATCACTGCCTGCAAACGCTGCTGGACACAAAGTTTGTGCACTTCATCGACGCTCCGTCTCTGGCTCTGATCATGCCCATCGTCCAGAGAGCGTTTCAGGACCGTTCCACCGACACACGCAAGATGGCCGCGCAGATCATCGGAAACATGTACTCACTCACCGACCAGAAGGTAGGAAGGATACTGACGTAATTACAACCGTGCTGTTCTATGTCCTAAATATTGTGCGCTATAACAGGTTGATAACTTCTGGTTCCTTTTTCCACCTAAGCTGGTGTTATGAAGTTCAAATGACATTTTTATAAACAAATGTAACAGTAAAGTGACAGTAAAGACACAATAAATCAAAATAAATGCTGTTCTTTTAAACCTTCCATTCGGAGACACTGAAGACTGGAGTAATGATGCTGAAAATTCAGTTGTGCATCACAGAAATAAATTATATTTTAACAACATATTCACATAGAAAACAGCTATTTTAAATTGTAATAATATTTACAAATTTTACTGTTTTTATTATACTTTTGTTTTAAAAAACGCAGCCTTGGTGAGTATTAGCTTCTTTCTAAAACATTAAAAAAACAAAATACAATTTTATTTTTTATCATTATTTATTCAGCGATTCGTCCAGTTGTTGATATTATATTATATCATATATAAATAATATTTCACAGTATTACTAATTGCTAATATTTCACAATATTTCACAAAACTATTACTATTTTAATGTATTGTTTACCAAATAATGTGTCTTAAGCATCCATATACAGCCTGCAGTCAAGGAAGAATTGTTCATTTTAATTATCTTTGTAAAATGTTTTTAGAATAAATATACTAGAAGAAATTGTTGCGCTTCAAATAAGTAAAATCTTTTTGCTTCAGGTGCGTAGAGTCAAAAAAGTCAATGCAAACAAACAGAAAAATATTACTAGGACAAAAAAAGTTTTTATAAAAGCTGTAAGCCACTTTAGGCATTTTTGACCGTAATTTTAGATGAGATCACCTCTTAAACGTGGAAAATCTCTGTAACCGAAAGTGGCTCCTTGTTTTAATATGGTTTTATGTGTTGTATTTGTTTGCAGGATCTGTCTCCGTATCTGCCCAGCGTGGTTCCAGGACTCAAAGCGTCTCTGTTGGACCCTGTGCCTGAGGTAATATCAGCCGCACTGATCCGTGGGAGCTCTCGAAGCCAGCAGGCATTAACTGTGTTATACATGTCTGTCCATCAGGTGCGGACCGTGTCTGCTAAGGCTCTGGGTGCTATGGTGAAGGGAATGGGCGAGTCCTGCTTCGACGATCTGCTGCCGTGGCTCATGGAGACGCTGGCGTCGGAGCAGAGCTCTGTGGACCGATCCGGTGCCGCTCAAGGTGAGAGAACCTTTACTGCACCATTAGAGGGCAGCAGAGAGCTGCAGCACACTCCTATTACACCTCCATACGTGTTTGTCCTTCTACTTTACTGTATTAATGTTGTGCTTTATTCCTCTTTATCTCCGTCTCTCAGGTCTGGCTGAGGTGATGGCAGCGTTAGGTGTGGAGAAGCTGGATAAACTGATGCCAGACGTGGTTCAGACGGCCAGTAAGGTGGACATCGCCTCTCACGTCAGAGACGGATACATCATGATGTTCATCTACCTCCCTCTGACCTTCGGGGAAAAATTCACCCCGTATGTGGGTCCCATCATTCCCTGCATCCTCAAGGTAAGACTGCATGACTGAATGTATTTAAATCATTTCACATTGGTTATCTTTCTCCTGCATTTTCAAATTCAAGAATATGAGCTCGAGAAGTTTAATGTAAACTGTTGAATTGTGAATTAAGTATTTATTTTTTTTTTTTTATTTTATTTTTTATTGGATGTGTATTTTTTTTTAAATTTTATAATTTTTTTAATTTTTGGGGGTTTATTTTCTTAATAATAAATTATTATTAAACAACAAAAATATTAAGAAAATAATTTTTTTATTAAAATATTTAACAACAAAAATATTAAGAAAATAATTTTTTTATTAAAATATATTTTTTATTAAAATATATTTATTATTAAATATTTATTTTAATATTAAGAGGCTGTTTACTTAACATTCTAGAAAATAAAAATTAAGATTTATTTTCTTAATAATAAATTATTATTAAACAACAAAAATATTTGTTTTCTTCAAGTAATGTTAAGAAATGTATTTCGTTATAATAAATTATTATTAATATTAATTATAAATTACTCATAAGAATATGAGCTCGAAAAGTTTGAAAGTTTGAGTTAGAAAAATAAATTTATGAGAATCTGTAAGAAAATGTTTACTTTCTAAATATTTAAGAAAATAAATGTTGAAAATTTTTTTCTTAATAATAAATGATTAAACAAATGATTATTTCTTTTAATTATTATTAAACAAATTAATAAATTAATGTAAATTATGATAAATAATAAGAAAATAAATTGTTTATTTGCACAATCTTTATTTGAGAGAAGGAATTAAGACTGGAGTAATGATGCTGAAAATTTAGTTGCGCATCACAGAAATAAATTATATTTTAACAACATATTCACATAGAAAACAACTATTTTAAATTGTAATAATATTTACAAATTTTACTGTTTTTATTACACTTTTGTTTTAAAAAATGCAGCCTTGGTGAGTATTAGCTTCTTTCTAAAACATTAAAAAAACAAAATAATTTTTTTTTTTTTGTCATTATATATTCAGCGATTCGTCCAGTTGTTGATATTATATTATAGAAGGAATATTTATTTATATTATAGATGGGATTTTTTTTAGAAAATATTTATTTTGTTAGTTTAATTTTATTTTTTTTTTTTCAGTGATTTTTCTGTTTATTGTTCAATGATAGATCAATTTAAAATTGAGTAATTTTATATATATATATAAACAGAGATGGTCTGTTAGATTGAGTAAGATTGATGATTGTGTGTGTGTTCAGGCTCTGGCCGATGAGAACGAGTACGTGCGAGACACGGCCCTGCGTGCGGGCCAGCGCATCATCAGCATGTACGCCGAGACGGCCATCGCTCTGCTGCTGCCAGAGCTGGAGCAGGGCCTGTTTGACAACCTCTGGAGGATCAGGTACCTCACGTCGGGCCTTCCATCACTTCAGAGACGTTGTCATAGTGATGGATGCTGATGCGGAGTGTTTGTGTTTTCTTTTAGATTCAGCTCGGTGCAGTTGCTAGGCGACCTGCTGTTCCATATCTCCGGGGTAACGGGAAAGATGACAACAGAGACGGCATCCGAGGATGACAATTTTGGCACGACCCAGTCGAATAAGGTAACAGACCACAGGGCTTGTACATTCAGGACAGGGTCTGACGGCTGAGCTTTCAGTAGAAGAGTAAACTACATCCCTCACTTCCTGTTGTGCTTTTGTTCTAGGAAAGTTTGAGTGTAAATGTTGTGTTTTTAATAAATTTCCCCAGGCCATTATTGGAGCACTGGGCCCGGAGAGACGTAACCGTGTGCTTTCTGGGCTCTACATGGGCCGCTCAGACACACAGCTGGTGGTGAGACAGGCGTCTCTTCACGTGTGGAAGATCGTGGTGTCGAACACGCCGCGAACGCTACGAGAAATCCTGCCCACTCTCTTCACTCTGCTGCTGGGCTTCCTGGCCTCCACCTGCCCAGACAAGAGAACGGTACAGCCAACAGCCAACTACAGTCCCTTTTGATTTTTGTGGCCTTCAAAAGATGCATTTTAGATTTTTGTAAATTTGTTTCTATTTTAGCAGCTACATCAGAATTGTAGTAGGAGTTTTATGTCGGTTGGAAAGCAGTGTGTATTTAGTATCATAATAATTGTGCTCTAATGTCTTATTATGATTTATTATTTTTACATGTTTATTATTTATTCTTTATTATTTTAATAATTTTTTTTTTTTTACTAGATTTTGAGGAATAAAATACAGTAATGACGTTGAATATCAAGAAGCTCAACCTAAACCGCTGAATTGTTAAAACTGTTTAAACAGTTTAATATCAACATGAAATCAAAATTATCTAACACTCTAATTTCTAAATAAAATTATCATTGTTTAAATTTAAGAAAACAAATATTAAGAAAACTTTTTAAATTATGAATTAAGTAAATATTTGTTAATTTTAATATTGAGAAAACATCTACTTAATATTTAAGAAATAGTTTTTGTAATAGCACATTATTATAGTAATTACTATTAAATTAATGTTTATTTTCTTCATATTTCAGAAAATGTTAAGAAATGGATTTTCTTAATAAATTGAGAAAACATTTAATAATAATAATAATAAATTTTATTTATAATGCACCTTATGTTTATTTTAATATTAAGAAAATGTTAACTTTGTTAATAAATATTTTTTTATAAATTATAATTAATATTAAAAAAAAAATTCTTAAATTAGTGTTTGTTAATTTTAATATTAAGAAAATGTCTACTTAATATTTACGAAAATAATTTTTGTAATGGCATATTATTATTATTATAGAAATTAATTTATTTTCTTAATATTTACTTGAGAAAACTAAGACATTTTCTTAATACATTGAGAAAATATTTATATAAATATTAAGAAAATGTTTACGTTGTTAATATTTAAGAAAAATAATAGATTGTAATCATATTTAAAATAATGTTTGTTTATTTAAATACTTAATATTGTCACAATAAATTGATAAAGTATTTGTTAATGAAAATGTATACTTTTTTTAATATTTAAATATTAAATATTTAAAATAATTAATATTTAAATACTATTTAAAAATGGTTTGAAAAAAGTATGGATGATGGATCAGTCCGTGTTTCTAAGAAAAACTTCAATGCCTCCATTAACGTCTGTGTTTTCTGTCTGTTCTGCTCCAGATCGCCGCTCGTACTTTAGGTGACCTGGTGAAGAAACTAGGTGAGAAGATCCTGCCTGAAATCATTCCCATCCTGGAGGAGGGTCTGCGCTCGGATAAGAGCGACGAGAGGCAGGGCGTGTGTATCGGCCTCAGCGAGATCATGAAGTCCACCAGCAAAGACGCAGTGAGTTGCAGCTGATAAATAATGCTCAGCGGGTTCCTTCTGTTCACATCCTCGTGGTAAAGCGGTGTTTTTGTGTCAGGTTCTGGTGTTCTCCGAGTCTCTGGTTCCCACCGTGCGTAAGGCCCTGTGTGATCCTCTAGAGGAGGTTCGTGAAGCGGCTGCCAAAACCTTCGAGCAGCTCCACACCACCATCGGTCACCAGGCCCTCGACGACATCCTGCCTATGCTTCTCAAACAACTGGTGCGGCCTCCTTCCCACAATCCCTGCGTTTACTTTGCATCGTTGAGAATATAAAGAAAGATCAGACATTTAAATAATTGATAAGCGATTAAACAATATTAAAGATATAGTTCACCCTCAACTTGTTCCAAACCTGTGTTAGTTTGGTGGGCAACCAAACAGCTGACGGTAGCCATTGACTTCCATAGTATTTTTTTCCGTACTGTGGAAGTCAATGGCTACCGGCAGCTGTTCAGTTACCAGCATTCTTCAAAATGTCATCTTTTGTGTTCAGCAGCTGAAAGAAATGCATACAGGTTGAGTTAATGATGACAGAATTGTAATTTTTGGGTGAACTGCCTTTTTAAGAAACAAAAGATAATGTAAATTAATGGGTTTTTGAATGAAGAATCCTGTGCTCAGCAAAGCTGCATTTGTTTGATCAAAAATACAGTAAAACCATAATATTGTGGATTATTACTACAATTTGTAATACAAAAATGTTACTTATTTTCAGCATCATTACTCCAGTCTTCAATCTCACATGATCCTTCAAAAATCATTCTAATATGCTGATTTGCTGCTGCTTTGGAAAATTTTACACATCTTGTTGACCCCAAACTTTTGAACAGTAGTTTAGTTCTCTACGTCTCAGTCTGCTTTAAAACAGTATGCATGGTGAAACGCATTAAAACATACTTTTGGCTTTTTGTTGCAGGAGGATGAAGAGACGTCAGAGTTTGCGCTGGATGGATTGAAACAGGTGATGGCTGTGAAGAGTCGATCTGTCCTGCCTTACCTGGTGCCTAAGGTGAGTTCTCTTCACTAGCGGCCTTTCTCAACTAATCTGTGCAAAAACATAGATTTATAAGTTTGTATATCCAGACTTTTGACTAACAAAGTCAGCGTAATTAAATGCTTTTTCTGGCTTAGAAATGACTACTTTAGGCTAGAAAAATGACATTTAAAGTGACCAACCATAGTTTGTAATTATTTACAGTATTTTAATTTTGTGTATCTAAGATTAATCCCTTGATGTTTCAAAGGTTTGATCTTACAAACCTTGCAAAACCTTGCTATAAACCTATGCCACCTATTATAAGTGCCCAATACCAGTGTTATTGTATTGCCATTGATATACTATTATAGTTTTGTTAATATATTGAATTAGATATTTTCAGTTTTCACGTTTTGTTGTGTTTTTGTCATTTTTATTAGTTTATATATATATTTAAATGTAAAAAAAAGTATGCATATATATTTATATTAGTATATTAGGCTGCATGATTAATCAAATGCGATCAATCGCGATTGTCATGCACATTTTGTCAGTAAAGCTGGTTCTGTGATTAGTAGTAAATCTCCATCACCTGCTGTCAGGTGGAGCAGCATTTACTACACAGAGCCGTAGTTCACTGACAAGCTACGCAGAATCACGTTCATAATCACAGACGATATAATCGCACGGTTATGAAATCAACGATGTTTTTTTTGGTTTTGAAATGAGTACTTTAGGCTAGTAGGTTGACTTTTGATCTGTGTATTAAATGCTGCTCCATCTGAGAGCACGTAAAAATACCGCATTTAATAACATGTTTTTACTCCAAACTAATTTCATAACATCAGTCGAGTGTTTAAAATAAATCCTTCTGTGAGATGATGTGGCTTCTTACACAGAATAATTAAGGCACACGATATTTCATTGTATTCTAAGCCGTGATAATGTCGAGTGAGTGAGTGACATACAGCCAAGTATGGTGACCCATACTCAGAATTCATGCTCTGCATTTAACCCATCCAAAGTGCACACACACAGCAGTGAACACACACACACACACACACACTGTGAACAGTTATTTTAGTACTTCAACTAAACAAAATTATATAATGTTGGGAATGGCATAAAGCCAGCCAATCAGATTGGATCTTGCTGTTTTGAGAAAGCTCTTGCCTTTACTGTGTGCAGTCTGCATCATAGCATCTGTGGGCGTCTCAGACTGAGACTAGAATATTCCTTGCACTTGTTTACCTGTTGAGTTTGAACTCTATTCCAGATAGTGTTATTTAATGGTTTATTTTTATCCCCTGTAGCTGACGGCTCCTCCTGTAAACACGCGTGTCCTCGCCTTCCTGTCTGCGGTGGCGGGAGACGCTCTGACGCGACACCTCGGGGTGATTCTGCCCGCGCTGCTCTCCTCTCTCAAAGACAAGCTGGGCTCAGAGGAGTGCCTGCAGGTGAACACGACAGCTGTCAATCATTCCTATTGATGCATCACGCATCCATTACCGCTCAGAAAAATTTGAATAATTAAGATATTTTAATGTTTTTGAAAGACGTCTCTTCTTCTAACCATGTCTGCATTTATTTAATAAAAACATTCTATAAAAAAAAGTTATAATTTGATATACTTTTATGATTTAAAAAGTTTTTCTATGTGAATATATTGTAAAATGTAATTTATTTCTGTGATGCGCAGCTGTATTTTCAGCATCATTACTTCAGTCTTCAGTGTCACATGATCTTCAGAAATCATTCTAATATGATGATTTGCTGCTCAAGAAACATTTCTTATTATTATCAAAGTTGAAACTCAGCTAGGATGCATTAAATTGTTCTAAAGTGAGAGTAAAGACATTTATGATGTTTATTTTTCTGTTTCAAACAAATGCTGTTCTTTTGAACTTTCTGTTCGTTAAAGATTTCTGAAATAAAGCATCACGGTTTCCACAAAAAATGAAGCAGGACATCTGTTTTCAACATTGATAATAATCAGAAATGTTTCTTGAGCAGCAATAATTTCTGAAGATCGTGTGACACTGAAGACTGGAGTAATGATGCTGAAAATACAGCTTTGATGGCAGCAATAAATTATATTTTAACAGATATCTGCATAGAAAACAGCTATTTTAAATTAGGATAATATTTTACAATTTTCCAGTTTTACCATATTTTTGATCAAAATAAATGCAGCCTTTGTGAGCAGAAGAGACTTCTTTATAAAACATTGAATAATTGTAATAATTCTCACACTTTGACTAGTAATATACACGCTCTTCCCAGAAATGATTAGGAATCCGAATTGGCTGAGAGTGTAAATGTGGTGTTTCTGGTCTTCTGCAGGAGCTGAGCAACTGTCAGACTGTGATCCTCTCGGTGGAGGATGAAGTGGGCCAGAGAATCATCATCGAGGACCTGCTGGAGGCCACGCGAGGAGCAGACGCTGGGCTGAGGCAGGCGTCCGTCACCATCCTCAACGGGTACTTCTCTCGGACACGGCTGGACTACAGCGCTCACACACGCATACTGCTGTCCGGCCTCATTCATGCTGATGATGGACGACAACAATGATGTGGTGATCAGGAGGTGGTGGGACATCATCTACTTCATAAAGGTGGTGAGTGATGTGCTGTTAACCGTGTGCTTCAGCAAATCTTCTCAAAGCCTCTGTTGTTTATACCTGCTGTTATCATTGATCTGATGTGATCAATTCTGTTATTGTTTACTTGTTGTTTTTGATTGTTGAGTTTCTGTTGTTTATACATTGATAGACTAGTTTTGTGATCCTTGACCTGTTAGTATGAGTGTTAAGTTGGAGATGTTTTATAATTGACAAAAACCCTGTGTTTCTCTTAAAAAAAAAAAAAAAAAAAATGAAAATTAAGTATATGTATTTAAGTATTTTACATTGTTGCATATACAATACTGTTCAAAAGATTAAAGTCAGTTATTTTTTTTTTTTTTTAAGAATTAATACTTATTCAGCAAGGAATAAGTAAAGGCATTTATAATGTTACAAAATATTTCTATTTGAAAGAAATGCTGTTCTTTTTAACTTGATATTCTCAAAGAATCTTGAAAAGTAAAATGTATCAATAAATATTCGGTTTTTAACATTGATAATGATCAGAAATGTTTCTTGAGCTGCAAATCAGCATATTAGAATGATTTCTGAAGATCATGTGACACTGAAGACTGGAGCAATGAGGCTGAAAATTCAGCTTTGATCACAGAAATAAATTGTATTCTACAATATATTTAAATAAAAAACCAGTCATTTTAAATGGTAAAATAATTTCAGAATTTTTACTGTATTTTTGATCAAATAAATGCAGCCTTGATGAGCAGAAGAGACTTCTTTCTACTATATTTATTACTTGATTTATGCTAGTTTCACTGTGTTTGTGCGTGCTTGTGCAGAAACTGGATGCTGGCAGTCAGCTGTCCCTTATTGATGACCTGCACAGGGACATCCGCTCTGCAGCTGCTGAGGTCAAAGGTCAACACTTACCTGGCTTCTGTCTGCCCAAGAAGGTGAGAATCACTTACAGAGACACACTTGCCTTGGCAGCTAACTGAAATGCAAATAAGTTTTAGTTGAAGTGCTAAAATTACTAAAACTAAAAAGGAAATTAATATAAAGCTAAACAGAATTATTTAAAAAAGAATAATAATAATAATAAGGTTTTTAATAATTATGAATTGTTGCTTTATGAATATGGGATTTTTGAATATGAAAGTGTGTGGTTATTTTAAACAAACTTTTAAAAAGAATTTTCTGTAATTTAAATAAAATAGAAATATTAGATTTAAAAAAGACTTCAACTTAATAGAAAATTTTGCTTTGGCAACTAACTGAAAAGAAACTAAATTGGAAATAAAATGGTAAGTAGATTCCATTCTGAATGCAGCATTTATGAATGTGAAAGTATTGTTAACTAAAATTAAAGCTGAATAGAATTATAAAAAAGAAAAAAAATGACAAAAGCATATATAAGTATTAGATTTTAAAAACTGGCGAAGTTGGTAACTAACTTAAATTTAATTTGAAGTACTAAAATCACAAAAAATTAAAACCGAAATAAACTTAATTAAAGCTAAATAGAAATATAAAAATAAAAACCAATTTAAAGTTTTAAAAATATTCGATGAGTACAGTTTTTTTTTAGAAATTTTGCCTTGTCAGCTAACTGAAAGTGCTAAAATTACAAAAATAAAAAATAAATTAACATGAAAACTCAAAATATAAAAATAAGCTAATTCAAAATAGTAATAAATTCTGTAATAGCCCTGATATGACATGCTGTGTATGTTTCCTCAGGGAGTGACGTGTATTCTCCCCGTGCTGAGAGAGGGCGTGCTGACAGGAAGTCCGGAGCAGAAGGAGGAGGCGGCTCGTGCGCTGGGCGGAGTCATTAAACTGACATCAGCGGAGGCGCTCCGGCCCTCTGTGGTCAACATCACCGGACCGCTCATCCGTATCCTAGGAGACCGATTCGCTTGGACTGTGAAGACGGCTCTGCTGGATACGCTCACTCTGCTGCTGGCCAAAGTCAGTGTCCATTCCGTAGTCCTGATGCTGATGAAGGACCGCTCATAACTCACGCTCGTAACTCCTCTCTCTCGTGTGCAGGTGGGCATCGCTCTGAAACCCTTCCTGCCGCAGCTCCAGACCACCTTCCTGAAGGCCCTCCAGGACTCCAGCCGGGCCGTGAGGCTGCGGGCGGCAGAGTCTCTGGGTCAGCTGGTCTCCATACACACTAAAGTAGATCCACTGTTCACTGAACAGCTGTCGGCCATACGCAACGCAGAGGACTCTGGAGTCAGGTAAAAAAACAACAACACATGCACATTTCTGCAACAGTTACGGCATTAAGTTTGCAAATACACTTCTGAACTGGAATTAAGTCTTTTCTGCTTACCAGGGATGAATTTACTTCATCAAAAATACAGTAAAATCAGTAATATTGTGAAATATTATTACACTTTAAAAGAATCGTTTTATTTTTCAATATATTTTAAAATGTAATTTATTCCTGTGATGCAAAGCTGTATTTTCAGCATCATTACTCCAGTCTTCAGTGTCACATGATCTTCAGAAATCATTCTAATATGCTGATTTGCTGCTCAAGAAACATTTCTGATTATTATCAATGAAATAATAATTCAATTGTCGCCAATGTTAAACACGGTTGTTCTGCTTAAAGGGGTCATATGATGTTGCTAAAAAGAACGTTGTTGTGTATTTGGTGTAATGCAATGTGTTTATGTGGTTTAAGGTTCAAAAAACATATTATTTTCCATATTATGTACATTTTTGTTGCTCCTCAAAGCTCATCGTTCTGAAAAAGCGGGCTATGCGCTGATTGGCCCACTATCCAGTGCGTTGTGATTGGCCGAATGCCTCAAGCGTGTGACGGAAATGTTACGCCTCTTACCATACTGTGGTGCCGTCTCCTGGCACGACCAGACAAAACCAATAAAACCCATTACAAACGAGGCATTTGTTGCATCCAACTGGGACATAATTACTGATTATAATGACTTGTAGTGTGTTTTTATGTGTTGCGCTTATTATGTTTTTTTGTGAGCATAAAACCATGTCTGCATTTGTGATCGGAGAAACAACAAACAACCAGCCTACTCTACTGCTCAAAACTCACGTTTGAATCATCATTGGCAAATTCTTTAAATATGAAAAACGTACTTACAGGCTGAGAGTCAGAAGCGCCAGACTGTCCTTGCAAAATTGGAATTGCCCAACTTTATAAAAACAGACACCAGCATTGTAGGCTACTCATCTGAATATTTGGGTTGAACTGTTCCCGGAACAGTTTTGAACCACTGATTTCTAGTTGTGTCCTCTTTTGGAAGACCAAAGTAGTTTCGCTTTCACAACGAGAAACAGTGTCTCCACAACATGGCGCTGGCGGCAACAGTTTTAGGAGGGTGTGTTTGACCCTTAACTTTTATAAAGAATATCTCTTTGGATTTGAGACTTCAGTCTTTGCAACTTTACAGATCTTCTTTATTCACCAAGAGCTTGTCCACTCCAAAGAGAGAGAAAAAATTTAAAGTGCATCATATGACACCCTTAATATTTTGTGAAAACCTTGATACATTTTTTTTTTTTTTCAGGATTCTTTAAATAGAAATTTCAAAAGAACAGCATTTATTTTTGTACTGTCAATTTTTATCAATTTAATCAAACCTTGCTGAATAAAAGTGTTCATTTTCTTTAAAAACAAAAACTGATTCCAAACGTAGCCAATAAATAGTTGGACATGAAATATTGGTTTAGATTAAAAATATTTATTGAATACAAATGTATTTAATATTTTGATTTATTGTGTTATTGTTTTCCTTCTGCAGGGAGACGATGTTGCAGGCCCTGCGCTTCGTCATCCAGGGTGCAGGGGCAAAGGTCGACCCCACCATCAGGAAGAACATCACCACCACACTGCTAGGCATGCTGGGACATGATGAGGTACAGCTGCTAGTCAGGGTTATCATAGAGTAACAAAAATTTAATTCATAATTTAAAAAAGGAGAGGAGGAAAAAAATGCTCTGTTAATTGAAATTAAAAAAATACACTTTAAATGAATTAAACTAAAATAATATAAATTAAAAAAAAAACTTAAACTTTTTTTTTTTAAAGCTAGTTGCCCAGGCAACATTTCTGTTCTTCATATAGTTTAACTTAAAATACTAAAATAACTAAAATTTAAATAAATTTAATCAAAACTACATAGACATTTTTTTAAACAAAACCTAAAACTAATAAAAATGACAAAAATACTACAAAATTACTACAACATTTATAAAAAAAAAACAAAAAAAACATTTAAAACAGAAAAATATAAAAATAAAAACACTAGTAGTATCTTGATACTACAATAATACTGATAGTAGTGCATTTTTTATTTTAGTCGAAACATTAAATAAAACAAATATTTAAAGCAAATTAAAATATAATAATATATTATAATAATAAATATAATATATTTGTATATATATATATGTATTAAATATTAATACGTATTTAAATATATTAACATTTTATATTGACAATATATTATTATCTGAAAATATTGTTATTATAGTCTTAGACAATGCTATATATACATGTGTGTGTGTGTGTGTGTGTGTGTGTGTGTGTATATTTAAATTTATTGACGTTTATGTAAAATATTCCTATTATTATTTCTTTGCTTAAAGACATTTGCGAATATGAATGCATGTGTTCTTTGTCTTTAAAAGAGTAACTAGCACAGGATGTGGTTGTGTGAGCATGTCGTTGTTGCCTTACCTCTGTGTGTGCGTGTGTGCGTGTGTGTGTGTGTGTGCGTGTGTAGGATGCCACAAGAATGGCCTCAGCCGGCTGCGTTGGCGAGCTGTGTGCCTTCCTGTCAGAAGAGGAGCTCAGGAGTGTGTTACAGCAGCATGTCCTCGGTGAGATCATACACTGCCAGTGGTTTTGGACGAGATGCATCGAGATAAGCTCTTCAATCTAGAACTGAATCCAGAACATATGACGACTCTCTCATGTTATCTGTTTGTCTGCAGCGGATGCGTCAGGCGTGGACTGGATGGTGCGTCACGGCCGTAGTTTGGCTCTGGCTATCGCAGTGAAGTCCGCTCCTGATCAGCTGTGTTCAGAGGAGTACAGCTCGTCTGTGCTGGAGGCTGTCTTATCTAGTGCCACCGCAGACAGAGTAAGACACCGCAGTGAATCAGCAGAAAGACTGGCTCATGTTGGAACCCACTGGGGCCAAAAAAAAAGCCTTTTACAGTTTGTTCAGGGCCAAATAAATCTCAGAACTCATGAATATTCAAATATTCAACCTCTCAGACTTTCCTAAATCCACTGACTGGTTCTATCCTCATAAAAGCTCATCGAAGCAGCTTTGCATACTGAATAAAGCCCAGGGTTTCTTACACAGAATGACATACAGAATTTGATTTGAGTACTTTTCAGACCCGAGTAAGTACAGGAAAAGAGAAAACACTAGTATGGAAAAATATTCTGATTTATAAAATATTAAATTAAGAATTTCTAAAATAATAATAATTATTAAATTTAAATAAAAATTTAAAAAATATTAATTTATCATAGAAGCAGTGTTTTTTCATGACATTTAGAGCAGGCAATCAACATTTTAATAATCGTTTAACATGACTGAAGAAATTGTTAAATTATTGTAAACAGTGTATTGAAATGATATTGTAATCATAATACTGTTGATTTTGCCATGAATATAGCCATTGCTGCTGATATAGTGTTAAATCAAATCAATAAATGCATAAATAAAATCATTTATCTTATGTTAAGTATAGTCTGGAAAATTATTTGTTTAAACTTGAGACGTCTGGATGTGGTTTAACATCAGCCAATAGGATTCAATAAGATCTTGCCATTTTTGTGCACTGTGATGCAAACATTTGATTCTCATCTGTGTGTGTGTGTGTGTGTGTGTGTGTGTGTGTGTGTGTGTGTGTGTGTGTGTGTGTGTGTTCTGCAGATCCCCATCGCCTGCAGCGGCATCAGAGCCATGGGTTACCTGATGAGACACCAGCTCCGCTCCGGAGGACCGGAGAGCATCTCGCCCCGCATCATCACACAGTTCGTTAGGGTGAGACTGACTCCAGCATACACTGAGACGAACCGCCTGCCATACAGTAGTGTACAGATTACTGTAGAAGCCGCACTGCATACTTAATATGCTTGGTAACAAACCATGAGCAGCACTTTCGTTACAGTATTTATTAATTTTTGTTTGCATTAGTTAATAAAAATATAGCTGGTTATTGTTAGTAGTTTTAACTAGGGTCCCATGCGTAATAGTAAATGTTGAAATTAACGTAATAAATGCTTCAGAAGTATTTTTCATTGTTAGTTAATTAGTTTATCACAATATTGTTTCTGGTTCATTCGAGCACTTTGCATCATGGGATACAGTTTTGGCTGGATGATATGGACAAGAATATTATTTTGTTTCATATATTTCCATGTTGATACCGAAATATTAATTTTATACCAGGAAATGCATTTGACGTATCCGTTAGGACTCAAAAATGAACATAACCATAACTTTGTTTATAAGTAAACTAAATTTATGGACTTGTGAAATTCATTAGTTCCCTAATTCTGTGTTTTATTGCAAGTTTATAATTATAAAGGTTTCTAATAAAAATGAATTTAAAAAACTATTGATCACAATATAATCAGTGTTTTAAAATGTAATCAAATAAAAATATAAATCTGCAAATTATTTTTCTTGAGTTGTATAGTGTGTGTTAATAAAATGTATTTAAATATATCTTCGTTATAAGAAATCCCTTATAATAATAATAATAATAATAGTAAATCGGTGTCATGTTTTATTATTATTATTACTTTGAGAAGTAATTTTGCTAGATTGTGGTAATGTATTTCTGGCATAATTTCTACAAAGTTACTTTTTTTTTAAATGTTAAAATAAAAATAAAAACAAAAACTTCAATATCATGAAATGAATGTTTTTCGATACTGATTTATTGCGCTGGTTATATTCCATACGTATTCCATAAGATGTTTTTTGTATGCCATTGTGAGCAAACTCAAACACATTAGTTGGACTGACACGCATCAGAGATGTTGAGTTCCCCGTCTGCTGTGGCTCCTCCCACAGAGTCTGCAGAACCAGTCGAGTGACATTCGTCTGGTGACGGAGCGCGTGCTCTGGTGGGTGTGTAAGGAGGCGGAGACTCCCGCGCTGGAGCCCAGTCTGGTCAAACCGCTCATCAAAGCCCTGCTGGACAACACCAAGGACAAGAACACCAGCGTCCGAGCGCAGAGCGAACACACCCTCGTCAGCCTGCTGCGGCTGCGCCGGGGAGACGACGGCATGCAGGTCAGTCCCAGCATGCTGCTGATTTCTTCCAGGATTTCTCAAAGCTTTAAATAAAACAAAAAATTAGCACAGCCCTGCATCTTGAAAATAAAAAATAAAAGCCTAATAGTAGTACCTCATTTGATAATGCAAAGTTCAAAAATATAAATAAACAGTTTTTCACCATACAAGGATGCTTTTTCAAATGATATATATATGTATCAGTTTTAAATAATGCACTTATCAAAATAACAGAAGCAGTCAGATGTCAAAAGCTTTGGTTGTAAATGAAAAAAGAGTGTATTTAAAAAATTTATTGTTTAGCTTACAATCTGCAAAGGAGTGTAAAAATGTTCAAATACTCCATTTAATGTCACAGAACTTTACATAAACCAGTTTATAAATGAGCTTTTTTCACAAAATCTGACATTTCTGTGGCTGTTTGTGGTTTTTAGTTTATGGTTGCGTATTGAGGGATTTATTCAGTGTTGTAGTTTTTTGTGTGAAATTTTCAAATTTTGTTTATGAATATGCACATTTTCTCATATGATCTAAAATGTGTTAATATAAAAGTTTTTTATGCACATTTTAGGATTTAAACACACATCTTGCTGTTTCCATCCAGCATATAAAGCGGAAAATCTCTGTATCTCAACGTTACATGCCATTTCTGTATAATTACGGTGAAGTTTACTAGCAGTTTCTAAATGAAAACGTTTTTTTTGTTTTCAGTTTGGAATGTTAGGCACAATGTTCACAGCTTTTTTCTTTCATACAGTAAACACAGATCATTGATCAAAAAAACATCGTCGCCTCTGCGATTCGAATAACGTTTGCATGTGTAAATACGTTTCAGAGCATCAGTGCGATCCTGGACTCGGCCAGTAACGAGCTGCTGTCAGAATGTTACCGCAGATCCTTGAAGAAGATCTCCAGCCTTCCCGACTCCAACGAAGAGATCGATGACACCATCCTGACATGATGGACAGCCTCCGCTGCTCTGAATCCAGTCCTGTAGCCCTGCATCAGTCACACACACACACACACACACACTCTCCTCACGCTAGCTTTGACTCGTGTCATGTACATCACAAGGAAAACCTGGGAAAGTATTTATTGTGCTGAGCCCCTGAAATCATCATCTAAAATCTACATTTTCCTTTAATTGGGTGTTAAATTTGTAAACGTATATTTTTCGTTTGGTTTTCTTCTGAAAGATGAAGTATTATTAATTTGTGCCAATTCTCTTCAAACACTGATGTTCTGCTGGCCTTTTATATTTCGTTTGGATGGTGAGCAGTTTTTTGCTGTCGTGATTGATTTCTCCGTGTGTGTGAGAGACATGTGAGCCATTAACAACCCAAAGGATGTGATGCTGATTTTGGCCACTAATAATGGTTGTATGAAAAGAAAAAAAAAAAAAGAAAATTTGATTTAATAAACGGTTTGACTTAAAGAAATAACATTTGTTTGTGTTTTTAATGTTTTAATATTTAGTTTTGGGGTGGGGGGGGTGTTAAGAATGAATGAAATGCCTTTTTCTGTCTTCACTCCGTCTTGAATCGCGCTCACGGAAAGCGCTTGAGAAACAGTGTCTCCTTCATGGCGGGTTTTTTTTTTTTTTTTTTTGTCTCAAGGAAGAGATTTTATGACATTCACGTTACATGATTTGACTGATTTTTATGTTGAAAGGGCAAAATTCAAAAATGAAACTAAAATTAAATTATTTTTGAGAGCAAGGGGGCCTCCTGGTGTTTCGGGGGCCCTATTTGGTCCCCATTGACTTCTATAGTATGGGGAAAAACTATGCAAATCACTGGAGACCAGCAACTGAAGGTGAACTATCCCTTTAAGGACAGATTCAGACTTCTAGGTTTATTGGGTGGTAAAAAGAATCAACATTTGCTGTAACAGTTAGAAATATAATATAGATAGATTGCATTTATGTAAGAGTCAGTGACAAATAAGGATGCTAGAAAGCATCTTGATGTTCATGAATTAAATGTAACTTCTAGTTTTCTGGCAGATTCTCAAAGTTCAGACGGCTTAAGAAAGTTGCACAGAGTTTTCTGGCTCTCACTGAAAAACTGTCATGAATACATTTCTTTGCTGGCATAAGGAAGAAAAATCAGACATTGCTTTAAAAAGCACAACGGTGGTACCATGGAGCAGTATCAGATGCTAATACTGCCAGTAGTACATGGCACTAATGATTACTATGTTAAAATATCATGATATTTACACTGTATTTCCAAAATAATAATAATAATACTGTATTAGACAAAATCATGACCAAAAAATAATGTTTTGTAAGTGCAACACACCCAATTGTAAAGCATTCAACACGTTTCCATCATGAATTATAAATATATTTTATTTTTTACAAAATTTATTGTTTTTGCCTTTAAAGCGGTTTATATGGCAAATTTGTTGTTTTTTGATTCAAAGAATATTCTGTGGTATAAAAAAAAAATAACATTTTGTTGCACTGACGCAAAAAAAAATGTACATAGATTTCATTTATATTAGTGTAAATGGCAAATAAAGATGCAACAAATTGAGTAATCTAAAAAAATATTAATATTCAAAAATTAAACTGGAACAAAATGGAATGCATCGCTTCTTACACATTTTTACTTTTTTAGGTTAATTGATTATTCTAAATTTTGTCTTAATCTGTTCTTTTAATTTGTTCTGTATGTTGTAATTTTTATGCGTTTGTTTTTATGTAAAATGCATAGCTGCTTTAAAGGTGCTATATAAAAATAAAGTTATATCTTTTAGATTTGAAAAGAAAAGCGAAAAAAGTTTGAAAATAAAGATTAGGTTGTGTGCTGTTATATTAGAGGACACTCACTGAAGGTGTAAAGTATGAATATTATTATTAGTAAGTAGTGTTATTTGTTGTTGCTGCATAAAATGGTAAAAAAGTTTTTCAAGGGAAAAACTACGTTGCACTTTTATTAATTAAAAAAATAATAATTTTCGATATCCTATTTGTCATTGACCTACTTTATGCTTTAAAAAAATAATAATAATAATAAAAAAAAAATTTATGTGCCGCCATTGACCCATATACAGCAAACGCGGACTTGTTGACGGCTGTTACGTCATATGTCGACGCGCTCTGATTGGTCCCCAGCCGCGCTGGTGCGGCAGGAGGAAGCGCCGTTTCCGGTAATGAGCGACTGACTGCTGACAAACCCCGACGACAAACCCGCTGCTTTCGGCATCTACCGGGCTGAAATTGTCCGCTCTCATCCGGGCGGCACGTCAGACGGGTTCCAGCCAAGCGTTCGGCTGGAGAGAGGCGTGAAGCTGCAGCGAAGCCGCGGGGTTTGAGCCTCCCACCGCCGGCATGGCCCGCGACTACGATCACCTCTTCAAACTGCTGATCATCGGTGACAGCGGTAAGAGACGCCGCGGATGCGTGACGGGAAGCGGGCCGGGGCGAGGCTCTGCGGGGCTCTGGGTGTCTCGTATTAACGCTGTGAGCTCTGAGAGGCCATAAAAGAACGCAGGGCTGATTTAACGCGTGTTTCTTTCGCTGTGCCGCTGCGCACAGGCCGGAGATCCACAGACTCATCTGCTGCTTATCAATCATTTATTCAGGACTAGAGCAGAAGTGTATCGATTTGAGTGACTCCAACTCTTTATATGTCTGAATGTCATTGCATTATGAAACAGAATGTAAAAGCAAGTGTGTTTTGTTGAAAATATAAACACTTTACAGTCAAAACATTTGATATACTTGGTTAAAAAAATGATCTTTGTTGAAAATGAAGATGGTATTGAGACACTTAATGGAAAATGCTGATAGTAGTGCATGTGATTCTCGACACCTGAGAAGAGCTGATTAATGCATCTCTATACAAAAATAAACAAAACCGAAGCTGGAGATAAGAAATGATCATGCAGTATCTGAGATGCACAAGATACAGATCTAATAAATGACATTCAGACACATTAAGTGTCACTTACAGGTCTGATGAATTCTGTACCTGTAAATGAAATGATCAGAAACTGAAATCTGGATATTTCAGGTGCTTGTAAGTGCTGATTTTGACGCTGAAAACACTTTGTTTGTGCTGTTTTATTGTCAGATGGTTAAAGTTGAGCCTTGTGTGTTCAAGGAGACCTAGCGTTTGCACAGCAGCGAGTGTGAGTGTGTCCTGTTTTCACGGGATGGTTAACAACCACGCGACACATCACAGCTTGCGGTGCTTGTGGTTGGAGTTTTTGCACCTTAACTCAAATGAGCTCAATAAAACAGTTTGAATGAACTTTATTATTAAAAGGTCACTGGGTTGAATTCTGAACTTCTGGTTTGTAGTTGGAATCAAAGAATACTAAAATAATCCATTTAGATATCTTCACTTCATATATAGAGTCATATGTATAAATATATACATATACACATATATACATGTATAGTAAAGCATGTTATTTTTTATTCAGATACCCAAATACCGCTAAAACAGTCTAATAAATTTAAGCCCTGTATGAGATTTATATGTACTTTTCTATTGTTTTTGTTTACTGTAAGTGTGTGTGTATGAATATATTACCCAAATACCGCTAAAACATATATTATTTATATTATATATATAGTGTGTATGAATATATATATATATATATATTTATTATAACAGTTCATTTAAATATTTATAAATTAAATATTTAAGCATTGCATAACAGCTGTTAGTTTGTAGGTTTGTTTTTGCATGGATGCATTGTAAGTCGCTTTGGATAAAAGCCTCTGCTAAATGCATAAATATAAAATATATATAAAAAAAGATACATCTTTAGAATCATTGTCCATACATGACACGGGTGATGGCAAGCTGGCACTGACCCGTCCGCTGGACACACAGTCCTCAGTGTTTCAGTTTTCTGTTCTCTGAGGGCTTTTATTTGGGCTCTGGTTGAATTCTGAACTCTGATGAAGTGACCTAATGATACTGTGCAGATCTGGGCTCTGTGATGAAAGAGAATCTGCTGGATGCTTTGTCCCGCATGCAGGGACAGGCTCTCCTTTGACGCTGGTTGTCTGGGATGCAATATAGATTTCAGTCATAAGCTGAGCATTCGATCTGTTTTCTGGATTCTGGATTTGAGAGACTTGAGACTGATTGATATGAATGTCTGTCTTCAGAATCAAGTCCTGTAATAGAATTAATGATATGATCCATGTTCTCCAGTAAGCAGGTTATATTCTGCAGGAATCAAGTGATTTGATGCGTTTCTATAGTCCTTGTGTGTTTGTGGTGTCATTTGTCAGGAGAGGATGTTTGCTTGGCTGATCTTCCTTTCTGAGAGTCAGCGGTCGCAGTCTCAGACGGTACGCCTACAGACATTCATGAACTGACAGATTCATATTCCTCAGAAGAATCTCACTGAGACCGCCTGCTCCAATCTGATTGGCTGACGTGCTGTTTTGAATTACCTGCAAACGCGTGAGAGCTGAAGTCACTGGCAGACAGCCTCTTCCTTGGAGTAATCTGCAGCATCTGACATCGTATAAGGAAAGGCTCCTTATTTAGAAGGATTTTAGGTTTTGTGTCTCAGCAGTAAATCTAAAAGCTGTGTGAGAAACCACGCGGTGAACGTTAATGGTGAGCAGGCGTTAGTCCAGAGGTTTCGTCTGGGTTTGCTGGAGGCTGTATTTATCACGTTCAGCTGAAATCTGCTGCATCATATGTTGTGTGGTTTTTCCTCATTCTTTGGTTTTTTTTATTGCTGTTTGTCGTTCCAGGTGTTGGAAAGAGCAGTCTTCTCCTGCGCTTCGCAGACAACACTTTTTCAGGTAAGATGCATGAACATGTCCAGCCTCAGGGAAGGATTTTACATGAATGTATCTCTGAGGGGAACTGACTGTCTTTAGAAAAGTTTAGATGATATTTTCTTTTCATCTTGACTCTGTATAATGCATATTAAAGTAGTGCAGCGCTGCTTTGTTTACAGCGGTAACCAAGGAAACGCTGTATCGCTGCTGTTCCATGAGCGCCACCTGCTGTCAGAGAGTGAATTTGTTTTCATTCAGCCCGTCTGCTGTTTTTGTCTCGTTCAGATGTTTTATGTAGCATAATTTCACAAAATTGAAGTCAGACTGTTCTGTTTTTGCTTCAAATTTTGAAATTATTCAGTCTAATTTAGATTAAAAACTGCTCATGCTGCATGTATACAGCATCTCTGTTTGGATCGTGATTAAAATGCAGTGGTTGCCTCTAACTGAATGGAATGAGCACAGGTAAAGCCTTAGTTTATTTATTTATTTATTTGGGGTTTGTTTTAAAATTTTAATTTCACATAGAATTGTTTAGCATTTTGTCCAAGCAATAATAAAATGACATCTTTTCATTTATAATTTGATTAAAATCATATCGTGCAATCAGTATCATGAATCAAATCTCTTCATGAGTTGAGTGAATTGTTACATCCCTATTATTTTATATATATATATATATATATATATATAAACAGTTTTATGATTGATACACTACCATTCAAAATAAAAAAAGTATACTTTTCAGCAAGGATTTATTAAATTGAACAAAAGTGACATTAAAGACATTTAATGTTACAAAAGATTTCTATTTTTAAATAAATGTTGTTCTTTCTATTCATCTGTGAGTCCTGAAAAATAAAATGCATGACAGTTTCCACAAACATATTCAGCAGCACAACTGTTTTCAACATTGATAATAGTCAGAAATGTTTCTTGAGCAGCAAATCAGTATATTTTCATGATTTCTGAAGATCATGTGACACTGAAGACTGCAGTAATGATGCTGAAAATACAGCTGCGCATCACAGAAATAACATTTTAACAGATATTCAAATAGAAAACACTTATTTGAAATTGTAATAATATTTCACGTTACAAATTCTACAGTATTTTTGCTCAAACTGAAATCATTGTCTCATTATCATGTCTAATAGGTCATGTGATGCATAAGCTGAATGTAGGACAAAAGTGTGGTGTTCCTAAAATATTTTTCAGGACAATGTGTGTAGAACGTATTATGAAAATAAAGGGCTTGAAAAAGCCCAACCTAATCTATTGTGATTGCACATTCAATGCTCTTTGTTTTGTGTTGTAGGTAGTTACATCACCACTATAGGAGTCGACTTCAAGATCCGAACAGTGGAGATTAATGGAGAGAAGGTGAAACTGCAGATATGGGACACAGCAGGACAAGAGCGATTCAGAACCATCACGTCTACGTGAGTCTAACACACGACGTGATCAAACTACTGCTGTGCTGAACGTGTCATGATCTGCACGTGCATGTGCTTTTCATATTTCATAATAAATCATAATACAATTTTTTTTTTATTGCAAATCAAGGAATGTGTGAAAGAAAGTTTGTTTTGTACAGGAAGAGTAATTCTTTATGGTATTTCTATTTGAAATGAATAGAAATGGTGCTTTCATTCTTAGTTTCAGTGATAACATTTTAAGACATTGAACATAATGTTCCAGGACGTCTTTGTTTTGCGTGTGTTTGTGTGCCAGCGTGGCTGTGCCGCTCGCTAGAATGCTTCAGGGAATCTGTTTGATGTTCCTAATTAGTGCTGTAAGGTTTTATAGCCGCAGCATCTACCATCGGCTCTCTGGGACTGAAGCTGTCCTTGGGCTTTAAGTTCACACTTCCTGTGGCGTGAGGATTTGTTTGTTGTGATGTATCTTACATTTCCTGAAGCACACACCAACCATTACATAATAAACTTAATTTGTGTAGAAGCTTTCATACAGACTTTGCTTAATAAAATACATTAATCAATAGCAAGCTTAAGTTTCAGTTGAAGTTTTACCAAAAAAATCAAGGTTACTGCGAGTCTTAACAAGGTTTATAAAAATCTTAATTTGCCCTTGAACAGATTAAGACCTAAATGATGCAAAATGAAGATATGAAGTCGTGTTTTCTGAGAAATTGAACAAAATTAAATGTGTTTATGCCCAAACAAGAACGAATATCTACCAATGGAATATAAAAACTTGTTTTCCCGTTTGAATTAAGTTGATTTTTTTTAGCCCATTGACAATTTTCTTTTGCTTTAATCACTTAATTTTTGATAGATTTCTCATAAACAAGACTTTATTTGTTATTTTGCTTCTCAAGTAAATGTATCTTGATTTTAAGAATCTTTAGACATTTGCACTGGAAAACAAAGCAAAAATAACACATTTTTGCAGTGTGATCTGAAGATGCAGGAAAAAAATATTTCCGTGTTCTAGTGGTTGAGAGGAGAGCTATTCAAGGCTTTTATTTTTTGTAAAATGGAAAAACTAATAGATCTATTGGAAGCATTTATAATACAAGACATTTACATTTAGAAACCATATTGACGTACTATTGTGTTGCATTCAATGAATTCCTTTCTTTACTTGTTCTTAAAGTCTTACATATACTGTATAAAACCTGCAAAACCCTCAACATTATGTCTTGCATTAAAGTTTTCAAGACCTCAAACTACATTTATGCCTGTAAAAATGCAAAGACACTTTTTATGTTCATGCATGTTTATATGTTTATTTGTTCTTTTATTAGTTCAGGACTGTTACTGGTTTGGTCAATAATAGAAGGGTTTGGTCACTCCAGGCCTCTCAAAGAGCTCTTTGTGTGTGTGTATGTCTTTGTGTCTTTGTTTGGAGACAGAAGACAGCCTGTGCTTTTTAAGTCAGAGGTAGTGTTGAGCAAAATGCTCTATAGTCATAACGTCCTATTGTCACCCTGTGAGATCACCGATACACGATATCGTGCAAATTTAATTATTTACTTGGTTTTCAAGCAGCCTAATGTTAGTGTAATCTGTTAACTACACATTATATCTTTTTAGTCAAGTAGCATATGGATGTCGTGTCATAAAATATTTTTAATATGACTGAATTTGTCTTTAACATGATCACAGTTTAATAAAAACTTTGTTACTAATTATAATGCTTACATTTCCTCAGTTTTTCAAACAGCAGTTTCAGAAAGCAAGCAAAGAACATTTACATTATCACAGAACATCATCACTGACTTCAGTCTAGCGCAAGTTAATGCACTTAAAAAAAAAAAAACCTCCCATTATAATCAGTGAAACTATCTCTTAATACACGTCAATACACGATACTATCATCTATGGGCACAACCCTATTCAGAGGGCTGTTCCACTGTTCACTGCTGGTTACAGAGAAAAATTCTTGTTTATTTAAAGCTGAACTCTTCAAAACTTTATTTCCATGCTCAGGTATTACAGAGGAACTCATGGGGTTATAGTAGTGTATGACGTCAGCAGCGCTGAATCCTTTGTCAATGTCAAGCGATGGCTGCATGAAATAAACCAGAACTGCGATGACGTCTGTCGAATACTAGGTGAGTTCTCCAGTAAATGATCTACATGTTACATTTTATTTTATTAGTTTAATTAAATATTATATTATTTGTATATGTATAGTTTGTTTTTTTTTATGTCCAGTTCTATTTGTAAATGTGTTTTGATTAATCACGGTTTTGATTGGCTAATATCTTTGCATATGAAATGTGGTGTAATTCACACTGTGGGTAGTTATATGTTAACGACCCCATGGTTGTGATGTTATTTCCATGATATTAACCCTTTAGTGCATGAATTAGTAGACTTTAATTAAGTCAATCCAATGGTGACTTCTGTATTAATTTCTGTCTACACATCTATCATTTTCTCACTTCAGTGGGCAATAAAAATGACGATCCAAACTCTAAGGTTGTGGAGACGAATGACGCACAGAAGTTTGCTGAGCAGATGGGCATCAGCCTGTTTGAGACGAGCGCAAAAGAGAACATCAACGTGGAGGAGGTGAGTTCCTCAAGGCTCTGTATTAGGACCATTCGGATTGTGCTGTGAAACCCCTAAAACTCACTAGTGTGCAGCCTCCAGCTCTGGAAAACTCTCTAAAATGTACTTTTGCTCTGCTCAAGAATATTTAATTTCATATTTCACAGAACGAGCACTTGAATAATCACTTGTGCGCATCCCTAGTTGAAAGTAGTCAAAATAAAATTGAAATTTCCTGATGTATGTCTCGTGTGTGTCATCTATTTTACAGCGACTTCAAACGCGGCTCATCTAATCAGATTTTACAGCTGTATATGTTGTATGAAGTGTGTTAATATTTATTAGAATCAGTTTTGGAGGGTGCAGTAACATATACGTGTGTTTCTGGTCTTTGTGTAGATGTTTAACTGCATCACAGAGCTGGTGCTCCGAGCAAAGAAAGAGTCTGTGGCCAAACAGCAGCAACAGCAGCAGAACGATGTGATTAAACTCAACAAGAATAGCAAACGAAAAAAAAAATGCTGCTAGTGGATGGACAGATGTTCCTCTGCACGGCGATCTGCACACGCAGATGGACTGTGATCCTCTCACTTAAGATTTCACAAAAACACAGTGCGGACGAATGCAGTCCTTTTTGGACCGAGACAAACCACAGTGACTTTTTAAAAGAAAATGTACAGATTTTATCAGAGTCAAGGATTTTTATTTGGAATTCGTGATATTTAATAAAAGATCTTCCTTCTTTATTGAAGGACCAGCAAGCTGACGTGATCGCCAAACCGTGCAGGTTTCTGTATGCTTACTCTCTGTATACTCTACAGTGATTATATATCTCTATTATCCATCATCTCAGGAGTAATTTTTATTTTCTTCTGTATTTTGCTTCTCTTTCTGTATTTTTTTGTGGAATGCCATTGTTTTTTTTTGTTTTCTGCAAGAACAATTTGGGCCTTTTTTCCCCTTTTTTGCATTTTTAAATTTTTTTTTTTTTTTTTTTTTTTTTTTTAATGAAAGAATACAATTACAGACATTTACTCACCATGGACTCATAATGATGCCAACAACTTTGTTTTTATTAGTTTATTTTTAGATAATATCAATTAGAGATCATTCATGTTTTTTTTTCTCAAGCCTGTTTCATTGGGTGAATCTCGCAAAAAAGTATCTCCAGGTCACATTAAAAATGTATTATATTTTGCATAAAGAAAATGAAGCCTATGTTTAGGATCAAGCACATTTCATCCGAAATTCTCATTGCCAATGCAAGAAATTTGATGTTTATAAATTATAAAGTAATTATACATCATGATAGTATTTGTTGTACTTCCTTTAACTGATGCTTGTTTAAAGGCATTTTTGTATAATTCTTTTCTTTTTGCTATAGTTCATTAAAAATTATTATAGCGATAAGAATTTACTATGAATTAAAACATCTGGGTGTGTTTCAGTAATGTGCATTAAAAAGAGCATTAGCATTAATCATCATGAAAATAAAGTTAATTAAAAAAAAAAAAAAAAAAAAACAAGTCTTAAAGTAGGCTTCATTTCTTCATGGAAAATGTCATTTCTTTTTGTCCTTTAGATTAACACGGTCTCATGAGATTCACCGCATTAGTTCAGGCTTCGGGTCTTCATGATGTGGACAGCAGAGCTCCTTTGACATTCACAGATGTCTTCTGTCGCTTCGGGCTCGTGTTTTTCTGCTTTTGTTTTTCCCGTGAAGATGAAGAGGATGAGAGTGGATGATGCTGCCATAATCTCAGAACAGTCCTTTCCTTGAGTGTTGCCATACCCCTCCGTATTAGCCGTTTTGCGGACTCTGGAGTCACATCTTCGGGTTTGTGAATGCTTTCAATCGAAGCTGATGTTAAGAACAAGATTTCATCTTCTGCATCTCATGGAAGAGTGACATTGATGTGCCATATGAGGACGAATGACGCACAATCATCTGGACCCAGAAGACACTGATACAAGCAATGTTTAAAAACATAATCACCGTGTTTATGCACAGTTGCAAAGGGTGTATTGCTAATATGAAATGTAATATGTTTTATATGTGGAAGGGTGAGGTTATGTTAACGTGTTTAAGCCAAAGGGGTGAATCAGAATCTTGGGTTCATCCCTAAATTTCTTGAATACGCTATTGACACTTTTACTGAACAGTCTTTATGGCAGATCCTCCTTTGCCATCACTCCGTGTGATCTTCCATTGGCGTCTCTATGGAGGTGAATCTCACAAAAACATGACCATGTCCCAATTCACCTTAATAGAAAAAGATATTTTTCAAAAAGAAAATGAAGCAAGTTTTAGGCACCTTAATGTTTTTTTTTTTTTGTTGTTTTTTTTTGCATTAAAATGTTAATGCAAAAGTAATTGTTGTTGTAAAAATGTACCATTTTTTCCAAAGAATTACAAAGGTTTTTGAAATGCATCTGCATTAGTCATTACAACATTATTTCCCCCATAAAAGTGAAACCAATTTTTAGCCAAATTTTTAGGCTTATTTGTGTTCTTGTTTTGCATTAATTAATATTAATGTAAAAAAAAAAAAAAAAAAAGCTTTTTTGCAGATAAGTAAATACATGAAGGTAGTCTTTTTAAATATATGAATTGAAGTCATTATGAAAGAAAAAGATTAAGCGACCTAAAACGGGCTTCATTTTATATATATATATATATATATATATATATATATATATACACAAACTTGAATTTTGTTTTTGAGTGGTTTTCTGAGATTCACCAATAGAAATATTTTCATGATTTGTATTAATACAGTAAGCCAAAACACACCACAAGCCCAGGCTGTGCTGTGAGCCAATTTCAGCCCAGTCACGTGACATCATAAGTGTGCATATGCATGCACGTTTGACACATTAGCACATGTCCATGCAAACTGTGCTGGTTGAAACACTTTTTTCAGCTGTGGTTATATTATACACTGGAGAAAAGAAATGTATAGTGGACCTCTCCTTTATGAATGAAATCATTAATAAATATTTTAAGAATGAATATTTGACACGAGCATGTTTGTCCTTGTCTTTATTAAGCATCATCATGTTGCACATTTGTTTACAAGCTTTGCTCTTTCTTCCCGATGTTTATTGCAGGACTGTGACGGTTCTTCAGGTTTATTACTGGAATAACTGAAGATTGAGAAACATTTGCATTTGTATTTTTTATTCTGATGCATCACAGTGCGTTCCACGTCAAGACATAGGAAGCTTTTTAAACATAGACATATGTGTATGTCTGCATTTGTATATAACTTGGTATTTTAAAGGAATCTGTTGGAAAAATAAGAATTTAATAGTTATAAAAACACACTGGATTGAACTTACTATGAGTATAAATAGCAAACACCATATGGAAAGTATAAAATCTGCATTATTTACATGTTTACCACGGTATTACTTACAAATTTACAGATACATACACTTTTGTCTGCAGTCTTTGTGTGTAAGATATATTAGCTGTGTGTGATAATTCGCTTTAAGTCCATTTGACACTTTTTCTGGTTTTATTCGAAGTAATAACAGATCATTTAATCGGCATGACTTAAGTATAATTTTTACTTTAAATGTAGTGAGGTTCATGTTGATAGGAAGTTGTTTTTAGCAGCCATTTTTAAGATTTACTGCAAAGATAAAGTGTTTGATTAAATATATGTATGTTTTTATAATATTTAATTTTCAGAAAGTGCATTTAAGGAAGGAAACTTGGCACTAATGATGTGGTAAAAAACATTAATATTTGCTTTATACAATATTATTTACTCGGACAGCTGTAGAACTCTCCCAATTTTATTTAATTATTACCCCCCCCCACCCCTTCAATATTTCTATTAAAATAATTTATTGAATGTCCAGTGATCCTATTCAAACGGCTTGTTTTTGTCTTATGAATGAAATATACAGTACATAGAGAGACGAGCACATCCACTCACATGCATGAAGACCTAGTGGTAAAGGAACTAGAGACTGGTGGCATTTCCAGAGAGTGTTTGTAGAAATGGTGGATGACTGGAAAAACACATTCACAACAGCAGCTCGCACAGATTTAAGACAGACTGGAGAGACTTGCAAAAACAGTGTTTAAATGGCAAAAGAACAGCAGTACAAAGTCAATGTGATGAGACACAAGAACAGAATCTAAAGAAATGACATTGAAATGTTTTTACATGCAGAACAACAGAAGAGAGACGATTAATACTCTAAACGTGGAGCGATTCGGGCTGCGGCTGCTGTCTGGAAGATTTAAACCACTACTAATATAACAGCCGTCAGACAGGAGAAGCACTACAGGCTTCAATGAAAACATCCAAAATAATTGTAAACACCTGATCCTTTCTAAATCACCCTTGTCATACACATCAGCATCAGTTAGGATCTTTCAAAGGCAATTTTCTAAAGTGGCTTTTAATGTCATTTGGAGTGAAATGTAACTGAGATTTTGCTTCAGTGATATTTAAATGTCAGAGGATTTTTTTAAGGCCATTTTAATCTTTTAAAAGGGGACGAGAATATTTACATGCACAAATGTACATTTCTATGCATGAATTTTGTTAAATATTCTGAAAATTTAAAGTTGGTTTATGTGTCATTTAAAGCACGTCTATTGTAATATGCATATTTGTGCATATTTCTGTATTTGCATTGCTAAAAATGGTCAGTATGGTGAATATTCACATGTTGGGTGTAATGCATTACTAAGTAATTTAATTACTTTTAATTAGTCTTAATTTTCCTGTAATTACAGTTACTACTGATGTAATCGTATTAAGACTATAGATCAATTCTGTATAAAACAGTGGATTTAACATCAAAATGTAACTTTTAATGTTAAAATGTGTGTTTTTAATGTAACCTTCTCCTTTTAAATCCTTTGGTCAATTCAAGCATAATGTATGCATTTTTGTATTATTTATTTGAAACAATTAAAGGAGTAGTTTTATGTCTATCCTTGTATTGTTCAGCTGGTTGAGGTTGAAAAAGGGTTTACAAAGTAATTAGTCATGAGTAATGCAATACTCTTTAGAGAGAGTAATTAGTACAGTAATATAATTACACTGCTTAGATGTCATTTGTAACTAGTAATGAATTACGTTTTAGAGTAACTTACCCAAAACTGCATATGACTTTGTTAAAATGAACCTTTTATCATGTTGACCTGTAGTACCTCTCCTACATCATCTTATTTCACATTGATCTGGATTGAGAGTTTTCAGATGGTTTACATTCAGTTCTGATCAGACAGCAAATCCTCCAGAAACACTTACAAACCACACTACACGACAGACAAGCGCTTACACGGAGATTGTTCTAAAAAAATTGATTTATCATTCAAAAGTTATACATTTACAAATATATTGATTCCTTTTTTATTCCAAACCTATTTGTGTCTTTGTACGTATAAAAAAAACACTCTTTGGGTTTCTCCGAGCCAAAAATCACCTCTGCGAGAAAGAAGACAGCTGCATAGCTTTGCTTAAAATCTGCCTGACTTTCACTGACTAACCTAAACACACACACACACACACACACACCGAACACGAGACAGAAAACACACCCGATTACAGCTCACGATCAGGACACAAGTGCTCCCTTCATTCTCATAGGCTGGAGGAAGTACACACTAGAAAAAACCTGGGCTGCGTTCAGAATAACATACTAGCATACTACACTCAGGACTGTCACTTGGGGGACCCTTTTAAAAGGTACTAATATGTAGCATTTAGGGAGAAATAAAGGTACAAAGATGTACCTTTACCTTTAGATGTACCTTTTAGCTTTTGTCTCTTACTGTAATGCCCCAGTAACAATTTTGTACCTTTTTTTTTCTGAGAATGTAGTCATATTATGCCTGCAGTATTTTTTATATGCAAAAATACTCAGATGAGCTACTACAGTTGCTCTATGATTTTTAAAATTTCTACACTGTAAGAAAAAAAGTAAAAAGTGGGAAAAGGTACTGGAGATGTTCTGCCAGGACATTCTCTTTAACCCTGAAGTACAACACAATGCAATGTATAAATCAAGATATGGGTAAAACGTGAAAAATCAATAGGGAAGATTCTTGCATATAACACAGCATTTAAATTTTTGGACTACATTCTGCATGTGTCACATTATTTGTCAGTAGTGTATACTGCGCAGTAGGCAGTACACTAGTATTTCATTCTGAACACAGCCGCAGTTTCAGTGCATCTCTGAGGACTGAGATTTTCTAACGGTGAGTATCATCTAAAGGTGTCTTCAGTTTAGTGTTTCTCTCTGATTTATACTGCTTGCATGTGTGTATAGTTTTTCAGACGCAGTCTACAAATTCCAACTCAACACTTCTGCTCTTTGGTTCATTGGCGTCAGATTGTGACGCACACAGCCTTAAGTTAATTATCAAGCAGTCCTGAGGACATTTTCTCCAGAAATGTGCTAAAAACAAGCAGGTACAGTTGAGAAAACAGCCACAATGCATTTACGCTAACACTTTCTTGTTGCAGTATTATTTGTATATGTTGCTTGCTTTTATATGTTTTAGATTCTAAGCAGCTGCTGAAAGTTAATTCTATAGAATATTCATGTGGTTGTTAGAAAGTTAATTACATTCATTAGTTGTTGTTTTTTTTTTTTTATCTAAAATGCCTCTGTGAATGAACCAAAGAGCAGAACATCTGTAGCTGTTTTTTTTTTAACTATTTTAATGATGCAACGTTCAAACATCATCTATAATCAGGCCCCCACCCAATCTGTGTCCGAACATTACACATTTACGCCGATTTATGACATACACATCGTGCTACACCCTTCATATTTTCAATAATACTGCAGTACTCTCATATTACTCTCATAAATCAGCACGACTACAGATTCCGCCTGGGCCTGAAACTACATGGTGATGCTGAAACCTTTGTCCTGAACCGTCTGAAGTCCAGTTCATCCTGAGTTGAGTCTCTAGCGAATGAGCGGATGTGCCTCCGTTAATCTCTGGCAGTGAGGTGAGGAGAAGCTTTTCGAGGCACTCGCAGGGGAAACTGACTTCTGATAGGACTGGAGTATTCTGGGAGCCCTGCTGAACAGACCCTGACTCAGGGCTTCACCCTATCGGACGACGACCGTGTCTCAAGCTGTCTGAGGGAGGATTGTGGGAACAGATAAAGTGCAAAATGGCTCAAAGCCATCAGAGATCTCGGTTTGTCAGCGCCGTGGTTCTCAACCAGTGGCTCGTGACCCAAAAACAAGTGGTTTTACAATCAATTATTGGGTGCTGAGAGCATAAAACCCTAGATGCATTATAAAAGAAAAAAAAGGTAAAACTTTACTTGTAACCTTATGTATAATGCATTATAAAGGTATTCATAATGTTTGTTGTAATACATTATATCTTTTCAAAAATAATTGCAATCAAAGTTAAAATGCATTGTGATATTTAAAGGTTTGTCGTGTTTTAATGCATTTCACTTTCTGAAGGTGTAACAATGAATAGTGAAGAATGATCATGTATTATAACTGTGGTTACAATTATTCATGAGAACATTGCAATGCATTATAAGGTGCATTACAAGGCATAATGAATGCATTCAAACTACTTTAATAATGAATTATATATATATAAATACTTGGCATTACCAAAATATTTATGCCTAAGATTTACGATTTATGTATTTGCATTAACTGCATAAAATTTCAGTCTTGGATTACACAGTTTGAACATAAAGAAATAACCATAATGCAATAATGTAATAAATGCGATGTATATTTGTTAGTTAATTTTATAATTTTAAATATATATATATATATATATATATATATATATATATATATATATATTAAAAAAACATTTTCAAAATGTGTTTATTCAAATTGTTTAGAATCAGCACAAATCTGTTAATAAAAACAATCCAGTTAAAATGAATTAAAATAATTAAAATATGGCTAGCTGTGGAACAAGCAATATTCAACTAGTTAAATTATAAAAAAAAATTTAAGCAAATTAGATTTATTAATGATGCATATATATTATGTATAAACCTGATTATTGTGTATTTAAAATACATTGTTCATTAGTACTATTACTAAAATCTGACCCGTTTCATTTACGTCTAATTTGCATCACATTGAGTTTTTTATGTTAATGTGTAATCCAAATGGATGAAAATTGTATATGCAATTCAAATACATAAATCTAAATATCTAGATCTAATATTAGATCTAAATATTTTTGTGAGTGCGTCAATGTAACCAATTAATGCATTTCAGAGTTTGATTTTAAAGATATTTTTGTTACTTTTGCATAATAAATGATGCCGGTTTTTGTTGAGCAAAACCAGTTGAGAACCACTGATCTGGTGATTTCGACTTTCTTTCTGCCTTCTCTCACGTCTGTTCTCACACTCTCTTCCTCCATGTCTTCAGATAATCTCAGTTCTTCTTGAAGAATGAAAAGAGGCGCTTGTCTCCGTCCGAGAGGCGATGCGCTCGTCTGGATGGAGCTCCTCCTCGTGACCCGTTGAAGGAGAATGGAGGATCCTTCCACTCCTCCTGGTGTTTATCCATCAGCTGTTGATCGATAACTCTGTGCATATCATCCTGAGAGAGAGAAACAGACATCAGGACTTCATCTGAAGACAGAAAAGAGCCATCGACAGACAGACAGAGGTGAGTGAGAATGGATGGACATATGAAAGCTGTTTTCACACTTGTTTTACATTGTTTGGTCTGAACCAGAACTCGGTGCCCTTCCAGTGTTATTATTAACAAAACTAAAACTATTATAAATCATTTTTGGTCATTGAAATAAATCTGAAATGAAATAAAATGTAAACCTAAAAGTCTTAAACAAAAATTAGAAATGCTGCCTTGGCAACTATCTGAAATATGAAGTTGAAGTTGTATAAAAACTCTTAAAAGAAATTAAAGCTAAATAGAAAAAAAATAAAAACTGTCAAAAGCACATAACAAACCCTAAAATAAAATAACAATAATAAAAATAAATTAAAATAAATAAAAGCTAATTCAAACAAATAAAATAAACAAATAAATAAAATAATAATAAAAAGAAATAATATAATAGTGTTTCCTTCGCAACACCAGTCTCAGCCTATTTTCCCATTCAAGAGAAGACCCCAAAAACATAACTAAAACTGGAAAATAAAAATTATTATATATATATATATATATATATATATATATATATATATTATATATAATATATATATGTATACTAGGGAAAAATTAAGGGGGAGAAAAATTAATGAAGTACTGAAACTTAAACTGAAAGTATAAAAATAAAAGCAAATTCAAAATATTAATAAATAGTAAAAAAAAGTATATAAAAATACTAAAATAATACTGTTCTCTTCTCTTTTCTCATTATCATTCATAATACACCAAAAATATTACCTAAAATAAATACTGTTCTCTTCTCTTTTCTCATTATCATTCATAATACACCAAAAATATTACCTAAAATAAATGAAAGCTAAATAGAAATATATATATATATATAAGCTAATAAAAGTAACAGAAGCACATAAAACTAAAATTAGCAAATTTAAAATCTTAATAAATACTATAAACCTACATAAATAATACTTAAACAACACACTGCTGGACTCTTTTCACAGAAGCATTCGTGAGAAGACCCCAGAACGGTTCTAATGTTTGTTCTAGTGTGAAAATGCCCCGAAGAGCAGGTGAAGAACCACAGCACGATGACATGAACGATGACCTCGTGACCTCGTGACCATGGATACGGGTTCGACGGTGAAGCCGAGCTCACCTCTAAGGCAGGAGGGAGTTATCATAGGGGAGAAGGGACTGTATGGAAGCTGAGAAAGGCCACTAGATCAGAAACCACAAGAGCCACACAGTGAACAGCCCTGAGGAGGCAAACTGCAGGCGGGAGAGAGAAGGGAAGCTAAGAGTTAAACACACACACATTCAGGGATACGGGTGAGAAAGAGCGACAGAAGCGCTGTCAGAAGTAGAGTTCAACATGACTCTGTACAAACAACCCATGGCACACCAGTAATGTGCTGCATTTCTCTCTGAAACTATTTATCCATCAGGGATCATTTTTCAAATCTATCATTCATTATATGATTATTGCAGTGAGCTCTATAATATGAACGTTAACAGGCGTTGGTTTACCAGTGATAATGTTTTACTGCTGCAGTTCTAATATTTGTTGTCATGTCCAAAAGTCAACGATTGAGACAACGATTTTTATCAGGACAAACTTTGAAGGACTTATTTAAATAGATGGGGCCACAATTTTATCGGAAGTGCATTTAAAGATTCTTTTATAGAGTTGCATGCAGGTCAAAGATGAGACGTCCCATTTTGATGATTGCATAAAATTAAATTTACAAAAGTAATTTTATATACATAGAAAGCATATTAAATGCAACTAAAGTGTCTACATTAATGTTTTTAACTTTTGTAAATAATTTTGCAAATAATAGAAAAAAAAAATCTAAATATGCGTCATACAGAGTAACATTTATTTATGTAAAAATGAAACAATATACTCATTAAACTATATAAAGACTAATACTTATTGTTATTATATTTTAAATTATTAAAATTTCTTGCTGACAATTGGGTAAAACCTAGTGGTAAAATGTAATGATAGTGGCAAAGATTTAAAATTACAATTAATTAGTATTTTATTGGTTTATATGAACTATTCTTACACTGAATGACATTTTAGTGGGTGTCTTCAGTAAATCTAGGTAAAAATGTATGATAGTCATTATTTTTTGCTCTGAAAAATTAAAAATGAAACAGGACACATTCTAATGTATGGGGAGCGGTATTATCTTTTTGTTGTTTTAACCTTTTCATATTTGGCCCATATACAAAATTGGCTTTTTTTCTGAGTTCAATTAATGTACAATAGTAGCCTGAAACAATGACTAAATATATATATATATATATATATATATATATTTGATTATTAAATATAATATTTAATTATTGCTTAAAATTCAAATGAAGTGTACAGTCTAGGTGACGTCATTTTAGTGCACAATATTTTTGAAAATAACAAAACATTTATTTTGTTAAAATAGCATGCATTTATGAATTGTGTGCTGTAAGATAAGTAAATAAGGTCAGTGTTGACTTCATGTTGACCTTAAACATAAAAGGCAAAAGGAGAGAAAAGCAGACAGAGAGAAAGAGGCTGACTGCTGCGATTCATTACAGTTCAGCATCATAAAAAGCTCATTTACTGCTGCTGAGCTCAGTGTTAATGGATGTGTTTTCACAGAACGAGGGTAATTATCTTATTGCTTCATGGGATGAATAGTTTATGTATTCCCCTATAATTTGTACCTTTTAATTTCTTTCTAATATGCTTTTTTTTTTCCTAATACAGTTTTGTAATGTGACTGATCTCAGAGCTGGTTGTTTGAGCAGAAACACTCAGATGCAGACTTGAATGCTTGACCAAGGCATCGCAAGCATGCAGTCCTGATGTTCTCGACCTTCTGATCATGAAGTCCACTTTGTTTGATCAAAAAGCCATTTGAAATCACTCAGGATATGATGTTGCAGCCAAACCACCATTGATTACTTTTGACTCTTTCTCTTTAAAAACATAAATTCAACCTTTCAAAGAAGGTGATGCCCCAAGTAATATTGAAAATGGTCTTCTATTGCAAATTCATAATTTCAGGGGAAATGGATTGTTAGTAATTTTAACAGGAAAAGGTATGTATACAAATAGTACAGTTAAAACTTGTGATTTTAAGCTTAAAAACATGATAAGTTAACCATATTAAATAAAGTTGATTTACCATATATATATATATATATAATATTATATATATATATATATATATATATATATATATATATATATATATATATATATATATATATTATATATATATATATATATATATTAAAAGACAATATATTTAATGCTTTTAGATGTATTTTTTTACATTAGAGTTATAATTCTAGTAGTCAGTAAAGTTAGTGTTGTTTTAGTATCACTGATATACTATTAACAGTTTTTTGTTTATATTTGAATTATAATTTTTATTTGTCCTGGTTTTATTTTAATTTAAAATTTGTAGTATTTTTGTGTATTTTGTAATTTTTAATTTAAATAATTTTTAGTCATTTTTATTTTTTTAATGTTTAGTTTTTATAAAGTTTTTGTTTTTCATTTAGTTTCTAGCTGAAATAAACTGTTTAATTTTTATATTTTATTGTCATTTGCTTAACCTTATTAAATTAAGCTGCCTTACCATTTATAAAGAAAATATATATTCTATATTCCAAGACAATATATATAATGTTTTTAGAGTAGTCAGTGTTGCTTTAGTATCATTGACATACTATTATAATATATAATTTTTTATAATTTTTGTTTATATTTGAATTATAATTTTTTTTTATATGTTCCGGTTTTATTTTGATTTTAAATTGTTAGTTTATTTTTTGTGTGTTTTTGTCATTTTATTAGTTTTTGAATGTCTAGTTATTATAAGGTTTTTGAATTTAGTTTAGTTTCTAGCTGAAATAGAATGTTTAATTTGTATATTTTATTGTAATTTGCTTAACCTTATTAAATTAAGCTGTCTTACCATATATAAAAAAAGTACATTGTATCTTTATATTTTCTGTAAAGCTGCTTTGCAATGATTTAAATCGTGAAAAGCACTATACAAATAAACTTGAATTGAACTGAACTGAATATCTTACAAGACAATACATGCAATGTTTTTAGATGTTTTTTTTATTTTACAGTAAAGTTCTAGTTTAGTAGTCAGTAAAGTCAGTGTTATTTTAGTATCATTAATATAGTTTCAGTCTATATTTGAATTAAGTTTTTTTTATATATATTTTCTGTTTATTTTCATTTTTAAACTTTCTGTAATTTTGTGTATTTTATATATATATATATATATATATAATATATATATATATATAATATATATATATTTAAGTTTTTTTTAATTTATTTGAAATAAAATAAGTTTATTTGTCATAAAATTTTACTTAATGTTTATTTTAGTTAATAATAATAACCTTGGTACTTGTGTTATGGTGTATGGAATTTCTCTTCTTTGGCTAGTGTTTGCATTCACATTATTTTCATTATTATTTCTAGATACTTCTAGAAACTCAGGCTGTTGAAAGAGTGCACTTTATATGCACATCAGCTTTTTGATGGACCATTTTATTTCATGTTGATCTGATCTGAGGTCAGAGGTGTGTGTGTGTGTGTGTGTGTGTGTGTGTGTGTGTGTGTGTGTGTGTGTGTGTGTGTGTGTGTGTGTGTGTGTGTGTGTGAAACACACCTGCCAGGCTTCTAACTGCTGAGACAGGTTGAGTTTCTGCTGTATCGCATCCAACAGCTGACTGTTCAAAGACATGATGTCTATCTTACACTTCGCCAGCTCCATCTCCACGGCTTTCTTCCTGTAACAGGGAAAAGAAGAGATACAAAAACGGCATCTGAGGTTAATGTTGTGACTGGCGGAATGAGGTCATGGTTATAGGCTGCAGAAACTCATATGTGTAAAAACAGTAAATAATTTTTCTGAGATTAGATCACATGTTTATTGAACTCAAGACATCTAAAGGATTATTCTCTCTCTCTCTGTCTAATGTAGCTGTACAAAATAGCAGAAAATGACCCTTTTGAGATGTTCTCACAAGGAAAATTAGTTCATAAAGGTACTGAATAATGTCTTTATTACCATCTAAAAATGGAAACAGTTGTATTTTAGTGGTTAATGGTGTACTGTGTTAGTAGTATTCGCTGGTAAAATAGTAAATCTGATCAAGCCACAACTTGTGGAATTATTCAGATCTGTAGCTGTGCAGAATGAGCCTTGTGAAAAACAAGTGTGCTTAATTGTATTGAATGTGCACTTGTTATTAAAAAAGCTAAAAACTTTACTTCCAGATAATACAACATTGATTAACTAAGAGGCTATTTAAGTGCAGTTATAAAAAGGTACACTTTGAAAACAATATATTTCTTAACAAACTTAAGTACACTTTCAACAAGTTCATTTGGAAAAAATATAAAATTCAAGGTTTTACTTTAAAGTGCATTTATTTTTAACATTTATATTTTTAAGTTTTAAAGTTGTGCTTTAAAGAAGTACACTTATTTACACAGAAAATACTAACATACTGAATCACGTGTAAAGTACTTGATTACAATTTAAACTGTAGTGTGTTATTCAATATTACATTTAAAGTTAATATATTTTAAATATAGAAAACTGCAAGTTAATCATTCCAAATGTGTAATTACAAATACTTAAATACATGACACAAGATTCAAAAGAATAAACTGCTGAATCTTTAATAAAAACAAACTTTAAAAGAATATACTTAAGTGCAAACTGACCGTGATGTTTTAAGACACTTATTTGCATGGTAATTGCGATTAAATATAAATGTATTACAGTTTAAACTGATTTGAAATGCAATTAGGTGAACTTTACAGTGTTTTTGGACCCACTTAAGTAGGACTTCAGTACGTCTTTATGTAATTTCATGATTGTTTATTGCCTTTGAAATATAATTATGATGTGAACTTTAAAGGAAAATTTCACCCAAAAAAGTGAACATTTCCTGAAGATTTAGCTAGACTCTCATTCAGCAAGTGATGTAATGCTAAATTTCTCCAAATCTGTTCAAATGATGAAGAAATAAAGTCATCTACATCTTAGACGGTGAGTAAGTTTTCAGCAGATTTTAATTTTTAGGTGAACTATTCCTTTAAAAGCATATATGTATACGTGTGCCGTACTTGGCAATGGCTTCATCTCTGTCTCGTATAGCGCTCTGTAACTGTTCGTTGGGCTCGTGTACTTCTGCCATCGCTCTCAAGTGCTCATTTTCCTCTCTGGAAGAAGAAACTTCCACCGAGAGCAACGCCACCTACAGGATCCAGAGCAGGACAGATGAATGAATGAACTCGGGTATTTATGAACAGTTAGTATGTACACTCACCTAAAGGATTATTAGGAACACCATACTAATACTCTGTTTGACCCCCTTTCGCCTTTAGAACTGCCTTAATTCTACGTGGCATTGAGTCAACAAGGTGCTGAAAGCATTCTTTAGAAATGTTGGCCCATATTGATAGGATAGCATCTTGCAGTTGGTGGAGATTTGTGGGATGCACATCCAGGCCACGAAGCTCCCGTTCCACCACATCCCAAAGATGCTCTATTGGGTTGAGATCTGGTGACTGTACAGTGAACTCATTGTCATGTTCAAGAAACCAATTTGAAATGATTTGAGCTTTGTGACATGGTGCATTATCCTGCTGGAAGTAGCCATCAGAGGATGGGTACATGGTGGTCATAAAGGGAAGGACATGGTCAGAAACAATGCTCAGGTAGGCCGTGGCATTTAAACAATGCCCAATTGCCACTAAAGGGCCTAAAGTGTGCCAAGAAAACATCCCCCACACCATTACACCACCACCAGCAGCCTGCACAGTGGTAACAAGGCATGATGGATCCATGTTCTCATTCTGTTTACGCCAAATTCTGACTCTACCATCTGAATGTCTCAACAGAAATCGAGACTCATCAGACCAGGCAACATTTTTCCAGTCTTCAACTGTCCAATTTTGGTGAGCTCGTGCAAATTGTAGTCTCTTTTTCCTATTGGTAGAGGAGATGAGTGGTACCTGGTGGGGGTCTTCTGCTGTTGTAGCCCATCCGCCTCAAGGTTGTGCGTGTTGTGGCTTCACAAATGCTTTGCTGCATACCTCGTTGTAACGAGCGTGGTTATTTCAGTCAAAGTTGCTCTTCTATCAGCTTGAATCAGTCGGCCCATTCTCCTCTGACCTCTAGCATCAACAAGGCATTTTCGCCCACAGGACTGCCGCATACTGGATTTTTTCCCTTTTCACACCATTCTTTGTAAACCCTAGAAATGGTTGTGCGTGAAAATCCCAGTAACTGAGCAGATTGTGAAATACTCAGACCGGCCCGTCTGGCACCAACAACCAGGACACGCTCAAAATTGCTTAAATCACCTTTCTTTCCCATTCTGACATTCAGTTTGGAGTTCAGGAGATTGTCTTGACCAGGACCACACCCCATAAATGCATTGAAGCAACTGCAATGTGATTGGTTGATTAGATAATTGCATTAATGAGAAATTGAACAGGTGTTCCTAATAATCCTTTAGGTGAGTGTATGTGTGTCTGTGTCTACCTGGTTATGGAGCTGTAGCACCTCCTCCTGACTGTTGCGTGTTTTTTCCTGCTCCTGTTCGTACAGTTCTCTAAGCTCTCGCAGCTCCTCGCTCAATTTACGCACCTGCTCCTCCAGAACCTCCTCATCACTGCGCCGTGAACTCTGGACGCACGCAAAACACACATTGAATAATAATAACAATCTGAAAGTTTGAGGTAGATACGATGATTGTTACCGTAGATTCGTTGCCGTCCAGCAGGTTTTGCGTGAGTCTGCGCAGCTCCAGAAGATTAGCGTGCAAACTCCCCGTGGGGACGTCTTTAGCCGACAGCGTCTCCGAAGACTCATCCATGGACGAGTCTGTGGATAAGGCGGAGTCTGTGATGTCATTTCCTCTCAGATGGGAGCAGATGGAGCGCACCTGACAGTAAGCCTCCCACAGCTGCAGCCGGAGCTGGAGGAAAGACACTTATTATGGAAATTATAGACTTTAAAAGTACATAATCTAAGTGCAAACTGAATGTAATGCGTTCTGACACTTTATTGCACGTTAACTGCAATTAAATTAAAAAGTATTATAGTCTCAATTTATATTAAATGCACATAGATGAACTTCAGAGTGCTTTTTTGGCCCTCTTAAGTAGGACCTAAAGGGATACTCCACCCCAAAATTAAAATGTTGTCATTAATCACTTACCCCCATTTCATTCCAAACCCATAAAAGCTCAGTTCGTCTTCAGGACACAATTTAAGATATTTTGGATGAAAAACGGGAGGCCTGTGACTGTCAGGTAAATAATAACAGTGTCAAGGTCCATAAAAGGTATTAAAGTCATTGTCAGAGTACTCCATCTTCCATTAGACGTGAAATCTGGGTTATATAAAGCAACGAGAACACTTTTTGTAAGCGAAGAAAACAAGCGGATGACACAGAAGAGCATACACAGCATACGGTGATAATGAGAGACACAGAGGAGACTGCTGACAAAGGAATTGTTGAATAAAGTCATTATTTTTGTTTTCTTCGCTTACAAAAAGTGTTGCCATTGCTTCATGTAACCCAGATTGCATGTCTGATGGAAGATGGAGTATTCTGACGACGACTTCAATACCTTTTATGGATCTTGACACTGTTATTTATTTGGCAGTCTATGGGACATTCTCAAGCCTCCCGGGTTTTCATCCAAAATATCTTAAATTGTGTTCCGAAGACGAACAGAGCTTTTATGGGTTTGGAACGACATGTTGGGTAAGTGAATAATGACAAAATTTTCATTTTGGGGTGGAGTATCCCTTTAAGTAAATCTTTATATGTAATTTCATAATTCAGTTTTCTTTGAAATATGGTTAAAGTGTACTCACAAGCATTTATGATAAACTAAATTATACTTTAATGCCATTTCTATTGAAACTTGAATGGCATGTATTTAGATATATTAATAATTACACTATTATGAAGTTGCAATTTATTACATTTAACTTTTAATGTAATATCAAATAAGACGCCACAGGCAAACTTATAATTAAGTACTTTACATGTGCTCCCGTATGTTAGTCGAGACATCAAAACAAGTGTACTTTTTAAAAGCTCAAATTTAAAACATTAAAATATAATGATTTATTATGTACTTTAAAGTAAAACGTTTTATTTTGCATTATTACAAAGTACAAACTTTTTAAAACGTAAGTGTGTTAAGAAACAGTCATGAAAGTATGTTTAATTGGCCTTTTATTTCATTAATATTATAGTATTTGCAAGTAGGTTTTTTAAGAAATATGCATTTAAGATCTGAAGTTCACTAGTGTGCTTTTGCAATTTTACCAGTAAACATGTCACATATTTTTAAATGTGTTTCCATGTTTTTTTTTTTTCCATTGGTTTGTGACTACAGTTTTAAAGAAAGTTTTATAGACATTTGTGCATGCAAACAGCAATTTCTAGCCTTTAAAATATTTGTTGTTTTTTATTAATTAATGTGATTTATTAACGTCTACACCTACCTCAAACCTAAACTTAACCTAATGCAAATACAGCAATTAATTGTTGTTCAACATGACGAAAATGGTGCAATATTGATGTGCGTGTGCCCTGTAGGACAATCTGGCCGTAGCTGTATCCCTTCTAGCCCAATCAGACGGTCTCTTCCTGCTGATGTACCTGCTCTCTCTCCTGCTCCAGCTCCTCCTGCTCCATGCTCTGCTCGATCTCACAGAGGATGCTGTGTGGGTTCGGACTGAAGCCCTGTAGACTGCACTCCTCCGTCAGCTCCTCCAGACGAGCGCTCAGCTGCCGGTGAGACAGGCGCACTTCCTGCAGCTCCAGCTGACTCTGGCGCAGCTGGTACGAATACACAAGAGTCAGAAAACACTCAAAACACACCTGAGGGAACACGCTGAGCACAAAAAACAACCCCTGACTCACCCCTGAGAAATAAAAGAGCCGGATGCAGCGTCACGCTAAAGCAAGCATGTGCAGTTACTCATGTCATTGTCTAAATACTCTATTGTCGGGCATTTCTGTCACCTATGATTCATTTATTCCACAACCGCAAGTGTCTGATAATAGAAATAAATCAGTGTTTGTAATGATGTAATTCATCTCAGAGCTCAGCGCTCACCGTTATGCTCTATTAGATGTCTGTAAAGCCAAATTCAAGGATTAGTTCACTTCCAGAATAAAGATTTTCTGATAATTTACTCACCCCCATGTCATCCAAGATGTTTATGCCTTTCTGTCTTCAGTCGCAAATACATTAAGGTTTTTGAGGAAAACATTCCAGGATTTTTCTCCATGTAATGGACTTCAATGGGGACCAACGGTTGAAGGTCCAAATTGTAGTTTCGGTGCAGCTTCAAAGTTCTCCACACGATCCCAGCCAAGGTGTAAGGGTCTTATCTAGTGAAACTGTTGGTCATTTTCTTAAAAAGATATATATTTATATATATATATATATATATATATATATATATATATTTATATATATATCAACCACAAATGCTCGTCTTGCACTAGCTTTACTTCAAGTATTACGTAGTCATGTTGGAAAGGTCACGTGTGACGCAGGCAGAAGTTCCAACCCTGTGTTTGTAAAGCAACGTGCAAAGAAAATCATACACCATTTACAAAAAAAAAGGTAAAACAACAATGTCGGACGATTTTGAATTTGGAGGAGAAAATGAGATTTTCGCCGTACCCTTCCATTCTGAACTTGAACATGATCGCAGAGCTTGTGCAAGACGAGCATTTCTGGTTAAAAGGTATGTAATAATTTTTTTTGTAAGAAAATAACAGAAGGTTTCGCTAGATAAGACCCTTATTCCTCGGATGGAATCGTGTAGAGCCCTTTGAAGCTGCACTGAAACTGCGATTTGGACCTTCAGCACGTTGGTCTCCACTGAAGTCGCTTCACTTCTGAAATATCTCTAGATAGAGTCTCTACACTGGACGCAACAAAGCGACCTTTGCAAATCATTTGAATTTAGTGTCAGTACGTCATAGATAGAACGAGGCAGCTGTTTACTGTCGGGGATTTGTCGTGTCGTGTCGCACTGCATCCAGTGTAGACAGTATTTTTGATTTTGTTTGTTTTTGGTGTGTTTTGTCGGATTGCTTGTGTGAGGTGTATTTGTAGTGTCACTGATTATAATGGGTTTTATAGTATTTTTTAGTATATATATTATATAATGTGTTCTGTAGTATTTTATAATAGGTTCTATAGAAATAGTATATTATAGTATAGCAAAATACTGTTAATGCACGATAAAATAATTGTCTGTGTTAATTAATTAATGCGTTAACGCGATAAAAATGTGTTAACTTGCCCAGCCCTAATTATAAGGAAATATTATTTCAGTCTCTACATCAAAAATTTACATGAGTTACTTTTATACTTTTTTTTCCCAGTCACTGACCGGGGTCTTATTTTAGTGAGCATCATTTTAAACTGATTTATAAAAAGTACTATTCATTTCTTTAGAGGTAAATCTTTCTTTAATGAAGAAATAAACTACTTAGTCGCTGAGAGCTGTTGAAAAAACCTGAGAACTGGAGGCCGTCCAACGAAGCACAAATAACAGTGAATCAAACGATCAAACACATGCAGCTGTTTCTCCAGCTAAACAATGAACTGCTAATCTCTAATAACACAGAATCAAATGGAGCAAGAACAAGAAGGACTTCTGTGGAATCACTTTTTTGTTTGTTATTCTCACTCAGTTTGGACTGCTGCTTTTATCTGCTGAGTTTTCAGTGACTTGATTTCATTCTGATTCACAACACTTTCAGGTGCAGATCAGTCAGAACATATTGTCATACACCTTTCTATAATGTATGAATGGACATATGAATGGATGTACCTGTCAGAATTAACCTCAAAATCAAAAGAGCGAAATAAAAAATATATTTTGCTAAAAGACAAAGTAAGCCTATAGTAGGACCATTAGGATTCTTAACACTATTGCATTTTTTTTCATGTTCATGTTAATTAAACAAATTTATTTATAAATCATGGTAGCTCTTTTGTATTGCATTTCATTTATCCTCAATTTATTAATAATAAAAAAACTCATTACTGTATTTTACTAATAAGAAACATTTTGAAAATAAAGAGAATTGCAAAAAAAAAAAAAAACTATTAAAACATCCAGCTGAATTACAATAATGAGAATTTGAGGAAAATGTGTTTAATTGTCTTGAAAATAGTGTCACAATACAGACATTTTAATACTCCTTAAATAGGCTTTATTTACTTAAGGCTAAATATATTTGGCTAAAGTCTTGTTTGTTTCTTTCACGGCTATGTTCAAGTTCTTGAAAGATTTCATAAGATTCACCCAAAGTGAATAAAATGCACAGCAAACTTTTTAGTTTTGTCTTTTTCCCAAAGTTAATAATAATCACTCAATCAATAATACAAGTAAGTAAAACTTACTGAAAATATATATTTCTATTATTTTAATATATTTTTTTTATTTTTTATTTTTTTTGAGAAGTAAGGTATATTAAGAGTTGTTTTCAGAGAAAATATATTTTTTTTCATGTTTGAAACATAAATCTTTTATGGGACATGAATGCTTATTAATTTCCAATCATATACAGTTTTGCTTCTCATGTTGTTTGCTTCTCAGTGTTTAATTATTTACTGAAAACTTTGAAAATTTGAAAAATGCAAAATTATTTACCAAAACATAATTAGTGATTATAATGTGTGTGTTTGTTTTGCAGTGTGATGGTGGCTCACCTGTAAGTCCTTCTCGTGACACTGTTTCTCCAGCACCAGCGTTCGCTCTCTCAGGTCTTCCGCCGTGTGCTGCAGCTGCTGGTTTTCCTCCAGCATGGCGTTCACACGTCGCTCCAGATCCTGCTTACGTTCTGACAACATCTTTATCTGCACAACGAGAGCGGGAAAAACACCAGGTTACAGACATCAGCATTGTACAGCTTTAGTCTCTGATCGGTTTAGATCTAATCAGAGCAAAACATCTGCAAACTTTACAAATGAATGAGTCACGATATATCTGAGCCTTACATAATATAGTATATGAGCCTAATGTATCTGAAAAACTCAAGTGTGGTGTAGTGGATTAGTTTAAACTCTCCTGTAGTTGTAGGAATGCGGTGTTTAAAGGTGTTGGTAGGGGTGTGTATGGAGTCTCTATAGTCTGGATTGTGCTGTTTGTGATGGTTGTTTTTGGGAATATTTTAATAGAAATTGTTGTTGATGGTATTTTTCTCTTTCACAGTTTAGGAAGTTTCATGGCGTTCTCAGCTGTTTTATTTAACATTAATGCATTTAGCAAACGTTCTAGAGGAATAGTTCACCCGAAAATGAAAATTCGCTGAATATTTACTCAACCCTCAGGCCATCCAAGATGTTGATGAGTTTGTTTCTTCATGGAAACAGATTTGGAGAAATTTACCACCTGCTCACCAAAAAAAACATCACAATAATCCACAGCACTCCAGTCCATCAGTTAACGTCTCGTGAAGCCAGAAGCTGCGTGTTTGTAAGAAACAAATCCGTCATTGATACTTTTTAACTTGAAACCTGTCACTTCCAGCTAAAATATGAATCCATAATAACTCTTCCTTTAGTGAAAAAGTCATCTTGTCTGAATCAGAGAACTATGCTCAGATCAAACAGCATTTACGAGCCAAAACAGCTCTAAACAAATATGTGGGTGGATTATGATGTGAGAGACAACAGAAGATGGACTTTTTCACTGGAGGAAGCGTTATTATGGATTATGGACTTGTATTTAGATGAAAGAAATCATTCTTAATGATTGATTTGTTTCTTAAAAACTCATTAACTGATGGACTGGAGTGGTGTGGATTACTTGTAGATTATTGTGATGTTTTTATCAGTTGTTTGGACTCTCATTCTGGCGGCACCCATTCACTGCAGAGCATCTGCTGGCGAGCAAGTGATGGAATGCTACATTTCTCCAAACCTGTTCTAATGAAAAAAAAGGGTGAGTACACTTTTAGCCAATACTGTGTGTGTGTGTGTGTGTGTGTGTGTGTGTGTGTGTGTGTGTGTGTGTGTGTGTGTGTGTGTGTGAACTATTCCTTTAAGTATCAGCATCTTCTCAAAGGTTTCCCTTAATAGTTTCTTTAGAGAAATAAAAATGGGTTTTGAGTCCTGATTTGTGTGCGTAGCCCATGAAACAGACATGAGCAGAAGTTTTAGTGTCTCTCCCTCCTGTTTTGACCTAGATCTGCTAACCTAGTTCACCAGCACTGAGGGATTCTCTGTGATTAACCGTATGCTGCACCTGCCTTCAGAACCACTGGACTTTTGACGCATATATCTGCTTCTCTTGAAATTTACATTTTAAAACAGCTGATTTAGACAGTGACACTGAATATTTATGTCCCGGTCGGCTCAGAAGCGTCATGGATTGGAATAGACTCCTGTTTCTCTCTGTCTGGCACTGACTGCAGTTTCGGGAACACCCAGACATTGCAGCATTTGCCCTTAAAATAGAACAGAAGTTTTCCCCGCTCAATTACAGCTCTAGTACACACACTCCACATGGGAGTCTCGCTATTAAAACGCCTTTACATCTACATCTAGCCGCTATGTTAAGCATGGAGTTTTCTCCCATTCATTCTTCTATGAGAGGCCTGTCTCTGCTTCTTTACACTGTATGTGGACAGTAGCAGGGTCAAAAATTAAAGTAGGCTTGGGGCAAAAATGCCCCCAAAATACTCCTGCACAATTAAAAAAATTATCATGACTGTTGCATTTAAATAATATTTTAAAATGAACAAAAAGTGTTGATTATGGCATTGCATTTAAATCTGCTCACATTGCATCCAGGATTACCTGAAATAAAATAAAATATAAGAAAGGGTTTGTTTTTTTCAGCTAGTTGCTAAGGCAACATTTCTCATTTTAATTTAGTTTTAATTTAGTTTAACTTCATGTATTTTTCATATATTTGATTAGGAAACATTTGTCTTTTTTTAATAATTTTATTATTAATTTGAATTAATGTATTTTTTTTTTTTTTTATATTTATTATTTTTTTTAATTATTTGTTTTTTATTATAAAATTAGTTTATTAATAAAAAACTAAAACTAAAAATTAACAAACACATATGGATATATATAAAATAAACAAAACCACTAAAAATCATAGATTTTTCTCATTTTTTTTTACAGCGTTGAGTTGTCTGTTGAGTGCAATAATTATTTTTGTCACAATATTGCTGCCCTACCCTATACTGTATATAGTCTATTTAATAATCTCATATCTTTCTACCACTTTTAAGCAGCATTAAACAGTCTGTGTAAATAAAATTTTATTGTTTCATTTCTTTATACTGTATGTGGTGTATTTTATGTTCTGCCTTTGCAGTGTATAACAGCCTATAGTATTCTGAAATAATTGACTGAATTTAAATATTTGTCATAAAAGACAACACAGATGAATTTAATAGGGTAATCATAGAAATGCCCCTTTATGGAAGGTTTTTTTTTTTTTTTGACCGTGGTCTGTAGTGATCAGGGAGATGGAGGGTGAGTTGAACAGATCCTATAAATCAGCTCTGGTCTGACAGACAGCTCATCTCTGTATCTAATAATGTTAATGTTTATATTAAGTGTTTATTTAAATCTGATATTGTAACCTCCAGAGACAACTAATCGTTTCATTAGTTTATGTCATTATATTTTAAACCCTGATACTGTAACCTCCAGAGACACTTCTTCTCAGTACTGTGTAGTGACATAGATATATTTGATATTACAGGCGTGATGTATATGTGTTTGGGACTATAGTAAAAAAAAAAATAGAAATATATTTCAGTTAAATAATAAAAGTATAGAAGCCTAACTATATGTATCTTAGATCTTTAAAACTCTCACTGTATACCATGGGACTGTTAGTTTATAGGCCTATACCGTGTTGTTTAATTGCTACTGTAAGATTGCTACTGTACTTCAAAGAATACTGTGGTACTACCATCATGGCAATGTTTTGATATGGGGTATGTTGTGCAAGATCAGTAACTACAAGAACATTTCATGTCCTTTTATTATAGTGCTCAATTCCAGCGCTCTATTTGATTATGTTACAACTGCCAGTCATACATCTTCATGTTTCTCCTTCAGAGGGCATGAAGCCGTTTGATCAGCTGCCTCCATCTCTTGGAAAATATTACGTGACTGTATGGAGTTAAATTTTCAGTATTTGATTTAAAGATTTTGACGATCTTTCATATGTTTCCAGGATCAGATGTCAGCGACGGCAGATAATCAGTTTGTGTTAAGACCACTTTTAAGAGAAGGTTTTTTCCAATGAGGTCTTATTTTATTGAGAGCAGGAGTGGTTCTATCATTTGCAAACTCACTTGTTTCTGAAATTGGCGTTATACAGTTCCACTTTACTAGAGAAAAACCCACCTTTTATTGCATGTTGTACCAGAACACAAACCGTGAGGTGTAACAGATTGTTCACAGTCTTCAGATCATGTGGATGCAGATGGAGGTATTAATGAATTAGTTATATATGATAAAGATATATAATATATAGATATATATATCCTATATATCATACATCATGGATTATATAGTCCTGACGATAGTTTTCATCTCCTGTATCTACTGGAATGTTAATAGGAAGTGCCAGTTCTTTAATACTTTAGTCATATTTTCCTAGACATCATCTGTACCTTTCACACTCTATATTAAAATATGTTTGTTACCCTCTCCGTGTTGCTCATCAGGCCAGTATCTGTTTTCAATACTGAACTAGCTGTCAAGAGTACATATTGGGCTCTGTTCCAAAACCTAGTGAGCTGCCTTTCCCTTGCTCATATTTCTACATAGGAAATTTTAAGGGAGCAGGTCCTCTAATATTGATCCCTAATGTATGTATGTGTGTGTGTTTATATATATATATATATATATCTATATATATTTTTATATATTTAGAAAAAAACTCACTTTTTATGCTTCTCTCACAGAACCATACCCATATTAGGTAAAATAGTTTAAAATTAGATAAATTTCATAGTTTAAAATGAAAGAACGTAGAAATTTATTTTCTAAACATAGATAGTAGTAGTCTTTAGGCTTCTTTACAGAAATAGAAAAGTAGAAGCCTCTTAACTAGTGGTTCTTTAGATCTTTAAACTCTCACTGTATACCATGGGACTGTTAGTTTATAGGCCTATAGTGTTTTGTTTGAATTGTTTCTTTATGGCATTGTTTTAATTTTTTGGTGTATTGTTGTGTTGTTGTGGTGTTAGTATAGTAAGTTTAGTATTAAGATCTGTCATGTCCTTTTATTATAATGCTCATATTCCAGCGCTCTGTAATGTGATTAGGTGTTACAACAAGCAAAAACAGTCATACATTTCAGGTGGATTTCTCCTTCAGAGGGCATGAAAGCCGTTTGATCAGCTGCTCCATCTCTTGGAAATATATATGATTTGATGGAGTTAAATTTTCAGTATTTGATTTAAAGAGCTTGACATCTCTCATATGTTTCAGGATCAGCTGTCAGCGAGCAGATGGGAGAAGTCAGTGTATGTACGTTAAGACCACTTTTAAGAGAAGGTTTTTTCCAAACATGCAATATATGGCTATGATTGAGAGCAGGACCAGAGGATTCTGTATTTGCAAAACTCATGTTAAGATCTGAATTGGCGTTATACAGTTCCACTGTACTAGAGGAAAAACCCACCTTTATATCTGCATGTTTTACAAGAACACAAATGTTGCTGAGGTGTAACAATTGCATAGTTCACACATGCAGAACAAAACCAGATCCATTAGTCATGCAGTATAGATGTGGATGCATGTATGCATGGAGAGTATTAATTTTATATATATATATATATATATATATATAGATATGATATATATATATATATATATATATATATATATATAGTATACATCCATATATATATATATATATCCTTTGATAAATATTTTTTTCATGTGTATCGTACTGGAAGTTAATCTTCTTTCTGAAATACTTTTATATTTTTTTCATTTTTTCCTAGACACTTATCTGTACCTTTCACACTCTATATAAATGATGTTTGTTATGATTGGCTAATCTCTCATTCATAATGTTGCTCATCAGGCCAGTTCCTGTTGTTCAATACTGAATAGCTGTTAATATGTACATATGGGCTCTGTTCCAAAACCTAGTGAGCTGCCTTGCCTTGCTCATATTTTCTACATAGGCAGCAGCCTTCTAAGGGAGCATCCTGAAATGAAATGAACCTTATTATGTATATTTGTTATTTGTTAGAATTCTTAGTGAGCATCCTGAAATGAAATGAACCTCATATATACTGTACAACTGATTTTTACATGCTTATGGGTCAGAACCATGATTTTTATTTATGGTAAAATAATCATTTATTAAGTAAAGATCATGCTCCATGAAGTATTTTGTAAAATTAACACCGTAATATATCAAAAACTCCCATTTTGATTAGTAATATGCATTGATATGAACTTCATTTGGACAGAAAGGCGATTTTACAACATTTTAATTAGGTAAAATCAGTTTCCATATTTTCAAATAGTTGTATCTCGGCAAAATATTGTCTCCTAACTTCAACCATACATACAATGGAAACTTATTAATTTTCAGACATTCAAATGTCCATTCAAATCTCAAGGGCAAAATTTAGGCTTATGACTGCTCCGGGTGGTGTAGGTCACATATGTATTGTTATCATTATTTTAATTAAAACTTCGGATGGGTATAAATGAGCTGATTTCTACTCACCATTAATTCATTCATTTTCGTGATTTCATTTCATTTACTTTTTTACAAGTAGTTTATTTAGTTTAACTTGATATCAAAGATAATTAATATATACTGTGGGTGTGTGTGTGTATATATACTAATAAAAATGTAACTAATAAAAATGACGAACACATCAAAATTACTAAAACATTAACTAAAATTTAAATAATAATGGAAAATACAAAAATAAAAATTAATAATATATATATATATAGATATATATAGATAAATATATATTATGATATATATATATATATAAATACATTCAGTATATATCTTAATAATACTAAAATAACACTGGTAGACAGTTCACTATGTTTTGGAACAGTTCCTCACTTGAGCTATTTCAGAATTGAACGAAGCTTTGTTTTGATCTTGTTGTTGTGAATAGACCAGCGATATGAGCGTGTCCGCTGATGATGGCCTGTGAAACTCACGCTGGCGTTGTTTGTCCTGCGCTGTCACAACAAAGACACCAGGAGCCAATTACAAACCCGTCTCTCATAGATGAATTAGTGAAAAGTCCCACATTCCCTTTTTCTGCTTACGGTTGCGTTTTTTGTTCTGTTGTGAGATGTGAAAAAATCAGGTTATGATATGGTAGAGCATTTTTTGTATCAGAATGATGTGATCTTCACATCACAAAACGAACATGCAGAAAAGAGGAAGCGGTTCATGAGCACTTACTTCAAGCCCTTGCTGTTTAGTGCAGGAAACAAATCATAATTTGAGGAAGGAAAACAGAGGAAAGCAGATTTTGAAATACATCATGGTGTCATGACTCACTGCAGATAAGACAGTCCACATCCCATAATGCCTCACCTCAGCTTGCAGGGTCTCAAGGCGCGTCATGTGCTGGTTGGTGGAGAGACTTTTCTCTTTGAAATCATCCCGTAAAGAATGAACCTGAGTAGACAACTGTTTCTCCACCTCGGCGGCCTGTTGACAAACACAGACATTTACGTCAGCCTCCCATAGATATATCTAGTCTTTAGTCTGCTTGTACAGTTTTTGCAGTATGTACAGTATACTGTGCGTAGTATGCAGATGGTCTGTATGCATGGAGCACAGGTGTTTGACCTTTTATTTACAGTATGAACAATGAACTGAAGGATCAAGATTTCTAGTGCTACAATTTTCATATCGTAGCAAATCTTTACAGGACGGTTCATTGCTTTCACTCTACACACTGCCTGACCCAAACCTGGAAAATAAGTCACTGGGGTACTTGTAGCAATGCTGTTTTGTGGAATAAACATGCATTGGCATTAACACCACATGATTGATGTTGCGACAGCTCCAGACTCATTAGGATATTCGTAAAGATCTCTGTGCATGAAGGATCCTGTAAATTTTCCTAACTGCAGATATATCAAAACTTAATTTTTGACAACGTACTGCATGCCCCGCTGAACCCTCACCACTGGGCTCCTAAAGGCTGTGATGTTTCTCAACCCTCTAGCCTGTACAAAAAAAAAAACACATTTGTACAGCCACAACACAGCTCCAACGTCATTGTCAAATTCGTTGTATTCAACAACGGTGTTATCATATCATAATCATGAAACAAGCATGAACACGGCCATACATGATGGGGAGGTTAGTTTTATTCACCCTTTCTAAATGGTGTCAGGATATAAAACCTCTCAAAAAACATCGACAAGACCAATGAGCTGGTTGGTGTGATTTCAGGAGACACATATAGAATTATTATCATTATTTTAATTAACGACACGACATATAGTGAGCTGGGTAAGCTAGCTTTAAGTTTCCCATTCTGTCTACTTTTATTTATTGTAGGATCTTACTTGGTTACAACACTGATGCAAGTGCTTAAGAAGGCACCAATTACCTCTTCAAGCTGATACGACCTGGGTGAAATTTTTGGAAATGAGCCCCTGCATTAAACAGATATTTATACCCTGGTTGCATGTATGTAGAGAGTGTCTGACGGGCTTGCATCACCTGCCTGTATTTGGAAACACAACCGCAGGCAAAACCGGCAGATACTACAGTATAGGTGTTTTTAGCGAAACTGCCATTTAACATTGTTGGAGGTTTTTTCCCTCCCTCCATGACACTACTTTAGACAATGTTTATTGTCTTCCCGTAGGATAATCAGTGATTCCAAGCCATATGTTCCCCACATACTGCTCGTTTCTGTTGTTGCCCTGAGTTTTTTGGTTTATTTGGTTTGTTGGTTATTTTGATAAGTTTTGTTTGGTAGGTGGGTGGTTTTTTTTATATTTATTTGTGAGTTGATTTATTTAATTATTTTTTTTTTTTTTTTAGTATAATATGAACATTTTTAGTCTTCATAATTTTATACATTATTTAATAACTTTGATAGTTCAACACCACCAGAAATATTTGAATTACACATTTGATGTTTTTTACCTCATTAACCATGGAAAATATTTTAATTTACATCCATGTACATTTCTATTATCCAGCCCACTATACACTTAAATTTTTCATGATGATATATGTCTAGGTGTAAGGTCTAGACTTGTACATTCTGTGATAATAGGGCAGGTATGAGCCGTAGGTGCTAACTGTTTGGTGTACATATTGCGTCTTTTTTCTCTTGCTTTTTTGTACAGATGTCCAATAGTACAAGGTACTGTACTGACTATGAATGTTATTAAGTCAGCTGGCTATTAACTATTTTCACCTGTTGAAGTTTTGTATTGTTATATGTTAACTGTTTGTGCCAAATCAGGCGTTTATCTGGTGCAATCTCAGCTGACACCATGGGTGTTCTTAAAGAAATTAGTAGCATTTTAACTAGACACTGTAGATATTCCACTGTTTCCTGTCTATAATAATCAGCTATTTATAGTTTTTTGGTATTACAATGTTTCCTGTATATGTTAATTGGTTCAAGAGCTTATTTGTTTTTTTTTGAGTCAAAAAAATCTGTTACATGAATCTTTATTTGATTTGTGCCATTTAGCACCTCCATTACCTTCACAAGTTATTTGTGTTTCAGTTTCTTTTTAAAGGTCAGTGACATGCACCGATGTGAAAATTCATTTAAAAACCCACACGTGAAGATCTGATCGATCATTTTATATGATTTCACCAAGAAATATTAAATGAGAAGCAAAGCCTGTTGCTGCCCCAATAATCTATGAGCATGAGTCATATTACAGAGCAAGACAGAGAAGCTCCACCCACCCACACACACACACACACACACACACACACACACACACACACACACACACACACAATCACTGATCACACTTGGCATTTTGGACCGTCTGAGAACATTCCAGCAGAGATCCTAGTGTTTTTGCGGCTGCGATCAGGCCACTGCGGCTGTGAGAAACACTCATTACCATCAGCCAGACTGCAGTTGCTAAACTGACTCACATCATCTGTGACTGTTGCCATGGAAACCCCCGAGTCTTTGTGTTCACCGTGACGTATAAAAACAACAGTGAAACTCGAAAAGCATATCAACTTTGCTGTTGCAATATCTCGTGCTAGAAATGATCTGAACGTGTTTTTATCTGGATTCTGGATCAGATTATGCAACAGGAGTGTAACTATACCCTACAAATGCATACTTTTATTAAGTTTGTTTAACAGAAAATCTAATTAAAAAAATTATATACTAATCAGCCTACTATAATGTAAGTGATACGATGACCACTAAACTGTATAATGATTATTGTCCTAGACAACTGATTTCCTACTGACAGTTTCATATCTCTTATCACTTATATGCATTTTATTGAAATAGTTAAACTCGAATCAATATTTAATGTCCTTTTTTACATTAATTTGTAAGTAGCAATGATTGGTCCTCTTAATCTTGGTAATCTTTGGACTGCTTTGTAAATACCATTGTGTGTGACTATTGTAAACATTAAGAAACACTGCATATATATTTTTTTCTCAGAAAAAGAAAATGCGTAAAAAATTATTTAAATCCTACCCTTAACGAGACAATTTGATAGCTTATACACCCATTAAAGATTCATAATAGCACATTAATTGCACATATTACTGTTTAAAGTACTAATATGCCCTTTTTAGGCGATATATAAGGTACAAAGTTGCTTTGTAATGGTTCTGTCAAAAAAAGTGTAGGTTTTTGGGGGACAAAACTGACACAGAAATTGCTAATAAATTTCACAAAGAATTACAAAGAAGTAGCAAGAACAAAAACTGATTTTTTTTCTTTCTCTTTCAAAAATAATACTCAGCTGTTGAACAAAGTGGATCACCCATCTCGACCTTGGGTTCAACTTTCTGTTGCTGCAGATGAAGACTGGAGACAGATAAAGAAATGTTATGAGTAGCAGTAACCCTGAATCAGATTGCTGAACTTCTCATTAGTTTGATATTGTTTAGGGCAAAAAAAATGTCATCAGGAATTCATTATTGCCCAGCTGATTCATGAAGTGATCACAGGAGGAATCTGAGGGAGCTGAAGCTGTTTTGGTCGTTATCTGTATTAACTTTCATTTATTCTAGTGACAGGTACAAGCTGAAATGACTGAGGTTTTTCAGGAACAGTGGGCTTTATAGACTTCACAGAAACAATCTTCTGCCGGTCTGTGGTTAGACAGGAAAAACAATCAAATATAACTTCCTGTTTATCTTTACAAGGTTAGTGATTTGATTTTTTATTTTATTTAAAGCTTCCCAGCTAACAAAAATGTTTTAAAAATATTTTTCTATAAGTTATGAAAATGTTATTTCTGAATGCTCTTTTAATGATCATGCATCCAGTTTTTTTTTTTTTTTTTTTACTTTTTTTTTAATGTTTTAAAAATGTAATTCTTTATTTGAATGTTAAGGGAATATTCCACGCTATCATTTTTTATCTTTATTGGAATGTTACTTTTGAATGTTCTCTGAACATTCTGAAACAACTAATAACATTTTACAAAAAGTTAAAATAAAACATTTCATAAAAAAAAAAAAAATCCATGAACAATGTATAAATATTGTTTTTGTGCTAATGTTTTGAGAACATTAAAAAGGTAGCACTTTATAATAAGGTTCAATTTCTTAACTATATTTAAAGCATTAACTAACATTAACTAACAATGAGCAATACAGTGTTTAATAATCTTTATTAACATTAGTTCATAAAAATAAAACTGTTCATTGTTAGTCCGTTAGCTCAGAACCATTAAAAAACATAAATAGATACAACTTTTAATAACGTATTAATAAATGTTGAAATCCACATTAACTAAGATTAATATAAATGCTTTAGAATAACTTTTCATTGTTAGTTTATGTTAAATAATGTCGTTAACTATGGAACCTTATTGGAAAGCATAACTTTGAACAAACATTCTTTTAACATTAACATTTGTTCATAACCTTGAGAGAAACTTGCCAGAACGGTCTGATTAAGTTCACTGTTGCATTTAACTGAGAGAAACGTGATTGCTCAGAGTTTGAATTAAATAGTTTTGAAGTTTTTCCTTATAGGAGAAATAAAAACAGACACAAATGAGTCAATAGTTGTCATACACAAATAACAAGATGTATGAAAAGTTTGTCTAACATTCCCATTAAGTTATGAAAATGTTCAAGCATTTAGTTGTTTTTTAAATGTTTTAAAAATGATTTTTTTTTTTTTTTTTTTTTTACATATATAAATGTTAAGGGAACATTCCATTTCAAACTTTTCTATCATTAATGTTACATTTAAATGTTCTCTGAACATTCTAAAACAAGTACTAACATTTAAAAAAACATTTCAGGGAGACAAAAACATTCCATGAATGATGTATAAATAAGGTTTTTCTGCTAATGTTTTGAGAACATTATTAAAGACCACATAACGTTCTGTTAACGTCACTGAAATGTTTGTTCACAACTTTGAGAGAACATTCTGAGAATATTCCCTGTTCCATTCAACTGAGAGAAAATTCATTGCTTTTTCTTGGTTCAAGAGACTAAACTGAGTTCTCAGTTTTATTTTACTTAAGATTTTATTTTTATTATTATTATTATTATTATTATTATTATTAAAAAACAGACAAAAATGAGCCAGTAGTTTTCATACAGTGTGAATATAGAGATACAAAATGAGTGTAGCTCAGATCATTTAATCTTGAAGTTGATGAGAAATGTTTGCATTTGACTTTTTGATCACAAACTGGTATCTGGAAAAAATCTTTTCCCCAGGAACCTGAGAAGCAACCGATTTAATCAAACATATCTAGTGTATTTTAACCGTGATTTTCTTTCCCACAGGATCTAACATCATTCATGACGGCATTTAGTCATTAGTCATTTTGGTGGCTGTCATTTCAGTGTGAATCGTGTCTGTGTACGAGCGCTGATGAATGTGGGCAGAAGTGAAGAAGGGTAAGCTCTCGCAGCTCAACATGACCCGTGGCACATGCGTGGGTCACATGCCGGCCGTTTTTATTGAGCACGTCACGTGAAGCGTTGTATCTTATCTGTGAGGTTGCGTGTTCATTTATGACTGCGGATCCTGCTTCGAACGAAGAGCAGTGCTAAAGAAACCACTTGTACAGTATACGGAATTTAAAATGCAGATTCACAAGTCTTCACACTTTATTAGTTATAGGTTCCATCACAGCACTTTGTGAGAGGGTTGGAAATCACGTTTCCATGGTAACACATGGAATTGGACATAACATTAGGGGTTGCCATAGCGATATGTGGGAATAGTGATTGGTGGTGATGATTTCCCTTAGTCATACTGTCAGGGGAGGAAACCTGTGACATTTCTGCAATATAAACTGGAGACACTCAGATGAAAAGTTAGACTGCTGTACGGTTCACACAGCAAATCACAAAATAAAGCAATAAACCACTCCACAGTGATTTTATCGCATTTAAAGAGTGGTGAGAGGGTTAAAATAGCTTTTCTGTAACCCCAGGAACAGCAATATTGATAAAAGACAACCATTTTTGTAAATAACTAGTGTTGTCTAAGGCAACCATCACTATACTAGTGCTGATAGGGATGCAATCAAACCTCTAACATGATGTATTAAAGGGATAGTTCAACCAAACATGACAATTCTGTCATGATTTACTCACCCTCATAATGTTTCAACCCTGTATGAGTTTCTTTCTTCTGCTGATCAAAATAAAATATTTTGAATATTTTTGGTAGCCATAAAGTTGTATTGACTCTTATAGTATGAAAACGATATTATGGAAGTCAATGGTTACCAGCAATTGGTACTAACATTCTTTAAAATATCTTCTTTTGTGCTCAACAGAAGAAAAAAACTCATACAAGTTTGAAATAACATGAGGCCAAAAGATCATGCCAAATTTTCATTTTTGGGTGAACTATCCTTTTAATGTTCTATATATAATCTATATTGATATACTGTATAACCTTTTAAACCAGACAGGACGAAACCACCTAGCAATCACCCAGAAGACCCTAGCAACTGCATAGCAATACTTTTACATCATTGCAACTACCTAGAAACCAGCCTGAACTAGCAACCATGTTGCAACCTCCCAGCACACCCTCATGGAGTGAAATCAGTCTCAACACATTTTGAGTAAAGACGTTAATGTTTATATAGATTCACATTCTGATGCATGCATTTATGAATGGAGCCTGTGTTTATCTCTTGTGTGCATTTGCGAATTGCTGTGCACACGTGTAGATCTCTTGTAATCAATTGTGAATTGACGTGCACACGTGTGGATCCCTTGCATGCATTAGTGGATCACTATGCACACGTGTGGATCTCTTCTGTGCATCTGTGGATTGCTGTGTACACGTGTGGATCTCTTGTGCATATTTGTGGGAGGTATTGTTTACACTCCATAAACCAACTGCATCCCCCTGGCAATACACTAGCATCATAGTGTTTCCAGTTGTTTTACTTCAAAATCATAGCAGGGATCAGAGGTTTTCTTCTTCTTTTTAAAGCTGTATCAGTGCTCCTGCTGTCTGAGCACAGCATCAGTACATTGTGGTGATCCCACGTCCTGTTACCGATGTTGCTTTGCCATTTATTTCCAATGCAGCGTACCAGTGAAAATATAATCAATATGATCATTTATTAAAGCCTCAGAATCACCCCATCTTGGTAATGAAATGTAGGTCTATATTGTTGTGTGTCCACCCCCTTCACATCTCTCTCTCTAAACCTTTGTAATGTAATTAGTGAAATGCTTTTCTCTGATCAGATTAGGCTGCTAGGGTTCAGGCATTTTTGACAACCCCCTGCTTCCAGACAGACGTGTGTGTGTGTGTGTGTGTGTGTGTGTGTGTGTGTGTGTGTGTGTGTGTGTGTGTGTGTGTGTATGTGTGTGTGTGTGCGCGCAACAGAAAGCATCTGTCCAACAGAACACAATATGTTCAGTAGTATATTAGCTAAACACTTATGCTGTCTGTATTTGCTAAGCTTTACCTATGAGCTGCTCTACTTCATTCTGATTCTGATTCTGATTATCTAGTTATGTTGTCACTGTATGGCAAGCTGTTTTAACATTTAATACTTAAAACGTAATTGTATCTAGTTAATACTGCATTTTTTAGATACTAGTAACTAGTCCATTAAGAGCTAATGCTTCTACTAGTTACTAGTGCTTCTTATTAGTATTCTGGCATTATTACTAGTAACTTTTTAAAGATACTAGTACTTATTCATTAGATACTATTTCTTATTTATTAGATGTTAGTATTATTTCAATAGTGACTAGTAACACATTTCAAATTTTGCCATTGACTTCTATGGGGATCTGTCATTCAGATATCAGTTATTCAGTTCTGACTAGTATGTATTCCAATAGTAACTAGCATATTTTTAAATAAGACTAGTAAGTTTTCATTAGATACTAGAATATATTTGTTAAATACTATTACTTTTCATTAGATAATAGTACATATTTAATTGATACTAGTAGGTATTCATTAGGCACTTGTACTTATTTGACATTAGTATCTTTTGTAATTGTTACTAGTATCAAATCTTATTATACTATAATATCTTATTATATGCAACTGCTTTTTTTTTAACTTGTCTTATGTTATGACTAGTCAAAATGACCACTGCAGAGTTCAATTAAAAATATTACTAGTTCAATAAAATTTTTTACTTGAACATTTGGAATAAGTACAAGTATCTAATACAGTTTATGTGTACTAGTATCTATTGAATAAGTACTAATATCTAATAGATAAAAAAAAGTATGTAATAAACAAATTGTACTATATATTGAAAAGGTGCAAGTATCTAATAATAGGTACTAATACCCAATGAGTAACTTCTAGTATATAAAAAATATGTATTAGTCACTTTTGGAATACATACTAGTCAAAACAAAATGTGTTACTAGTAATAAACTGAATAGTTACTAGTTACCAATGAGTAAGTACCAGTATATAATATTAAGTACTAGTATCTATTTGATAGGTACTATTATCTAAGAAATGAGTAATAGTATCTAACATTAAGCACTAGTATCTATTTAATAGGTACTAGTATCTAATGAATAAGTACTGGTATTTAATAGAATAGATACTAGTAAGTACTAGTAGCATGAAGATATATAATAGTACGTTTTATAGATAAAACGGCTTGCCATAGTCACTATCTCTCCAGAAGAAAATTTGATTGCTTTAATGTTTTATTTATATGTCAACTTTGTCTCAGATGTTTCTCTTAAAAGACCATTGAGAGAAATAAAAATGCAATTGTTGCATATATTAAAAATATAGAACTGTAATGTCATATCGAGAAATTTGTTTTTACATTTTTATATCTCTTTTAAAACTCTTCTTCAGGGTTTTTCTCAGAAGAAGGAGCAGGAGATTCAGTTTTCTCCTAATTAATCTCAACACTGTCTTGAAGAAACAAGCAATATTTTAATGAGGTCACATTAGTGATTTTCTTTTCTTGAGGTTGTTGCTGTAAATGTAAGTCATCACACAGTTCTTGTTATCCTCTCTTGCTCGGTTTCAGTCGACTGGACGTAATGTTGTTGTTAAAGAGGATCTGGATTAAAGCCTAATCCCACCTGAATTCATCCATGTCTCTCTCTGGTTTATGTCATTTCCTGTCACTTGTCCCACAGAAAGAAGGTCATCTGAGTCCGCAGGTCTAGATCCGTTAGCAGATTTGTCAAGCCCATCTAGTTATCTCATATTCAGAGCCTCTTTCTTGCTTTCGAGAACATCCCCGTCAGCAACCAGCTAGCTTAATTGCTTAAAAATGTTAAAAAGCACTACCGAAGTTAACCAACCAAATGACCATGTGGTCAAGATGTGACTAGTTCATTCTAGTAGTTAGAGGGTAGATGTTGTAACTACACCATTCAGATAAAAAAAGCATCTTTCTCAGTTGACAGCCATTTAAAATGTGGTGCGTTTTGAAATTTTTAAGATTATTTTATAAAAAAAAAAAAAAAAAAAAACTTTTTATGTGAAATAAACATAAAAGTGATTTCATTCAGTTAGTTTCAAAGGCAACATTTCTAATTTTCATTTATAGTTGGAGTACAAAAATAATTAATAATAAGTAAAACAAAAAAAAGCCTCAGATGCATTCACAAAAACCTCAAAAGAAAGCGGAAAATATAAAAAAATTAAAATGTAAAATATTTTATAATATATTATTATTATTATTATTATTTCAGCTAGTTGCCAAAGCACAATTTTTAATTTGGTTTAAGTTGAAGTACTAAAATAAAAAGTTAAAAATTAAAAAAAATTAAAAATGTATGAAAACTGAAAAAAACAAACTAATAAAAATGCCAAAAATTGACAACAAAATATACAACAACAAAAAAAAAAAAATCTAATTCAAAGTATTAACAAAAATAATAATATCAATGATCCAAAAAAACACTGGTCCACCATTAAGGGGAACACGAGTCTTCATCCAATGTGAGTGAACCAAATAGGTCTGTCAAAAGCACTGCTTTTTTAATTCAATTTAGTTCCCAGTGGATCAAAATAAAAGGGTTTCATTATTTATTAGTCCATTATTTTCTGAGAACATGTTTTGGTTTCGTGGGTGTTTTTGCCCTCAGCTGGAAGCCCTTGCGCTGCCACTCTTGATTAGTTTATCAGCATCGATTCTTCTTCCATTTGTGTGTGAATATTAATAGCAACACATGTGCTAATGACAGGACGTGTGTGTGTGGGGTGGGGGGAGTGAATGAAACTGACTAGGATTGACAGTTTTAAAGCATGTTATTGACAACTGCAGTAAATCTGAATGTTAAAGTCATTAAGATTTAAGTTCAAAGTAGCTTGTCAGGGCAGCGCGGCTGTTTTGATACAGGAAGAGATTGTTGTCTGACCTCGGCTGCACCTTTGCCACAACACCACAGCTGTCCCGGGGCAAAATCAATGATGCTCAATGAGAATTCAAATACGCCTGTGAACAAGAGTCGCACATAGAAACACAACCTAAACTCAATGTTGCATTTAACCTGCAAATCTCAATTTCCTGCCAAATCAATAAACGCCAAATTCCCGTCATTGCTCAGAAATTACGGTCTTCATTCAACATTAGCGATTCATCATTTTGAATTACATCATGTTTCAAAGTGACTTCAGCCAGTCCGATGCAAAAAAATATAAATATTAAAAAAAATGTGATTATTAAATCCTATTTATTAATATCAAGATAAGATGTTACGCATAAATGATGATGCAAAGAAAAATTAATTTTCCTTCAATGAGGCTTATAATAATGTAGTGGTTATTCACTTTTTAAACATCCCTCAGTGGAGAAAGATGCATTTTGCCTGCAGAATGGTCTAGTTATGACATAACTACTAACTAACTGATGAAGCTAACCAGCCAAACAACACTGAGCCAGATGTTGTATTATTATTAGCTATATTACCATGTGACTGCATCAAAATAACATGGATTTTGATGTCAACAGCAACTTTTATTGTTAAATAAAGCTATAAATAAAACCCCAAAAAAAATAAAAAATCATAACTTGAGCATTTCACATTCCTGAAATAAAATATTTAAAATATATATATATTTTTTAAAAATTAACCTTTTTTCTCATTTTTGTTTAACTTTAAGTTGAATTACTAAAATAACTAAATAAACTAATAGGTGACGTGACTAGACTTGCTGTCTGCAACACTATCAGAACAGACCTGTGGCACATTTTTGGGTTAATAGGTTTATAAATTTTTGTATTAAAGTACCATAAATGGACCTATGTAACACAGGCAAACACACAATTCATGTTATGAAAGATTTTCTATCTGCTGGCCATGACACATTCAAGTGCAACAGTTGTGAAACAGACAGATTTTCAATTCAAACGCAAAGATACAAAAAAAATAGTGTCTTTGAAAAGTTTCATTCACTGGCAACAGTTAAAGGTTATCATTTAAATGTTCTGTACATCTTCAAGGTCGCCCTGCTGGATTGTCAGACAGGTAGATTGCATAATTTTGAGCCGCACAGCTGTTGAATTATTGAAAACGGACTGGAGCGTAGTGGAATTTTGATGAGTTTGCGTAAAGCAGTGTCTCAGGAAGATGAGGGGACACACTGTGCCGTAGCATGAAATTTATTCAGAGCATGTGTCTTGTTTTCCACCTGTTTCTGTAATGTGCCTTGCCTTTTCTATTATTTGTTTTATTATTATTTAGTTTTTTTAATTATTATTTTTCTTTCCTTTTTAAATGGATTTTAATCCATTTTTATATTGTATTACATATATTTTTTATTATTATTTTTCCTAAATGATTTTAAATGTTTATTCTCAGTTTTCTTTTTCTTTAGCATGACTATATAAAGCAGAATTTTGCATTATTTATATTTGTTTTGTTATTTTGTTTTTCTTTACATTTTATAATTAATTTTAATTATAAAATATATATTATATTGCATTACATATATTTATATATTAAATATTTATTTCTTCCAATTTTTTTTTCTTATTTCTAAATGATTTAAAATGTTCATTTTATTTGTATTTGTATTTTATTTTTCTTTCTATTTATCATGGCTATATAAAGCAGAACTGTCCACAAAATGTGCTATATAAATAAATGTGCAAACTGTAACCATTTCAGGCTGAGCATCTCACTCACCCTGCTGAGCTGCTCCAGCAGTCGATGGTTTTGTTCTGACAGCTCGCTGATGGCTCGGCTCTTGTCGCGGTCGGCCTCACGCAGCTGCACCTGATGTCTCTCCAGCTCCCCCTGCAGGTGTTGCACATCTGTCTCCAGTTCAGCCACCCGGCCTTCCCACTCGCCCTCACGATTCTCCAAACGCCGGCGCAGCTCGTGCTTCTCCTGCTCCAGGAGCTGGTAGAGAAAGACCAGGGTCACTGACACTTATTGAGGAAATCCCTGGATTTACCAAAGTTTGCCAGGTTAGTGGCATCAAATCTTTAGTAGATATTCATAGTTTTGTTTAAAGCACTTAGTAGCAAATAAACTAGTAATATAATAAAACTACCAAAACTACTGTTTTGAACTACAATGTTCAAAAGGTTTGGGGTCAGTATGATTTTTTTTTTTAAGTAATTAATACTTTTATTCAGTAAGGATTCATTAAAATGACCGTAAAAGTATTTTACGAAAGGTTTGAATGTTCTATTCATCAAAGAATTCTGAAAAATTCAATGTATCACAGTTTCCACAAAATTATGAAGCAGCACAACTTCTTTTTAACATTGGTAATAATCAGAAAGGTTTTTTTGTTGTTGTTTTTGGGGGGTTTTTTAGCAGCGAATCAGCATATTAGAATGATTTCTGAAGGACTGGAGTATAATGATGCTGAAAATTCAGCTTTGTTCACAGGAATAAAATACTTTTTAAAGATATTACAATAGAAAACAGTTATTCTAAACTGTAATAATATTTTAAATTTTTTACTGTATTTTTGATCAAATAATTATTATAATAAAAATATTTGTGAAATATAGTACCTTTGGAAAGACAGAATATCAAATTAAATTTCTGTGCTCTATGATCTGATTTTTCGACATGCGGTAAACTGTAGTGGCATCAAATAATTTAAATACCCCCCCCCACCCCACACACACACACACACACAAATGACATGTAAAACAGCAGCATATGATTGGTTGCCTTACATTTTGATCATGCACTTTCAGAAAAAAAAAGCCAAATGGTGTCACTGGGGCAGTACTCTTTCAAATGTACTAAACTGCACCATTTAGGTACTAAAATCTACCATTTAAGTACTAATATGTATACCCTTAAGGTACTACTCAAGGGATAAATATGGTATAATGCTAGTCCATGATAGCCAGACATCCAGATTTCATGGTCTGAGACTTAAAGTTCTCATGTCATAAAGGGTCAGTCAGGTTGAGTCCCAGGCACCTCTGAGAGCTCTTGCTATAATTGCAGAAAATGAAATCCGGCACTGATTAAGGGCCATGAAATCCACTGAGAAGGCTATCAATGCAATTAACTGTTAGAAGTCATTTCAGTGCTGATTATTTGCTTTTGTATGAGGGTGAGCGATTCCTCAAATAAGTCTGAAAATATGAGCAAGGAAAAAATTGCGAACTAGGTCATGAATTAAGACAAGAGGTTTAAGTCAAAGATGTGAACTGGGCAGGAGGGAGAGTTGCATGGAGAAGCGTCTGGCCCTCAGATGGGTGAAGAGAGCCAAAGCACATTAGCTTTGCTTGCAGCATTGCTGGAACGACTATAAGAGCCCATATAGATCTGAACCAGATTCAGCTCTTCACACAGTCACATTCAGTGACCGTTAACGCTGGGGTCTTGACAAACAGTCGTTAGCTGTGGTTCTAGTGGTTTCCTCATGCCATTCACCATCATAGACATGCTTTTTTAATATGATGACTGTATAAAAGTGTTTAAAACATAATATGAGTCTTAAAAACCATTTGCTTTTAGGATTTATGCATATTTTTGTGCAATTAGAAACAGTTTTGAGCACAGCTGCAGTTGGGAACTCTTCAGCAGTTCAGCATGAGGAAGAAACTGGAGACTAACAGTTTGAGACTAAATGTGTTCGACTCATTTAAGTGATTATGATACATCTTGATTAATAATTAAAAAGCAGACTGACTGCACACCCATGTAAACAACACAAACCTGTGAAATCAATCACAGCACTGGAGTATTAAATTACACTCATAAGAATAAAGCTTCTTGATTTAAGTGAATATTGATATTTTGGGGATTTGCTTTTCTTTTTTCTTATTTTCAGGAACACAAAGCATCCTGTTATGCTGTTGTTATTTATTTTTCAATTATTATAAAAAACTATTTTTATTATAAATTAATAAATTGCTATTTTTATATATACATATCATTTGAATGATATCCAATATATACAACTGTGACATATGTTGTTCTGCCTTTAATTCATGCTTTATTTTTATATATCTATTTTATGTATATTATATAAACTATACTCTAATTGTAAATAAAACTAACAAACATAGCATTTTTGTTTATTTAAATAGGCCTACAATGAAAAAAACTTGATTCAGTTGCATACTGATTTTATCATTTGTATTAGTTATAATTAATTATTATAAATAAACTTTTGTATTACAGATTATTATAAATAATATATAATTTGAATTGTAACCATTTAAAAATCTACCATTTATTGTACTGGCTTTTGTTTATATATATACAGTGTATATATATATATATATTAGGTATGATGACATAGCAACCACTCGCGGCGAACATTCTGCCTCAAAAATGTGTTTTGTAATCATTTGGCGCGTGGTACTGTTAATGTGTGTGTCATTCAATATCTATTCCTGGCCGCCTGGTGGGAGTATGTTTTTCCTGAATACGACGTTAACGACGTTGAGTGCAAACCCCTGCAGCGTTGGGACATTTTCGGGATTTCAGCCCTGAGGTGTTTTTCAGGTCACCGCGACTTTCGGAAAATTTGCGTGGCATTTCAACCGTTCGGTGGGCTTCATCTAAGCTTTGGACCACTACTAAACTCGAAAACTGAAAGGTAGTTGGACATAAATACATAGCTTTTATCTTGGTACTACTGACGAAATTCCATCGAAATCCATAGAGGAGAAGGTATTTAACTAAATCGCGGAAATTGGGTAGTCACATTTGTGGCGGGTAGATTAGCGAACGCCCTGTCAGATGCACTGCAGGCATCGTTCAAAAAAAAAAAAAAAAAAACCATTAAAAAATAATACTGATTGTCTGTTTGTGAATGACAATAAATATATGTTGTGTACTTGTATGAATATGAATTAACAATTAATAGTGATGTGTATTGTTGTTTAAAACCATTAAAAAATAATTGAAAATAAATGTTTATCGGAATATGAATGAACTCTTATTATTATACGTTGTTTTTCAGTGCGGGTACCATGGGTCTGATGCCCATTCCAGCTAAAACAGACATTTTTCATGAATTTCATTTGAAAGAACTAACAAAATTCTACCTTTTATTCAAATTTCATGCAAATATCTGATAAAATGAGAAATTTACAAGAAAAAATGTGTGATCCAGTAAGCATTTTCGCTCACACTGGACTTCAATTGGTAATTAATGTATATACTATATATTACTCAGCCTCCCCTTATTAAAAATACTTCAAAACTTTCGCAATCCTCAACTGATTCTTCACAATCTTGGTGTCGTTCGTACAAGGGAATTTTCAGCTCTGTCTAGTCCGGTGATCCATTTTGATCTTAGGGGTGTTTGAAAATTTTGTCATCATACCTATATATATATATATATAGAGAGAGAGAGAGAGAGAGAGAGAGAGAGAATACAATATTCTTAACTAACAAACACAGCATTTTTGTTTGTTTGTTTAAATAGTAATACAATGAAAGAAAAAAAAACGATTCAGTCCCATTCACCAACTTCCCAGAATACACTGGGCATGAAAACGTACTATGTTTACATTTGAATGGATTTATATTTTGTTGTTTTATCAATGTTTGGAGCAGTAACTTATTGTCTGTGAGCTCAGGATACGTTCGTTTTTATTAAAAAACACACAAACAAGTTATTTGTTACCCTAGTCGTATTTCATGTTGATAATTGTGTCGAAAATATCTATAATAAGTTGAAACCAATTAACTGGAAGAATCCAATGGCAGAAACTCCCAAAGACTTTCTTAAAATGCAAACTGTTGGCAGTGTATAGACTCAAATATAGTTTTAGAGTTCCTCACCTCCAGTTTGTCGTTTAAATCCTTGGTCATTTTGTCATATTGCTTTGTGAGGTCTTGGTTCCGTTCAAGTAGAGCTTTGCCCAGTTTAGCAGCAAGGACCAAATCCTTCTCTTTCTGCCGGAAGAGCGACAGTAGGTCAGAATCCTGTCCGCTCACAGGTGTCTCTGAGGCGGATGTCTCCAGATCCTCCTCCCGTTCGCGGGTGAGCATGGCCAGCTCCTCCTCCAGAGCCATGCCGAGCCCCCCGGGCGCGGTGTGTAGCAGCGTGAGGGTCTGGTGTTCCGCGGCGGAGTCTGGCGAGCTTTGGCGGCTTGGATCGAGCGCTAGTTCCATGCGGTCGCTGTCCAGCTGCGGTGGTGCTGAAATCGCGCTGCGCAGATCGAGGCAGGACGCGGACATCGCCGGAAACACGACAGATCAAGCGCTTTAGACCCGGTGAGCCCGCTTTAGTCCTGGGTCCAGGTGACCTGCTTGGCTCTGGGTCGATGATAACGCCATGGAAATGGATAAATCGTATCCAGTATGATTATATGCGCTTTATCTGGTATCCGGTGACAATTAATTGATCACTGAGCCCAATATAATTCATCAAGCCTTGCGAATCTGTGTAAAACACTCCTGATATGGCTTATCTTCACTTTAACCCCCTTGATGATCACCGTCCAGTCGTTGTGTCCACTCCAGAGCACCGGGGTCCCGGTTATTCCCCATTATTGTCGCCCCTAACTCACATCCCTGGCCTATACGACACCCAAAAACACGGATGGCTCTCATGCACGAGCCTCCTCCCAACCTCTCTGCGCCCGTGACGTCAGCTAATCAACCTGCTCATCGTAGCCGTCCATTGGTGGATTGTGATAACGCCATATGCTATAGAAGAACTGGGTGAAAGACATATGAATGTTGCTGGTGTGTTGGGGAACACAGTATGTTCTTGAAGGTTAATGATCTCTCATTGATAAGGTCAAAACTGGCCTTATTTGGTTGATCCAAAACAGTTTGTTATATATTTATATATATCAAATTTTGCAAACAACAAATTTATTTTTTTCTCTTATTTTACTATTATGGTTAATGTGGTTAATTTTCCTATTCTGACAACAATTTCAAGATATTTAAGCTTTCTGTTTATTCCTTCCTCTTATTATTTTTTTTTTTGTTTTTTTATGTTTTTATATTTTTTATTTGTATTTTATATTTTTTATTTTTTTATTTTTTTTATATGCATTATTTATTTTTTAATTATTTAATTTTTGTTTATTCGGTTTTTTGTGTTTTTTGTTTTGTGTTTTTTTTTGATTTTTATAATTAAAAAACATCTTGACTGTATTACAGTAATGATAATCTAATAAGAATTATTATTGAAATAAAAAAACTTAATGGTCTCATAATAGTATTTATTTATATGTATTTATTTTTATTTTAGTTTTAGGGTGGTTTTGGGATTTTTTGGATTATATACATTATTTCAATTTATGTGAATTTTACATCTATGGATTTGATTTACTTTATGGTGTTTATTTTGTAAATATTGTTTATTTATCTTTTAATTATTGTATAAATATAGTTGAGTTCAAATGGTTTCAAACATTATTTGACCACTAGACAAGCGTGCAAAAGGACAGGAATGTAATTAACATGACAACACACATTCATGACTTCAGTCATTGTGTTTTGAAAGGGTTTGACCTCGTTATTACACAGTGGGGTTTCAGCATGAACATACAAACACCAGATTACAAACATCCAGATTACTGAAAACCTTCCACAGCAGCAGAAGCAGAACATCTGTAAGGAACGCAGAATTCCCTTCCCTTTGGCTCATCCTGGTGATCCGATCTGCGTGAGTGTCCAGATCCAACGGATCTCATTTAATCTCATCTCACAGTGTTCACAGAGTTCAATCATCCCAGTAGTGTAAAACATGCTTCAGTGCACTTGTTTTCTAATGGTTCAGTGCTGCTCCTGTAGCATGTGATGAATGTGCTTCAGTGAAACATGAAGAGTTAGTGATTATTGAGAAACAAAGAGTTCACTTGTGGACCATAATATTGACATACAAAGGAAAGTGGGTCACTGTCATTCCAGAGCACAAACCATCCGATCACTGTAGGGTCATCTACTGAAGGATGAAGGGGAGAAACAACATGTTTGAAGGAGCTAGTGCTTCAGGGGATTGAGGCTGCCTTTGTAATCCTTGTGATTAAAGCAGAGTCGAGATGATCAATCTGCTGAGCTTTGTTAAGTGTTAGTCAATGCACTGCAAAATAATGTCATCTTCCAAATAGATATTTATTATGAGACTAACTTTTATGCATTATAACACTCTGAAACTAACCGGTCATATGAGAAAATAAATAATGGTAACATTTTACTATGTATTATGCATTATAAAGGTATTTATAATGAACGTTACAATGCATTTCATATTTTCATTGTATATTTATAATGCATATAGTATAAGCAGATACCTTGTTACATCTAAAACTGGTTGTTTGTCATGTTATTTAATGAAATATATTTTCTAAAGGTGTAACAGTGAATAGATAAGTAGATGAATGTATTATAAAGGTGGTTATAATTATACAATACATTATAAGGTACATTACAAGATTTAATTAGTGCATTAAAATACTTTTATAATGCATTATATATAAAGGCTTCAAGTAAAGTGTTACAAAATAAAAACTACAATAAAAATAAAAAAAGAATTTTGGTGCTAGAAAAAGAAAACATGAGCCATGAGTAAATAAAACATACAGGAGGAAAAATAGATAGTAAATAAATAAATATATATATTATAATTTTTAAATATACATAAATATGACACTTATAGACAAATAATTTGATCTGTAAATAGACAGATAAAATATTAAAGATAAAATATTAAAATAAATATGTAAATTAAAAAGATATAAAGGAGAAAATAAATAAATATATTATTTTTTGATAAAAAAATGAATAAATACAAATGTAAATAACAACACATATAAATAAATAAGTAAATAAATATCTGCCGAAAGACGGTTTCATAGAAATGTTTATCAAACTCCAAAATAGTTGTTTTTATTTTTATTTTTTATTTCCAAGATGACATGTTGCTCGCTGAACTCTAGGCAGTATACAGTATTTACTGTGTAGTAAGCGGGACCCAAGTATGCCATTGTAAACAGTCATGATGCTGAACCACACACATGAAGAACAATACTGCCATCTGCTGGAAAACAAGTGCTCTTCATGAATTCTACAAATTGCTAAATATTTTACTTGTGGGTCAGCCTTAAAAAGTGCAAGAGTAATACATTTATTCATGAAGATAAACTGAATAATTAATATATTGCAATAAATAGTTGCACCAGTATACAAGGCAACATCCTACATGCTAAAGCAACATCCTTTGAATGCATGCTAAATCTATACATTTCTAGACATTTAGCTGCATCCTAACAATTAAAATATTCAATAGATTCTTTGCTTGTGCTGTTCAGCAATATGTGAATCAATTTACGTATCACATTTTCAGTTGAATGTTATTTAATTTGATTTCAGCACTTGTTTTCTTTAGCTCTTGAAAACTCTGGAGGACAAGAGCTCTTAAATGTCCTGATGATTATTATTCCAGTCTGATTGATTTATTATGCATTTGTTGAAGCTCTTTGCTGAATACATTAGTGTTTATATAATGCTCTGAGTCATAGTCCTGACTGTCCCACAGCTCTCTTCTACAGGCCTAAGAGAAAATACAAAGACTTTCAGTGCTGTTATACAATCCATACACAATCCACACTTTTACAGATGCTGTGCTGTTAAAGCAGCATATCTTTAAATACACAACATTATTACTTATATAAGAACCCCAATATTTCTATGCAGTCCCTTCACAATCCATTGGAGGGAGCTGTGCTCTTCCTTATCTAAACATATTTTCCCAAAAACATTCTGCTGTTGGAGTGCCCAGTCAAGAGCAAAATAAAGGTTATTTATGATTTCATAAAGCCCAAACCCCATAAAAGCCAGCCATCAGCCCAGCAAAGTTAAGCTGGGAGACCGGCTCAGACCATCAATCCATCTTAGTCCGGTTTAAGATGTTTTTGTTTTTTTCAGAAGGGAATTTATTTACAATACTGCATGGCCTCACTGTTTTCATAAAATTTATTCTGACTGACTTATTCTCCTTCGTTCCTGAAGGAATCGGCTATTAAGAAAATGTTGCAAATGACTCACTCATAAAGAAACCCACTTGTCTGATTCCTGAATGGATCAGTGGTTTTGAACGAATCGCTTGAATGAACAATTCAATGACTCGCTCATCGTCATTTGTAATGGAGTAATGATGGACTCATGTATCAGATAAAGCCTATTGGAGCTCAGCTAAATAAATATATTTATTTATTAACTAATTTAATGTGTAATAAAAATGGATAATATAATAAACAATGCTATAATAATAAAAACTAAAAATATATAAAAATATATATATATATATATATATATATATATATATATATATATATATATATATATAAACATATAAATAAAAATTGTATTATATTAACTAAATTCAGTGACAAATGACTCGCTCAAAAAGAATAATCTGAACCGACTGAATAAATGATTCAATGTCTCGCGCATCGTCTTGGAACTCCGCTCAGCCAATTAAATAATTTTTATTCAGAGATTTGTTCTATTAAGTGCCCGTCAGCGCTATGATGTTTCACTGTTAGTATCACTCCGCTTGATTGAGTTTGCTACGTTTTGCTTCATCTTCTTCTGCGTCGTTTGCAAGTATTTCCATTGGCAGAGTGGAAATAAACAACACAGTAACTAACAGCACTGCTGCTCGTGAGATATTGATTAAATGTTGAGGACTTTGAATGAACACGCAGCGGAAATGATAAGTAAACCCACACACCACATATTGTTTTTTTATAGAGCTGCTGATAGATGTTTGAAGGCTCCATCCACCCCACGCAAACAACTTCAGACTGCAATTAATCGGTTACTCTCTCTCTTTCCTCAAGAAATCAACCTCTTTATCACTCGCTTTATCACTGCACACTTTCTTTAATATCACAGCATTACATCTTTTCAGTAAAATGCAAGATTTACAAAAGTGGATCCACTTTAAATGCTACCTGTTTAATCTGCTTTTCATATTCTGCTTCACTTGCTCAGGCTCCAATGAAAATTATAATATTTATATTAAAATTAATATAATTTACTCAATTACTGTTTACAGTGATCACATCAGCCTGAAGCATCATATGACTTAAAAAGTTTTTAGCTTTCAATTCATATGGACTACATATATAATACATTTGTAATACATTTATGTGTTTTATGTCTCTTTTCGAAGTTGACATGGTTTCTATAAGTTGTGTGGAGATTCTTTAAATACCTCATTTTGTTATATAGTAGGCTAAATGATGAATTTATTTTATCCCTTTAAAGATATTTTGACTAATCATCCCAGAATGCCATCTGACTGCCAAACAATCAGTTTGGGTGAGTAATATCTTAAAAACATCCATATGACACTCGGTATTTTCAGCCATGCAATGCATCATAATTGACATGCTATGATGTAAATGGTCTATGACGTAACTGTAGCCCTAAACAATCTATTCTTAAAATAGGAATGGAAATAGCACTTTTTTTCCCCTATGTCCACCATTTCCCTTATAAATGCTCATCTGTCATTGGCTCAGATAACAGCACTAGCCAGTTGCCTGGTAACATTGCTAGAGAGAAACGCTGCTTTTGTGTCTCTGTCCCTTTCCTTTCTTTTTCTAACAATAATGTTTATACTTCACAACCATCTAAATTTCTAACAGTACACCCACTGATGATGATCTTTATATGTAACAATCAGTCTGGACATTATTCTGCAATCTGTTATCTGTGGAATTATTTAGCAGCTTGATATGAAACATAATGCGAAAGCTGACAGGAAGCATCACGCCACATGCCAAAACTTTGTCACACTTCCCTGGCTATTAATGAACACTCTCTCCTCAGTCAATAAGTCATGGAATGATATACAATAAGTTAGTCTTTCATTAAGAAATGTGTCGGTCTTTAGTTGTGAAATTGACTAGGACAACTGTGGCTTTAATGAGTTTTGGCTGAGAATTAATTCATACTGAAGAGTTCCTGATGGCAGTGCCCAACAGCAGCTAATGAACACGTTAATTTGTGTTTGTCATCAATGAAAATAATCCAGATGTAACTCGGTTAATGCCAAAAAGGCAGCTTTACTCAGATGCTGGAATCATGTCAGGAAGGATGAAACTCCAAATTTATGATGTCATTTGAAAGTTGTCAAACACCGAGCTTAATGGAGCGATGATCCCGTCATTATCTGAGATCATGTATGTATGTCATGGCAGGTTATAACTTATACAAATCCTACATCAATATTTACAGAAATGGTGCAATAATTGTCTTTAGCTTTTAACTGACTGTCTTTGTTTATATAGATACTGTAGATAGATATATACTATAGATAGATATACTAGATAGACAGATAGATTAATCTAATGATTATTATTACGATTAATCGACTAATCGTCGATTATTTCACTGATTAATCAGTAGACTTTGATTATTCAGCTTTTGCAATTAGTTAAAATATTGAGTCATACATATTCTAATAAATAAATAAAGGTAATCACTTCAGCTTTTGAAAATCATATTATGTAATTACAATTATTATACAATTAATTTATACAAATAAATGTATTTGGCACAAAATGAGATGACATAGAAACGCTCTCATTCACCATTTAGTTATCGCTGAATGACATCATTCTGCCTGACATCTCCTTTTGTAAGTTATATGGATACGAAACAAAATAGAGGTAAAGCCCAATTTATACTTCTGCGTTGTAGCTACATTGTAGGTTGTGCGTAGCACGCATAGCCTACATTGTAGCCTGACGTGCACCTCTCCAAAAATCTAACAGCGCGTCAATTCTACGCGGACAGCAAACGCTGTGATTGGTCTGCTACAATCCCTCCCTCTGTATGTGCTTGAGTTTTGTGTGTGTTTATATGCACTTTAATATATTTTAATGTTACACCTTCTTATATAAAATAAAACAAAGCAAAGAACAAGTGTCTTTTCATTTATTCTACTACATAACATTATACATCAGTAGTTGTCCCCGACAAACAATGTTGATCCGACGTGGTACAAGTCCTTGTGGAGATGGAAAGAATGCCATATCTTCTCCTGTTTCACTGTTGTCTCCTTTTGTAGTTTTAAATAATGATTTAATGATTTGATATTTATATGCCGCCGTCACGGCTATAATGATTCTCTGACGAACCGCTTCTTCTTCGGCTTTTGTTGTGGTACTGCAGGTGGTGCAGGTGGTAAATGAAAACTGACGCATAGCCTGCGGCGTAAAGGCTACGGCGTAGGTCAGACACAGAAGTATAAATCACCCTTAAGTGATGAGATGCTTTATTTTTGGATAAACTATTTTATTCAAGCACAACCTTCACAACATAATCTCTCATAAAATACCTTATAGGGTTATGATAATCAAAACAGTCCTGAGCTCGATCAAGTTTTGATCTCTGCAAACCAAACTATCACTCTAAATAATATTTTTTTTCCCACTAATAAAAATATTTTATCATTAGCTAGCTCCACACTGGAGAGCTGCTTTATAATAGAAAATCAGGTTGTAATTCTAACTGAAAGCCACAATGACTATGGTTTTTCATGTTTAATACTGTAAACTTGATTTAAGGCTATGTATTGCATAAAGTACTTTATAAATAAACGTGACGAGACGTGACTTCACTGGAGTACCCAACTGCAGAGTTTGTGGAAACATCCACATCGCTGTAATCAGATGCATTTTAAACTGCTGCTTTCACACCGCAGTCAATTTTTTTGTGTGTGTTTTTTTTATTTTGTTATTAGGAGGGAGTGGTGCATATTTTTTTTTAATAATCATAATGATGCTGATCAGCTTCTTGGTGGTTTGTTCTGCTTTTTTTGTTATGAAGTGTTATCATCTCTCGAATTGCATCCAGGAGGGCTGAATTACAGTCTTGCACTACAGCGCCACACTGGTCAAACCACGTTATTGCAGGCTCTTACATTACGTCATATGAGATCAAACAACTACTCGACAATTTTTTATTGTCGATGTAGTCGATAATGTTGACTAATTGTTTCAGCCCTACATAGTGACAGAGTGATTAAGCAACAGATAGCGTGCAACATGTATATAGTGCGACAGGTAAATAAAGTGCTAGATAGATAGATAGATAAATAGATAGATAGATAGATAGAGCGACAGAGCATGATAGATAGACAGATAGATAGTGTCAGATAGCATGATAGAGAGCAACAGATATGGCGCAAAAGGTAGATAGATAGATTGTCAAATAGTGAGATAGGGCAACAGAGTGTGATAGGTAGATAGAGTGACAGATGGATAGATAGAGCGACAGGTAAATAGAGTGACAGATAGAGTGACAGAATGCGATATGTAGATAGAGCATCACATAGCATGATAGATAGAGCGCCAGAGCATGATAGGTAGATTGAGAGTCAGATAGCATGATGGATAGAGTGACAGAGTGCAAAATGTAGATAGACAGACAGACAGATAGATGGAGCGTCAGATATCATGATAGAATGACAGAGCACAATAGGTAGATAGATAGATTGTCAAGTAGTGTGATAGAGCAACAGAGTGTGATAGGTAGATAGAGTGACAGATGGATAGATAGAGCGACAGATGGATAGATAGAGCGACAGGTAAATAGAGTGACAGATAGGGCAACAGAGTGTGATAGGTAGATAGAGTGACAGATGGATAGATAGAGCGACAGGTAAATAGAGTGACAGATAGGGCAACAGAGTGTGATAGGTAGATAGAGTGACAGATGGATAGATAGAGCGACAGGTAAATAGAGCTGACAGTAGGCAGACAGAGTGTGATAGGTAGATAGAGTGACAGATGGATAGATAGAGTGTGACAGGTAAATAGAGTGACAGATAGGGCAACAGAGTGTGATAGGTAGATAGAGTGACAGATGGATAGATAGAGCGACAGGTAAATAGAGTGACAGATAGAGCAACAGAGTGTGATACGTAGATAGAGCATCAGATAGCATGATGGACAGAGTGACAGAGCTCGACAGGTAGATAGATAGAGTGACAGGTAGCGTGATGGATAAACAGAGTATCAGATAGCGTGATAGAGCAACAGATAACATGATATATACAGCGGCAGAGTGTGATATGTAGATTCTCTAAAAATTCTCACAATATATGATATGGAAATAAAGATGTACTGTACATAAACAGTGAGGCACAAAATGTCTAAATTGTAATCAGATGTGGGGAGAAAAGATGAATATCAGTTCTGAGTGAGAAAGAGAGAGAGAGTTTCAACAGTGAGTCAGTCCTACTGCTTGTATTACTGTGATTATAGAGAGCTTCTGCAGTGGAGAGAGAGAGTGAGCGAGAGAAGGTTGTGCACGATTCACTGTCTTCTCTAGGATACAGCTCGCTTCCCTCCTCGTCTCAGTGCTCCTCTCTCTTCCCACTCAAGTGTATCTGATCTGTCTCTCCTGCACAACTCCTCTGTTTCTCAAGAACTCTGAGGATGACTTCTTCGGAAACCTCCAGCCACAGATGCCCGTTCCCCAGCTCATGGCTGCCCAGGACGACTCAACACTCTTGGGCTTCCTTCGTGTGGACCTGCCCTCTCTAAAGTGGATCCACAGCAGAACAGCAGCTCAAGCCGGTCTCCTTTAGGGTGAGTATCGACAAGATACGAATGTGTTAATATTATTTACTGAACCACAGAAAAAGAGTAAGGCGATCCGGTGCTTTTTTGTGGATTTGCAGTTCATTGTTTTGCTGTAAAAGGTGAAATATGTGACTCCTTGTTGCATATTGTCCTTAGTGATCATATAAAAGCTACGAATACGTCCAGGTGGTGTCTCAGATGGGTGCAGAGAGAGAGTTAAGACTAAGTGGTGCCAACACAGATGCCAACACTGTCAGCATGTGAACTCTCACTGCGTGTCATGACACCAGGTCTGTACAGAACATCACCACTGCGCTGGTCATTAGTACAACACAACTGCTCCGATATCAGCTGCTGACTTATTCTGTAGTGATTTGATCAAACCACTAAGTATTAAATTTGAGTCTGTGCATTGTGTGCGGGTACTTTATTAAGTGATCAGATGCACCATTTTCACCAGAAAACTGGTGGAAAAATCCAAAGGATGGGGTCAACCACATCAAAGTGCCCTGGCAACCACCCTGGCATCGTGACAGAGTTTTGCACCACTCATATTTTTTTCAGCAAAATCAAATATTTATTGATTCCCAGCCGTGTAGTTCAGGTAACTGGTCTGTAGTGTGTTGAGAGAGAAAAATACAGTATGTGGGTGTAGTGAAATAAAAATGTATGACGAAAAGAGTAACAAGAAGGTGACAGAATGGACTTATTTCTATGGAAACAGCACTTTCCTCTCTCTCTCTCTCTCTTTCTCTCTCTCTCGTCCTCCCTCTGTGCACTGCTACTGAAAACTCATATGGATATTTTTATGTTCCCCCATTCTAAAGTATCTGGTTATGTTTTTGTTTGCAATTTGCTGGGAAATGCATCTACAAATGCCAGTAATTTTTTAGATGTGTTAACAAACAAAAAAGTTGAGCTCAGACACGCCCATATACCGCATCACTTCCTGTGTTTACTTCATTCTGTTACCACTGACGTGAAGTCTTCTAATCCGGCTGTTGGAGATTTCAGGGGAATCGTGTCTTTCTGTCGCTCAAGCTGTTATTAAGCCACTTAAACTGTCTGAATCTCACACTGGATTGGCTCTGTTTTAGAACACATGCTGAAGCCAATAGATGGACATTTGGGACTTGAACCTTGCTAAACCTACAAATATAAGTTTAGCTAGTCAGTTTAGTTAATCTCTACTTCTTTTTGCTTTTAATTGCTTTTATAATCCTAAACCAGCAAACACTCCTATTAAGCTTTGTTAGCTTGTCATTATTTGTATTTTTGTGGTCATATCATCAGACAAAATCGAAATAATAAGCAATACAGGGTCAGGATGCAGAGATCAGTATTGCTCAAATCTAGAATTATTGATATAGTATTTGAATGACGTTTATTAATATGCAGTGATCCTCATTAACATTAATGCAGAGCTGTCTAAAAGTGTCTGTAAGTTTGACAGTGAGAAGATTTGATGCAGCAGCCTGCGGTGTGTCGTGATGCACAGGCTCAGTAATCCTCGAGAGCTTTTTCTCTGCTCTCAGACGTGATCCCACACACACGCTGATAACTGAATATTATTTTTGGAAAATAATAATGCATTTGACGCGAGCACTCATGCATAAGTGCTGATCAGGTAAAGGGATTGTGTGGTCGTAACTGCAGCCCAGACGGCATCCATTCTATGGTTATAGCACGAGAAACAGACTGTCATTTGATCTTTACGAACAGAAAGTGTTACTCTGAATGAACTCAGTGCATGACCTCAACAACTGATGCATGCATCTGTTTGTACATTCATGAGACTGCTGCAACAGCTCCTTCAAAAAGGAGAATCTATCTATCTATCTATCTATCTATCTATCTATCTATCTATCTATCTATCTATCTATCTATCTATCTATCTATTAGGGGTGTGACAAGACACTTATCCCATGAGAAGATACGAGACACGATACTGGGTTCACGAGGATGAGACGAGATTTTTTAACTTTTTTAAAGACATCCTCAATGATGAAATATATAGGGAAAAATGGTCTTTTATTCAACTGAAAAACACAAAATGCAAAAATAATGTTGGTGCATTTTGAAATCAGATTGTACTTTATGAAATTAAACATCTATTTTAATACATTTTATGCAGTTATAAACAACATATAAACACTGCAAAAGGTTTTGCCACAAAATCTACTGATAGGCAAGTAATTGCACAAAATTATATAGTATACATAAAAATAAATAATAAACAACACAAATAATATCCCTTTAAAGTAGCAGTCAGTCAAGTTTATTATTTAGTGAACTGATTTCCATTTTAATAAAAAAAAGTATGTTTTTTTTTTCATTTAATTTTTCTCAACTCCTTTTTAATAGTATATACATTTTCACATCAGTTTATTAAAAGTTTAACAAAAAATACATGTTTCAGGGCCCTATGAAATGTTTTATTTTTTCTCACCATATTATATTTTTTATTGTTACCAAATTCTGTGTTTTAGCATGTCTAACTATTTGAATGCATAACACAACTTAATTTATTTATTTTATTTTTTCTTAAAGTAGCCTTATGATTTTTTCCCCCTCAGAAATTCTGTATTGTGTATTTACATTTTTCTGGTTATCAAATGAAGGAATAAAACATTCATTTCATAATTTTTCATTTAATTATTGAAAATTAAGCAAACTTTTTTGGCAAACAAAGGGGATTTACTATTAAAATTAAAACATGGAAGAAATGGTGTGTGATTATTTCTTTAAAATAATGTTTGTTTCATTTTAGTAGTACTAATAGTAGTAGTCATAGGCTGTGTACATTCTATTGTCGTTATTTCAAACCAGACTTTTATTATGACGGGTTGCCGTGAATACCTTTACCGTTCTGTGTATGTGATATGATGCTAGTTTTACCAAAGACTATGGAATACCCAAGACATGTCACTCCTATAAGTTTTGAATGGGGAAAAATGCAACGCTCAATATGGCCGCTGAATCGCAGGAAGCCCCGCCTTCTGAATTAAGGAGCCAATCACTAATCGGTAAAAGCAGCACATCACTGCAGTTGCCGTCAGAAGCGTCCCGGTTGCTATAGAAACAGTCAGCGGTCTGAGACATGCGCTCAGGATTGCGCATGCGCACTGGTACCTTATATTACATACCACTGGTGAAAGGGCCAGTGTAATGCAAATACTGTATATCTGAAAGTTTGCACAGGATATCGTCACCTTCTCGTGCGACCAGTCAGATCTTTCGAGATCACGAGACCTCGTCACACCCCTACTATCTATCTATCTATCTATCTATCTATCTATCTATCTATCTATCTATCTATCTATCTATCTATCTATCTGTCTGTCTGTCTGTCTGTCTGTCTGTCTGTCTATCTATCTATCTATCTATCTATAGAGTATCTACAGTAGAGATCAAAATTAGAGAACAACTTACAATTTCCTAAATTTCAAGGTCACTGCTTAGTCCTATTCGAAGTTATCCTAACAGGAGTAGTAGGGCAGTTTTTTAAACATATTTCTTAAATGAATTGTTTTCTGAAGCACAGTATATAAAACTTAAATGAGATATTTGAAAAAGAACTCTGATCAAAATTAGAGAACACTTACAGATACCTCCACGGTATCGGTGTGAATCTGGCACCTGAATGCTAATTTCCTTAATTATTTGACAAACTCTTTTTAACTGGCAGCATTCCTCGAATTTTCACTGAGATTGCAAGATGCAGGGCCGCTCTAACGTGACTAAAAGCCTGCGACAGGAGGTTGTCCAAATGAAGGCCAAAGAGATCACCTTTTTAGTCACTGCAAGAGAAGCTGTTCATTCCAAATCTGTGATTTCTAGAATATTGCAGCTTTACAATGACACTAATTCATTCAAGTTCCACAAAAAAGCTGGTCGTTCATGTAAAACAAATGCATGAGAAGACAGGATAATGCGGAGACTCTCAGTGGGGAATCGGTTCAACACTGCAGCTGGAATTGCTCTCCGGTTCAGTTCACCTGTCTGTCTGTCTGTTCAAATTTAGGTGATCACACTTATTTATTTTATTTTATTGAAATTTATTATTTTAATATGTTAATTTTATTTCATTGTTTATTTATTTCAGTTTGTTTGTTTTAAGAATTTTGTTAATTTTATTTTCTTATTTATTTTGAACATTTTATTTTTTAATGTATGCATTTATTTATTTATTTAAATTTCTTATTTAAATTGTATTGATTTTTTTTATTTCTTCATTATTTCTTTATTTAGTTGGTTCTAGCCACATTAAAGAATGACGGTCAAGTGTCAGACCTGTTGCTCACATATTTAACATATCAGTTATACCTTATTTGTCAATCATCACAAGCTCTTGTTTACATTAATGTTCTATTATGTTAAATAATCAGTGATTTCACATGCCTTCAGCATGCCAAATGTAACTTTTAAAATGTTCTGTTTTCAGAACTGTTGTGATTTTCATCCCCTTTGGTCAGAGTTTTTTGTTCGTTTTCTACAGCTGCATTTCTCTTATTCCCCCTCCCCAGGTATCAGCATTGGCCAAGAGATCAGAATAATTAAATCATGCCTCATCTTGAAACACTGTGTTGATTTTCCACATACTAAATTATGCATTCAGCTGGCTTCAGAAGTATAATCATATTTTTGCATGACCATTTGCATGTTCTGGTGATGTAACCCACAGTATGTTTAATGGTGGACTGGATGCAGTTTGTTTTAATGCTGAGGAAAAATGCACTAAATATTATGTTTTTACTTGCTGAATAGTTCAACACATCAAATAAAAATCATAGTTAATATCTTCATGATCATGCATATTGTTGTCGTTTTCTAAAATTGAGTTTAAAAGTGGTTTACAAGTGTGGAAAAAATGTTGCCACATAAATAACATCTGTGTACATGTGAGAATGCATGACGTGCCTGTAGTCACGGGTTTGAGTCTGTATAGCACATGTGTGCTGTGTGTGTGTGTGTTTCTGCAGGCTGCACGTTTCTGTGAATGTGAACATGAGTTCATACCTCGGCTTTGGGTTTGGAAAGCGATTCCATAAGCATCTTTTGGATTGTGTGTGTGTGTGTGTTTTGTAATCTATAAGCCCCCTAATGCTGAATTGTAAAGCCTTAGGCTACTGAAAGAAAAAGCCAGAGAGCGAGAGGGAATGATATAGAGGAGAAGAGATGCTTGTGCTTTTATTGGGAGCTCTTTTCTTCTGTCGTTCTTTTTTTTCTCTCCATCTCCGAGGATGCCAAGTAGAGAGTGGCAGTTAGAAACAGTCTGTGCATATCTAATATGATTGGGCTTGTTAAAAATAGACCGCACTATACGCTCCGTGCTGAGCTCGTATGTGCAGAAAATACTTAGTTTGGTGGGATTCGGAAAGGAAAAGGCAGTAAGGATTCAGTATACGTTCTCATTCTAGAGACTAGAGAATATTTGATTGGACAAAAATTGAACGTTCCCTCGAGTGCAAGATGATGTCATCAGTATTTTGGTTTCCATGGTAGAGAAATGCTGATTGTGAACTCATCATGCACCGCTTGTGCTATGTAACTACCATTTTTAAGAGTCTCTTCTGCTCGCCAAGTCTGCATTATTCGATCAAAAATACTGTTAAATACTGTAATGTTGTGAAATATTATTACAATTTTTATTTTAATATATTTTAAAATGAAATGTATCCCTGTGATGCAAAGTTGCAGCATTTTCAGCATCATTACTCCAGTCTTCAGCGTCACATGATCTTCAGAAATCATTCTAATATGCTGATTTGCTGCTCAAAAAACATTTCTGATTATTTTCAGTGTTGAAAACAGTTGTGCTGCACAATATTTTTGCGGAAACTGTGATACATTTTATTTTTTAGGATTCTTTGATAAATAGAAAGTTCAAAAGATCAGCATTTATTTGAAATAGAAATCTTTTGTAAAATTATAAATGTCGTTATTGAGCAATTTAATGCATCCTTACTGAATAAAATGTGCAGCTTGTTGACTTCTCTTAGCAATCAGACTTTTTTGGTGGATGGTAAAATGTGATAAAATCTGACTTGCATTTAAACAGGACCATAATATCACAGAGATTTGAGAGGTTTTCTTCAGTATCTACAGTACAGACCAAAAGTTTGGAAACATTACTATTTTTAATGTTTTTGAAAGAAGTTTCTTCTGCTCATCAAGCCTGCATTTATTTGATAAAAAATACAAAAAAATGTAATATTGTGATATATTATTACAATTTAAAATAATTGTTTTTAAATTTATTATACTTTAAATGATCATTTATTTCTGTGATGCAAAGCTGAATTTTTAGGATCATTATCACATGATCCTTTAGAAATCATTCTAATATGATGATTCATTATCAAAGTTGGAAACAGTTCTGCTGCTTAATATTTTTTCAGAACATGTGATACTGTTTTAGGATACTTTGATGAATAAAAAGTAAAAAAAAAAAAAAAAGAAGCTATGTTTTTAAAATATAAATATTTTGTATTAACAATATACACTACTGGTCAGTAATTTGGGGTCAGTAATTTTTTTTTCTTTCTTTTTTTTTATAAAATCAATACTTTTATTCAGGAAGGATGTGTTAAATTGATAAAAAGTGATAGTAAAGAAAATATATTATTAGAATATATATTATTAGAATTTTTCTTTTTTATTTTGAATAAATGCAGTTCTTTTTAACCTTTTATTCATCAAATATATTAGACAGCAGAACTGTTTCCAACACTCATAATAAATCAGAATATTAGAATGATTTCTAAATGATCATGTGATAGACTGGATGTTACATGTGACACTGAAGGCTGGAGTAATGATGCTGAAAATTCAGCTTTGCATCACAGGAATTAATTATTTTTTTTATTAGTATATTCAAATAGAAAACTATTATTTTAAGTTGTAATAATATTTCACAATATTACTGTTTTTTTCTGTATTTTTGATCAAATAAATGCAGGCTTGATGAGCAGAAGAGACTTCTTTCAAAAACATTAAAAATAGTAATGTTTCCAAACTTTTGGTCTGTACTGTAGTTGGATAACAGATAAATACATTTAATCTCAATGCAAAACCAATGTGTCCTGGCATGTTTCTTTTTCCTTTTGGATTTTTTTTTTTTTTTATAACTGCAGTTTTATAATTATTGTTGGACCTTGTTTGTTTTCTGAAATTTGCGCCACAAAGTTTAATCAATTTACGTATCTCTTAGCTTAATTAGAGCTCAAAATGGAGCATTTAATTGTTTTGCTGGCTTTGTGGACGATCAGAACAGTACCTTTTACTATTAACAGCAGAAGTTTCAATCATGTGTTTTGGTTTAATTACTGTTTAAATGTGGTTTCATGTTCTTTTTTCTCTCTCTCTTCTAGAAAGGGCACGTTCATTCAGACCCCGTCTTTCAGCCTACAAGCACACAGAGAACAAGACCTTCAGAGCCAAAGCTTATAGATTGGTAGAGGAAGTGTAGACAGTCATATATAAAGGTACGTCTGCATTTCTTTCGTTATTTTAGTGATAATTCAATCCCTCATATATGCACCGATGTCTCTTTTCCTTGTTTTTCTGAAAGATGGAGCAGGAGATTTCAAAAGTGCAGCGTAAGATGTCAGACCTGGAGTCAGTTCTGCAGCAGAAAGATGTGGAGCTCAAGGCTTCTGAAACACAAAGGACCATCTTAGAACAAGACCTGGCCACCTATATCACCGAATGCAGCGTGGGTTTACTGTCTGCTTGTGGAAATGTGGCATGATCTGAACTGTACTGCTGGGTTTGTGAAACTTTTTCTTTGTTTTGTGTGTGTATTTCAGAGTTTGAAGCGCAGTTTGGAGCAGGCCCGCATGGAGGTGACGCAGGAGGATGATAAAGCTCTGCAGCTCCTACACGACATACGAGAGCAGAGCAACAAACTGCAGGAAATTAAAGAACAGGTTAGAAGACATTTCTCTAGCGCTTTAAAAAAAATCATATTATTCCAGTGAGCGAAGAGCTCTATAAACTGCAAAAATAAGTTCTTTAATCAGTACTTTTGTCTTGTTCTCTAGAAGACATTTAAGTTAAGATTTTTATACGCATAGCAGCTTTTATCCAAAGTGACTTAGATTACATAAGTGCATTTAAAGCTGTGCATTTTTACCAATTCATACGTTCCCTGATAATCAAATTCATAAGCCTTTCATTGTAAAGTGGTACCGAATTGTTTTTGGAGAATATACAGGGGCCTTAAAAAGTTTTTTAGTTTTGTGTGTCTGCAGTGGTTTATGTACCTCTGACAGACATAACCAGAGGTTTCAGGATAGTGAGAATTGTGCTTCATTAAAGTATGTTTATATTCTAGTGCATTTTGTGACATGTGTCTTTGTTTAGCACTGGGGGACCCAGTGAGTGAGCATTTCACGGATTATTCCCATAGAGCTTCACAGGCATCTGCTAATAAGATCCCTGCTGATAGAGTCACATCTGTCCATCTCAGCTTCTAAACGACTATGTGAAATAGTGATGGCTTCTTACAGCCACGAGTAAAGTGATGGTGAACGTAAGACTGAAGAATGAGATGTGAAGGTAAGAACATAATGGAAAAAGAGCCTGTTTTCTGCTGCTGCTTGCACATCTCCCCCAGAGCCAGGCTCCATCGCACTGCGGTTGCCATGGAGACAAAAATGGTACCTCGCAGTGAAGGATGTTGCAGATGCAGTGGAAATTCTGTCGTGACAAACCGGCAAAGGTCTCAAATTAGCAGCAATCAGACTTTAAATGAAGTCTTCACATTTATCCTACAGATTTGATCAAACTCAAATTTCTTTGTCGATGCTTAGTTGACGTTTTCAAACTCTGCTGCATAGAGTCCAATTTTCTTTGTGTGCATGTGTTTTGTTTTGTTATATTTATGAATATTTGTGAACTAAACAAAGAATAGTGATGATATATCAGTATTTTTAAAGACTGAACTGAACTGAAGCCCTAAACATATAATGCATTATAAATGTGGTTTTAATGCATTAATTATGCCTTATAATGCACCTTATAATGCATTGCATGGTCTCATGAATAAGTTATAATACATTATCTATTCATTGTTACAACTTTAGAAAGTATATTCCGTATTGCTAATCTATAAAAAAAAAATAATAATTAATTGCACATTTTTATGAAATTAATCATGATTTTTTTTTTTTTTTTTTTTTTTATTTATTTATTTGTTCTGCACAGATATCACATAGATACAGTACAAGGAGGGGAACGAAACCCAGTTGGGTTTATACAGAGTTCCACTCCACTTACATGAATAAACAAAAAGGCACGCAGACAAATAAGTTGACTACTAAAAAAAAAAAAAAAAAAGAGAGGGGAAAAACATATTTTCAGAAGCATGATTGTCCTAATGAAAGTAACTTAAAGTTACAGATGTTTAAGGGAAATAGTAAAGGAGAGTCAAAAGTAAAAAGTAGCATATAAGAGTCAGCAAAACTATAATATACTACAGAGTACTATAACAAAACTGTCATTGTAAAATCAAAAAATCTTTCAACTGTTTTTTAAAGACAAGCAAAGAAGACATGGATCTTAGGGACAAACTTAATTTACTCCATAGTTGAGGACCCCTAAAGCCTGAGGTCAGTTTTATGACCTGAATTTCTAGAGAACGGCAAGACAAGATTTATTTCTCTATGCCTTGTTTGATGGATATGAGTATCTGAAATAAAAGTAAAGAAGTGTTGTAATGTTGGTGGTAAATCTTCTCTCTTATGAATAAACTTATGAATAAATATGCATGATAAATAAACATTGACTTTCTCAATTGATAAAATCTTGTATCTGAGAAATAGAGGTGCAGAAGGAGCATATTTAGAAGAGTAGGAAATCATACGCAAGAACTTCTTCTGAATTTTAACAATTTTTGCGAGATAAGTGGGAAAAGTAGCACCCCAGACAACATTACAATAATTCATAAAGGGAAATAAAAAGCTGTAGTAAAGCGTTAGATGAGCAGATGAGTGAATTGAAGGTAAAACAATTCTTAAAATATTTAACATTTTAGAGGATCTTGTACAGACTAGATCAACATGTTTGGACCAAGTTAAACCTTCGTCAATCAGGACACCGAGACAATTTTGTTGAGGCCACTTGAGTAACTGGAGCTCCATCAATTTCTATACAAGCATGTTTCTTTGGGGTAGAAATTTATTAATATTATGAAATATCATAAAATTACATTTTTTGACATTAAGGGTTAGCTTGTTAGTGCGAAACCAATTTGATAATATTTTTAACTCGTCATTAACATGTTGGATCAAGGTGACAAAATCCTCGTGTACTGCAATGAGATTAGTGTCATCTGCAAATAATATAGGTAGGAAATGATCACAACAAAGGAATAAATCATTAATATAAATTAGAAACAATAAAGGACCCAGAATAGAACCCTGAGGAACCCCAAATGAAATTTTAGAAGTTTTAGAAAAGAAACCATTAAGATAAACAAATTGTTCTCTGTTAATAAAATAATTGCGAAACCAAACTAAGGCAGTACCCTCCACTCCATATCTATTAAGCTTAGAAATCAAAATATCATGTGAAACAGTATCAAAAGCCTTACTTAAATCGAGAAAAACACTGAGAGCAAATTTTTTATTATCAAGGGCCTTTGATATATAATTTACAAGCTGTATTAATGCATGTTCTGTTGAATATTTTTTTCGAAACCCATATTGATGTTTGTAAATAATGTTATTAACAATTAAATGTTTATTTAATCGTTCATAAACGAGTTTCTCAAATATCTTAGAAATACAGTGCAGAATGGATATGGGACGATAATTGCTAAACACCTTTGTATCACCTGATTTAAAAATGGGAATAACTTTTGCAATTTTAAGAGCTTGGGGAATAATTCCAGATTGAAATGATAAAGAGATTACATGAGTAAGAGGTTGAATAATATGATCAATGGTCTCCTTAAGGAGGATACTCTTAATGCCATCGTGGCCAGGGGCTGAGTTCTTTAAAGAAAAAATAATATCTCGGACCTCCTGCGTAGTTGGATGATCAAGATTAGGGAGGGGAGAGTACCGCCCATTTATTTGGCTACATGGATCATTATCAGTTTTCTGTATATTATGTGCTAAATCAGAACCAATTTTGGTAAAGAAATTATTGAAGCCATCAGCTATATCAATAGGGTCTGATAGACACCTATCATAGTCCCTCATCTCTATGGGTGCAGATGCAGCCTTCCTATTACGACTCAGTACCTGATTTATAATGTTCCAGGTTGATTTAATGTCATTAGAGACTCGATTAAACTGGTCGGCATAAAACTTTTTTTTAGTCGCCTTAATTAAGCTTGTGAATTGGTTCCTATATTTTTTGTATGTTTCTAGGTTATGAGGAGTAGGCTTGGTGACAGACTTGCGATACAACCGATTTTTCTTTCTAGATAATTTCCTCAATTCACCGGTAAACCAGGGTTTGTCTCTAGCTACTTTGGATTTTACAGCTATCAGAGGAAAACTGGATTCCAGAGCAGAATTAAAGCATCCTGCAACAACATGACCTCATCCCATATGATAGAGCTGATGGCTAATTTGAATATTCCAATATTTTTGAGGGTGAAATTTCGATATTTTACATGCACATTATTAGTAATACAAGTTCCAAAGACAGAATGTATCATTTGAAAGACTGGTAAATGGTCAGACACGTCACACCATAACAGCCCTGATGACACTTTATAGTCACATGAGTTAAACAAAATGTTATCTATAAGAGAGGCTGAGTGTGTGGTAACCCTAGTAGGTTTTGTAATTAGAGGGTAGAAATTTACAGAGTAAAGGGTATTAAGAAAATCATGTGTAGCAGTATAATCAGCATGTAAGATATTCAAATTGAAATCACCGTGTAACAGACAGAGCTTATGTTCCTTTGAAATAATATCTAAGGTTGAATCAAGTGCATCAATGAAGGTATTTATATCTGAAGCAGTTGGTCTGTAAATGAATCCAATCACAATGCTTTTTTCCCTTTAAATAAATAACATGAGGGAATTTCAACAAATAAAGATTCTACTAATGTTAGGTCGAAGTCATTACTTAAATCCTTTCTGAGAATATAATTAAATGAATCAGCTACGTACAGAGAGACTCCTCCTCCTCTTTTCATTTCTCTACAAGAGTGGATAGCATTATAGTGTAATAGATTATAGAGGTGTGATGTATCATTATGGAGCCCATGTTTCCGTAAATGCTATAACTGAGAAGGAGTGCGACAAGGTAAATAAGAAGGTTTTAAAGTGATCGAAATTTTCTCTGAAGCTACGTGCATTCACATGAATCGTGGAAAACGAGGTTTGATCAGAATGTGTAGGAGACAAACAAGGCAATAAATTAAACTGCTGTTCGGTATAATATTCACACGACAAATTAACAGAATTCAGATAGTTGTTATTGGAGTCAGGATTAAAAAAGGTTTCGTAAATTCCAGAGTTGTTGTTCATGTTCAGCTCAAATGGGTTCAAAGTCCGTGAATCTATTACAGGTGCTGCATGTTTCCAGTCACTTGTTATGAGACTAGAGTCAATTGATGTCATAATAAGGAAATGTTAAGAAGGTACAGTACCTTGTAAAAACGACATCACACCAAAATGACTCACGTTCCACCAACACATCAGGGTTAATCCTTTCACTCAAGAAACCCGAACAATCCATCGGCAGCAGTGGAAACAGGAGTTCTTGAAACTGAAATGATTCATTTATATTCATCCAGCTGATCCCACTTAACCTTAAAGTTTTTAAATATACTTTTATATTGCAATAATTTTACATTAAATCTTCAATTTATTGTAGAAACAACATAAAGAACAGTATATTTTTCATATTTGTTTAATGGCATCTTTTTATGACTGAAGGCGAGTATCACAGATACCAGTACTACTGATGTCTGTAGGAATTTTTTTACCTTTTTACCTAATACCTTTATAATGCATTATATAATGCATTTTTTTATGAATACTGAATAATTAAAATATTAAAGGGGTGCTATTATGCTTTTTCACTTTTTTAACTTAAGTTAGTCTGTAATGTTGCTGTTTGAGCATAAAAATGATCTGAAAAGGAGATATTTTATTTAATAGAAATCATTTTTCAAAAACTACAACGAATGAATCGTTTGGACTACAGCGCATATTTTCCGGGATTTGTGATATCACAAAGATCGACGATTGGGACGAGACCTGGTTGAGCTGCACTAGAGAAGGCAGTGAGTGCTATCACTACGTTGGAGACACGCTAGCTTTCCCAAGGCAGACGAGCTTAGAGTGGTTACAATCATCCGGGTTTAAATCTCACTCAAATTGATTTGATTTTGACGCAATATTTAAACTGAAGCTCACAGCAGGTGGCTATGATAAGGGGCATGACATTTCCCAATCAGGTGCCGAGTGCTACCAATCACAACACACACTGGCACAGCTAACCAATCACAGCGCATTTCGTATTTCAGAAGGCGGGCCTTCATTTGATGCAGGAACTATTCCAGCCATTCATGACAGACTGGGAAGAGAGGTGTTGTAATAATGTAAAATATGTGAAAAATATAACATACAATCTAGTATGAGAGCATGTTCTAGTACACCCCCAAAACAAATTCAAGACCTTGTAAAAGAGCATAATAGAACCCCTTTAAAATCATGAAATGATACTCTCAATATGAAAAAAAAACCTCCTTGCTTTTGCTTTCTGTATCTGTTGTATGTATTATTAATAAGTTACTCTGTTGTAAGGACATACATTTTCACGTTAGCCTGAAATGTTTGAATGCACAAAAAAAAGTTAATGTTCAGAACTATATGTTTTAGACATAATATTGTCAGTTTGTCTCTCTACCACAAAAATATATTTACAATGACAAAACAGAAACAGTGTTTTTTTTTGTGGAATAAATCAAGAGTTTTCCAACGAGTCAGTTACATGAATGATTCAATGACTTGTTCATAAAAGCAGTCACTTGTGTCATTCCTTAAAGGGATCATGAACTGGCTTTTTTATTGTTTTATACTGTTGTCTGAGGTCCACTTATGACGTTCGCGTGGTTTTTATATCAAAATCAATAAGTAGTAGTCTATTTTCTACCCTGGTTTTGAGGTTGGCTTGAGAAACGCTCGGTTTTTATGGGCATGCTGCATTGAAGACTTGGAAGTAAACGCCCACTGTTGTGATTGGATAACAGTTTTGCATTGTAAACTAACTTTCTGTGTGTCTGTTTGACAAGCTATGCCCTTCATAGGAGCCTTCTGTGACTTTAGACACGTGCACATAATCAGGACATATCAAGCGATCTCTAACAAAGCAATAGTTTAATATTTGTATGTAAAATATCTTTTTACTCACACAAGTGAAAGATTCCTGTCGGATCCAATATAGATGCACAGCATTGCTTTTAATCTCAGTCTCTCTGCAAATCCAGCGTCGACCTGTGTCTTGTTTACAAAGGAGTCCAAGGTGAACGAAGCTAACAAACGCTCAATATTTTACTCACATGAGCTGAAACTTCATTAAAAATAATGTTCAACCACGCATTCCTAATAATTGAATCTGAAGGAAGGTTATGCAGTAACTGTGTTCTTCCACAACCAGGCACTGCACAATCTTTTACAATCTTTAACGGCATGTTTATTGCTTGGTTGCTCGATCCGGTTTAGCACCACTCATGTTATTGTGCGAATCAGTGGGCAGAGCTACAGAATTAGGCATTGATATTCCTCTGTGGAGGCGGTGTTTAACCTATCTATTAGGCATATTGCAGGATCTGGCGTTCGCTGGGCCTGGTGTCAATAAAAGCTTTTATTTCAGTAACAAGGATGTTTTCAGTTCTGAAACTTACTGAATATTCTTTTAGAACGATGATCTCTTAAATATATCAAAAGCTCAAGAAAAAGTTGATTACTCAACTCATGTCCTATTCAATAAATCGGTATGTGTTTGAATAAATCGTTTGAATTAATAAACTGAATGACTCTCTCTTAAAGATGCTGGTTAAATGTAATTTGCAGAAAGAATGTATCTGGAACGATTGGAATTTAACGTATTTTAATATAGTTTTTATCCTCACAGTAAGTGACCTGTAATCAATAGTTTTACATTTTATCGTTGTGCCTAATTTGATTACGCCATTCACAATGCTTTATGGGATAATAGAAGTTCAGTTTTTCAAATATTTTTTTTGCTTTAACTTTAATTATACTTCAAATTTACAAAATTGTAAATACAAAAATATAACTTTATCTCTGGTGTTTCTCTTAAAAAACTTAATGGACATTAATGAGCCAAATTTGTCAAATTTTAAGACTTAAGATCTATTGTTAAATTTTAGAGAAGATGCATTTGAGATTATGTAGTGTTTGATCGATACAGGTTTTTCAGTGCCTGATATTGATATAGAAAGTGCTGTGTCTCAGAACTGCTGAAATGACAAAGCAAAGCAAGGTCTGAAAAATGTGAGATTTCAGCAAAAGCATCAATTGCCTTTCCATTTAATCTGATTGGCGTTTAGGAGAAACAATTGATGTATTCAAGAGATATCTTTTGCGGTTTTCTTTCTGATGAATGAGCATTTTTAGTGCTTGTAACTATTGCAGATGTTGAAATTCAAGGCACTTTCTGGCAAAATGTTATTGTCACGATTTTTGTTTTTTGTGCAGGAGAGCAATTAGCTCACTATTGATAATTAAGCAATCACACTAGCATAGAGGACTGACAGATGAAGCTTGTGTTGACTCATTTTGAGCTGAATTTATTATTTATTTATTTTTATTCTTTCATATTATGACTTTCATTTGGGAGGCGTTTTCACAAAATGTCAAGCACCTCTTTTCTGTCATTTCTGGTGCATAATTATAATTCTCATGATTGTGATGTAAAGCAAAAAGCACAAACATGCTTTTCCATAAGCATTTTTGTGTGCTTTGTTGTTTTTCCTCAGTTCTTTCACAATATAGCACAGCCTCAAGTGCCTTATTGCTTTGATTTAAAGGCTACTGCATAGTAAAAATATAAGGCACAACAATAATTGTATGTTGTTATGTTATGTTATGTTATGTTATGTTATGTTATGTTATGTTATGTTATGTTATGTTATGTTATGTTATGTTATGTTATGTTATGTTATGTTATGTTATGTTATGTAAAACTGCCTGAAACTGCACTCCATCCAAGGTGTAGATGTGTTTGTTTCTTCATTAGAACAGATTCTAAGAAATGTAGCATTCCATCACTTGCTCACCAAAGGATGCTCTGCAGTGAATGGGTGCCGTCAGAATGAGAGTCCAAACAGCTGATAAAAACATCATAATAATTCACAAGTATTCCACACCACTCCAGTCCATCATTTAACGTCTTGTGCAGCAAAAAGCTGCGTGTTTGTAAGAAACAAGTGCTTTAAGATCTCTTCAACTTCAAGCAGTTGCATCTAGCTAAAATAAGATCAGTGCATATTTCTCTCCTAATTCAGACAATATTACTTTTTTACTGGAAGCAACTGTTTGAAGTTGCTTGATGGATTTGTTTCTTACAAACACACAGTTTTTTCACATCACAAGATGTTAACTGATGGACTGGAGGGGTGTGGATTACTCGTGGATTATTGTGATGTTTTTATCAGCTGTTTGGACTCTCATTCTGACGGCACCCATTCACTGCAGAGCCTCCATTGCTGAGCAAGTGATGCAATGCTTCATTTCTACAAATCTGATGAAGAAGCAAACTCATCTATATCTAGGATGACCTGAGGGTGAGGACATTTTCAGAAAATTTTAATTTTCAGGTGAACTGTTCCTTTATACTTGGTCTCTATGGGAGCAAATTACCCGATTTCCACAGGAGCATGTCCAGCATGCTTCACAACAACGTTTAATAAACACAGACAGTTCCTGATTCTATCTTCTATGCTTGTCGTACTGGATTTCCTTTTCTCCTTTAACGTAGCCCCAGGCTAACGTTTATCGCTAAACTCCATAAGACGTCTCGTTAGGTGATTGTGGCCTTGTCACACATGACATGGACGTGATTTGTGACCTGTAGCTAATGGCTGATGAAAGATGAGGGCTGATTCGGACTCTGACTGGCAGACTCACTCCGTCCGCCCACTCGCTGGCCTTTCACCCACTCAGCACACTTATGTATCCAATTCTGTGCTCTGCTTTTCATGTGCTGGTCTCTCTCTATATCCTGCGTTTGGTTACTCAGACTGATTTCATCTCCTCTGCCTCATGTTCTCACAAAGGTCTTCTGATTCGCCTGTTTTACTTGATTCTGCTATTTTGCACGAAAATGTTTGCTCAGTGCTGCATTGAAATGGGTTGCATGAACCCAGTCCAATTCCTTTATACTTTTTGTAACGCTTCTCACCCGTATGAATGGTTTGCCATGCCGAACGTAGGAATAATAAACTAAAAATAACCATATAAAGACCTTTAAATTATCAAGGTGATCAAATCTTTGATGAAAAACCTTGCACATAATCTACTGCATGCTTTCTGTCATCTGACTGATACAGTAGTCAAGACTTTATAGTTTAGACTTTATGCAAAAGATATTACAGCCTTCAGCTTGTGCTTCACGTGACTTTTTGCTGTGAAAACTTAAGACTAAGTAAACATAAGAATAGCTTTGATATTGTTATTGTAATATTTAAGATGAACACTTAATGGACTGAAGCAGGTTCACTTGATTATCCATACATCCTTTTTTTTTTTTTTTTTTTTATTTGATTATAATTTTTTTTTTTTTTGTTCAGGATTTTGAGTTTATTTGATTTTTTTTTTTGTCAATCCTCACTGTATTGCATTGCATTATATGTTTTGATCATAAAACTAAGCAATTAAATATCATCTTACTAAGACATTTTATTGGAGATACATAGTGACGACTGATATTTATATCCTTTTATGCAAGTATCTGCTGTACTGTAAAGATATATAAAGATCTCATTGATTTACATTACAGGATTCAGATTCTACAGGATTTATATTCTATAAATCAGAATTTCATAGTTTTTGGCCATATTAATATCATTATCTGCACCAAATTACATATTTTTGCTCAGTTTGGGTCTCTGAATAAAACTGAGATTTTTTTTTATTTTTTATTTTTTATCATATGATACTATTACAAGCCATAAAAGCCTGATAATACTCAACCAAAAACACATACAAACTCTGACAATATATATATATATATATATATATTGTCAGACTTTTGTCTCATGAAATTGCAATACAAGAAGCTTTACATACAAGCATCTGCAACTTACAGTACGTGTCCACATGAGCTAAATATTAAAACACTTTGACCATGTTTCCGTAACTAAAGTGCTATTTAAGCCATGTATGCCCCTGCAGGAGTACCACGCTCAGCTGGAGGAAATGCGCGTGTCTATTCGTCAGCTGGAGGAGAACCTGTCCGCCGCGCGCCGCCGCAGTGACCTGTACGAATCCGAGCTGAAAGAGTCTCGCCAGACCAGCGAGGAGCTCAAGAGGAAGGCTGTGGAATACCAGCAGAAGATTCAGAAGGTTTGTTCACGTTCTAAGCCAGAACCGTCCTGCTGATGCACGCTAGATGAGATGCCATCAGTCTATATTTTCATTTTGCAGGCTAAAGAACAAGGCAAAGCTGAGATGGAAGAACTTCTGACTAAATTGCAGAAGGTACATCTGATATGACAACTCATTATTTCCATTTGCGGTCAGGAAGACCAACATATGGTATTTCATTCCTAGCTTAACCAACAATACTCCCATGGTAAACAAACTAACTCGCCTTGCTGATCAACCAGCACTAACCAGTCTGGAGCATAAATTCATGCTGTCTTTAGGTGCATGAAAGCAAATTGCTATTGCAGCTGTTTTCGTATTTAAGCTTCTTTATTTGTAAATGTCTCAGACCAATGCAGAGCAACAAGTAAAGATGGAAGAACTCCAGGAGAAGCTTGCCAAGGTACTGTGCACATTTATTTCAAATTCAGCCCTGCTTGAAGAACTGAAACATGATTTGTTTGTTTTAAAATAATATTCAGTAATATTATTGATCCAGTGAACTGAACTAGCTGATAATGACAATAATAACTTTGTATAATAAAATTTATAATAACTTTGCCACATCAACACTGTTATTGAACTGAACTGAATCAACATTGGAACTGACTTGAGCTAGATGATGACACTATTGTCTTTTGTAGAGATGATTTATAGCTGAAATTAAATGTTTTTGTAATTGATGAATTTTACAACATAAATACCTTTATTTTCCTATTTATTAATATGAAACTGCTTTGAAACGATCTGTGTTGTATAAAGCACTATATAGATAAATGTGTTTTGACTTATCATGGATCACACAGTAGTAGTTAGATGACAGATGACTTATGACCCCCCCATATTTTTACTGTTAATTTATAGTAAAATACAAAACAAGACCAAACTTGTGGCTTTAGTTGCCAGAAACTGACAGTAAAATGCAGTAACAGTGTTTCTGGAATCACAGAATGACATATTGCTGCCTATATATTTTATAACTTATAACCATATATGTTGTTAAAGTGATATAATGTAAAGCTACTTGAACTATCAAAATCTGCTTTTTACCTTAAAATGTAATAAGCACCATACACTGTTAAAAAAAAGAAAAATTTCAATAAAGTAAATAAAATTGTGTTTTACAAGAAGACACTTTTTCAGTTTTTCTACTTCAAATGTTATGTTTAATTCATATAATCATATGTCCTTTTACTGTTTGCACTGACAATTATATGTACATTTATAGTTTGTACTTTCAAAAACTATAATTTTGACTGTATTTCACTGTAGAATTACAGTTTTTCATGGGATATGGTAAGGTAACTTACAGTTAACCATTTAACAGGTTTTTACAGTAGAATTTTTAGTCTTTTTTGTAAATTTTTTTACAACGCAGCTTCCCTCTCTCTCAGGCCGTGAAGGCGAGCACAGAAGCCACTGAACTCCTGCAGAACGTCCGTCAGGCTAAAGAACGTCTGGAGCGAGATCTGGAGCGTCTGCAGACCAAAGAGGACTCCACCGACAGCCTGCGCAGACGCCTGCGAGAGACTGAGGTGACGTATGACTCCTCCGACACACTGCGTGGCTTCTTCAGACACTTTCACTGTCTGAATGAATTCGAAATGGCTTTATTTACAAATATCATGATATTATGATTAAATCAAATTGAACTTTATAGTCATTGCACAAAGAATATGCATGAATAAACAATTCCTGTAGCTCAAATAGTAGATTATGAAGTGATGAAATAAAATGTAGACATTGAATGCAGTGTGACTTGCTTAGGATTAAAGCATCTGCATAATGCATGAATATAAATGCAAACGTAAACAGCATAATTAACCCATTGTAATCCACTTCTTTTGACATTTAGCCTCAAGCTCACAGCTGATTGGCTCTTTGTTGATGACTGTTATGATGTGATTTTCCATTTCAACAACTGCAAAAAAATATTTTCTTACTTAGTATTTTTATCTTGTTTTCCAATACAAATATCTAAACATTTTTAAATCAAGACATATTTACTTAAGAAAAATGACATCAGTGAGTTTTTGCTTAAAATGAAAAAAATTAAATAATAATAAGACTAATAATTATATCTGCCAATGGGGTGATAAAACTAATATTGTTTTCCCTTTTGATAAAGTTTATTTTAATTATCTTATTATTTATTATATATATTATTTTAATTATTAATTAAGCATAAACTAAATTTTGATACATTTGTCTAAAAACAAGACGTCATATCAAGTAATCTTGCTAATCTTGATGAAAGAAGATTTAGACATTTGTACTGGAAAACAAGACATAATTGGAAGTATTTATTCATGTTTTCTCGATAAAAAATGCTTAAAAGCAGAAAGAATATTTCTAGTGGGGTAATAAAAATAATATTGTTTTCCCTTTGAATTAATTTGATTTTTCTTACCCAGTTGGCAGATATTTTTTCTTGTTTTAAGCATAAACTCACTTAATTTTGATACATGTTTCAGGAAACAAGACTTAATATCTTAATAACTAATTTTACTCATTGTTTACAGTTTAGACACAACCTAACCTAAATTTAAAATCTGATTTGTGAATAGAAATACTGTCCCAGGAGCTATTTCTACCTGATCTAAATGTAATTTGTTGGTGAAACCTAATGCATTCAGTTTAAATCAGTGATGTTAAGTAATATTATTTTTGACTTGAATCATCAGAATGAGGTTTTTTTCTTTTTTGGGATGGAACAGGATGGAAAGAAAACCCTGGAGAACCAAGTCAAGAGGCTGGAGATGGTGGAAAGGAGAGAAACTAAACTCAAAGAAGACATTCAGACCAAGTCACAGCAGATCCAACAGATGGCCGACAAAATCATGGTAAGCCTGAGACGCCAGCGAGCGCTGAACTCCCGCTGATTTACACATACTGTATCTTAAACACACACACAAACAAACAGGTAAACACTGGAGTTATTCTCTTCAACACAACGTGTCAATGAAATGCGATTGTGTCACATGCACGCAGTGAAGCTTCTTAATTAAGACGCGCTAAACTTGTTAGTCACGCGCGGTAGACCTCCTCAAACCCTCACGCTTGCATCAAACACACTCTCAGTTTTATTCGTTTTTTTTCTTTTTTTCGACCTGCTTAGCCCGGCAGTGTCACCGCTTCTTTCCCTCAGCTCCCAGCATGCTCTCTGGCCCTGTCACGGCTCCAAAAGCCACAGATTGCAGTGGATCATCTCAGTCTTTGGCCACGATCATGTGTGTCACAATGACGATGTGTTTTTAGCTGGATGATTTATACCGTATATTGTTGATTTTTATGAATTAGTCATGATTAACAAGTGCTTAAAAATGAAATGGCACATTTTGAATTCATCTGGAGACCAGAGTTGTTAGTGGTAATTAAATTCTATTAAATCTTATTATATCTTATTAAATCTCTGATTGATTGCACTGTATTTTATTTATCCTCATACTCTTTTGATGCATTTTAAATCAATTTTTTATTCATTTCAAATGTTTTATTCTCTGCTTTTATTGCTGTGATTATTTTAATTCTTTTGGATGTAAAGCACTTTGAATTATTGTGTATGAAATGTGCTATAGAAATAAGCTTGCCTTGCCTTATCTATTAAAAATAGTTTTCATTAATTGAAATAAGGCTGAAATAAAATAAAATATAAATATTATGTATAAAACTTAAATTTTAAAGAAGTCAAAGTACTAAAATGACTAAAACCGAACTAAAAATAAAATAAAGCTAACTAGAAATATTTAAAAATGTAAATAAAATAAAAATTTATATAACAACTGAAAATATAAAATATTACTGTTAACAAAAATAAGGGGGAAAAAATTAAATAAAAATATGTTGTATATAAACTAATAACTTTTACTGTTTTTCACAGTAAAAGTTATGGTTTGTACTTCCAAAAATGATAAGTTTGACTGTTTTTTATTGTAATTTTATTTTTTATTGTATAATTACATATAATGCAATAGTAAACCATTTAGAGTTAAAAAACTGAGAGATAAGAACAAACGCCAGTTCAAAATATTAATAAATACTATAAAAGTATATAAATAATACTAAATAGCATTGATGGAGGCCTGTTAAGGAAATTATGGAAGTTTTTCTAAAACAAATTAGATTAAATTAAATAAGTCCTACGCTTTTTAATTTTTCTTCATAGAAAAATACCCAAGCAATCTCTCAGTATGAAACAGATATTCCATTTAGTCTCAGTGGCATTCATTGTTCCTGTATCGTCTGTATGCAGGAACTCGAGGAGAACTTGCGTGAAACGCAGGCAACAGCGCAGCGTATGGAAACACACCTGGAACAGAAGAAAAAGCTTTATGAAGACAAGATCAAGGTCGGGCCGAAACACACGCATTTCTGATATCAGTGATGTTCAACAGAGCGGTTTGCCTCCATCATTGAGTTTACACAGAGGCACTATACTTTAGTGCTCCTTATTAATTTTATAGCGACTGAGTAAAGATCCTGACTCTGTATTTGTCTTTGGATTTCGATTAAACCATTAAAGGCCTCATTTTAAAGGTACTTTCTGTTTGTTTGTCAGGTGTAATAACCCAGTGCTTGTGTTTTGTAGGTTTTAGAGACTCAAATGAAGGCTGATTTGGCTGAAAAGGAACTGCTGGAGTCCAAGCAGAGCACGTTTGAGGAGGAATCTCGCGAGCGGGGAAAAGTGATCAGTGACCAGGCAGCGGTAACACATTATTTAGCTTTTTTCTGAAAGACTATAATGTTTCATTGGGAAAAATTACATAGTGTGACCCTATCAATTAACACTGAGCTGTTGTGCAAGACAACAAATTCAAATAGATGTTTTTTTTTTTTTTTTATCGTGGCATGATTTTAAAATTCTCATTACTGTAAAAAAAATCTGCCTTTAATTTGTTGTTTTAAATATGAATTTTTTTTGTTTTTATATTTGTTTAATACTTTTGTGTAGTAATAATTGTTTTATTGTTGTTAAGTAAAATAAGATTTTAGAAATTTAAAAATATATATATATATATTCTGTCATGTTAATTTTAGTTAAAGTTTTAGTAATTTTGTTGTGTTTTTAAAACATCTGTAGAGTTATAGACACTTATAAATTTTTATTTCAGTTTTAGTTATTTTACTTTACAGCAATTTAAAACTAAATGAAAACGAGAAACTAGCTGACACACACACACACACACACACACACACACACACACACACACACACACACACACACAAACAGAGTATATACCCTTACGAAAAAGAAGTTTATTCATATGACCTTCTTTAAACCAAAAATAGGAAAGTGCTACTTCTCAGTGTTATGTTCCTCAGAAATATACTTAAAATGACATTTGAGACTTATACTTACCAAAATCTAAATATACTTGAACTATACTTGTAACTTAATAATCTTGAAGTTACTACTTTTTGGTAAGGGTATATATGACCCTGGGTTAAGTGTCATTTTTCAAAACTGGATGGACACATCATTGAAAGCTGAATAAATAATCTCTCCGAGGAGGACAATATTTGTCTGAGATACAAAAAAATCTGGAATCTGAGGGAGCAAAAAAATCTAAATATTGAGAAAATCATCTTTAAAGTTTTTCAGATAAAGTTCTTAGCAATGCATATTACTAATCAAAAATTAAGTTTTGATAAATTTACAGTAGAAAATTCACAAAATATCTACATGGAACATGATCTTTACTTAATATCCTAATGATTTTTGGCATAAAAGAAAAATCAATAATTTTGACCCATTTTTTTTTTTTTTGGCTATTGTTACAAATATACCCCAGAGACTTAAGACTGCTTTTGTGCTCCAGGGTTATATAGTATATATAATATATAATAGTATATATATATATATATATATGGTATGTCAGTATATTGTCAGTGTATATTTTATATATTAATAATTTTATTATTTACTTTTATTTTAAGTAATAATTTTATTTAGTTAACTATAATAACCCTACTCAGTACTGTAGAAAGACTAATATTGTTAATTTTGACTAACCAGCTGAAAGAAATTCACGCTGGTCTGTTCACTAGTGAACTACGGTTCTGCTTTGAATTATGGTGTCTAATTTGACTCTGTTTTATGTAGACGATCAATGCCATGGAGTCAAAGATGACCAGTCTGGAGCAGAGGATCGCTGAGCTGTCCGAGGCCAACAAACTGGCAGCTAACAGCAGCATTTACACGCAGAAAAACATGTGAGTTTACATACAGACCTGAGCTGAGTCAGTGATGGATGGAAATCATTTGCAATAGCCTACAATTAGACTGACGCACTATATCACTTGACTGAAGAGCTGTTTGTTTGGATTATTTTTAGTAACATTTTTAATTATTAAATGAATTTTGTTTTTTGTTTTTATCATATTGCGGCTGACTGTTGTTGTTATGTAAAAGCAATTAGCCATTCTGCTTCATGCTGTGCCACATAATGTCGAAAAATACACAGTAAAACACATTTGTTTGGATATGGTGTTCTTTGCAGATACATTTGTTTTGCATTAAAGTATACATCTGCGACAGTCACTTAAACTTAAAAAATGTCGAAGCACTAAAATGACTAAAACTGGAATAAAATAAATTCAAGCTAATTTGAATATTTAAAAAATACAAAAGCACACAGCAAAATTACTAAAGCAAAAATTAAAATGGAAACTGAAAATATAAACATATATTGCTGCTAACAAAAAAAGGAAGAAACAAAACTGTTTAAATAAACTATGATCACATGTAATATTGTGAAGGGTCTTCTGGGAATGTCCTTTTATTATATTAGAAGTTATAGTGTGTAAAATATAGTAAAAATAAATTAAAATATATTTTAAATATTTAATACAAATAATTTCCTAATAGAAATAACAAATCAAATACATTTGTAAAAATATCTGTATATACAGTACCAACACGGTACTTTTTTGCAAGAGTCTTTTGGCTTATTGTTTTATGCTTCCATGTAATATTAGTATTAAGATAGTATTTTCACAGTCAATTTCATGCCGTTCACATCAATGAACCATCAGTATTTGGATATGAAATGTGTTTGGTGAATGTAAAGGTTCATTTCAGGCTAATGTGCCATGATAGCAGGTTTTCAGGGTTAAGCACAGAGTTAATGAACGATGACCTGGTGTATTTGCATTATATCAAGGCTTTCATAACAGCTTCATATTATCTCTGTTGAGTTTGTCACCAGTATATGTGATTTAGATGCTGTTCCCACCAGACTAGCTTAACCATCATGGGTTTTTAGAAACTCAAATGAATTGGGAGATGGTTAACCAAAACGCAGCTTCGACTTTACAATGTATTCTTTTAAAAGCTCTCAAAGTCTTGTTTGTAATCTTCAGGAAAGCCCAAGAGGAGATGATATCTGAGCTCAGGCAGCAGAAGTTTTATCTGGAATCTCAGGCTGGAAAGCTGGAGGCCCAGAATGCAAAGCTGGAGGAACATATGGAGAAACTGACACAACAAGAGCAGACTAACAAGAGCAGAGTGCTGGAACTGGAGGCCAGACTGCGAGAGGTGAGTGACGAGCGAGACCATCATATGATGAAGATGAGACAGTCTGATAAACTCCAGAAGAATTCTGAACCATATTTCACCCCGAAAGAATCAGAAGCAATGAATAAGAAGTTGAAAACAGTTGTGCTGCTTCATACTTTTGTGGAAACATTGATTCATTTTTTCAGGATTCTTTGATGAATATACAGTAAGGTTCAAGAGAGCAGCATTTATTTATTTATTTTTTTACTTTATAAATATCTTTAAAGTCACTTTTATAATGCATAAAAGAACCAATTTATTTCAAATAACAACAAAAAGTGCACTGACCCCAAACTTTTGAACATTTTTTGTTTGATATAGTTTTAATCCCACTTTTTTCGGTTCATTTAAATAGCCCAGCAAGGTGACAAATGTTCAATGTGGGTCTCTTAATTAATATGATCCTATGATTAATATGATTGTCACAAGCTCTAATCTGCTAAATATGAATGTAAGCCATGAATATATTAATGCTATAAACATTAACATCATGAATTTTTGTAAAGCTGCTTTGAAACTGTTTGTATTATGTAAAATGCTATGCAAATTCAAGCTATGTATATATGTATGCTATGAATATTTATATTGTGAATTTTTGTAAAGTTCACCCCTGTAAAATGCTATGCAAATTCAACTGACTTGATGAATCATGTTTCACCTCAACTAGTAGAAAACTATATGTTCTAAAACTATTTAGATTTTTTTTTTTTTTTTTTTTGCATCATGGCATTATTTTCAAATTCTCATCACAGTAAAAAAAAAAACTGCCTTTAATTTGTTGATTTAAGTAAAAAAAATCATTGTAATATGGCAACAATTGTTTACTGTGATGCAAAAAAAAAATACTGTATTGTCAGTAATTAGAGTAATCAAATATAATAGAAATTATAAAAATGTTAAATATCCAGAAAATTACAGTAATGACAATTTTGGTGGAAAATGTGCCTAAAGGAGTAGTTCACCCAAAAATGAAAATTTGCTGAAGGTTGACTCAGCCTCAGGTCATCCAAGATTAGGATGAGTTTGTTTCTTCATCAGGTTTGTAGAAATGTAGCATTGCATCAGTGTCTCAGCAATGGATGCTCTGCAGTGAATGGGTGCCGTCAGAATGAGAGTCCAAACAGCTGATAAAAACATCACAATAATCCATGAAAAGCTGCATGTTTGTAAGAAACAAATCCATCATTAAGCCATTTTAATTTTAAATCTGTCACTTCTGGCCAAAATGCAAGTCAATAATCCATAATAACACTTCCAAAAAAAAGTCCATTGCATGTTTTCCTCTCACATCAAAATCCACCCACATACTGTATTTGTTCAGAGCTGCTTTGGCTTGTAAATGGTGTTTGATCTGTGCAGATTTCTCACCTGATTCAGACCAGACCACTTTTTCACCAGAGAAAGCGATGTTATAGATAGAGTCCTCATATTTTAACAGGAAGTGATGGTTTGAAGTTAAAACATCTTAATGATGGATTTGTTTCTCACAAACACACAGCTTTTGGCTTCACAAGACGTTAATTGATGCTGTGGAGTGGTGTGGATCATCCAGTAACTGTAGTCCTGCTGTGTGTTCCTCCACAGATGGGTCTGGAGCACGAGGAGCAGAAGCTGGAGATCAAGAGGCAGGTGTCGGAGCTCACGCTGTCCCTGCAGGAGAGAGAAGCTCAGATCAGCAGTCTGCAGGCGTCCCGGCGCGCTCTGGAGAACCAGCTACAACAGGCCAAGACCGAGCTGGAGGAGACGACCGCCGAGGCCGAGGAGGAGATCACCGTCCTTCGGGTGAGGATTTACATTGTGACCATGATCCAATACATCTCTTTCCTGTCCCTCATAACAGTTTAGTTTGGAGAACAATTCTCACTATTAACCAGTTAACCATATTAGTTATGCAGCTTTTTGGCTGTTTATTAGTACTCATAAAGCACATGTTAATGCCTTAAATACCTAAACTTAACTACCAACTTACTAACTATTAATGCTAAGCAAATTAATGATAAGTCACAATTAATAGTGAGAACTGGTCCCCAAACTAAAGTATGACCAACATTTGCATTTCACTGAGATCAGCTATGTAGCATACTATAGTTAAAAATGTCTTTTACTGCATACTGTTTCACACACTACTCTTTACAAAATAGTAGACAGAGTACAGTAATAAATAAATGTGATTTAGGTATATACATATGGAAAATGAAACTGTTTATTGAACTTAAATTCTAAAATTTGCATATGTTTTTTATTGATTTATCAGGCTTTTATGGCTTCTATAGTTTGATATACTGAGAATATTGAGGAATAAAATATACTTAACACCACAGTTTTTGTTCAGAGGCCCAAACTGAGCAAAAATATACAATTTGGTGCAGATGCTGACATTTATATGCCCAAAAGTATGAAATTCTGATGCTTGTAATGTAAATGAATGAGATCTTCATAACAGTATAGCAGATACTTGCATAAAATATCAGTCGTCACTCTGTATCTCCAATAATATGTCTTGGTAAGATGATAATTAATGCATATAACATATAATGCAGTGCAATACAATGATGATTGAGAGATGAACAAATAAACGTTCCTCAAAAGTCTGATGATCAGATTTGATACTCACATTTGAACATGATTTTTCTAAAAGATGATGTCTGCATAATGAAGTGAACCTAAGTTGCTTCAGTCCAATACATGTTTATCTTGAAATATTACTGACAATATCAAAGTTATTCTTAGCAATAAAACACGTGAAACTGAAGGTGGACATTTGTCCAGTAGTTATACTAAAAGAACTGTAACTTGATAAAATATCTAAACTATCAATCAGACGCCAGAAGGCTTGTAGTACATTGTGTACATTTAGAGACCTTTGAAATTTCCGTATCAAATATAATACAGTAGTTTTTTCTCAGGAACTTGAGCAAAAGGCAGCTTGACTGCAGCTTATCTTAGTACTTTGTAACTTAGCAGGCTTAAGTTTCAAAGTAGCTTCTGAAGGAGCAGTAGTCGATATAATCCGTATCATTTCATACCACCATATTGCAGACTCCACGCATCTCCTTTATATCGTTCAATCGTAATGAGTGAATCATGTGTTTCTGTCTAATCTCTCAGTGGACTATTGTGTTCCTCGTCTTCACAGTGCTGTAAACATCTTCCCACGCTCTTCTGCGCCGCTCCGTTTCAATGCATCTTTGACACGGTTTCATCCTCGCGGCCTGCCGCTCTCATGCATGACATCACACCTGTCATGACACTCGAGTTGATTTCACAACGCCGTTGCTATCTGCTCAAATGCACTTACTGCAGAACTCCACGCAGCACTCTGGCAGAGTGCGCACTTCTTGCAAACATGGCCATTTTCACTCTCATTTTGTTTCTTTTTTTTCAGCCCATCGGGATGAAATCCAACGCAAGTTTGATGCCCTTCGAGACAGCTGTGCGGTATGCAAAAGAGCTTTTCTCTGTATTTGACTCATCAGATGTGACCCACACAAGTCCTACCTGTACAGATAGAAAGAGTGGATGCTGCAGTTTCCATAAGCACCATCTGAGTCAGAACTAAATCCATAATTTTTTTTTTTTTTTTTACGAACATGACGATTTTAGTTTAAAACAATGTACACAACCGTTTTTTTTAAATATTTTTGAAAACAGGTCTTTTATGCTCATAAAGGCTGCCTTTCATTGATCAAGAATACAGTAAAAAGTTGTAATAATGTGAAATATTTTTTACAATTTAAAGTAAGTGTATTTTATTTAAAAATATATTAAAATGTAATTTATTCCTGTGATCAAAGCTGTATTTTCAGCATCATTACTCCAGTCTTCAGTGTCACATTCCTTCAGAAATCATTCTAAAATGCGGTTTAAAAAACATTTATTATTATTAATGTTGAAAACAGTTGTGCTGCTTCATATTTTTATTAAAACCATATTTTTCAGTATTTTTTTAGATGAATAAAGTTAAAAAGAACACATTTTATTTGAAATAGAAATCTTTTGTAACATCATGATTTAAAAAAATAAATAATCTTAGTCACTTTTGATCTATTTAATGCATGCTTGCTTAATAAAAGTATTTATTTCTTCATGAAAGGAAAAAAAAAAAATTATTGGCCCCAAACTTTTGAATGGTAGTCTGAAGGCTAAAGTGTGTCTTTTGGATCAGTAACTGGATCTACTTTTTTCAATTTATTTAAAACAGCCCAGCAGGGTGACAAATAATCTCTTAATTAAAATGAGCTCATAAAAATGGCATGTACTCTGACATTTATAAAATAATTAGAAAAGTATATATATAAATATGTATATATATATTTTTTTCTTTTCAAAAGCATCTGTTTCAGGCGTCCTGAAAGTTGTTTGCCCAGCAGTCATTGATTCGGGGAATGGTTGCATTTTGAAGTGCGATTGTTTGCGTTGTCCCTGGAGTGTGTTTCATTATTATCAAGCACAGAGCATCTCTGCCCTACTTTCACTGTCCACCCACACTCAAGCTGTTTGAGCGTCTCCACCGATGCAATATTCTCACCCGGTCCCAGCGCTGTTTTTAGACGCCCATCTTCTCCTCTGTGCCGAGGAGTTATATTACATTTTTCCTTCATCATACTCCTTTGCAATCATAGCTGGAGCTCAGATGAACGCATAAACTTGAAAACGAGAATTTCATTGTCTTATTAGAATGAAAACATAGGGGCGTGTTTTTTAAGCATGTAAGGCAAGTCAAGCATCACTGTTACTAGTGCTCATACTTATGGTTTAGGGTGTGTATGAGCACTAGGAATAGTTGTTCTCAGTGTCTGAAGCCTCGCTGTCAGTCTCAGTGAGTTCTGCTGATGGTGGGACTACAGACAGACAGACAGGAGAGCAGCGCTTGCTCCTCGATCTGTCTTTCGTAAGCTCTTTTAATCCCAGCCCCTGGTGACGGCTTCTTTCCACTAAACACGCTTTGATCTTCTCAATTTTTGAGATGTACTATGAATAGTAAGGGTATAAAATAACATTGTTTTCCTATGCACTTTTATTTTTTTAATTACATGCATATTAAATGTCTGTGCAACACTAAAAGCAATGCTAGGGTGTTATGTGGCTGCCAAAATGTTTTTGTTTCTTTTCTTGATCATGATGGCACAAAATCTTTTTAATGAATGGATATGCTCTTCATATTTTTGTCATTTCATCTGAATATCAGAATTTGTGAAATTTGGTCATTTGAAAGTTTTGAGGTTAATATTTTTCTAGAAAACACTTTGTAACATTGTTGAATATCAAAGTTTTTTTTTTTTTTTTGGTCTGTTTACTAATGTGGGCACATTAATGTTTTTGGATGTTTGGAGTGAAAAATATTGTTTTGATTTTTAATGAAAAGATAAATTAGACCTAGAAGGCCCCAAGTGGCATCTTGATACTTATGTCATTAATATATATATATATTATATATATATATATATATATATATATATATATATATATATATATATATATATATATATATTATTTTTTTATACTTAATGTGATTCATTGGGTTTTTAATTTTAGACATCTATACGATAACTGAGTGAAATCATTCAATTTGAAATAAATTGGGCTATTTTTAATTAAATATGAGAAATTAAATATGTACAGTATATATTCATATTCCTTTACATAAGTCATATAATAAATTTACATTTCAGATGAATCTCTTTTACTGGGATTCTGCTTTGTCTGACATTGGTTATTCAATTATTCAAATAAATTGGAAAAAATAGAACAGTTTATTTAGTATTTTATTTTAATGGCACTTATAATGGTATAATATAAGAATATAAAATAAGATAAAAATATAAGAATAATATTAAAAGTAATGCATACGATCTGTGAAAGTAACTGAGGTAAGATGGCCTCTTTGAAAAATATTAGATGAAATTTTTTTTTTTTTGAATGGAATGGTTGATATTTAATTTAGTATTTCACTTGAATGACAGTTAAAAATATAATATAATATAATATAATATAATATAATATAAAAAGTATTTTTTACATTCAGTGGAAGTTAAATAGGTAAGATGGCCTGTAAATAATTTTACATTATAATAATAAACTGTCCAAAAAAATAAATAGTTGATTTAGTATTTTACATTAATGACACTTAAAAATATATAATATAATATAACATAATGTTATATAATATAATAATAGCTTTAAAAGGCATTTACACATTCTATAAAAGTTAGTAAGGCAAGATGGCCTCTTTGAATAATTTGACATGTTGTGCTATGAGAACTAAATGAGCAAATGTTTCTATTTATTTTCATTAACACATTGGCTGATGCCTCATCGCCCTGCAATGCTAAACTTGTATCTAAATATCTTACAGTTTAAAAGTGCACAATGGCATCTTCCCTCATCTTACCGTACTGCCAGATTTCAACCTGAACAATGAAAAAAAAAAGCCTAGCAACCAGGCATAACACCCTAGCAACCACACGGCATTGTGCAAACAACTGTTCAGAAGGCAAACAGATGCATTTTTGAATATAATCGGTGAAAGATGAAAACAAGCTTAACACAGGCCCAGTAAACTAAAGCTGGTTATGAAGAGTGTTTTTGGTCAGTAGTTAAAGTGGGTCAGTGTGTGTGAGCGTGGCTCTGTGCCTTTAACAGTAATGACAGTAATATTGAGCGCAGAAACCTCCTCCGCACCAGAGGAGTGCTTGGCACTGCTGCGCGCCAACACACTTGACCAGCACTGCAATTTCATGCAAACCTGCGTCTCTTCTGTTTGTCAGATGGAGGCTTTGGAAATGTGTGAAGTGAAATGAGTAAACGGCTCTAAAAAGGGTTTTAGTCAAAGATGGAGTTCAGAGTAGCTCTGCATCTCGCTTTCAGTGATGTTAAATTCTTTAAGAACATTTCTGGCACTCGACAGGATTAAACACACGCCTGTTACATGGAAGGACAGGACACGTGTAGAGCGACGGGAAGATGTTAGGAAGAAAGATGGGTTTGAGTCGTGGTTTAGTGGTTAGCACACATACTTGGGAGGTTTTTAGCAAGCTTATTTAACTTTTAACTTAGTCTGGCTTTAAACTGCCCATTTGTGATATAATAACGTTCGTTAGAGTTCAGTCATGAAACAATAATATAATTATGTAGAAAACCATAGGAAATAATGCCTCAGTAGTCCCCAAATATACTAATACCATGTGGCTTTTATTTGTACTATAATATTATAAAACAAATACTATAGGGTTTGGGGTTGGTATGTTTTTGAAAGAAATGCTCACCAAGGCTACATTTAATTGATAGCTGTTTTTATTGTAATATATTGTAAAATGTCATTTTGAATTGTATTTTCAGCATCATTACTCCAGTCTTCAGTGTCACATGATCTTCAGAAATCATTCTGATATACTGATTTGTTGCTCAAGAAACATTTCTGATTATTATCAATGTTGAAAACAATCTTTTGTAACATTATAAATGTCTTTACTGTCACTTTCGATGAATTTAATACATCTTTGCAGAATTTGATTCTTTTAAATACATTTTATTTAATTTTATTTACATCAATTTTTTTACTATTTCCATTCAATTTAGTTGCCATGATTTTGTAATATTTAATATTTTAATATGCAAATGACCACATATTCATGGGATTCTGTGACACTTATGTTGTAACAGCAATCAATTGATTTTCTATTATTTTTCCAGTTTTTTAATGACTGGACAATTTTTTTTAATTGTAATTTTGTAGTTTTATAGAGAATACATCCACAAAGATCAATGTTTAGTAGATAAAATTAGTAGACAAGTATAACTTTAAAATAAAATGTTATTTAAATACCTTTTAAATGTAATTATGCATAGGTTTTATTTTGAAATAGAAATCTATAAATGTCTTTATTGTCACTTTTGACGAGTTGAATACATCTTTGCAGAATTTGATTTCATTTAAATTAATTTAATTTACATTTAATTTATATATAAATATATATATATATATATATATAATTTTATATATTTAGTACATATATTTAAAAAATGACCAAATATTTCTGGGTTTCTTTGAGATATATAATGTTATAAATTATAAGAGCAATCTTTTAATTTTCCATAAAATTTTTCCAATTTGACTGGACAAATATTTTCATTATAATTTTGAAGTTTTATAGAAAAAACATTCACAAGAAACAGTGTTTAGCAAATAAATTTTTTAGAGATTAGTCGATAAGTATAACTTTTAAGTTAATAATAAATTGTATTTAAATACATATAAATGTAATTTTATGTACTGTAAATATTTTATAAATGTAATTTTTATTATTAAAATTCTTTTTTAACATTATAAATGTCTTTACTGTAACCTTTGATCAGCATCCTTGCTGAATAAAAATATTACTTTTTTCTTTCAAAATATTTGTTTATACAGTACTATACCTTTACCATTTGAAGCCATCTTCGTTGTCTTACGTAATCTTTGTTGCACCTGTCTCAGGTGATCACGGATCTGGAGGAGCAGCTCACACAGCTGACACAGGAAAACTCTGAGCTGAACCGACAGAACTTCTACCTGTCCAAACAGCTGGACGAGGCCACGGACGAGAACGAGGACAGACTGCAGCTCAAGGAGGACGTGGAGCGCCTGCGCCGGGAGGTGGCTGACCGAGAGATGCACCTCAACAACCAGAAACAGGTTCACACACACACACACACACACACACACACACACTCCCATCGGCAGGTGTGTGAGTCACAGATGCATGTGGACGCAGCGGGAGAGAGATGTGGGCTGACTTTAAGAGCCCAGCGCAGGTGTTGAGCACCGCTTTAACAGATGCCGCTCTCTCTGAGAGGATGTTTAGCTGTCATTAACGTCTTGAATATGAGCGTAATGTAAGAATTTAACACAGAAGGGGGCTAAAACATCTCAAAACTTTATTTCTAGTTCAAAATGCTTATTCATTGGAACTAACCTACAAAAGTGAAGCATTCTGGTATTTAGGAATAATAATGACCTGTAAATAGGACTATGGTAATAATAATGACATGTAAACATTGTTTGAAAGTTTGGACTCGGTAGGATTCTTTAAATAAAGAAACTAATACTTTCATATAACAAAGATGCATTAAATTGATCAAAAGTGACAGTAAAGAAGTTACAAAAGATTGATTAAAATTATTTTTTATTTCAAATGCAAAATTGGTATCTGCTAGACAAAAATGGTTAAAAAATTATCCAGTAATTATGAAAACTGGAAAAATCATGGAAAATTAAATGATTGATGTCATAACATTATAATATCATATAATTTAAAAAAAATAATAATATAAATATCTGGCAATTTTAAAAAGTCTCGGAAATTAATAAAATAATTAAACAAAACTAAAATGTAAAAATAATAATAATAATAATAATTGTAAATAAAATTAAATAAAATGTATTTATTTTAATTAAATCAAAAGGGGACAGTAATATTTATAATGTTGCAAAATGTTACAAAAATCATTTTCAACATTGATAATAATCAGCATATTAGAATGATTTCTGAAGGATCATGTGACACTGAAGAATAGAGTAATCATGCTGAAAATTCGATCACAGGAATAAATTACATTTTCAAATATATTACAATAGAAAACAGCTATTTTAAATTGCGATAATATTTTACAATATTACACTGATTACTGTATTTCTGATCAAATAAATGCAGCCATGGTGAGCAAAAGAGACTTCTTTTAAAAACATTAAGGTGTCTTATCAACCTCAGACATTTTAAACTGTAGTGTTCGTGGTCATGTGATTAGTTATTTCTCAGTCTGATGTCCAAAAAGTTATGCAAGTTTGCAATGCATCATAAATGCAGTTTAGTTTCAGTAAAAGCTCTCTTTTAGATGATATAATTAAAGACTTTATATGATATAATATATTACAGTACGTTTTCATAATTTCTCAGGATATGACTGTTTTACGGTTTGAAAATTAATGAAACAACACACGAGCAGCAAATCACAGCTGTCCACTTCAGTGCCAAAACAAAGCTGTTTAATAAGCTGGAAAATGATGCTCACAGGTTCTTTTGTTTTGTGTGATGATGCCGCAGCGAGATGAGGAGAGGTGTGTGTGTGTGTGTGTGTGATGTAGGTGCGTGGGACGTGTGTGTAGGTGTGCAGTCATTGCTGTTGTATAACAGTAGCGGGTGGTAATCATAGACGCTGGTAGGAGGCAGAGATGTGTCATATTCACTCGCTGCTCCCCTCTGCCCTGCCAGCGATGGACTTCACAGGGGCAAAAGCATGCCTGCTATATTTGGAGACTCTCTCTCTCCTTCTGTGTCTTTCTGAAATGTGGTAATATCCAGTTGTGCCACTGAGATGCACTTCTGAGCACATCTGCCCGATTCAAGACACCCTCGATCCCCCCGCCGGCACTCAGAGGATCAATTCCAATTGGCAGCGACTCTGAGATCCGGACCTGCTAATGAAAGTCAGAAAGAAAAATCTGCAGCTTCTTTCTGCATCTGTCAGCATAATTTCGGTGTCATATCCTGCCGTTCCTTAGATGCCATCTGTTGGTTTGCAGTAGATGTATTGATTGAATAAGTTATCGCTGATCTGTTTCTTTTTTTATCAAAGTTCCCACCGTCACAGAGAAAACGGAAATATCTGACCTTTTCAAAATGGCCATTTCCAGGCCTGGAAAATCTTTAAAAATGATTTCAAATTGAATAAGAATTTAATTAATATAAATTTATAAAACCTTTAATTAGTACAGTCTTTAAAAATCATGGAAATTTCTATAATAACAATAAATGTAAATAAAATAATATTCAAATGATTAAATAAACTTAAAAAACATTTATTTAAAATTTAATTTTAAATAACATTTTATTTGAATAAAATATTCAAATAAAATTGATTTGATTTATAAAAAATGTATGCTCATCTAAATTTCCAGGCCTGGAAATAATGGAATTTAATAATGGAATTAAATAAAATTAATTGAAATTAAAATTATTTAAAATATATTTAAATGCAATATATTTAACTTACAAATTCATATAAATGTCCAAGCTTGAAAAAGTCATGAAAATTAATAAAATCATTCAAATAAAATGGAAACCTTTATAACTAAAATAAATGTAAATTAATTAAATACGATGTATTTAACTTAAAATATAATTGAATTTAAATGAAATTGCATTTATGTAAAATTTATTTAGATTAAATGTATTTAACTTATGAAAAAAAAAATATTAATTTCCAGGCCTGGAAAAGTCTTGGATATGAATTTTAAAAAAAAAGGAAAACTTATAAAAATGAAAATTAATGCAAATAAAATTAAGATGTATTTAACTTAAAATTAAAATGAAATTACTTTTGTTTAAAATGTATTTAAATAAAATGTATTTAACTAGTAAAAAGTTATAGTCATCTACAATCTCTAAATATTTTATCTGCTAGACATTGTTATTTGTGAATGTATTCTCTTTAAAACAACAAAATAATAATAAAAAAAACCTGAATTATTTATATTATTTAATTAATTATTTATTTATAAGTAATTATGAACAACTTGGACAAGTCAGTAAAAAATAAAATTATTGTTGTTTGGGTAACAATATTATCAGTGTATTGCTATGCTACAATAGTGCTCATTGTGATAGTCTGATAGCATAGAAATGATGTGCTTGTGTGTGCAGAACATCGAGACGCTGAAGACCACATGTACGATGCTGGAGGAGCAGGTGCTGGAGCTGGAGACGCTAAACGATGAGCTGTTGGAGAAGGACAGGCAGTGCGAGAACTGGAGATCTACTCTGGAAGAGGAGAAGAACCAGGCGGAGCGCAGAGCCAGAGACATGCAGAGACAACTGGACAACGAGAAGCAGAACCGGTACCAAAGCACACACCACTGCACAATGCCAGAGTCATGGCCCAGCGGTTAGTGCATGACACAGACTACTACATACTGAGCCATGAGTTTGAGTCTGGGTAGTCAAAAATAACATTTCAGTTTAGTGGGTTGATTGTGATGACACAGTCAGTGAAGTCACCTTTATTTATATAGCCCTTTATACAATACAAAGCAGCTTTACAGTGATAAACAAGAAAATAGTGATTCAATGATGCAAACAAAATTCAACTTTACTGTAAGGCAGCTCAAAAAGAATACGGTTCCATTGGTTAATGTTAGTTAATGTATTAATTAACATGAACAATAAATTTATTACTGTATTTATTAATCTTTGTTAATGTTAGTTAATGAAAATACAGTAAATCATTGTTAGTTCATGCTAATTCACAGTGCATTAACGAATGTTAACAAGCACAACTTTTGATTTGAATAATGCATTAGTAAATGTTGAAATTAACATTAACTAAGATTGATAAATGCTGTAGAAGGATTGTTCTTGATTAGTTCGTTAACTAAAGTAGTTAACTAACATTAACTAATGGAACCTTATTCTGAAGTGTTACAAATACATTAGTAAACCAAGGATTCTAGCCTAGCTTTAGTCAATAAAAACAGTGAAAAATTTAGATTTTATTTTACAATGAAATTATTTATATATTATAAAATAAATGATGTATATAATATAGAAAAATTATGCAAATATTATTAGCAAATAAAGTTATAAATAATTTCAGAACTTGTCCCTTTTTATATCAGGCCTTAAACAAGGCCTAAAAAAACAATGAAATATTTTTATTTTATTTTACAATGAAAATATTTATATACTATAAAATAAATGATGTATATAATATAGAAACAAAATGCAAATTTTTTTTTAGCAAATAAAGATATAAATAATGTCAGAACTTTAAAAAAAATTATCAGGCATTTATTTATTTCTGAATTTATTCATGCAAATGTAAAATTGAATAAATAATTATATATATTTAATGCAAATAATTACATTATTTTATTGCATATATTTAGGTAGGATATGTAAAATAATATATATATATATTTTTTTTATTGCATATTGACATTATACATACTTTGGATAGTCCATTACATTAACTAACTAACTAAATACAATTTTAGTGGGTTTATTATGATGACAAAGGACTTTATACAAAGCTTTATCAAATGAAAACTTAGATATATTAAATAATAAATATTTTATATTGTTAATTAATAAATAAATATAGATATAATTGAAGGCATAATAAAAATGTTGACATTAATGCAAATTTAAATGAATGAATGCAAATCTTTAATGTAAATTATCATGCATTGTTAAATAAAATTCTAGCTATGTATATAGCCTCCAAAAATTATTCTTCTGTGATATATTTATATATAACTATTGGACAAAAAACTAGAAAGTGTGTTAAAAGTTTGTTAACAGAGTTTATTTTCTAAATGTCCGCAGGCCCAGAAGTGCCCGTGGTTATATAAGAGTTACATAATGAACGTTAAGTATAGAGATGGAAACACTGAGTAAGAGACATACAGTACAGTGCCCCTCCAACACTTTATTGTTCAACAACTCTCTCTCGCTCTCGTTTTCCAGACTCCGTGCAGAGCAGCGTAATTCTGAGTCTCGTCAGGCTGTTGAACTGGCGGTCAAAGAGCACAAAGCTGAAATCCTGGTACTGCAACAGGCCCTGAAAGACCAGAAACTCAAAGCTGAAGGTCTTTCTGATACTGTAAGTGTGCCAGTGCATGTGTGTGTCGCTGTGGATAAAAGCATCTGCCAAATGACAACATGCATACATACTCTATCTTCATCAGCTGAGCGATCTGGAGAAGAAACACGCCATGCTGGAGATGAACGCACGCAGCCTGCAGCAGAAGCTGGAGACGGAGCGAGAACTCAAACAGAGGCTCATGGACGAGGTGCTTCGCTTTCCCAGCACTCAAAATACATACTTACCAAATAAATGAAATATTTGAACTGAAATGATTAAGTATTGACAGTAGTGTAAATATACCTAAATGGAAAAATAGTTTATTTGCTGTTAATTTACTCACCCTCAGGCCATCCAAGATGCAGGTTTTTTTTCTTCTTCATTAGAACAGTAAAGCAGATTTTTAGCTGAAACCATTGTCCTTGTGGTGATTTATAATGCAAGTCAGCGGCTGCACGTTTTAAGAATGAAAAAAAGCATATCAGGTAAGACAAAATTAATACCCGTGGCTCCTGACGATATATTGAGGTCTTATGAAGCGAAACAGTCAGTCTGTGCAAGAAACTGAACATTATTTACAACAATATTACCAGTAATCAGGCAAACACGATATCTGATTCTTTTCCACGAACTGGTTCTTTTAGACCGTTCATTTCAATGAATAGGTTCAATTCACTAGTTCATTTACACAACCACCAAATAAATCACCAAATAATGATGTTTTAAAGCATATAAAGTGAATAATAAACTACTCTTCATCAGCTCACCTTTTTACATAAACAATGAGAAAGCGGCTCCTCAGCTCAGTGTCTGTTGGAGGAACTGTATCGCTGCATCAATTCATTCATCATAGGATCAGAAACGCTGCTATTTCGGCTCATTTTGAGTCGGAGTGACTGTCAGGCGACTGAAAGTGAGTTTTGAATGAGTAACTTAGATCTGTGCTGCTCGAGCCACTTACTGTTTCTGATGCTTATTTCGGTTCTGAGTGACTGTTCACCAAAAAAGAAACCGCTTCAAAAGAATGATTGGTTCCGTGAGCACTTACTGTTTCTGATGCTTCAGTACTGAAGCTCTGGATTACAGGTAATAATGTTGTAAATAATGTTCAGTTTCTTGCACAGACCAATCGTTTCGCTTCATAAGACCTCTACATATCGTCTTAAACCACGGGTGTCAATTTTGCGATGCCTTTATGTGCTTTTTTGACTCTCAAAGTGATGGTAGCCATTGACTTGCATGTTATGAATCACCAAGGACCACAGTTTCAGCTAAAAATCTTCTTTACTGTTCTACTGAAGAAGAAAATCACCTACATCTCGGATGGCCTGGGGGTGAATACATTAATAGCAAATTCTCATTTTTGGGTGAACAATTCCTTTTAAGTATCTTTTTGACTGCTTTGTAGCTTTTACTGAACATTGTATTTTATAGAGAAGCCTTTTTGAAGTATATTGGTTTACTTATGCCTTTATTTGAGAACTTGAGCTTAAGTGAGACTTGATTGTTTGTAGACATTTACGAGGCTGTTGTGTTGACCTTGATTTATTGCAGTATTGAGGCATTAGGACTAGTTCATCTCTGAGCGAGTAAAATACTTAAGTACTGTTAAAATCAGATACTCTAAGACCTTTACTTAAGTTGTATTGGAATTGGTGACTTGTAATGGAGTGATTTTTGCTGTTTTTACTCAAGAGTGATTTTCAGGTTCTCTGTACACCTCTGAGTTTTGAGAGCCGTGTAATCGTGCATCTTTATCATAACCAGTGTATCTTTTTCTCCCAGCAAGCAAAACTGCAGCAGCAGCTGGACATGCAGAAGAGCCACATCTTCAGACTGACACAAGGACTTCAGGACGCGCTGGACCAGACGGACCTTCTGAAGACCGAGCGGACGGATCTGGAGTACCAGCTGGAAAACATACAGGTGCACACATGCATGGAAATATTAACCATACTACTCATACTAGGCATGCGGTATGTGTCCTGTGCAAAGTATGCACAATTTTCTGTCCACAGATGAGCAACCATAATACAGTAGTTCCACAGTGCAGGGTGCTCTGCCTGATCTTTCATTTCGAGTGATGAATTACACATTAAGTAAATTCTGTCTTCTTAACTTTCAATATTTGATTGGATTTACAAATGATATTTTTACACAATAATGGTTTTAAAAAACTTTATTTGAGAGATTATAACTTATCTACTTACTGAACTAAACAGGCATTATGCACCATTGCAGCATGACGCCCACTGCATACTATTTGCTGCACTGTATACAGTATGTTGTTTCAGGATTATTTTAGTATTATGAACACACTATTAAAGCTTTTATTAATATTTAGATTTTTTAATATTTTGTTTTAATTTTAAAGTTTTTGTCATTTGTGTTTTTGTCCATTTTATTCATTTTTTTAATGACTATATAGTTTTAGTTTGTTATTTTAGTACTTCATCGTAAACTAAATGAATGTCGCATTGGCACCTAAATGAAATATTTGATTCAGTTCACGTTTATTTTATTTCAAATAATAAAATAAATGGTTTTAATTAAGTATAAACAATAATTAAGTATAAACAATAAATAAATGATAATTAATTATAAACAAAACCTTAACCCTCTAACACTTGCACACTCTATTCTAATTCTATTCTGTCTACTTGTTTTCTTGTTATAATTAAAAATTGACTCTCTAACACTAGTGTTATCTATTCTTTTTCTGTTATATCTACTTTTGTCTTTTATTTATTATAAAAAAACCTTGATCCTCTAACAATAGCATTCTCTATTTTTTTCTGTTATATCGACAATGTTTATCAAAATGTATATTAATAGTAGTAATGTAAAAAAAGAAATGAACTGAAATAATTCTTTTATATTTTATTTGTTAAGATTAATTTCAAGTAACACTTTTTTTAATTTTAGTTAATGATAAATCTGTTGCTAGTATGCTATGCTAGTATTAAGTAGCCAATATCAGCTGTGATCTTAACTTTATTTGTACTGAATTTATGCTAAAAAGATAATTTGTACTTAGATTGTACTAATCTAAACTGACAAAATCTATATGAATAATAATAGTAATTTAAGAATGGAATTTTTGGAATAATTACAGATATTTATTATAATCTTTATAATAAAACTCTAATATTTATAATAATATTTGTAAATAATTTTATTTTATATTAGCTTTCAAAATTTAGGACACTTTCACACTTGAGAATTGGATTAAATAATGCAAAATTATACACCATATTTTACAGTTTAAAATTGTTGCATTCTACATACTGTTTAAAAATAGTATGTGGTGACAAGAATTTGACCCTATAACTTTAGCACTCACTATTCTAATTCTATTCTTAAAAAAATTAATTCTAACTAAATTTCTAATCTTTTTGTATTCTATCTGTTTTTCTTTTCATTTATTATATAATTAACAAAAGCACAAAAAAAAGACACTAGACACCTCTAACACTAGCTTGCTCTATTCTTTTTCTATTCTATCTGTTTTCTTTTTATTTATTATATTATTTAAAAAGCCCTTGCTATGTGTACTGCGTTAAGCTAACTGAGACTTGTTATAGCACTCTTATATCATTGCTCTTTTGTTGATTTTGATTGCTTCCATTGTCCTCATTTGTAAGTCGCTTTGGATAAAAGCGTCTGCTAAATGACTAAATGTAAATGTAAGAATGCTAGTGTTCCGTTCCAAACACAGGTGTGTTCTAATAGCAGTGTGGCTCCCTCTGCAGGCGGCGTACTCTCACGAGAAGGTCAAGATGGAGGGGACCATCACCCAGCAGACCAAGCTCATAGACTTCCTGCAGGCCAAGGTAGAGCACCCCTCTAAGAAGAAAAAGGTCAGAGTCATCCGCTGTAAATTCACTTCATTAACTAATCTGACTAACTGCTTGCTGAGCTCTGCATTAGGTGTCCCTGGAGCTACACACGCGAATAACCACATACTAACCGCGTCAACCGTCAGAAATCTTATATATCCTTATAAGCAGAAGCCCTGAATAAGTGAGCTGTAGAAAGGGACACCTGATTTGACTGGATATGTAGGGATGGAATGGCAGGGTAGAGTCCTAGCGTGTCTGTGTGCGTGAGCCTGGGCCATTCACTAGGTCTCGTGTTTCGGGTGCAGGGACTGTTTGGCGGCCGGCGGCGAGAGGATCTGCTGGCGGCGCTGGCGGCGCAGGGACAGACGCAGGTGCCCGCTGTGCCCACCGTGGCCCCTGTCCCCCTGCAGTACAGCGACCTGAAGGTGGCGCTGGAGAAGGAACGCGCTCGCTGCTCGGAGCTGGAAGAAGCCCTGCAGAAAACACGGCTGGAGCTCAGAGAGGGTGAGACGCTGTTTCATACAATCAGCTGGTTGCTTGTTTTCCTCGAAGTTGCAATGAATGGAAACTAAGGCGGCACAAAAGCAACATAGATTATAAATAGATTATAAATTACGATATATAACTGCAATTATTGCAATATACTGTACTGTTTAAAAATATTGAGGTCAGTAAGATATTTTAATAATATAATTAATACTTAAAATATTAAAATTAATAGTTTTATTCAGCAAGGATGCATTAAGTGGATCAAAAATGAAAGAAATATATATATATATTACAAATGTATTACAAACAAATTATATTGCAAATAAATGCTGTTCTTTTGAATATTTTACATTCATCAGAGAATTCAAAACAATGTGTCATGGTTTCCACAAAAATTGTGAGATTTTTTAAATTATAAAGATCCTTTTTAAAAGAAATCAACACTTTTATTGCGTTAAGGATGCATTTAATTGATCGAAAATGACAGTAAAGACATTTATAATGTTACAAAAGATTTCTATTTCAAATAAATGCTGTTCTTTTGAACTTTCTGAAAATTAGAAATGTTTCTTGAGCAGCAAATCAGTATATTAGAATGATTTCTGAAGATCATGTGACACTGAAGACTGGAGTAATGATGCTGAAAATACAGCTTTAGATCACAGAAATAAATTTATTTTAATTGTAATAATACTTTACTATTTTTACTGTATTTTTGATCAAATAAATGCAGCCTTGGTGAGCAGAAGAGACTTTCGAACGGTAGTGTAATATAAAGCATTATTGAAATAACATTCTATTAAACTATAAGCAAACGTGCCACATACTGTGGGTAACATTCTCAGACGTGCTGGTTTTCTCATTCGTCTCACTGTATTCTCTCCTCTCAACAGTTCAGTTTAATAAAGCTCTGGAGCACAGCGGTACTCCAGCCACCCCGGGTTTGGCTCGTCAGCAGCTCATGATGTCCACCAAATCCAACAAATCCCCCGAGCACCAGCCCAGCAGCGGCCTGATGTCGTCCAGCTCCGGCCGCAGGAAGGACGCTGCCAATCCTGAAGGTTAGAACAGAGACGCAGAGCTTTTGCAACCTTTTTAATATTCAAAACATAAGCAAAACAACAATTGTGTTCTCTTGGTCCTTCTTGCCATTTCATCCCATGCTATGAAAATGGAAATTAAATCAGAAGCTTGTAGGAAAATGTTGATGTGATGCGTATTTTGATGCTGTTTCAATATAAGATGAGGAGACTGTGTCCTCTGAAGGACTCCAGAAATGTTTTGGCTCATGTCTGTCCACACTCACTGTCCTCTCTGTTGTCGTTCCACAGAAATAAGGAGAGTCACTTCTGAAAGTAAGTTCTTACATAACAGGCTCAGGCGACCCACTCTCAAGAAACCGTGCCATTTGTGATTGAAAAATCTGGATTTTTCAATTATTTAATTATTTACACTTTCATTTCTAAAGGTTACTGACAAACCTTCAAGGTGAGGCTGATATATACCTAAAATCATGAAATACAGATAAAACTGAAACAGAAACCTCAGTTTGAACTCTGTGGTCAGAAAGACTTTGATATCATTTTCTCGAATATAATGTCAGAAAGGTCAAACCATCATGGTTGGGGAAATGTATCAAAATAACAGAGTTTCAAAGAAAGTAAGGGACACCTTCTGCATTATTATATAAAATGCATAAAGCATTTTAGAAAAATTTATTGTTTTTTATGATGCATAAAGCATTTTAGAAAAAACTAAAACCCAGTAAAGGTCGGTTAATTTTAAATTAACTATATAATAGAGATATATTATATAGTTATATTAATAATATTATATATATAATATATATATATATATACACAGATAAAACAATTTAAAACAGTTATTTAATATGCATGGTATATACTATATATATGGTTGATATATATATTGTATATATATCTATATATCATAAACACACTATATTTAAAAAAATATAACTATATAATTTTGAAATCTATGTATTTATATATTCAGTATATATATATATATATCTATCTATATATATATATATTATATATCTATATATCTATATATATATATTGTGGATATATATGGTGTATATATATGTATATATATATATATATATATATATAAATATATATTTAGTATGTATATATAATATATATATATATAATATATATTTAGTATGTATATATAATATATATATATATACATACTAAAAACACTGAATATAGATCTTATATATATAAGAGTCACTGCAGTGACATGCAAGGCAGAAACTGTATATATATATGTGTTTTGTAATTTTATGTGTAATGGCACTGTTTCCTGAGAATGAAGCAGACGTCTCCCCAATATCTTTTCTTTCTTGATATGATCTTTTTCATCCCTGCAGAGATAAGCTCTCTGGCCAAATCCAAACATGTCATTCAAGGAAACACTCCAATTGAAGTCTTTTGGCCGTCCTACACCCAATATATTGAATGAACACGAGCTGTATCAGGTCATCATGGTTTGATGGCTGCAGACTTCCACTCAGGACATCATGGTTTGATTGTGGATCTCCAAAGCTCCTGCACGCAGATCTGTCAGGACACTGAGCTTATCTCGTGTATATGGCCATACTCCTGCTGTATGCCATGCGGAATGCCAGAACTCCGAAATCCTTGCATGCTCGTACCCAAGCTACCAATGACAGCTTGGACAGTACAGTGCTGCTGGTGTTCTCCGAGCTGGTTCCACACTCTGGTGGAGAAATGTTCTCAGGAGAGGACATTTTCAGCTTGCTTTGGCCTGTTTGCATAAGATATCTAGACGGGTGTAAGAGACGCAAGACTGTCTTTAAGAGAGTGTGTCTGTCTGTTTGATCCTGTAGAGTACACCAGACGTGTGAAGGACAGGATTCATCACAACACTCCTCACCGCTTCACGCAGGGGCTCAACATGAGAGCGGCCCGCTGCACCGTCTGTCTGGACACCGTCCATTTTGGACGGCAAGCCGCGACATGCATCGGTACGGATCTCATGTAAACTCTTTCCAAATACACTATCACTATACTTAAAAGTCAGGATGTGCCGATAATATTTTTCCCATAATGAGTACGATAGGAATAGCGGTGTTCACTTCATTGGACAAATATTAGGTGGAGAAACCACACTGAAAAAATAGTAACATCTAAATTAAGTCAAAAATATTATTTAACATCACTGAATCTGCCTAAATATATTATTTGTAACAACAAAACAAACTTTTTATGGGTTAAGCTAGCTGAAAATATGGTAGAAATAGCTAAAGTAACAATTACAGGTTGACAGTTTTTACACTGAAAAGGGGAATCATTATTGGTTGGCTTAATTTTAGTAAACAAATGACTCCTTTAGTCACTTTCATGCTTAATTATGCTTGTTAACCCTATAAAACCTGAAGCTAAAATAAGTTGTTTTTACATCTATTTTTTTTTTTTAATTTTTTTTGGGTGTTGTTTTTTCTTAAGAAAAATGATGTTTTTTAATATTTTTATATAATATATTTTATTTCTAAATTAAACATGCTATTTTTTCCTCTTTTGGAAAGTTATATTGAATTTTTTTTTCTTTTTAGCCAATGGGAACGCAAAAATGCTTTGTTGTATTGTCCATTCACTACTATAGAAGATACTATAATGACTTGTGCTTCTGAAAAACACTGAAATGTGAAAAGGGCCCAGAGTTGTTTTTTAATAGATCGCTGACCCAATCAGGTCAACCTGGGTTAAAGCTGATCCTCTTTCTGTGTTGGTTTAACCATCTTCTCTCTCCTGTGTTAGAGTGTCACGCTTTGTGCCACCCAAAATGCTCCCCGTACCTTCCAGCCACCTGCGGCGTGCCCACCGAATACGCGCTGCACCTGTCCGAGGCTCTGTGTCGGGAAAAAGGAAGCACTTCCGGCCTGAAAGATGTCGGAGGACACATGAGGCTGGAGGGATGGCTGAAACAGCCCAGGTGAGCCCTGTGCCAAGACCATAACCATCATCAGGAGAGAAGCAAACAGTAAGTGTACATGGAATTGTGTTTGTCCTCCTGCAGAAATGGGAAGCGTGGCCAAGGCTGGGAGAGGAAGTACGTGGTGCTGGATGGATATAAAGTGATCACGTACGAGACCGAACCGAGAGACGGTCTGTGAATGTTTATACTTTTCCCAATGTTCACCGGTTCTGTTTGCACACATCATATTATTACAGAGCAACAGTTCATCCCTGTTGGAAAATCTTGACCAAGCTGTTTACCAAATTAAGCTGGTAGTTCCTTCTGATCAACAATCTAGACATCTTAAACCAGCTTAATGAGGTCTGATGGTCTTCCAACCAGAACAGTTGACAAAACCCCTTTAAAACCGTTAATCCTGTTCCTGTGGCTCAGTGGTAGAGCATTGCGTTAGCAGCGCAAAAGGTTGTGGGTTTGATTCCCAAGGAACACACATACTGGTAAAAAAAAAAATAAAAATGTATATCCTGAATGCACTGTAAGTCGCTTTGGATAAAAGCATCTGCTAAATGCGTAAATGTAAATCCAAACCAGCCTGTCCGTCAAAAATAGGGTTGATGGCGCTGATCCGACCTTTGCTTGTTTTTATTTTTCGCACTTCCACTTATTCTAACCTTTTTTCTAATTAATGTACACTTGCGTATTTTATTCCTATTTTTTTGTTTTATTTCTTTAATTTTATTATTGTATTCTATTCTATATACCAAGAGCAAAAAGCATTTTACTGCACGTTGTACTGTGTATAGTTGTGTTTGACCAAAATATGTGAATTTCATGACACCACTTTAGGTAGGGCCCTACAGTTTTTGCGATGTGGAAAACGTGGGCGATATCGTGGAACGCTGTCATAAAAATGGAATGTATAACATAGAATGTCCCAGAATTCGACAAATTTTGAATGAATGAATCAAAAGTAGGTCAGTATATTTAAATCAAATGGCGATGTGGACTGCTGTCTGTGAATGAAAGCACAAAAAGACTTCTGAATCCTGAATATGAATCCTGCATGTTCTGCGAGTCTCTAAGGTGCAGATGCGTGATTTTTCATACTGAAGCGCATGACGCTTGTGATGTTTTCAGCGTCTGCCATCTCACTAAATGAGGACATAAATAGAGCCCTATACTTTAGGTTAGTTTTTTTAGCTGGGAATGGCCATAAATGACATACATGGACAAGCTAGAAACCATGTTAAACTAGTTACCGCCTTAATCAGGCTAGTTTAACCTATTTTCCAGCAGGGATGGAATGACGGGTGTGGAATGATGTGCCTTGATGTGAATGATGTATAATCTGTCCTCTCAGAGTCGGTGAAGCCGCTGGATGAGTTTGAGTTGTGTCTCTCTGATGGAGAGGTGACTGTTCATTCTGCTGTCGGTGCTTCTGAGCTGCCCAACACGGCCAAGACAGGTGATGTGTTACCTGTGGAATTGCATTGTACTATGTCCTTACTAACTTTTTTGGTATGCTGAATGTAAATTCAGAAAGTAGCCCATGTCCAAATGTAACATGTTTTTCTGTCTCCTAACATACTTGTATGTGTTCAGATGTGCCGTATGTGGTGAAACTGGAGTCGTCTCCACAGTCGACATGCTGGCCCGGTCAGACTCTGTACCTCATGACCTCAGGGTTTTCTGAGAAACAGCGCTGGGTGGCCGTGCTGGAAGCCATTGTGGCCAGCAGTCGTGGGGCGAGAGAGAAAGCCGAAGCAGACGCTGTGAGTGAGAGGAACCAGAAACACCCACAGGCCGTTCATAGTGACATTTAAAGAGTCACTGCAGTGACATGCAAGGCAGAAACTGTAGGTTTGTCTCTTCTTACCAGTACAGTTGGATGCAGGGAAACATACTGATAACAGGGATGCAAACTCACCATGGGTGAAATAGTTGACAAAGATACGCAACCCCCAAAAACCACCCCCACCAAAAAAATAAATCAATAAAAATTAAATATTTGATAAATGATATTTAAATCATTTATTATTTTTTAACTCTACAGTTGTGCAGTAAATTCACTTTAACGATTCACTTTTCATTCATGGAGATGACATGAAAAATACTGGTGGAAAACAAAGACTAAAGATGAAAATCACTTGAAATTATTATTATAACCAGTAGATAACCAGCAGAGGATCACTCATTAGCTCAGGTGCCATTTCCACACCCTATTTTTTTGCATTTGGAGTTATTATAAAATTACTATTATAACATTTTTTTTTTTTACATTTACTATACTGAAGTATGAAGTATAGCAAGTACAGTTAAATAATAATGCATTAAATATTTTGAAATATTTTTAGATTTAATTTAAAAACTATTTTTTTAAAAACATTATTGCCTTAAAAAGGGCACATCAAGAAGAGTGTTTTAAGTTTTGTCTTTAACTGTAGAAACTGCTAAATAAATGCAGCCAACAGACTTGTTGCTGCTGTAGTTTTGTTACTCTGAATTTTCTCTGCATCACTTAATGCACAGCTCTATTTTGACATTGGCTTGTCAGATGTTTTGTCAGATGTTTTGTCAGATGTTTTGTCAGATGTTATCACTGTCAATCAAAGCAATGACTTGCGGAACAATTTAGCGTCTCCCGTAATTTTTTTACACTTGCTTTGTCATTCCTGAAACACTAAACGTGGATGTTTGGTCCTCTTAGACAAACAAAACTTTTCTTCAAATTATGAATGAATTATGTAGAGAAACCAAGCAAAAGGCGCTTGCCTTATGGTTCAACTGACCGAGATTACTCGTGCGAAAACTCCTGATATAATCAGATATAATCAACTAACTACACAATCAGTCTCTTATTTACTTTATTTCTTGCCATAATAGGAAGATATGCGAGCATGTAGATCTCTGTAAACTAAAACAAAAATGTGACCCTGGAGCACAAAACCAGTCATAAGGGTCAATTTTTCAAAACTGAGTTTTATACATCATCTGAAAGCTGAATAAATAATCTCTCCGTTGATGTATGGTTTATTAGGAGGACAATATTTGTCTGAGATACAAATCTGGAATCTGAGGGTGCAAAAAAAAATCAAAATACTGAGAAAATCGCCTTTAAAGTTGTCCGAATGAAGTTCTTAGCAATGCATATTACTAATTAAAAATTAAGTTTTGATATATTTACGGTAGGGAATTTACAAAATATCTTCATGGAACATGATCTTTACCTAAAATCCTAATGATTTTTGGCATAAAAGAAAAATGGATAATTTTGAGCCATACAATGTACTTTCGGCTATTGCTAAAAAATATACCCCAGAGACTTTAGACTGGTTTTGTGCTCCAGGGTCAATTTTGAGTTATGAGATGTTTTTTTGTATATTGCTGTAAATATATCTGATTGGCTTTTGCTTTCAAAAGAGATGCCTGTGATTGGCTACAATGGTTAACACTGCAAAAGTTTTTTAAAAACACAACTATTTTAAAAACTCAGTGGATTTACATGAATCACACAAATGACCCATTCTGAATTCATAACGGCGAATTTCACCGAAAAGTGACAAGTTTGCATCCCTGCACACGGTCTCCAGAGTCCTCGTCTCCTCAGCTCACCGGAATGAGATGCAGTCCACGGAGAAGTTATGTTGTCATGTTCACGCACGAGACACGTTTATTTTATTTTATTTTTTTATTCTTTTTGTTTTTATTACCTTGTATGTCCAAAACTGTCACTTATCACAAATTGAAAAAAAAAAAAAAAAAAAACGATCAGCCTGAACAAAAAAACAAACAAACACTTTCTCATCGGATCAACACGAATCTCGTAGGTGACCTATATTGATCTCAAAAAGGTGAGTTTTCACCGAATCTGTGTGCAAAGTGCATAAAATGAAAAATGCACTTTTTAAATATATTTTTTTCACATCCTCATGATGGTGTTTTTGGTTCTGTTCAGAAATTGTTGGGTAACTCCTTACTCAAACTAGAAGGAGATGATCGCCTGGATATCAACTGCACCCTCCCGCTGACTGACCAGGTACCTGCGCCATCCACTAATATCACAATCGCTTTGATTTTCAAGATTTATTAAGACTTATTTTTGTCATCAGATTGTATTGGTGGGCTCCGAGGAAGGTCTCTATGCCCTGAATGTGATTAAGAACTCCCTCACTCACATCCCGGGTCTGGGATCCGTGTTTCAGATCTACATCATCAAGGAGCATGACAAGCTGCTGATGATCGTGGGTAAGCAAAGATCATGATTCTTTACTGTCGGTTTTTTAGAAACCAAAACTGAATGACTTTGATGGAGAGCCCTTGCAACAGAAAGAACTGTGTAAATACCTTGGTACATTAATATGCTAATCATTAGGTCAAAATACCATGGCATCACATTTACATTTAATAATTTAGCAGACACTTTTTTCCAACCAACAAAAGAGCAACAACATAAGAGCTGTGAAAAGTCCCGGTTTGTTTAATGCAGTACTAATAAATAAAAAGAAAACAAGTAGATAAAATAGAAAAAGAATAGAGAACGCTATTGTTAGAGGGTCATTTTTTTAAATAAATATAAAGAAAAGTAGATCAAATAGAAATAGAATAGAGTGCTAGTGTTAGATGATCAAGGTTTTTTTTATAATAAATATATGAAAACAAGTAGATAGAATATAAATAGAATAGAGAGTTCAAGTGTTAAGGGCTTTTCACACTGAATGCGAAAATCATTTCGAATGTTCAACATGTTGAAGCTTTTGAATCGAAGCAATAGATCCCTAATGGGGCTATTCACACTAGGCGCGCTCATTCGTGGCACGGAAAAGCAACGATTTTTTTTTCGTCTTGTGTGTCGATTTTTCTCCCCATCGCTCTGCGATGAACCGGACCGTCCAATCAGATTTAAGCTTAGATCATGTGCCCGGAGCAGCTGCTGTTGCACAAAAGGGTGAGAATGGTGGCACTGCTTAGAAAAGCATTGTAAACAAACACCGAAGATGAGTATCCAGGTAGAGAGAAGAAAGTAGATGCTGAGTTCTTATCGTTGGTATCTGAGAACAGATTTATTCTCATGTTCTTTATACAGAATACCATTTCTATTAATTCTCCACTGAAGTATGTGATTTTATTCCACATGAGCGAGAGCGCGTTCACTAGACGTGAAATATGAAAGCAAATAGACATATGATTATGAAGATGTATATATGTTTTTATGCCGTTCACTGTATTTTTATAACAATAAAGGATATGACAAGCAGGTATAGCGTTCAGTCTATTATAAAACATACAAAGAGTGCATGTCTACCTATTATAGAATCAAAATCCATTTTAGATCACAATCGGAAGTTATTACAAGCACTCGATGATGGTTTAAAGTGGGGTTTGAGCAAGAACATTAATAGTTACATACGTTTTGAAATGTAGCTTGATGCTATTTGTACCTCAAATTATATTTTCAGATGTATTCTTGTAAGCGTTGTAGATAGTTTGTGTTTCTAATGAAGAACCAAAAGTTATTTATCTTAATTTAACGCTGTATATTGAGCAGCGACCATGCAAAAGCCATATACAAGATACATAGGCTATATGAGGAAAAAATGCATTGCTGGTCTTTAGAGGGTCAAGGTTTTTAATAAACGAAAAGAAAACAAGTTGATAGAATAGAAATTGAATAGAGAGTGCAAGTGTTAGAGGGTCGAGTGTAGATGGAAGGGATGTGCCGTTTATTGATGATGGCTAAAGACTCGGCTGCTCTGATCGAGTTGGACAGGTCATTCCACCAGCAGGGAACAGTTAAGATAAAAGTCAGTGAAAGTAGTTTTGTGTCTCTTTGGGATGCACTGTATTGCATTGTTCAATCGCAGACCACAAGCTTCTGGAGGCACATAAGTCTGAAGTAGTGAATTTAAGGGTGTAGAGCTAGTAGTTGTTTTTTAGCCAAACAGTAATGCCTTGACTTTTATGTGAGCAGCTATTGGGTAGACAGTGCAAATTGATGAACAGAGGTGTGATTTGTGTACTTTTCGGCTTGTTAAAGACTACTCTTGCAGTTGGATTCTGGATTAGTTGTAGAGGTTTGATAGAGCTGTCTGGAAGGCCCCCTAAGAGAGCATTGCAATAGTCCAACCTGGACAGAACAAGAGCTTGAACAAGGAGTTATGTAGCATGTTCAGAAAGAAAGGGCCTGGTCTTCCTAATGTTGTGTAAGGGTAGTCTGCAGGACCTGGCAGTTCTAACAATGTGGTCTGTGAAACTCCAAGGTTTCTGGCTGTTTTTGAAGGAGTTATGGTTGATGGGCCTAGCTGGATGGTGAAATTGTGATGGAGTGATGGGTTTGCTGAAACCTCAAGCAGTTCTGTCTTGGCAAGGTTTAGTTGAAGGTGATGGTCCTTCCTACAGGAACAAATGTCTGTTAGACATGCTGAGATGAGAGCAGCTTTCGTTGGATCATCAGAGTGGAATGAGAGGTAGAGTTGAGTGTCATCAGCATAATAGTGATACAAAAAAGCCATGTTTCTGAATGACAGAACCTAGTGATGCCATGTAGACAGAGAAGAGAAGTGGTCCAAGAACAGAGCCCTGAGGCACCCCAGTAACAAGATGTTGTGACTTGAACACTTCACCCTCCAAGTTATGCATAAAATAAGTCGATTATGATGATGTGTTGCAGGGGATGAGAGGGCACTGTGCCTGGTGGAGATTAAGAAAGTGAAACAGTCTCTGTCCCAGTCTCACCTCCCCACACTACCTGAGATTGTGCCATTTATCTTTGAGACCGTCAAGGGCTGTCATCTGTTCGCCGCAGGCAGGGTGAGGCTGCAGTCACCGTGTGTTTCACAGCATTGCAAATTCCTCTCTGTGTATTTTTAGTGCACTGTATTGCATCATGCCTTGTTGTGACGTGCAATGCAACAAATTTGTACCTTAACATGGTTTTTGTGTCTGTTCTTGCTTTAGATAGAAAATGGTCCATGCATTTGTGCTGCAATGCCCAACAAAGTCACAATTCTACGATACAACGACAATCTGAACAAATTCTGTATACGGAAGGTAAGTGACATTTGAGGTTCTGGGTCTTGAAGCAAACTAACTCATATGTCACAAAAAATTAACAATGTAATTCCTTTGCAAACAGCTGTGATGTTTGACGTGCTGTTGCCTTGTGGTCTGACTTTAATGACTCCTCCAGAGATCGCTCACATGAACACATCCCTAATGATCCGTCTCTTTATCTCTCAGGAGATTGAAACGCTCGAGCCGTGCAGCTGTATCCACTTCACCAGCTACAGCATCATCATTGGTACCAATAAATTCTATGAGATTGAGATGAAGCAGTGTGTTCTGGACGGTACGTATATATCAATGACGCCTGATATCTCCTGTGATTGATCTGTTATTGAAAAGGATTCAGCTAGTCATTGCAGTCACATTTGCATATTCCAGGTTGGACCGGCTGGCGGACTATTTGTGAGAACATGATCAGGCCCTTATCATTTGTAATTGTGCATTATGTAAACAGCGTTTTGTATGATGGGCTGTTTTTGGCAGAGTTCCTGGACAAGAATGACGTGTCGCTGGCATCGGCTGTGTTCACTGGATCCTCCCACAGTTTCCCCATCTCCATCGTCCAGGTGTCCAGCACTCCGCAGAAGGAAGAATATCTGCTCTGCTTCCACGGTCAGACACCAATCACACCATTTAAACTACAGCAAGCTCCTGTTGCAAATTCGAAATTTGGAATTTTTAAATTGGAATTTTTCTCAAATTCCAAATTGTAGTTTTGCAAATTCCCAAATTGTAATTATATTGGATTTCATTTTAATGGTTTAATTAAATTTTAATGATCAAAAGCATGTCCCTCGAGTTTATGCATTGTTTTTCTTTAAATGTCTGATTTCTGAAAACAGAGATCGGTGTGTTTGTGGATGCTTACGGCCGAAGAAGTCGCCCCGATGATCTCAAATGGAGTCGACTTCCTCTGACATTCGGTAGCCAGTTTTCCATTTGTCACAAACGGAAATGTGTAAAACACAGTGATGAGGATCTTCAGGATCACTAACCGAAGCATCTGTCTGTTTCCAGCATTCAGGGAGCCATACCTGTTTGTGACCAACTTCAACTCGCTGGATGTTATTGAGATTCAGGGCCATGCATCTCTTGGGTAGGATGTTTAGCAACATGCATGCATAGAAGACAGCAAAAATAACATTAGAACTTGAGAGTGACTGTAAATCCTCTTTAAAACAGGCCTCCCAGTCTCGTTCACCTGGACATTCCTAACCCACGTTATCTGGGTCCGGCCATATCGTCTGGTGCCATTTATCTGGCCTCGTCCTACCAGAACAAACTGCGGGTCATCTGCTGTAAGGGCAGCCTGGTGCGGGAGTCTGGGGAGCTGCAGAGGACCGGTTCGAGCAGGAGGTGCGGGTTATGATGATGTATTAGAGTGATATTCTGACTTTACATTCAGAGTGAATGAGTCACGTTTGAAAATCAGATGTGGTATATTTGCTGATTTAACCTGTTACTGCACATTCTGTATTAATGCAGCAAATTACTGCACTGCTTGACAACTACAAACCGTTAAAATGGCAGTCTAATGAACTATATTATTTAATGGAAGAATTATATGTTGTGAATATTATCAATAATCCGGAAACACGTTCTAGGTACATAATCTATCATGGTAGATACAGTCAGTTGTGGAATGTCATTTTTGCATTCAGCGAACAGGAAGTGATGTAATTCTGAAAGTTTACTGTTAAATTGTTGTTATTCTGGATTAAAAATGATGGGAACAAAATAATAATGCTGTTAGCTGCTTTTAAAAGTAACATTCAATCTGGAACAGCTGCAACAATTTTCTTTTATGTATGTTCTGCAAAAATTCTTGTTTTTTTGTTCCGTTTCTAATCCCAGTAAATGTAACTATCCGATGTCTGCTATCTATGGAAGCTTATTTTTGCCACAGAATAAAAATATAAAAAAGTTAAAGGCACCTTTTTATCTCATAAGTTTATATCTTGCAATTGCAAGTGTACATGGCACATTTCTGACTTTTTGCCTCTGAATTCTGAATGAACATGCAATCAGATCAGGTGTCTAAATATTCTGGGGGAAAAAAGTCTGAATTGGAGATGTAAACTTAAAGAGTTCCGAAGAAAAAAAAAACGGTCAGATTTGCAAGATGTAAAGTCTTAATTCTAAGAGAAAGAGTCAGAATTGCGAGATGTAATCTCAGAATTTGAAGATGTAAACTTGCAATTATTATTTATAACTTACAAACTCGCAGTTGTAAGAAGAAAGTTGCAATTAACTTTTATATATTTGTATTCTGTGGCAGAAATAAGCTTCCAATATTATGATATCGCTGCTGCTGTTAGTGATCATACCACAGGATTCTTGTGGTAGAATCACACCACATGTGGCCTTGAGTTGCTTATTGCTTCATCGATATTTCATGTACACAAACCTTATAAATCATCTTGTGTGCAGTCAAAGCATCATACATTTACCCAAATCTTCACAGCAGCCCAAACAAGCGCGGGCCGCCCACCTACAACGAGCACATCTCCAAGCGCCTGGCCTCAGGTCCCGGGGCCCAGGAGGGGCCGCTGCACCGCGAGCCCAGCACCCCTCACCGCTACCGCGAGGGCCGCACAGAGTTCCGGAGGGACAAATCTCCGGCCCGGCCTCTGGAGCGCGAGAAATCGCCCGGTCGGCCTGTGCTAGACAGCCGCAGAGAGAGATCGCCCGGGCGCTTCGAGAGCAGCGGCAGCGAGAGAGACCGGGAGCGTTCGCGCCTTCACACTAGCTCTGTTCGCACCCAGCTGACCCCCGTCAACAAGGTACGCATGAGACACTGCCACGTTAACTGTGTATCCTCTTAGGGATACAGACATCAGGTTTGACGATGTTCATGCATGCACAAATGCATGAACATCCGCTGCTTTGTAGTTAAATTCCTTCTAGTTATGGCCTCAAACAGGATGCGCAGCAGCAGTAATGCAGCAGTAATGATGTTTCTGAGCTGATCTGCGTCAGACAGGGCAGGCAGCCTGTTGAAGTGTTGAAGTGACCTCTTTATCCTGGTGGTGGTGTAGGTTTGGGACCAGTCTTCAGTCTGAGAGCGTCCCGGAGGGATGACGTAAGAGCCATCGTCCACCTCCCGCGTGGATGGACGTGCCCTTTTAACAGGCGCTTCATAAAACTCGGAACTATATCATCTCATGCCTGTAACCGTGAACAAAGCCATGTTATTCACTCGCAGCCCTAGAGTCTGGGACATTGTGCTGATGTTGTAAACCCTGTCCATGCTGTAACCATTCATCAAGGTCCGTTGTAAAGAAAAAAACCACTGCAATTTTTGATGGAAAGACTTTGACGGAATATTCCAGGTTCAGGAAGGTATAAACAACAGTGTTTTGTGGCGTAACGGACATTACTGCACAAAATGATTTTGACTTATCCCGCCTTTTTTTTTTTTTTTTTTTTTTTTTTTTTTTTTAAGTAAAAATGACGTAAAAAAACAATCTTTGCACTTTATCTATTAGCATCAGTAGATTTCAATTAAAATACGCTGGCCATTTTCTCATAATGAGTTTTTCCCACTTTTTTGCGGTTTCATTCCTATCTATATCCCGGAAGGTTTTTACAGAGGTTTTTGTTGATGTATCATTTGCCTGATTTATAACATTTTATTTCAATAAACTGATTGATAAAACTTCAAAATCCAAAATCCTGTCTGTGAAAACATCAATTAAATTTCAACAAAATTAAACAAAAAATGTGAACCTGGCAATTCTCCGATGTTCAGATTTCTGTTCTGGAAATATATGCAAATGAATGCATATTTAATTAATGCCTTATTCGCAACATTTTAGAAAACCTGTATTACAAAAGAGTTTTCACAGTTTACTGATTAATAGATTGGTATGTTAATTCCTGTTAAAGTTTTACCCTATTCACCTTTGGTTTCTTGGATAGTTTACCCCAAAAAATGAAAATTCAGACATCATTTACTCACCCTGGATAACAAAACAGTTGATGGCAGCTATTGACTTCCGTAGCATTGAAATAAATAAATAATTTGGAAGTCGATGGCTAATGTCGACTGTATATATATACTGAACTGTAAAGTGGCTTAATCATACATTTAGTGGTAGGACTGCTGTAGGTTGTTTTCTTCATGTAAACAAGCTCATTGTGAATATCCCTGTGTGAAAATGATAAATCTACTGACCTTGATGTGCACTGACGAGACCTAAAATGTACTTTTATTGAATCTCACTGCAAGTTAACCACTATTTTTGGTTTAGCTGAAATTATGATCTGTGGTAACGGACAGCAGACCACAAATGCTGTACAGTTATACTGAACCCGGAATATTCCTTTAACGTAATCATGTGATCAGCACATTGTAAATATGGTGATTTCAATTTTTATAGCTCAACGGAACTTGACTGATGAAGCTATGAAGTCTATTTTTTATGCTATTAAACGGTTTGTATAGACAGTTGAAATGGGTTTCCTACAGAAAAGCACAGAACAGGTTTTATTCCCATGTATGTTGTATGCTAATGTGGCAAACTCGGCTGCTCCTAATGACAGTTTGTCCACTTTTTTAAGCTCTACTTGACTGACATTAACGAACCTACTGCACACTGTATATTTTTATGCTACTAGAGTCTGAGCTGGTAAATCTTTTTAAAGAGATGCGTCATGTTCTCGCTACAAGTGTCCTTGTGCTGTTCAAGTGAACTTATGGTATTTTCGTCAGAAATAACGAAGCTTTCGTCGACACGTGGCAGCAAGTCTGGAAATTTCTGCTGCTTCTCCGTTAACGGACGTCCTGTTCAGCTGTGAGTGAAACAATGTCCGGTAGCCCTCAGGGTTTGTAGAAGATCTTCTGTCGTTCCTCGTGGAATATGAAGCAGCTCACTTAGAAGCTTTTTGAGTTCATGGGTAATTGTGAGCAAACGCATGAGTAAATTCTGACTATGGGACGTCCTGTCATGTACTTCTACATTACTATTGATAAGCGATGTTTTTCAACTAATAAGGCTGCTTACCTTGAACTTTCTTTTTGTATAAAGAAATTAAACTATATTAAACATGATTAAAGTATGAGCCATACACAGTTCTCCTGGCGTCAAGTCCTTCTTTTATCTGTCAGAATTAAAGCACATGATCACGTGACAAACGCATCCAAAAGGGTTGGAAATGCTAAAAGTTTTGCAAAATTAATAACGAAATACAAGCCTATTTCTGACGTGAAGACCAGCAGGTTAATGTCATGCCACAGTCTGTCCATCAGGTGCAATATGCTTAACTGCTCGGACATTCATGCACTACATTTATTGACATTTAAACCACTTTCATAACGCAAACCATTTGGATATTGAGGGTGTTTAACAAGACGTATAATTATTTTTTTGTGCATATATTAACGTGACATTTAATGTAACACTGGTTCATTATTTTAAATATTGTTGACAGTGTTAACGTTAAAGCCTTTATAGGTTTGGAGGATGTTTTTATATTAACAACTTCTATGGAGCCTGATTAATTATACTAGAGTCAGATAACCATCATGTTTCCAGCTTTAATATGCGACGTTATTTAAAGTGTTTCAGAAATCAAGGCTTCACAAACTTTGGAGTTAACTGGAGTTAAATCATAAAAGGTAAAATGAAAATTAAACTTAAAAAAAAAAAGTCATAATAAAAGAATATAAAATGCAATAAAAACTAAACATCATGTGTGTATATGTGTGTGTGTGAGTATATATATATATATATAGCTTTTTTTTTTTTATTGTTTACCTGCATGTCATGTGACCATTAACCAACAGAGAACCTTGAACATGTAAATGTTGAATTACTGAAAATATCTCTCTAAAAATAGTAAATACTTTAGCTCAAAGAGGCTAAAAATATTTTTAAAAAATAGCTCAAAAAGGCTGACAAAACAGTTTGGGAATCCTTGCCATAGCTCACACTAAAGACCTGCATTTGCACGTCCACTACTGAGCAGATCGGTGAAATGAGTCCAGCAGTCGCTTCCGTTGGAATTCCACTTTGTTTTATTCTTACAGAAATCTGCAACAGTGTATTTCTGATGATTACCAATGTGCAAAATATAAACCCATGGAATTTACTCTTTCTGGAAAACAAAACAAAATTCACATTCATGGATTGGCGTTAATGCAAAAGCTGTCCCACCGCCGGCACTGAAAACACTGCAGAGGAGCAGATGTCATCAGCTTTAGGAATTAACGCCCATCATCACGGCACTGGCGAGACCGATGACAACGTTATACAGTTCACCGGGAAAAATGCTCATTATTTACTCATCCTCTTGCCATTTACACGATTTTTTAAAGATTTATGGCACTCTTTTTCAAAGCCATCACATCCGTCAAGCTCTAAAAAAAAGCAACGGCATAAAACTTGCAGAAAAAAATAAAATGCATAAGGAGTCTCCAAAATCCTCATTTTGAGTGAAAAAATAAATAAAAATGACATAAGTGTGAGTAAATAGTAAATGTATTATCAGGTGAACTCCTGATTGAGGGAACTGTCTGAATGAACCTCTAAAAAGCAAATAAAATGGGAAGCGAAACGAGAGACTTTGTGATTTGTGTGCGTGTGTGTGTGTGTGTGTGTAAGGGGCTTCATCCTCAGTGCAAACGCAGCTCAAACCCATCAACACTGATTATCCTGCAGGATTGAACATACGATTCAGACAAAATAAAAGCTGGTAATAAATAAGTGTTGGGAGCAAAAACAAAAAAAAAAAAAAAAAAACAACGGCATCCGGGGCCCTACTGCAGCATATCACACACAACATCTCTCTCCACAGAAAACATCTCAGTTCCCCTGTCCATAAGAAATACATTAAAAAGAAAAACCCCGAATGGCTACAACTGGGGAAAAAAACAACACAACTTATATTTGGTGACTAATTTAGTGAGCCACTATTCAAGAATTCTATACAATTTCTCATCTTAAATGCTATACGTCTCATTCTTATATCATTCTAATATATTATCTCATTTATGTTACAAAAAAAATGCACTAGTGAAAACGTCAGCTAACGTCCACACAGCAGATCAGAAAAACAAGAGCGCCATCTAGCGGCCGGTCACTACACAGTCAACATTAGCCAGAGGGAGAATGCTTTCTATCCGAGAAAGAAACTAACAAGAGTCTGGAATTATTTGGGAAATCCAATGCGTTCGAGAGGCTCACCTCAAAAAGAAAACGAAAAGCCCGCGAAGCAGATTGTTGAAAGAGATGAGAACCCAAAAACAAAGCTAGGATCTTGCGGTCTCGTCCCAGAAGCACCTTTCTCAGGACGTCACTGATAATCTGTCTTTGTGAGATGACGAGTTAAGAGATCCTGCTTTTGCAAACCGTCCGCTGGCCGTCGGAGAAAAGCTTCCCTTTATGCAGCAGGTACAGGACAAGTTCAATCGCACCCTGTCTCTTCTGAAAGTGCTAAGCGTCCTCTGCTCTCCACATCCATCCATATATACATGATTCCCTTTGGGGTGGGACAGAAGTGACTTCTGGAGCCTCGGTCTGGTGCCGTGTGTCCTCAGCAGCTGTCTGTCTGGATCAGTTGGAGCTGGCGGTGATGGGTTTGTCCAGCTCGATGTTCAGAGGCGGCGCGGGAGGCTGCAGGTTGCTGAAACACCACTTACACACACGACTGGGCTCAAACAACTGCTGGCTTGGCACCGGGATCTTCTGATCGCAACAGCTGCCACAGAACACATTCCCACAATTCCTGCAGGGGGCGGCAGAGATTGAGACAGGAGAAAGAGAGACAGAAGAGGAGGAAAAAAAAAAGAAAAGAATACAATTAGTGTCTTTATAAATAACTCTTAGAATTTTAATAAGGGCAGCTTAGAACATATAAAAAAACATTTATAATATTTCAGTGTCTTAAGAGAGAATCTGAATGCACTTTTTTTTTATAAGAATTCTTATTTATATTTTCATTTAATAAAGAAAAATAAGATGAATGCATTAAATCTGAATGTACTACATTTTGAAAAAGACATTTTTCATTTAATAAAAAATAAGAGGATCTTAAACTTTCATCTAAAAGCACTAAATTAAAAAAAAAAAAACATTATTTCAATTTTCCATTTAATAATAATACAAAAGATTTGAATGCATTAAAACCGAATACACTACATTTTGAATAATAATAATTATTGTTATTATATTTATCCATTTAAAAACAAGAGGGTCTAAATATATTTAAACTCAATGTATTACAATGTATGTTTTTGATAAAAAAGTACTAATTATTATTATTATATTGACTTAATAATAATAAGAGGATATTAATGCATTAAAACTAAATGCAGTACATTTTGAAATAATAATATAATAATTATTATATTATTTATTATAGTTTAATTTAATAATAATAATAACAACAATAAAGAATTGTTCTTATTGTTATTATTATTACTTAGAATCATTGTATTTAAAATCTAAGAAAGCTAATCAAATAACAGTGATTAATCACTATTATTCTAATAGGCCAACAGCCCCAATTTAAATAAAAAAATAAAAAATACGTGAAACATTGTATAAAATACATATATTAAAAATCTAATATTAAGTGTTAAGTGTGGGAGGGGCTTCTTCAGGTCTGGACAATAGAAAGCCCATGCAGATTTACTGCAAGAAAACATCTAATTAATCACAAACGAGTGAGAAGAGGTGCATCAACAGCACCACACGCTGTGTGTTATACAGAACCCACACACAAACATGCAGCTTTTCATATATTCCCATCATACACCACACACACATGCAAAGAGAAAAGGGCCTCCACAGAAAATCAATCACATGAACCTCCATTTCACTGAAACAGGGCTTTCTGGCTCTTATGTAGCACACCGAAATACTGCAACCAAGGTACTGACGTCAGGAACATGAACATGTGACCCTCTTTTACACTGCAAACCTGCTCAGTATGAACTCATGTGCAAGGAGATGAACCAGTCATAACAGAGGTCTTTCACATATGGAAAATGCTCTTAATGGCCCAAAAGATCAGAGAGAGTGTGGAAAATGGTTATGAAAAGCTGAATTATGACTGGTTTGGGTCCAAGATACACTGACATTATACAGGGACTGCAAGTGTCCATATTTAACACTTCTACAGCATTTTATTTTTCCCTGATATCATAGTAAAGATCATATCTTTTTATTAATCTTTTATGCTCACTAAGGCTGCATTTATTTGATTAAAAAAATAATCTATGAAATATTATTACTATGTTTTATATTTTAATATATTAAAAAATGTAATTTATTTCTGTGATGTGCAGCTGTATTTTCAGCATCATTACTCCAGTCTTCAGTGTCACATGATCTTCAGAAATCATTCTAATATGATGATTTGCTGCTCAAGAAACATTTCTCCCCCAAAGATAACAGAGAAACCCTGTGAAGAGACGGAGGAGAAGAGAGGGGGGTTAGGTCACTCTGAAGCGATGCAGGGTTAATGGGACGTACAAGAGCCTGAGAGTGACAGAGAGAGGGCAGTTCTCACCAAACCTCTTCCATACGCTCCTTGCCACTGTGGTACAAGAGGAAAAATCAACTTTAACTCCTAGTAGTTTAAAACCTAGGGAGATTTCTAACTAGACAGCATCTGAAGGCATCATTGGCCAAATAGTTTTAGGTCCAGTTCTAAGGACGCCTTCAGCCAACAAACAATCCCAGAATGCATGGTGGCCAAAATGGGTTGAGTTGAGAGAAATAAAAAAGGACTACAAGTAATATTTGAAATTCTCTGCTGTAGGGATGTAACAATTCACAATACTGATTTCACGATTCGATTTTCTTTAACAAAATGAAATTTAAGGCAGATTCTAAATGAAAAAGTGTTCTTTTATTATTGCTTGGACAAAATGATGCAAATTTCTTTGTGAAACTGAAATATGTCAAATAGCAAAACTAAATTGAAATTTTAAAACAAACCCCAAATAAAAAAAAAAAAAACAAATAACACAAATAAAAGAAGTCTCTTCATATAAACAAACTAAGGCTTTACCTGTGCTCTTTTCATTTAAAATAAGCCAACCACTGCATTTTAATCACGATCCAAACAGAGATGCTGTATACATGCAGCATGAGCAGTTTTTAATCTAAATTAGACTGAATAATTTCAAAATCTGAAGCAAAAACAGAACGGTCTGACTTCAATTTTGTGAAACTATACTACATAAAAAATCTGCACTAAACAAAAACAGCAGACGGGCTGAATGAAAACGCAAATTCACTCTCTGACAGCAGGTGGCGCTTATGGAACGGCAGTGATACAGCGTTTCCTTGGTTACCGCTGTAAACAAAGGCAAGATGAAGAGAAAACACCATCTAAACTTTTCAAAAGACAGTCAGTTCCCCTCTAATTTTCAACCAGCTCGCGGTGCATTGTTACATCGCTACTTTACTGAAAATAAGGCATACAGATAGATATCTATAGTAGTTGAGTTTTAATTCATTATTTGTGTGCATTATGTATTTCTATGTTTATTAAGTTTATCATGTCATCAGTATTGCAACATGCTAATGGCAGACTACTACTGTTAACTATTTGTGTGGTGTGCATGTCACAGGAAGCTGCTGCCTAGGTGGAGCATTTCAAATCAGTCACTTGTGCATCTCTTAATTCAGTCAGGAGTCCAGGATGCTGTCTGTGTAGACAGTAGGCAGCTCACTAGCTTTCTGCTGCTACAAATGAAACTATGCACAACTTTAACAGAAAACCATATTTTCTTATGAAACTTAGTTCTGCTGTTCCCACATCAATGCCGTGCGCCCTACATGTTGACTCTAGAGCGTTTAGCTGTTTACTCACTGACCAGTCTGCACTAGTCCTCACAGTTGGGTAGTAGTTTGTTTAATCTGCTCTGTTTACAAATGCTGCTGTAATGAGGTAGGAGTCAAACATGAAACATTTCACCAAATTGTTCTGTTTACTGTCTGACCGGAGGCAGAGGAATTTTAGAGAGGAAAAAAGGGAGGTTTTACAGAGACGTCAAGGAAATGAGTCAACACTAATGCATCTGACCCTAAAAGAGGTATATGTTGGGAGACAGTAGGCTGTAGAGATGTTTTTGTGTGGTAGTCTGTGATGTTGGTTTACCTGCAGTGGTGCTTTCTAGTGGCCAGCCAGAATCCTCTCTCACAGCCGTAGCACTGAGCAGCCAGATGGTCCGGGTACCACCGGGTCACCTGCAACAATAAATAAATGAAAGACCAATAAAAGACCTCATAATAACCTTAAACGCTACATAAAATTGCATTCATAATGCACTGAACAAACTAATGATGAGTTAATAACTTTTTTAATGAAATATAATGAAAACAAACACTCTAATTAATCTATTTCTTTAGATTAACTCACAATAAGTGCAGCAGTGTTTTAAGTAAATATCAAGTAAATATGGTCAAATTTAAAAATTTTTTTTTTTTTTTTTTTTAATCAGAAGAAATATTTTTACATGCTATATTCTCAAACATAGTCATATAAACTTGTTGATTTATTTTAAAGAAATTTATACTTTTCAGGAAGGATGCATGAAACTGATCAAAAGTGACAGTAAAGACAGTTATAATGTAACAAAAGATTTCTATTTTGAATAAATAATACTGTTCTTTTGAACTTTCTTTTCGTCAAATAATCAGTAAAAAAAACAAAAAACAGTTTCAATCAAAATATGAAGCAGCTCTTTTCAACATTGATAATAATCAGAAATGTTTCTTAGGTATCAAATCAGCATATTAGAATGATTTCTGAAGATCATGTGACACTGAAGACTGGAGTAATGATGCTGAAAATACAGATTTGATCACAGAAATAAATTACATTTTAAAATATATTACAATAAAAAAACAGTTATTTGAAATTGTAATAATATTTCACAATATTACTCACTTGACTGTATTTTTGATCAAGTAAATGCAGCCCTGGTGAGCAGAAGAGACTTCTTATTAAAATATTTAAAAAAATTGTACTGACCCCAAACTTGTGAGTGAACACAAGTATATCAGAAAAAGTTTTTTTTAGTCATGATAATAGTGTGTACCTCAGTGTCCTGATTGTCCACCTGCTCCCAGCTGGCCTCAGAGAAGAGTTCAGTGCTGCAGCGGGACAGACAGTTGGGCTCCAGGTTGAAGTCGGAGTCTACGATTGAGGTCTGACAGAAAGAAAAGGACTCTTAAGATAAATCAAACATGTCTTATACACCAACCCAAGCCATATGAGCAAAAACAACACTGAGTGTTCACTGCTCACCATTTCATCACCCATGTCTCCATTGAGTCGCAGCATCCCAGCGGCCTGGTGGCTCTCCAGACGGCTCCAGAGCTCCTGTACCTGCCTCTTCAGAGCTTCCACCTCCAGCTGGTGACCGGCCTCGATCTGCCGCAGCCGCTGCTGAACGGCGTCTGTGTGCAGGGTCAACCCATCATCGTCCAAATGGCTCCGGGCCGAAGGGGGTTCTGGGGGGCTGAAGCTCGGCCGGCCCAGAAACCCCAAGTGCAGGCAGCGATGGTGGGAGCAGGCGCCCCGTGCGTGGAGGGTCAGCGAGCCGCAGCTGGCGAGTGATACTTGTCGGCTGAGTGCTGCCCGCTCCCCGTTTGTGCGCGCCGCCCATTGTGGCATGGAGGGCTCGAGGTCGGGGGTGTCTCCGTTGCACACGGGGTGGAGGAGGTCAGTGGAGGGAGGAAAGGCACTGAGAGATGGCCGTTTGGGGGTGTTGCTTAAAGTCCTAGGGTCGGTTGAGGTGCGGAGACCCTGTTTGAGGCACGATGATTCGGCGAGGGCTTTAAGAGGAGGTGGAATAGTTAAAGGTCTCAGACTCTGAGGTCGGACGCCGAAGTCCTCCGTAAGCGTCTCTGTGGAGCTCTCCAAAAGAGAAAGACGTTTCTGCTGCTCAATGGTTTCTCGCCCATGGCCGTTACTCACAGTCCTGAGGCCATGGGGAGGGACATCATTTGTGTTACAAGAAGGATTGTGTTCTTGTATCGTGCATTTCTCAAGTGCTTCTTCTAAGTCTGGGCTTCTCGAGGTTTCCGGGCTGAGAGCAGAAGATGCTTCAGAACTACCATCTTGTGAAAAATGTCCATTGACATTTGCATCTTCAAGGCTTTTAGCTTTGCCCTCTTGAGCTTCAGCATTTAGTTGTGCCTCTTCTGAATGTGCAACATTATGACTCTGGCCGTTTAGAGCTGAGGTTTCGTTCGTGTGGTCTGTCTTTGTGTCTCTGCGGCTATCTGGTGGCGAATCGTCTTTTGTAGCTTCCTGGAGAATGTTCTCCATTTGGCCCACAGCTACACCAACTGTCAGCTCCGCCTCATCAACGCCCTCCATCATTGGCAACCTGGCATCCCCAAGCCCCTCCCCATTCTCTGTGCCCCCATTGGGCAATGTTCCCATAAGCCCCACCACAGTTTGTCCATTGACCCTCTCATCTGAGTCTGGAGATGCAGCACCGTCAGCTCCTGTCCCGATGTTGAGCTCCAGAGACCTGCGATGGTCCTGCCATTTCTCATTCAAACTGGGGTCGCTGGAACGTCGATTGGAGGTCAGCGGGTTTCCAACTTCACAAGCGCTGGGCAGGTTTTCGAAGGAGCGGGTTTTAGGACGCCTACGGGACCGAAACAAGCTCACAACTTTATTTCTAGAAACTAAACGGCTTCAAAATGTCAACATGAAACTCAATTTACATTCCATTTTACACAACTTTTAAGGCGGTCACACACCGGATGAGATGTCCAGCGCCGCATCTAGAACAATTCTTACAAGTACAACACCACGTAGATGGGTGCCGCTGTGCTTCTCGTCCGGTGTGAGACCACCTTTAAAACCTGAACAGATTATACACTACCAGATTTTCAGGATATTCCAAACAATAAAATCACACAGAAACATGTGACTCATTGCTAGGAGACGCATGACAAATGTAAACAAAACGTGTTCTAAATTTGGCTCAAAGTATCAAACATGTTTGATCTCTAACTGGTTGGAATCATAGTCTGAAGCTAAAAAATGAAGTCTGTAAACATACACTTCATTATTTCCTATTAAATATGTCAGCTTAACTCTGCAGACGGCTCTGACTTACAGCAAGTAGCTCTGACTCGTTCAGTGTAAATCTCGGCAACAACTGTGTAGTGTATTCCATCCTTAAAGTGAAGTATTTTAGATTGAAACACACAAACAAATAAACGAATTACCTGCCGAGGGGCTGGTCCTCAGGGTTGGCACCAGGTGCAGGGTAGGGGGCGCAGGAGTCATCAGAAGGAGTTGTGGGTGAAGAGCTGGGTAGATAAACTGCTGTCCATAACATGAGATTGCGTACATGACACACAGGATGAAGCACCTAGTAGGAACAGCGGAGACAGAATATAAACAGATGATTGAAATTGTGCAAAAAGCAAAATGCCCAGGTGATATTTTACACAGAAAGTAAGTAAGTGTGTCATCATAATTTTCACTTTGACCCACCAACAGTGTGGTTTTACTTAACAATAACATTTCCTTTATTTAAAATAAAATAAATGCTAATAAAATGAATAAAAATTACCTTAATTAAACTAATAAAATGAATAAAGTAAAACTGTTTTTTTTTTTTTTTTTTTGAAAAACAAAAAACAAAATTTATTTTATTAAATGTTTAATTTTCATTTAGTTTAAATTAAGGCAGTGGCTATTTACACTAAGTGCGAATAGCTATAGATTCTATTTACACTGTTAAAATAGCAGGATTTTCTGCTATTTATATTACTTATTGCAAATAGTGGCAATTATCTGCACCTCAGTATTGTAGTACATTATAAAACAGAATGCAATAATAACTTATTAAATGCTAATTAATTAAATTTTTAATTAACTAATTAAATTTGTATTTAAATTTAAATTATTAAATGGACGCCACAAAGCCCTCGTTACATCTACCCTAACCCTACCCGGTACTTCATTGTCAACTTTTTGAATATTTCCTTCATTTTCATTGAAAATAAATGCTTTTCTGATGTGATTTAAAATTTAAAAAAAGGGGGAAAAGGTTTCCCAAAAGGCAGATTCGAACCCAGGTCGATTGCATCAAAATGAGTACGACATGCATTTTACCATCAATGCCATTAAAGCTGATGATTATCGGCTGTCTTTTGTAATACTGGCTAGCCAAATCACACATTGGTGGGTGGAGTTAGTGTAATTAGCCTCTGCCAACAAGGTGGCCTATTTGCACTCAATGATTTAAAGTACTAAATTACCAGAACCAGAGCTGAAATAAAATAGACATAAAAAAACATACTATAATAGTACATCAAGGATCATAAAATAACACTGCCCACCAGCAGGGTTAAGACATTGATCCAAATTAAAATCCAACAAGCATTTTTGTTGGGGCGGTGTGATCTAGCTTTAAGAGACAGGAAATGAAAGGACTCGGCAGCTCCGGGTCTCTTGCGTATTAGAGAGGAATGCGAGCACGAGCCTCACTTCATGTTTACTCACTACACAAAGGTCAAACAAAACTCTTTGGGCGTTGGCATCAGCTACTAAAAACCTCCTATCGGTTGTAACCTCATATAACCTCTTATGAGTAAATGATTATAAGAGAGTGATGAGTAAAAGACAGATTGAGAGGAGTTGACGTACGGTCTCTGAATGAGAGGAATACAGCATGTTTCTGAAGGAGCGGTTGGCGGCTCTGAGGAGAGACCAAACGGAGCAGGTTCTTTCCTGGATGTGTCTGTCCTCTCTCTCCTTCCTGCTGTTACACAGGAACGTCCCGAACAGACACGAGTACGTGTGCTGCGCTAGCTTCACCTGAACACACAAAACCAAAAGACCTCAGAACTAGTTCAACAACTACTTAAAGTACAAGAAGCATGTTTAATATTAAAAAAGACCAACTTTCACCCACCAGAAAGGCTTCGTTGAACTCGAAGGAACATGGGGATTGTCTCTGGAGCTGGTGCACACAGTCTAACCACTGCAGGAAGACAGGACATCTCTCGTTCAAGTCCTCCGCGTTCTCTCCGTGACCACAACGGTCTGCGAACTTATGACCGAAGTCCAACCACTCAGTCTCAACCAGCACCTGAAAACCCTGTGAGCAGAAAGAAGATTTTCTGTTTATATGATGTCAACAGTTTGATGTCAACACAAATCCCAAAATAACTCCAGGATACAACATGTGTTATGTTATTTTATACTAAAAGGTTTTTTTTTTTTTCATTTAATAATTTTTAGTGCTTAAACTTATTTCAATTAGTTGCCAAGGCAACATTTCTGTTATTTCATTTCATTATTTCTTAACACATAACACAATTTTTTGTAGTTTTAATTTTAGTTTTAGTTAACGATAATAACCCTGTTAAAACATTCAACTGAAATCGACTACGCTACCCACTTGCAAAATGTCCTGTCTTGGGGGAGAAAAAAAAAAAAAGTTCTGGAAAGATTCAAATTTCAATAATCTTTATGAATAAAGGTTTGTTTGTTGCATGCAATTTAATGTAACCACTGCTATTGATTGCGAGAAACAGGTTAAAATGAGGCAATATCTGAAAAGAATATTTTTTTTTTTTTTTTTTTTTTTTTTTTTTTCAAAATGTTTATCTTGAAAAAAAAAAACTAAATCTAAAACTAAATCTAGCCTCACTCCATAAAAAATGAATTCATATGAATGTAAAAAGAATGTAAAAAGAGTCTTAGAGGAGCTGATATCATCATATCCCTTAAATATATTGCACGCCGGCATGAGGAGCATAAAGGAGGATCTTCCCTGTTAACAAAAAAAGAAAAAGTCTGGAGTGCAAACAATGAAGGGAATTGGTTGGATGATATTAGAGGTTGAGAAAATATTGTAATGACTATCATTTTGGTGCAGATAGAATTCCCTTTTGATGTCAGAGTTTGGCCCATTTGGATGGTGTGAAAGCTGTAATCCACTAGTAGTCCACCAGTAAACACCAGTCTCTACACGGTTTCCTGGATCCAGCTGCTGCTAGTAAATATTAGACTATGAAAAGTCACCCAAATAACACACTATACACTCTCAGAAAAAAAGGTATAAAAGTTGTCACCTTATTTACCCCTAAAGGGAGCATATTAGTACCTTTTGAAGGGGCAGCCCTGCAGTGACAGCTTTTGTACCTTTTTATCTGAGTGTATGAACAGGGAGCACAAAAACGACTCTCTGTTGTTCAATCGATGTCAATCAAAGTGTGTTGTGCTCCAAGGTAGGGCAGCATTACAAATATTTTAAAGGGGTCATATGATGCACTTTAAATTTTTCCTTTCTCTTTGGAGTGTTACAAGCTCTTGGTGCATAAAGAAGATCTGTAAAGTTGTAAAGACTAAAGTCTTAGATGCAAAGAGATATTTTTTATAAAAGTTAAGAGTCAACTACGCCCTCCTAAAATGGCTTGTTCTAACACGCCCTCACATGTCTACGTCACGGCGTGGGAAGATTTGCATAACGCCGCCCAAATGTTTATGCAAAGAAAGAAGGCGTAACTTTTATTCTCGCTGTAGTATTGTTGTTGCCGCCGCCGCTATGTCGTGGAGATGCTGTGTGTTTCGTTGTGAAAGCGAAACTACTTTGTTTGGTCTTCCAAAAGGGGACACAACTAGAAATCAGCGGTTAAGTTGTATTTCAACACTGTTCCAAAACAGCTCAACCCAAATATTCAGATGTGTTCTGCGCATTTTATGGAGCATGTTTCCTGAACCAGTAGCCTACAATGCTTCTGTGCACAAAGGCTGTTTCTATAAAGTTGGGCAATTCTGACTCACAGCCTGTAAGTACGTTTTTCATATTTAAAGAATTTGCCACTGATGATTCAAACGTGAGTTTTGAGCAGTAGAGTAGGCTTGTTGTTTGTTGTTTCTCCGATCACAAATGCAGACATGGTTTTATGTTTACGCAGCGCGATATGCAGCGCAACACATAAAAACACAGTACAAGTCATTATAATCAGTAATTATGTCCAAGTTGGATTCAACAAATGCCTCGTTTGTAATGGGTTTTATTGGTTTTGTCTGGTCGTGGCAGGAGACGGCACCACAGTATGGTAAGAGGCGTAACATTTCCGTCACATGCTTGAGGCATTCGGCCAATCACAATGCACTGGATAGCGCCCCAATCAGCGTATAGCCCGCTTTTTCAGAACGATGAGCTTTGTAAAAGTTGACACGTTTCAGAAAGGCGGGGGATAGAGGAGAAACAATAATGTACATTATATGGAAAATAATGTGTTTTTTGAACCTTAAACCGCATAAACACATTGCATTACACCAAATACACAACATAATTTTCTTTTTAGCAACTTCATATGACCCCTTTAACATTTTCTATAAACCACTGTCCATGTAAACATGTCCTTGTGAGCATTTCAAACCACAGGATTTAAAATAAGCCCTTGTGGATTTTTTTCAGCATGTGATATAGCTTATAAATTCCTCTCGCAATAATTCAGGGGGAATTATTTTAATTGTCTTCCCCATTTCTTGTTCATTATGTTGGCACTCACCTCAATGGTGCGGTAGTAGGGGTCCAGCAGGACTTTGGCCAGCGCCACTATCTGAGGGGTGCGATCCCAGCCGTCTGAGCAGTGCACCAGTACAGGCCTGTGGTCGCGGTCCACAGCGTTCACAACGAGGAGAGACGCCTTGAGCAGGAGGGACAGATGCTGCAGCCACTTTGTGCTCTCCAGAGCAGACAGCCAGCTAAAGACACAACAAAACTCACCATTACACACATCTGAAGAATGTTCAAAAGGTTTCTTGCAGCAAACTGTAACGTTAAGACTTGTTATGGACACATTATGCAATGCAATATGGTCGACAAACTTCTCATATAGTAAGTTGCTGAATACTATAATATACTAGACTATTATTAGTGATGACTCATACACTAAGTTTTTTTATTTTTTAAAGAAATTCATGCTTTAATTTTTAAATAATGAAATACATTGATCAAAAGCAACAGTAAAGAAATTTATAATGTAACAAAATATTTTTATTTCAAATCAATGCTGTTCTTTTGAACTATATTCATCAAAGAACCCTGGAAAAATAATAAATAATAACAGTTTCCACAAAAATTTAAAGCAGAACAACTGTTTTCTGAACATTTAAAATAAGATTATAATAAAATTATAATAATATTTCACAATATTACTGTTTTCACTGTATTGTTTATGAAATAAATGCAGCCTTGGTGAGCAGAAGTGTATTCTTTAAAAAACATTAAAATATAACTCCAACATTTTGACAGAAATATCACTTAAATATGTGAAATCACATGAGCTCATGGTTGAGATGTTTAATGAATGAAAGAGTCATTTTGCAGATTAGTTTCAATAAATATTCTACGCAAACTTGAGAGGATCTTTGATTTGTTTTTATTACAATATGTTTGCAAACTGAAAAAAACATACTAACATGTTTTCTATTATATTTAATAAAACAGCACTATGCACATCAGGAAAACTGAGTTTAAATCTTAATGGAAAACTGTGAGAAGGACTAAAGTATGCGGTTTGACAAGTGTGGTTAATACTCATAATAAAAGTTTTCCAACATGGTTAAATACAGCCAAAGCAAACTGACATTAGTCAAGGAAACACAGGCAACCGGAGGAGACATTCAAATTATAGTTCCTGAGAGGAAAGGGAATTAAAATCATGTTTAAAAGGAAAATCGGCTTTGTATGAACACGACTACCTCATGCAGCGAGACATTTACAATCAGAATAATCAAAGGAGAAAATTTATTTTTTTTTCCTCTCGACAATTCTGTTGCTAAGAAACGCAGCTCTTGGCCAGAGTTTGTCATGCTGACTAACGAGAGAACAAGAGAGTGAAAGAAACAAGAGGGAGAGTCACTTGGAAGACTTGCTGTTGACTTTACAACAAACAGATGAGTGGAAACAGCGCCGATGGAAAAGGAAGCAAATACAAGTCAGTGCTGGAAATCACAGGCAGATGCCAGGGAAAGAACAATAGACGGAAAATAAAAAAGCCGAGCTAATGAAGGAACTAAAGCACCAGAGTGTTTGCGAGACTTTGAGACAAGCACAGATAATGCACTTCAATCACTCATGCAGAGCAGGAACCGATAGTGATTAAAATTACAATTCTGATCAACAGGTAAAGAATTCAACAGTAGCCCTCTACTTCCTGTCTGGGTTACAGCTTTGAAGTCAATATTTGATCCAAATCAATCCGCTTAACATTTGATTCAAAGCAATAGTAATTGCTAGTAAATTTCACAAATAAATTACAGAGAAACAGCAAGTAACATTGAACTAAACATGAAATACTGAAGTAGAAAAGAGTATTTTCGTTTAAAAAAAATAATGCATTTACAAATAATTTTTTACAGTGTACATGTATCTAGAAAAATTGTTAATGCATAGGTTCAATATTTTAAATATTGAACCTATGCAGACCCAAATTTTAAGACGGATCAATTACCCATAATACATTTGAACAGCTCGATAGCAAGTATTAAAGTAAAAACTTATGTCCCTAAAAGGCTTAATATATCAATAAACAACCAAACAGACTACAACCGCAGCAGATGTTTGCTGGAAGACTTACTTGGCTGGATCAGGCATTTGTGTGCAGAGGAAGCGCAGAGACTGGAAACTCTTGCGGATGGAATGGATGTTGGCCATACCCATAAACACCACCTCACAGTTCGGGTAGTACTCTACAGGACAGAACAACACATTATTAATGAGTGGGGCGTCTTTTTTTATTGTGATTGTTGAAAGAGCATCTATGAGAGAGTACCTGGGCATTCACACCCTCCTCCTTTGGCTCTGTTGGCTACAGCAGCGGCGTATGACCTGGCGTCCAGGATCAGTAGCTTTCGAGGTTGGATGGCCAGTGTCTCCACCTCTGAGCTGTTAGTCATGGACGAGTCTATAGAAAGAGACATGTATGTATAGATCAAGACATATAATATGACAACAATCAGTATTGAGAGCTCAAATAAGAACAGTTTTCAGTCAAGGTTTTTAAGGGCCAAGTGGTACCGACCGAAGTCCACATCTGAGAGGTCAGCTCCGTTTGTGTACTCGCGGGAGAAGGAGCCGTTGGAGACGCCTTTACAGGAACTGCTGTCAACAGCACAGGCTCGGGCGATGGACTGCACCAGGTGCTCATCATCTGCGTTCCTCCAGCCCCACCAGCTGACCTCAGGCTGACCACAGCGAGCGATCACTGCTCCCGTGTTCTGGTGCCTGGGAAAGAGATGTTAAAGATCTGGACTGTTAATCTGAAGGTTCTAGGCAGCCTTGTAATTGTTGGGAAACTAAAACAAGCAAAATTGTTTTCATTGATGCAAAGAAGAGTTGGCGAATATTGCAAAGTCTAGATGTGCAAAGTTAGTAGAGACAGAGACAAATCCCAACAGACTAAAGGCTGTAATTTAAAGCAAAAATTAGTTCAACAAAATACTGACACAAGGGGGTTTTGCTTTTTCCAACTCTGTGATTTTTTATTTTTCTTTTTTTTTTTGACATGTTGGTGTTTTATCTTTCACTTGGATGTTATAAGTTGCACTGACTACACACAGCTGGATAAAACAAAAACTGTGTCCGTCTTCATTTCAGGCTGCAAAGCAACAAAATGTGGGATCATAAACTGAGAAATCAAATTTCCCTTGATCTTTTGACATATAAGAGGTCACTGTAGTATAAAAACATCCTGTAAGTTTCAGAACTCTAAACTTTCTCATTAGTCCAAAAACAGCTTAAACTGAAGCCAATCTGCCAAAATGAAAGGTTGAATGTGCCACTTTATATCATAATAGTGTGACTAAACACCACCTCCACAGAAGATGATCAACGCCTGCTTCTACATCACTGCCTGTTTAGCCCCGATAAACACATGTAATGTTTTTACGTTCCTCCTGTTAGAGTCCTGTTAGAATAATTTCAGGAAAAGGAGGTAGGTAAGGTTATGTATTTAAATGTAGTTCTTTTCTTGTTAGTTCTAGGTAGGGAGTGGCAGCCACTTATGTACTTTTGTTATTAATTAGGGTAGTTTATGTTGGGCATCGGATACGCTGAAGTTTGCGGTTTTATTTCTACATTTTCTGTTTGATAGTTAGATTAGTTGGGTTGGGGTTCAGTTATCGGTGTTGTTTTGCTTTTGATCATTTCTTGTTTTGGCATCACTCTCCTTTTTCCCATAATTTATCTTATAAGTTATTTTCTTTAGTGACTGTTAATCTGCACCTCTCAAAATAAATGAGCTCATACTGAACGTGATTGCCTGTTTTCTGGTCATTTCCTTTCATGGTTTGCCCCAGTGCCAGTTGTGTCTCACTTAAATGTTACGAAACATCCCCAAAAATACCAAGCATGTAACAAATGTAAATAACGAGAGGCAAACGTAGGTCTATGCAGAAACCAAACGATAAAGATGCTCCAAAAACAACAAGATGCTGTGCAGTGCCAAGTTGTGGAAAAGCAGTCTTTGCATCGTATTCCTTCTGATCCCAAGATTAGGAAAGAGTGTATGAACATTATTATTAATGAAGATCCAAACCGTGCCAGTAAGAACTTGGTCCTTTGTTCACTTCATTTCACAGCTGATTTTGAGGTTTGCCTACAACACGCTCTATGCCCCTTTACCGAAATTAACTTCTTCAGACTTCTGTGCCTCCAGAAGCTTGTGTTCTGCAAGTGAACAGCACATTATAGTGCATCCCAAAGAGGCACAAATCCACTTTCACAAACTTTTACAGTAACTGTTACACTCTATCCTAGCAGCCGAGTCCTTAACCATCTTCAAGAAGTGGCTAAAAACACATCTTTTCCATCTACACTTGCACTCTCTATTCTATGTCTATTCTAACTACTTGCTTTCTTTTTATTTATAAAAAGACCCTCTAACACAAGCGTTCTCTATTCTTTTTCTATTCTATGAACTCGGTTTCTTTTAATTTATGAAAAAAAAAAAAAAAAAAGGAAAAGAAAAAAAAAAACATGCTATTGTCCTCATTTGTATAAAATTGGATAAAAGTGTCTCCAAAAAGATTAAATGTTAATGTAATTGCTTTAGGACATTTCGTGACTTTAAACCCCCTCCGCAGTCACCCCCCCAACCCTGATTATTTTTTATTACTGATCTGCATGATTCACATGGGTCACATTTCCGTATTAATCCGGAAGAATCACATCTCTGATATAAATAAAATAGAAATATTAAAAACAAACTAGAAAATGTTTCCTTGGCAAGGAAACAATAATTTACAATTTTATTAAAACAATATATATATAAAGATATTTCCTTGGAAAGTAAAGGAAATGAAGTTTAAGTACCAAAATGAGTAAAAGACAAAAACACATAATGAAGAAGACTGACCTGTAAACCACGGCCGGAATCCTCTTCCAGGAGCGGAAGGCGGCCACATTCTCCAGCTCTTTATCAGTAATCCAGGCTGGCACCAGCAGCAGCTGAGGGTAGCTGGAACACAACCTGTGCCGGGGGTAAGCAGAGCGCAGTGTGTTCAGACTGACTGATGCCTGTCTAAAATCATCTAATCCTGAACAGACCCACCGAGCGCAGCAGGACAGGGCTGAGTGCCGAGAGAAGTTTAGATGCGCTTCTGTTTGTGAGAGAAACACTCACTTGTACTTGTTGTTGATCTCCGACACTCTCCAGGCATTCAGAGTATCGAAGCCCATCCGCTCCACCTCGTTATGGAAACGTGACATCACATGATCACCTGAAAGATAGAGGCGAGTGAGAGGCTGAGATGAATTTCCAGAGAATTTCCAAAGAACTAGTTACTGGATTGGACAAATCTTGTGAGGTCTGTAAAGATATTCAAGAGCATCTTAGGTGGTAAAGCTATATCAATAAAAATGGCTTCATTCACACCCCCACCCCTACTCCGCTTCTGCTCCCTCACATCTGCATGTACAAGTGGACAACTGAGTTTTGCTGCAGAAATATCGTGAAAGGAGTAGCAAAACTCAAAGCGCTAGGATTTGAAGTTGTATTGCTGGGTCTGAGAGGCTGTAAGTGCTGACTTGTGGTTGTACAGCGAAACTGAAGTAAAGTGCAAAAGTAAATATGTCGTACACATTTGTGTCTGTCATTTAGTTTATGTGACTATTAATCTGCAACTTCGAATTCAAAACACAGTTATTGTCTGTGTGTGCAAATGAAAGATTCAGCTTTTCACATCAGAGCTGTGAGTGTAAAATTCAATGTACAAATACGAATATTAATATGACAAGTTCTCACATTCAAATCAACAAGTTCCCGAGTTCTGCTATTATTTTACTTTCATATAAAGCTGTCTGGCTATGCAAGACTAGCAGGAAATATTGAAATAAAACTATTTGTGATGCATCTAATTTCAGCCTCAAGAACACAGACTAAGTTTGAGAAAGAGTGACAGTACCTGGCCTACACAGATCCCCGTGCTGCTCCTTCTCCACGCACCATGCATGGAAGGGGAAGGAAAAGAGCTCCTCTATCTGGGACGGGGGACGGACTGCAGCGCTCAGCCTCTTCAGCCACTCCTGACACTGCTCAAATGTGGAAAACTGACACCTGTCAAAACACACATTAAATCTACTGCATCAGAGACACACAGACAATGAAAGAGAACATCAAATACAGACTTGGGTCGACATGGATTTCTGTACAAAATAGCTATAAAAATTTATTACATTTTCAACTTAAGTCATAAAAATAGCCAGTCAGCTTAAAAAATAATACAATACATTTTTAGATAGATTTAGATTTATCTTTTAGATAGATGGAACAATAGAAAAGGATAAATAGACAGATCTAGGGCTGTAATAAATTGTATTTTAATCAGAATCACAATTTCTGCTTCTCTCCATTTATTAAGATTAATCATCAGCGATGTTTTCCTGCTGGTCTTTTATCCTAAAAACGTTTCATTTGGCATTTGCTTTATATCGTGCTTTGCTAACGAGCCTCCAAAATCTTTCGTGGTTGCAGATGCCAAGACTTTAAAATCCCCCAATCAAAGCCAGTCTGTTTTCTTTCACACGTTCGTTTGCGCACTTTGCTGCAACTAAAACTGCAAACAAACCATGTGAGGTGACATTCTCTAGATTTGCGCTTATGTAAAAGTGCAATAATTCTGATAAAATTAAAAAGGAAAAAGATCATTACAATAATCGGTATTAATAATGGTGATTATATTATAGAGCATAGAACTATTATTATAACAATAGATATAACTTATCTATTTTTTATTGTTGTAAAATAATAGAATGATAAAACAATAGACAGACAGATACAAAGAATGATAGAAAATTGACTAGCCAGTGGTGATTCTATTGCCAAGGTGTGCATAGAGGGTTGATATAGATAGTCTCACCTGATGACCTTGCAGTCTTTGCAGGTGATGTGCATTTGGAACATGTCCCGACATTCTACACTTTCTATCAGCTGCAGGGGAACCTGAGAGAGAGAGAGAGAGAGAGAGAGAGAGAGAGAGAGAGAGAGGGAGAGAGGGAGAGAGGGAGAGAGAGAGAGAGAGAGATTAGTCATATAGAAATTATTTTTCATTATTGGCACTGTAAGTCTCAGCACGCCAAACAGAGCATCTAAACGGAAGTCAACATTAACCCAACTGATGCACATGATTAAATCAATCTGCTGAATCAATCACACTGTACGTTTAGACATGGGCTCAGAGTTTACAGACCCGGTTAGTGATTAGCGTCTGCAGACAAACTCATTCATTGTTCTGCAGCTCAAGTGTTGAAAAGTCTGTCATGCCAAATATTTTCAATCGTGTGTGTGTGTTTATGTGTAGGGACGCCACTGCAACTGTGCGGTTGAAACGCAGTTCCCTTTCAAACTCCGGAACTTGCGTGTGATCACACATTGGCCGCATGCAAGTCACATCTGACCACAGCTCTCTCAAATCTCCCAAACCTGCAGCTCGCAACATCATGCAAACAGACAGACCATTCTGTGGTTACTTACTGACACCTCACACGAACAATTCTGTTCACAGAGAAAGAGAGGGAAGACATGTACACTGTGGCTTTTGACTCGTCTGTGATACACACATTCCATCACACTAATCTGACCATACTCAAACATTCCTGGGGTGCTTGTTGAAGGGTCAGAGAACACAAACATATTTGAGATAATAATTGATACATATTGGAGATAGAAGCTTTAATATTTTTCTCAAAAATTAGCATCTCTAAATATAACCCGTTTGGAGCACCATCATTACAACACTGTGGAATAAATTCAGTTATATGATTTGTCATATATTGTCTTTTTATTTCAGTTGTCTCAGGACATTAATCAATATGACAAAAAAACATTATTATTAATTAATTATTTTATTCAACCTATTTAATATGATAATTATTATTATTATTAATATTATAGATCATGTAAAGAATATATTATATATATATATATATATATATATATATATATATATATATATATATATATATATATATATATATATATATATATATATATACACACACACACACACACACACACACACACACACACACTAGGGGTGGAAGGATACATGTATTCGTACTTAACCGTCACGGTACAGACATCTTGGTTTGGTGCATGAGGCCTTACAATGAATACAAGCAGTTCAGTTGCGCACTTGACAACAAAGCCCACTAAACAGTGACCAGTGCATGTTTGTGTGGAGCAGAATTTACTTTGAAACAAGCACTCCGAGCTGCTGAAAATACCAGATCATGAGTTGCTCCATGCATGAAAGAAATGTATTTGAAAATGCTATATTTTGTATAGTGATTGTTTACGGCCATTTTGCAATTTCATTCATTTTATTTCTTAGGTCAGAAAACAAGAAAATCCATACAAAAAGGAAAAAATCACATCCTTGTAGTTTCACTGTCTTTAACAAACAATTAAAGGCAATTTCTATCAGAATTCAAAATAGCTGCTCTAAGCCATGTTTCAGTTAATACACATCCATAACCTGTAAAGTGTGCCAAAACCAACTTTTAAAAAACGTGTCAGACTTCTTCATTCTGTTATGCACTGTCAATTTGTGCAACTCAAAATGCGTTGAAATTTTTTTTTTACTTTAGCAATCTCAACTGATATTCTCTCAACCTCCTTCCTCTTTTTTCTCCATTTCCAGCCCTATACTAGTACACTTGCTCTTACGACAGCTTTGTTGCCTCAATAGCTGGCCTATAGTCACATCAATCTCTCTTCTTTCTCACGCACAACACACTCCCTTCTTTCACAGGCACACAGAGAGCGTCACACTCATTTACTCTGGTGAATAAGTGACTGTCACAGATATCAACTGATGAATCAGCACTGAGCCGATCACCCACCAGCCACAAACAAACCCAGCTGCCCGATCACATGAACAGATCACATGAACAGAACATGTTGGGCTAAACAACTCAAGCTTAGAAGTATCTGTCATTTTGATAATTATTTTGTCTATCAGTGTATAATGTATATACAATAAAAGCGGAGCAAAAAAGCATACAGAATGGAAAATAATTAAGAGATCATATGTACAGCCAGCCAGTCATTATTGCAAAATAAACCCCAAGAGAGAACTGGACTCTAATGCAAATTGATTTCTGTTCAGGGAGGAGTGTTTGGGAAAAAGATTGCAATTATATTAGTGGCACATAAATTACACAATTAATTAGTCATATAAGCACTTAAAAGGGCCATGAAACACTAAACACTAAAGTTTTTAAGAGGTGTTTGTGGATGTAAGCATACGTTATTTTTAACTGTAGGAGAAAACTGGTTAATTTTGAGCTTTGAGCTGTATTTGCTTTATAAAAGTCTCTGACACAGGATTCATCCACACCGTAAGTGTTACCGATCTTTACAGCTTCTTGGTGTAACCGATCAAACAGCTTAAATAAACACCACAAAATAAACTACAAAAGTCATTAAAGGTGCAACAGCACGTTCTTATATATTTTCCATGCAGAGTGCAAATGCAAACATCTGTGCATCTACTTGTGCATTAAATTAGTGCTCTCACAGGATGTGTGCATTTATGTAACGTATGGTGAGCTTACAAAATCATGTATAATGTATTTATTCTGCTCCTTGTAACAGTGAATTGCAGCATGAATTTGAGGGATAGACTTCCACTGTAAGTGCATTACTGTACGCTCAATTTACATGGGTTGTTGACAAACTTTTGACAATATGCCAGTTAATATTCTGCATTTAGCCAAGAATATTCCTTCACTCCTCTTGCTCTCATTCCAACAGTTCAGGAACAGGCAGCTCTGTGTGCTCCACTTGAATGGTTTCTCGATTGTGACTGCTGGACTATGAGGGGTAGAGGGGTATAATAGAGCAGATTATTAGTTTGTAACCAGAAATATTATTATAGTGCCATGTTGATAGCACGGGGGTGGACAATCCCAAAAAGCCACTGCAACTATGGCAACAGGCTCGGGAAGAAACAGTGAAAGTGAAGAGCTAATAAAGACAGACCTGTTCAATACACACACACACACACACACACACACACACACTCACACAGGGTAACAGCAGCCACTGGCCAGTGTCAAAGCGCCTGATGTAACTGTGGCCCGCTGTCCCTAAATACACTTCACATCGTTGGTGGGCTCTAAATTTAGCAGCATGTTATGCACCATATAAAAGAGTCTTTCAGCGACTGCTGGACTGGCTATCCATCACACACTCACTTTGGCACAACAGACCACAATCCAGTTTCACTCAAGAATTTCTGAACGTAAAAAATAAATAAATAAAAGTCACTTTGCAAAAAATATGCATCCATTTTATATGCATATACTAAAGTGGCCCTGATCACAAGTATATTTTTTACATCTCGCACTTCTGACTTTTTTCTCGAAATTCTGAATTTACATCTTGCAATTCTGAGTTTTCTCATGACTCATGATTTTTTTGTTTCCGCTAATGAATATTAATAAGGACAAAGAGCTTATACATTTGTACAAACTTTGGCAACAACAGCTCACTAAATACTTCTGACTCGTATCCTTAAATACAGACTGAAATCAATTCAAAAACACATTTTGAGTAGCTTGAGTAGGTAATAAAAAGCATAGTTGTGTTGAAAATCACACACTCACATTAACAACCGACTCCTTGAACTTGATGTGCAGGCGGTAGCTGGACATGGCGATGATGGCATCCTCCGCCCTGCCCACAAACTTTGTATACTCTCCATGCAGCTCTGGGTAGGGCACCTACAACAGATCCAACAAACTTATTATTAGACCAATACAAGTATTTGGTGATATTTAGAGTTCCATACCAAAAAAATTAGGCATTTACAAAAACCCTTGATGTTTCTTCCTCCTTCGTCAGAGGTGTCTGTTTTTAAAAACTAAAGCTGCCTTACTTTCTACTACATTAAAAATAACTGATCTGAAATGAACTCTTCATAGGCAGAAACTCTGTTAATAGTCAGTCATTTGTGTCACACACTTGCTTATCATCCTGAATGAAAATTTTCATTGTGCCTGTTGCAATGCATTGTAAGTGATGCAGCCTTAGATTTCGACCAAAACAAGATCATTTTGTTGCCTACTGTTTGTGACAGACTACACATCAGCATATTTATGATACCCATGTAAACAGTACAGTGGTTTTTAAAACAGACCTTAAATTTTCCCTCAGAATCAAATAATACTTACATCAACGGTACTACTACTAGATCCTAATGAACAACATTAATCTTGGCAGAGGTCTTGATCCAGCTTACCTGAAGATCATCATCGTCCAGGACAGGGGGCTTGCGAGGGAAGATCTGATTGGCCTGGATGCACTCCAGACTCTGCTGCTCCTCCTCCTCCTGTCAAACAGAATATGGATGAGAAATGCACAGCATTATACTCCATTGTCAATTACAATCAAGAATAATGTAACTAAACATAGTAAAAACAACTAGGCTGCATATAGAATTTGGCAGGAAATGTGCTTTCGTCATGAACATAAAATGCAATGAAATGTAAAAAAAAAAAATAATAATAATCTTAATTGTGCTCAAATAGTTATTTTCTTAATGCAAAATATAATTTATATAAATAACTAAAATATATATATATTTTTTTTTAAGTGATGTGACCCGTACATGTTTTCATTATTCACACCCCACCACATAATTTATGTTCAGCTGCAATAAAAGAATAATGTGAGAGGCTCTTTATCAAAGGCCAAACATTTGACATCACAAGTTAAAAATGTACAAATTCCTTTTCCCCTTATATCACTCCCAGGGCCCAAGAGCCAAACTGTTATACGGATAAAACACTGTCCATGATTAAACCTCTGATTAAATGAGTGATTATCTAAGCTAAACTGGGGACAGAGTGGTCAAAGCATTTCTTTAACCAATACCATTTTGGCTGGGCTTCTTCCTGCTCTGAAATCACTTCTGCTATATAAGGGCACTGGGTTATAGTAAATCATGACCACTAATATAACTCACACAGACACCAGCTACAAACGCTATATATGCCATATGATCCACATGCAATCCAAGTGAAAGGTTTTGACACATCTACGAAGTCAGAATGATAGTAAACAAATGAACGTATGGGAATTATGTACTAAACAAATAAAAACTGCATCCTTGATACACAACACCCTCTTATTTCCATTTCCTTTTCCATGCAAGATCCTATTAGAGTGGTACCCTGCCTTCACCGCGATCTGCATGAGGAGCTTCAGGACTCAGAGCAGCAGTGTGCGGGGCATAAGTCATTCCATTCACTTCTGTATGGAGGAATGAGAGGCTGCGGCCCGCAGGAGCCTTGAGAGTTCAGATTGGCAGAGAATGTTTGGATTCTGTTTCCACAAATAGGAGAGACTCTGTGAGAGAGGGCAGCTGTGTCGCCATGTTGTCTACCTCAAACACCAGAGTCCTCAAGACGGACTGCTCTGGTTGTGCCATACAATACTGTGCAGTCAAAGACAAGAGTGTACTGGATGAGACATGCAAGGAGGTGTTGTGTTTGTGTATAAACTAACTAAACTATCTATCTGGTTGTGTATTAACTAACAAATGTTCTGTCTGTAGAGAAAAAGGATAATACAATTTGACTGCTATATAAGAAGTTAGTGAAGGTCCATAAATTTGTCAGGTTGCATATCCCAAAAGGGTGTGTGTGTGTGTGTGTGTGTGTGTGTGTGTGTGAGTTTGCTGGATCAGCAGCATGACTGTCTGGGTGTAGCGCTGACAATGGCCATCAGCACGGCTCAGTAAACACACTAGAGGGCTGGGCCCGGGGCGGCCCATTGTGGGCACAGGCACAGAACCAGACAGAGAATTACAGGGCACAGACGGGCAGAATAGCAAACAAACAATAATGTGCATAACTCATTAGGAATGTGTAAACAAACACATCCATCTGCATTCACGCATAGACCGGAGGCATTCGTTAAACTGTCCGCAGACACTTAAGCAAACAAGAAAATGAGGTACACTTCACTGAACACAGACTCAGACAGACTCAAACACAAATACCACAGTAAATGCTGCTTCTGTTATAGCCCTTTAAAATGAAAGGTTCGTAATAAAGCTTAGTTTTTTTAGTTACAGTGTTTTTACCTCGAGTAAGGGGTGTTGTTAGTTATGACTTTAAACAGAGTGGCGAAAATCCCTTAACCATGGTAAAATCACTGTATAAAAGCATTAATACTTCATTCATTCATATTACTGACTGCAAGGGAGTTTCCTAGTAGAAGGTGTAGTACTATAAAAATCAATTGCTGGTCACAGATGGTGCATCTAGACAGTTGTGAACGGGTTTCATCCCATCAGAATTTGGAGCCGGAGCTGTTTTATAATGCAGCGCTCACTGATGACACTAGCACACACGTATCCATTCATCCCGTCTGTCTGTCTAAAGAGGGCATTGATCTGCGCTGAGACAGCAGTCAGGACGGGACTTTGACTCTGACTGAGCAACGTCCATTTCAGCTGATTAAAAGCCTGAGAAATCAATGAGCAGTTTCCGATTCAGCATTTAAACGGATGCCTGGGAGTCACGGGCAGGAAATTGCCCCCATACCCTTAAATGTGACCCTGGACCACAAAACCAGTCTTAAGTGTCAATTTTTCGAAACTGATGTATGGTTTGTTAGGATAAGATTCAAGTATTTGAATATCTGGAATCTGAGGGTGCAAAAAAATCTTGAGAAAATCACCTTTAATGAAGTTCTTAGCAATGCATATTACTAATCACAAATCTTTGGTAGGTTATTTTGTTTTTATATTTTTGTAGTATGATTTTTACTTAATATCCTAATGATTTTTGGCATAAAATAAAAATGTATAATTTTGAGCCATACAATGTATTTTTGGCTGTTGTTACAAATATACCCCAGAGACTTAAGACTGCTTTTGTGCTCCAGGGTCACAAATATGGCACTATTTGGGGACAGCCAGTTTTAGTGGTGTCCGAAATCCAAGGCTTGGTAGGGTTGCCTGGTCCGAACCAGAGTTGCATTGCTCCCCGTATCCGATTTTTGCATTTACACTATACACTGCTGAAACTACCAAACGTAGATGTTCTGACCCGGAAAAGGAAGTAAAACAGCACGAAATACAATGGATGCAGATGCAAATAAAATTATACAGTGTTTTGCTTTCCACAATATTTTGAAAAGTCAAAACAAAAAAAAAAAATCAACAAAACATTGGTCTCGTACGGCGGAGAAAAAAGCGCTTAAACCGTGCCTCCCCATATCTCGTGACATGTCTTCAAACACGGATTTATTTCTGTAACAGCCCTGCATTTTTGCCTGCACTGTCTCTTCGCCCCAAAGACTTAAAAGACATGAAACCTCCGCATTGCTCCACTGTGTGTATCCTTCGTCCTCCATCGTGCCTATAATAAGTCATGTGATCTCAGTTGGTGGTGTCCACCAGAGTTGACGTCACTTTTTTAATGACGTACAACTCGCATTTACTGGGGAATATCCGATTTGTCTGCTTACATGGCACACGCAAATGCACGTATCCGATTCATATCCAATTTATTACCACATATGAATGAGGCCTGAATCCGATCTGAGAAAATCGAAATCCATGCGTTTTTTTCCTGCTTACACGTTCACCGGTCATATCCGATCTGTGCCACATGAGAGGAAAAAATCGGAATTGGGTCACTTGAACCATGCAGTATAAATGGGGCCTTATATTAATGTTTTTGAACCCTTGGTTTTGTTTCCAAAGCTTCAATACATAACGACACTACATCTGTCTTACGAATGTACTGCAAATGCTCTAAAGAATGCTGAAGGCGAACAGAAATGAGATATACAGTGTGTCAGGACAGTGAGTGAAAAACACAAACAAACACACAGTTATCAAATTATTTACATGTACATTTAGTCATTTAGCAGACACTTTTATCCAAAGCGACTTACAAATTATATGTCATTAATAGCTGTTCACTTCTGCGATTTGGTACAATTGCGTTCATATCAGCAGAAAAACATACAGGAGTTCACTTGAACCGTACCCCAGATGACCCTTTTTAAGCGGATATGAGTATGGTTCGCAGGTGTGCACCCAAGTTCGGAAGACAGCGTTCACATCATCCAAATGTATGGATTTGAAGTGCTAGTGTGAATGAACACTTAATGTACATTATCGAGTTCACTCATTCAGTCACTCACACAGCAAAAACGGGTGTACAACAGATGTATGCTCAATGGCTAGAGAATACCCATAATGCACTGTGAGAGTCACGTGGCAATGCGTCTTGCCAGAAGACGGCACCCGCAGATGAATCATCCATCCATTCATTTTACAAAGTGCATACAGCTAAATTGTTTTTTTCAGCGTAATACAATACAGGTAGAAATTCAAAGTAAATTGACAATTAAGTTGTTTAATTAGGTTTTATACTTAATTTCCATGACAGAGGCAAGACAAATCCTTTCATTATACTACTGGAGCTGCCAATTTGCCAGTTTCAAATGATTATTAAACAGCAAACACAAACTATGCAAAAGCAGCAGTCCTTCTGCACCCAGTGTCTGAATTTACTCACTCGTTTTCAAGTGAACTGTATTAGTGGCCTGATGTAGGGAATAGTGAATGAGGGTATAGCGGGCAATTTCGGATTCAGCCAGAGATTTTAGAGGTGTTTGTTTACCATAGCCCCGGTGAAGGAGTGCGGGTGCAACACTGTCGTGTCTTCTACCACTTGCTCGCTCTCTCTTGCGGTCGTCAGTCTGTATGAAGGAAAAAAATAAATAAATTTAAAGAAGAAACAACTAGCAATTGTCAAAACTTTCCATTTCATTCAATTTAGGTTAGGAGAATGCAAGATATATATACAATTTAATACACTGTGAATAATATCACAATGATTTCAATTTACTTTTAATTAGCCGACTACTTTCCTAAATAACAATGTCATATAATTAGTGTCTTAATCAGTTTAAAACTTCATGAAATGCTCAAGGTCTCCATATGGCATTTTCATGTATTAATGTGGGTAATTTTTTCACATAGGTAATTTATATATATATTTATTTATTTATTTATTTCCAACTTGTGGTGGTGAATATTAAAGAATGGAATTACGATAATTATTATTCTTTCTTGTGGTCATTTACAGAAAAACAGCTTGTAAAACATGCTTCATTCCAGTGTAACTACATAAATTTCGAGATACATATTAAACGCAGGAAAAAAGCAAAAAATATTCACCCAGTCCTAATTAACACACATGTACTTAGATCTTACCAAACTCCTAACAGCAATGAGGTGAGGTTTGTTTAGGATGATCCCACACTGCCTGCGTCACTCAGTGTTATGACATTGAAACCTGTGGAGAGAGATGAGAACAAAATGAGACCACAGTTTTTTAAGCCATCACTTTCCATTCCAAACATTGCATAACATCTCTGACAATACTGCTTTTCACACTTTGGTAAATATAGCTGTCCTGGTGCTAATGGCACTCTGTGGGCAAAGGCGGGCAGAGCCGTTCATGAATGCTTGTGTGGTGAAATCAAAACACTGACTCATACGGTTGGGTGATGTCTACCATACTGGCATCAGACGAGGTCTACAGTGAAACATTATGATGGTCGATGACATCGGGGGGCAGGGTTAGGGGGTGTGCCATGGTTAGCCGCTTGGTAGACTGTTATATTACAGTTCCTGAAAGTTCCTATTACATACCTATTACACAGAGTAAGGAGAGATGACTGATAGGACAATAACGAATGATTTGCAGATCCAGAGCACCACTAGGGCTGGGCAATTTTGCAAAAATTTGCAAAAATCTTGATTTTCCCAGAATGTTTGACCGATTCTCGATTTTTTAACGATTTTTAACTAGTCAACTTGTATGACTACAGCATGATTCAAGTTAATTTTCTTTATTAACCCTCTAGTTAAAGAAAATTCTATTCCAAGTGCAGCACACATGAAGCTGATAACATGATGTAAATGTTAAACAAATCACTTGTTAAATATCTTTGCAGAAAAGATGCAAAAACTACAACAACATATTGTACAAACTTGTCTTATACATATTATGTTTCAGAAATAATACAAGGAAGATTATTTTAGAAAATCTCGAAGAAAAGTCAAGGTAATTCAAATTCAAAATGACTGAAGGTATAACACTAGTATACTTTTATTAACTATAAAAGTTCTTTAAAAACAACAGCAGCTTTCAGCCTGTCACCATGATGCAAACATGAAATATCCGACATACAGTAGTAGTTCTTTACAGGTTTTTTTATTTGATTGCGCTGCTTTTCCATTGTTTTTTCTGTGTAAACATGGATGTGGTTGACTGTTGCAGACTGTTATCTCATGCATAAAAACGCCATTCTAAAAACACAGCACTCAAGTTAAAAGAAGTTCACTCCTATCTTCTTGCATGTTTTACCTATTCCACTGCCCGCGTTGCATCTTTGTCAAAACAAAAGCGCTGTGTGAATGACGCTTAGCGCTAAATTTATGGTCCTTCAAAGAGCGCATCATACATGAGTGGTTAACCATGTGTGCCGACATTAGTGATCAGATGCCAAAAAAAGCTAAGTATAATATCTGTGATAGATAGCTAAACATGTTTCAAGAGAGGTGTCACCACCAACATGACAAAGCACTTTAATTTAATAGATCGTTAAAGTTTGCGAACTCGATTTAAACACAAATGTTATTCTATTCCTAAATCACAATGTTTTGTCTGTTTCATTCCTCAACCTTTGACTTGTGCGATCAATGTTGTGATCACTTGGTTCATCGTGCAGTGAATGATCACATTAGTGTGATCTGAACATTTAAATCTGCGTTCGCACTGCCGTTGACCTAAAGAGAGCAGCCGTCGTCTGTCATGAATGAAATGGCTTCACAGTCTTTTCAACCACACAGTATCATTATTTCTGTGTTGCAAACATTCAAATCACATAAGTACTGGGATAAAAGTTTATAGTTCAGATATAAACTCTGATGTGTACAGTAGCGATTAAAACAGAGTAAATCAACATTTGAAAGTAATTTGACACTTTAAATGAAGATTTGTCGATTACACTGTTCAAGTACATCTCGAGCATATTCATATATTACATGTGATTTAGTTGTGTAATGTTTTTTCTTCAGAATCATGGGAGAACCACAACTTCTATTGGGGGGGGGGGGGACTAAATTTATCCAAAATCATGCAGTACTATTTTGCACACAAACAGCTCTTGAAGAGTCCAGTTTTTATGCAGCCTGTTGATTTTTGTTCATGGTATTCAGCTCTAATAAATGTTTTGCAAAAAAGAGACACAGGATAAATGTTTGATATCATTATTCAATCACATTGGAATCGAAAAGAATCGGAATCGATAAGCAGAATCAAAATACCCAAGATACCCAACACTAGCCGACATGCGGTTGGATCGTTCTTTTCTCTTTACTGTTATCACCGGCATATTGTCAAAGTGTCTAATTCTAACATTTGGTAATGTTTCTATTCAAAATTGCGATTCCTTAATTTCTAAAAAATTAAATCGTGGCAAAACAATAAATTTGAATTAATCAATTAAATCGGGAGAATCGCCCAACCCTAAGTACCACTGACAAATATCTAATCTTGTAAAAGGGGTTGTAGGTACTACCGCTCCATAGTATAGAGTCCGTGTGATCGTGAATCTCGAAAGTGAAAGTAAAAGTAAAATAAGAGTGTGCATTCAAAAGTGGTTTCAATGCCCTGCACATAAGTAGCGGCTCCCTGCTGCCTGCAATTTATATACAGTATAATTACCCAACGATATAATTGCAAGAGAAAGTATTGAAATATTTTTTTTTTTATCCTCCCATCTCTAGGCTATTTATTCCCTTTAGGGCAGTGGTCGGCAATAGGCAGCCCGTGGGCCAGAACTGGCCCGCCAGCAATAATATCAGGCCCACGCCTACAGCCAAATTATTTTGATAGCGGCTGGTTCTGAAATAGATCTGTCATGACAGCAAGTTACTCACAATCAGAGTATGTGAGCGGAGCAGTGTGCAATTCACGCCAACGACCCGTAATATAATGGCATATTTAGCAAGAATTCACATGTTAAGCATATTTAGCTAGCTTGATAGAGACGGATCACTCAAATCAGAAAGAATGTGAAGACTATGATGACGACAATGGACATGAGCGGGAAGTTAGAATTTGTTTGTTCCTTCTAGATACTGAATATTTTCAGCTGAAAGCATGATTTAAAAGTACTATAACACGCAATCGTGCTCTCAATAATGCATTCAAACAAATTGTAATCTTACAGTGCTACTTCATCTGTATCCGATTTTGAATGAGCAGAAATCCATCGATCGATGCTTCAAATGTACTGTTATTTTCATCACAAGCACTGCAAAAAGCAGCAATTATACCTTTTAATGCTGACAACCATGTTATTAGCTTGTCATGTGGTTCCAACATGCCACTTTTAAACTCGTCTGTTATTTTATTTTTAAATATGTTATGAACAGAACTGTGATATTTCAAACATACCGAAATACTTTAGCCGTGGAGTGAAGTGTGAAGGCGGAGCAGTGTTTCTGATTTCAGTGAGCGCGGAGTGGAGCAGGAATTGGTGAACCAGGAGCGGAGATGGAGCGGAGAGGGGTAATTGTTGACTCTTTACTCCGCTCACATACTCTGCAGGACACCGCCACGCAAATGTGGATTTTTGTTAATGACTGTCCTCCTACAGGATTTAACACAGACAGCTCACTAGCAGTTACACAAGACTCTGTAACAGTCTGTCACAGGCAATTCTCGTTGCATTTTTCATCAATTAATTTCTTAAATTATCCTTTGAACACGGAATTGGGATGCAGCGGATTGCGGGGGATCATGATGCCGGCTCAACATCGTGACATCTGTCAGCCATCGGTGATGGACGATGGCATGGTCTATCGAGTTTTATGAAAAGAGGCCACTATGTACACAGCCATTCATCTCCAGTGTCATCATACTCATCAGTTAATTGGTGATTAGAGCACTAGCATAAGGATGATCTCAAAACTACAGATATTAACTGGGCCTAAATGACACAAAAGTTTTTAATTCAATAAACTGTAACATTAAAGCTTGCCTGGAAGAAAACAAGCAACATTATGTAATAAGGACAATTTACACACCTAAAATTCAAATGGGAAACACTGTATCATTGGTTTCTCTCTTCTTTGGAACTGTACCAACCCTAAAAACCAACCGGTCTTTATTTTTCTTCCAATGAAAGCTCTCTGTGAAGCTCTGCTAACTAAAGATGCATAAGGGATGAGATGACACAATTCCACAGAAGATAACAAAACCCAAGTTATCAAAGACTAAAAAGAGCAGAATTACACCATGTCATCGATTTCAGTGACCCTGTGTGTCTCCTGAGAGTCATATGTGAGTAAGTTCAGTTGGTTCATGACTAGAGGGCAACAGCGTCCCTATGCAAAAACATTCAAACACATGCTTCCAGTGAAGGCCACACTCGCGTCATCTGGAAACTACTGATAAAACATATCTCTAACAAGAAAACACTCGTGTTTACTACAGCTCAGGAGTATGTGTTTAATCTAATTGGCCATTTTAGTGTCTTGTAACCGTACTGCAGTCTCATGACCTCAACAAATGACAGTGCAATGTGGTACATGAAAACTGTTCAACATGCAAAAGTAGATTTATTTAGTGCCAGACCATTTTCATACTGGCCCAGATCCAAAAGCATTCTTTCAGGTAGAAGGTTCTCCTTATTTCACATGACAGGCCTCATATCTGTAATGGGTATTCAGAAACTCAGAAATTCAGAGAGAATTCTCACCTTCCATTGAGGTTAACTGACTACAGGTATACAGAAGAATCCTTCAGTGTTTTTTCTGTCCATCTCAGATGTCACTTTTACTGTCCTGAAGGTCAATCGGCATTGTGTGCTCTCCTTCCTAAACCACCACTGGGACCGATTCGGTTTCATTTTTACAACACCAACGTATAACCACCTTACTGTCCAATTTTAATGTCATAGGGCACATTCATGATGATGCGAGCTTATGTTTTACTTTTTTTTTTTACTTGCAACATTTCAATTCATGCCACTTTTTAAAAATGTTATTATAATGGATGTAAACACATTTATCCTTAAGCTGGAACAGTCATATTGTGATTTGTTTGCATGCATCCTGAAAGGAAACAATAGAAACTAGAATCTAAATTCATGTAATATTATATTTAATAAAATTTTACTTCATATTTTCTTTTTAGTTTTTGTTGTGTGTTTGTTTTGTGTTCTTTTTTTGATTTTTTTTATGATTATTAGGTTGAATTTGTAAAATTTTATATTATTATTACATGGTTCTCTGGAATACTCTCTGGAATACTTTTCAAAATATAAATATTCTTCTGGTATCGCATCGACAACACTAGTTACAATAAATATTTGGACACTTGAAATGTCTGAATGGATGCATAATGATTTTACATTGTGAAAATGCTAGTAGAACATGTCCATACTTTGGTAAGACACCTGCGTTAAATCGAGGAGACTTCATTTATCCATTAAAAATCATCACACCAGTTGATTCAAAGACACTGAGACATCAAAAATCATAAAGAAAACTGAAGCTGAGAGAAAGCTTCTGCCGGGTTTGAGCACAGGGGACTTGATCTAATGGAAGGCATTTTTAAATATGGCGTAACTGTCCAAATACTTTGTGGGTTTGCTGTGCTCTAAACAAACAGATGTTTATCATTATGAGTTCATTCATAAACTCAACCACCCGCCCTCCTGTCACACAGGTTACTATTGATCGGCCCACGACACACAGTCAGTGAAGTGTAAACACACAATCTTTGAGGTTTTATCTACTGCTGCGATTGGATGCCAGTCATTTGCGCTCATTCAGCAGGTTGAGTTGACTTTTAACCACATGCATTTCATTCCAAAGTCACACCATGAGTCAGATTCAGACCACATGAGAAACCCAACACCAAAACACAGCAGAAGAGCCAAAGGATCATCTAGCAGCACCACGTGGATCGGACAGAAACACAACAAACCCAACACACGCCTCTCTTCAGCTAAACCAAGGCAACCACACATTCCCTCAAAAACACCTTAGTTACTGCAGTGAAACTATGGTAACTGGGTACGGAGTGCGAGAGTTGGGCACCTGAAGTAAAATCCAATTGATTTTCTCTATAGGGGAATTGGTCTTAAACGATAACTTAAAAACCTTTAAAGAAAGACATTCTGTGTTATGAGGTTGTTAATCAATGGCACATGCTTTTGTTGAAGCCATCAGTTTGCATTATTTCAACATTTTTTTACTAATCATGTTTAACAGTGGAATTGCTGGTTGCAAAAAAAATAAAAAAATAAATAAAAACACATTACCCATGATTCCACAGAGAAATATCAAACAATCACAACAAGCAAATCGCGCTAAACACTTTAGTGCCCATCCACTCCCATGAAGCACCGTGAATGTGAGTTTCTTTCTTCTGTTGAACACAAAAGAAGATATTTTGAAGAATGCTGGTAACCACACAGTTGACGGTAGCCATTGACTTCCACAGTATTTTTTTCATACTATGGAAGTCAAAATCTACCGTTTGCTCTAACAGGATATTAATTATTTTTGGGGGTGAGCTATCCCTTTAAATATTTTTGTCAGATTTGCAAATGCTTTTTTGCTTCAAATAAAAGTTTGTAATATTGTGATTCTTGTTCATGGCTTGTTCAGGAATACTTTTTAAAGATCCCTATGGCAAAAAAATGAATGGGAAAATACAACCGGAACCAAAGCTGCTGAAAAAGTCGCACTCATTCTGAAAGCCTCTAATATTACAATGCTTGAAGAGGATCCCATTATTCAGGAACAGTCACCATGTTAATAACTATGGCATTCTGATGGAAACTATGGTTGAGTTATTGTTGTTCCCACAGTAAAACAGTCTAAAAATGTATCTTGCATTGTTTGAATGAGACATCATAATTTATTAAATAAGTATGATTAATGTATTAAACTTAAACACTGAGCTTTACTGCCATGTTAATCACAGTCTCCACCAAAATATTGTACTTATTACAGTTATTGTTCCAAGTTAGTCATAATAATTACAGGATCTCCTCCAAAAGCAAAGAAGCTTCCAGAACAAATACTGCAGTAACAATAACTATAGTAACTGTTATTATGCTGGTAACATGGCAGCTATTGCTACAAAAGTACTCCCGACTTGATATTATACACAACTGTCATAAAAATGAATCCAAAATGATGCATCAAGATTTTGTAAGCATTACTTTTACCATGGCGACCATAGTTTAGATCCAAATACTACAGAAAGCGTTTTCTTATTCTTTGGTGAATACCGCTAAATTTAGCTTTATTGTTGTAGCAACAGGGTAAACCTGGTTACCATGGTAAACTGTTGTAAGGCGCTCGCGTTCGATCTGTCAGTCAAACGCGCGCGGCGATTCTAATACCGACTGACTAACCGACAAAAAACTGAGTAACGTTACCAAGGCCGCGGTTTTTCCTCTGCTTATATCAAACCACCTTAATAGCAACAGGCTCTGAACCGCGCTGGTATTTTACCGCTCATATGAAGGATTTTAGACATTTTTCCTCAGACAAGGCCCGTTTCGGCGTCTGTTGTTGTTGTTGTTGCAAGCGGAGGGCGGAACCCTTCAGATAAGGCCTCAAAACACGTCAAAAACACCTGCATCCCGCGCCAACAGCACTCAGCTCACTCACCTGGGGGCAGCCTGCGAGGCAGAGCGGGTGTACGCCTTCTTCCGAGCCGCAGGAGAGAAGATTAACGACGAACAAATCGACAAATAGCACCTAGTAGCCATTTGCAGAATCGGCCAGTCCCACTGTGGAATCCCGTCGTCATCATCGCAGCTACCGCGACGACGTCAGACGTCACGGCGCAGATTGCGTCAACACGTTTGAACGTGTGGGGGAGGGGCGGATATGTAAACAGGCTTTGAAGTGGATATTGTAACCGGTTGTTGGCGCCAATGAATGCGTAACTTATGAATAAATAAATATTTACAGATAGTGGAGGTGGAAATGTGACATAAAAACAATGTCAACAATATCAAATTGACTGTAAATGAAAGTGAATTAAAGGAAACAATTTAAAGTTGATGTGTGTGTATATACTGTATATATATATATATATATATATATATATATATATATATATATATATATAAACTTTTTATCTAAATATTTTTTTATTTTTTGCCAGTCAGAATTGTGAGAAAGAAGTCAAAATTGTAGTTGAAGTCATCTAAATATGGTTATTTAAATATTTATTTATTTTTTACCCAGTGAATAAAAATCTGTAAAGTTGTTGGCAATTTAATGGACAATTTAAATCATAAAATGGCAAGAAAATAAGCATTTGTCCAACTGGAATTTTGATTGTTTGTCAATGTGCCTGTAATTTAATGCTCCCAATGTAAAGCTTTTTTACTAATAAAACTACTTGAATATTGCTTAATAAAATAAAGTAGGCCTTCAAGGTAGGCTATAACAAAAAATACACAGACGAGACAGGTTTATACAGTGGTGTACTGTATTCAGTAATGACTCTGTATATAGCCTATGTATGTGATTAAAAGACACATGACATTTGACATTTATTTGTCCTCTCTTTAACAACCAAAGCTTTAAGTGCTCTGCCATAAGGTCAGTGTGTGCAAACACACCAGAACGCTTTGGATGGAGGAAAAAATGACCATTACCTACCCAGACTTTCAGCACATAAAAGGAACCACCTCTAAAGAGTTTTGCCTCCCCCTTGTGTTAGTATTCAATTGTCATACTCGCCACAGAGCCTCATTTACACACACACACACACACACACACACACACACACACACACACACACACACACACACACACACACACACACACACACACACACACACTATCAGAACCAGAGCAGAACCAACTATTTTCAAGTTTTCAAGTCTGACAGTTTTTATAATTCTTCAGTGAGGCTGTTTAATTAGTGAGGCTCTAATTCTAATACAAACACACTAAAGCACCAGAGATATTAAAGTAATCTTGTTTAGGCCTTAGGAGTTACTTATGACCTCTAATTAGACTGGAATGGCACTTTCCACAAATAAGGTACAAAGCAGACTGAAACACTTAACAAAATAAAGTTTTTCTTTTTCTTTTCAGCAGCGTTTGTGAAAGTAGGGCGCTTCGCCTTCATAAAATGATCATCACCATCATCCTCATCCTCAGGAGGCCAAACTTCATTTTAAATGAGCTGTTTTATGTTGTGATAATTTTACATGAGGTGTTCGGTGACCAGGGTAAAACTAAAAGCATGTTACAAATATTTTCAATACTTGAAATAAAATAAACATCAACTGAAAAAATAAATAAACTGGTTGCAGAGGCAACATTTCTCATTTTAATTTAGTTTAACTAAAATAAACTAAAACTAAAATAAAACTATATAGACAAATAAATTAAAAAAACCCTACTAAAATGCACACTAAATTAAATTGAAAACGGAAAATATATAAAAAAAAAGATTCTAAAATATTAATAAAACTATACAGCAGTATTTCAGTGATCCTAAAATAACACTGTCTGAGACATATGAATACAAATATATATTTTTAATATTATTTGGTAACACTGATAGGAAACAGCTAACATTATTATTATTATTATTCAATTAAAGTCATTAAAATGACTTTAAATTAATTTTATTCCAGCAGATTTCAATAGTAGATTTACAAGTGTCAAAATTGATATTTTTGCATGAGTTTGAAGGTCAGGACCTCTAAGCTGGGACATTTTAAGAGCATGAAATGTTTTAATGATCTAATAGGTTAATTTTCTTTGAGATAATTCGTCACCAAAGTAATAATTCTCACACAAAAACTATGCATTTGTGCCACTACGAAAAGTCAAAGTGTACTTGTGGAAAGTACACAGTTTCCTCCTTTATAACCTGCAGTTAGTGAAACTTTGTGTAAATGCTGATTTCTTGAAACATTCTTGAAACACTCAAACATTCTCAGTCCTTGCAAATAAAAAGGCATGCAAAATTCAAATGTTAAAAACAAAACATTTAGTAAATGAAAGCAGTTTAGAATGGGCCAAAAAACTGTTGTCATCAGAGATTTTTATTACATGAACAGTAACATGAGAGATAAAAAAAAAACAAGTAGTCATTGTTGTTTCACTTTAATCAGCAGTAATGGTTCCTGACGGCGTCAGTCACAAGCGTTCAGATGAGATGCATTCAGATTTTGTTCAGAATTTGGTTGCTTCTTAATCATAATAAGTGTATGAATTATAGTACATGGGATTCTTATTTCCAATTGTTCAGATCTACAAATCACATGATCCAACAGATTTACACTTCGTCGAGAACACTGAAAGAAAAGCAAACGGCGGTTAGGAACAGTAAACGCTGACCAGTGCTGTGACCTGACAGGTTTTGTAAAGCTTAGAGAAGCAAGTCTACCCTGAGAGAAGTTTCTAGAACATGGGCAAGCTTGCCAGACTCCCTCTGGCTCTATGTGTTTGGTTAATATAACTGTACACTCTATTAAATATCATCAGCACGCTAGTGTCAAGGACCTAAGATATATCCCTTTCAGTAAATGTGTAATATTTATATATATATATTTACATATGTTTTAAGATCCGATCCTCAGTACTATTAAGACAAGTGTGCAAGTGTTCTTTTCTAACAACCTCAACGAGACATGAAGGCAAAGACTTGTGGAGCACAAATGCAGAAGAAGTCACTATTTTCTAAGTGCTGCGTGTATTTTTCTAGTGTGGTACTGAGGAGCTGCAAATATCCAGTATAAAATATGATACAGTAGGAAAGGAACATCAGTGTTTTCAAATATCATAAATAAAAAAAAACAGCATTTCAATCGATCAACAGCAGCAAAAACACACCAAAGAAGAACATCTGGACGGATCGAACACGTCTTTTCAGCAGAGCTTTGATGCTTTATGTGATTTCAGATGCTTCGTGAGAGAGTTGTACAATACAAACAGGCCGTTCTGTTCGGGAAACAGTGTTTGTTTCGCTGTGGTCATTGTGTTCACATTTCAGTTGCATTTCATGAACAAACATCTGCTTCTGATTTAATATGATTCAATACTGGACCTGAAACAGACTCTACGCAAGCATGTGAATGCAAGTGTTTCCATCAACGTAATTTACTGAGCAGCATTTGCACAAAGATTAGAGGTGAAAATACTGGAGGAAATGTCTTTTTATTGCACTGCAAAAATTGTTTTCTTACTCAGTATTTTCATCTCATTTTCCAGTAGAAATAAACATTACATCAAGTACATTTACTTGAGATGCAAAATTACTAAGTCTTGTTTGCTTAAACATTGATTAAAATTGTGACAATGCTTAAAACAAGAAAAAAAAAAAAAAAAAATTGCTGTCAGTCGGATACCTGTTTTACCTTTGAGTTTATTACTTCTGTGTTCAGTATTTCAGTTTATTTTTCTTAACCCACTGACAGATTTTTTTCCCTTGTTTTAAGCAGAAACTTATTTAATTTTGATGATTCTTCCTGAAAACAAGACTTAATATCTTACATAATTTTGCATATCAAGTAAACCATCAAGTATCTTGATTTAAGGATTTTCAGATGTTTGTACTAGAAAACAAGACAAAAATACTGAGTAAAAAAAAAAAAAAAAAACGCAGTAAGATCAACATTTTTAATTTATTTTTATTTTATTTTTTTGCAGTGGAGGAAACTCTATCCCCCCTTGAGTACTGCAACTTTAAGTGCCAAACATTAATAACCTCAATTTCATGCACTCTCTTTAAAACCCCATTCTCCAGAACAATATCAGCAAAGCTCAACACACAAAATCTTTGACAGGCTAAAAAGCACAGGGTGCTTCACTGTTTTACTGTCTACAGAGTTTGGTTTTGTCACAGAGACAGGTGTGATTTCTCAAGACACCTATTTCAGTTCATCTGTCAGGTAGTTGGGAAACATTATGCATGCTTTTTTAAATACAATTAATTAAAATAAAATAAAAAATAATAACTAAATACAAAGTAAAATTATAATAATAATAATAATAATAATAATAATAATAATAATAATAATAATAATAATAATAATAAAACGCTTGCAATGCACTGACCAAGGATTCACATCAGCATCTGCATACTTGCACAGAGTGTGTTTCTGGCCTTTTAGTAAAACTTCTCCTGCAGTAGAAAGAGCACCTGGAAATAAGTATCAAAATCACTAAAATACACTAAAAAGTCGACCAAGTGCTCATGGGATACGAAATAAACAATTAAAGCACACTAAAAACAGATTCTCATCTGATGTCCAGTATGTCATATTTCAATTTTAAGTGCATTTATTTTAAACTCCCTGCTAAAATATGTCTTAATAATTATAAAATGACCAGAACATAAAGTGTCACACTGCCGTAGTCATTCTCCAAAGGAACCAAGACTTCATGTTGTTCCATTCAGAAGGAGGCGGCTGGAGGAGGTCTGCAGAGACACACGACTCTCATGCAGGAGGAAACACAGACGGATAGATGGATGAAGAATGAGAAGACGAGTACGGCATGTTTCTGGCCCTTCGAGACCACGACTGCATCACTGATCAGTTTAAAACATATACATGCAAACAATTCCCCGTGGAAACCCATCCCATCCCACCAGTCGGTGGTCTTTGAGGCTTAAATTATATCCAGACCTTTGGACCAAAATGTATGTTTCAGACACTGGAGGTTGCAGGAGGTGCACCGGCCCGTGTGTGTTTGTGTGAGACCAGCTCGTCGAGACAGTGAGGTACATGTGCGATGAATTATTGAGGATTATTGTTTCCTACTCAGTATTTTTGTCTTGTTTTCCATTAAAAATATCTAAAAACATAAAATAAATTTAAATCAAGATACATTTACTTGAGCAGCAAAATGACTTAAGATGACATCTCTGACACTTGAAGAACAAACATCAGTCAGTGGGGTAAGAATTTTTATTACCACACTGACATATTTTCTCTTGTTTTAAGCACAAGCTTATTTAATTTCGATGATTTTTTTAAATGATAATTTTTTACAAATCTCAATTTAAGTATGTTTAGATATTTATACAGGAAAACAAGAGCGAGTTAGTTTATGCTTAAAACAATAAAAAAAATCTGCCAATGAGGTAAGAAAATTAATTTTTCAAATATTTACATCAAAGGCAAAACAAGATTCTCTTATCTCATTGATAAATATTTTTCTTGTTTTAAGCAAAAACTAGCTTAATTTTGATTAATGTTTCAAATGAGAAGCAAAATGACAAGATATTAAGCCTTGTTTTCTTAAAAAAAAACACATCAAGATTGAGTTTATGTTTAAAGCGAGAAAAATATCTGCCAATGTGGGTAAGAAAAATGACCTAAAACAAGATTTAACACAAGACTATTTTTCTTATCCTAATGATAGATTTTTGTGTATGTGTGTGTTTTAAGCAAAAAAAATCACTTAATTTTTTCAGAAAACATATTTTTTGCTTAAAATAAGTAAGTAAATGCATCTTGATTTAAGAATATTTAGATATTTGTAATGAAAAAAAAAAAATGAAAAAAGAGAATGAAAATTATTTTTTTGCAGTGTGTAAACTGTGCACAAGAGCCCTGGTGTAAATCCTCCAAGTATCCAACCAAAAATAAATAAATGACACGTTCACAAAACCAAAAATGCATCTACCGTCGTACCAACTTTTTTTTTTACATTTCCTTTTTTCTTGTTTTTCCATTTTTCTCTTTTTATAGTATCGCTCAAGTATATCACAGGTTACTATCTAGAGAGGAAATAGAGGGTAAATTATGTTCCATGCTACATCTTGTTCAGTGAAGGCTATTGCAGACGATTTCTACATCACACACAATCACACGTTGTACGCTTGTATAACAAAAGATCCAAAACATGTCACCAAGAAACTAAATACATATGCAATGTTCACTATTTAAAGTCTTTTAGGACTATCCCTCGGTCAACGTGAAGCTGTCGCACGTCACTCGACTTCGCAGTCCTGTCTTACAGACAAAAGTTGAAAAACTGCTATTCAAAAATTAGCAAATTTGGTCATTGTCTATCTCTTTTTTTATTTGTTTTTAAATAAGTAGTGCTTTTTGATGGCTTAAGACAGAGGTCTTTTATTTAATAATCTCACCCAGTGGCAATCTACAAGACGTCAGTGTGCATTTCATGACACCGCTACGTTAACTCTCCTCGAAACCAGCTAGTGCTGACGCAGAATCCAAAGTGACTTTATCAAAATACCTAAAATGTGTTTATAAATATCTGACCCTTACGATCTTCTTACAGAGCGTGAATCTCTAGAACTCCCACTCGAGCGTCTCCTCGCGGTTGGCGGCCCGCTCCAGGCGATGGATGATGTTGTTGAGGTTGGCCATCTTCTCGTTGCGTCTCTGAGTGCTTTTGTTGAGTTTGGAGTTGATCGAGGGCGAGTGATGGTGGCTCGGGGCCGGCGGGTTGGGCGGCGACGGGGAGATGGGGGCGGAAGAGGACGGGACGGGGGACACGGACATCATGAGGCCGGGCGAGGACGCAGCGGAGGGCGAGTTGAGCGACACCTCCAGGCTGCTCCGAGACGGTTCGGATGAAGCCTTGAAGCTGACGGGATCCTCGGGCGACTTCTCCAGCTCCTCGTCCTCATGGCTGTTCCTCTGCGGCTCCTCGTCTTTGACGCCCAGCGAGCGGTGCAGGGGTGTTTCTGGGTCGCTTTTGAGCTGGGCGAACTGGACGCCGACGGAGAAGCACTTGGCCTGCCGCAGACGGAGCTCCTCGTCTTCATCCGGCTCTCTGGTCTCCTGTTTGACAGTGAACCAGCGCGGGGCGGCGCTCAGAGGGCGGCTGTGGACAGCCGAGGGCTGCTTCCTGTCGTCGCGGTCGGATACAGGGCTGTGGGACGTCAGCGGGGAGTAGTTGTTGTGCTCGGCGTCAGTGTCGTTGTCTTGGAGACCCTCCATCAGGACCTCTCGCCGCATACGGGACCTGTTGAAAAGATGATGATGATGAAACAAAGTTTTTATTTTTAGCAGCATGATCAATCAGTGTTATTATTGCTAACTAAAACTATTTTTAAAAATCAGTTATTGAAAAAAAGTTGAACTAAAATGAAATATAAATATTGAAGTTTGTATCAGAAATAAGTGGAAATGCTTAAATTATTAAAATGAAAAATAAAAATTTATTAAAGCTATACAGAAATATTTAAATGAAAATGAATGAAAATGAAAATGAAAATATAAAAATAAAAGCTAATTTGAAATATTATTAAATACTACAATAGTATATAAGTATCTCACTACATTGTATGTGTAATTCAGCAAATACAGTTATTTTACAGTTTTAAAAGTAAAAAATAGCTGAAATGCATGTTTAAGTTTAAATAGAAAATTAATAACTAAAATAAAAATAATTAAAACTAGAGCCCGACCGATATATCGGCCGGCCGATATTATCGGCCGATATGAGCTAATTGCATTTAAATCGGCATCGGCGTTTATAACGGCCGATGAAACATGAGAAACAGAGTCTCATGCTTCACTCATGTTATGAGTGTTGCATAGTTTGCCCACCAGAGGGAGCTCTGCAGCTCCCCAGTTGACAACAGCGCCAGAAATCCACTACAGAAGAAGGCTATCAGCCGAGCCACTGAGATGTACTCTTTTGACGGTGAGTCTGTTGTTCGTCATGTGAAATGATTGTAGATTTAGTTCATACACTGTATATAAAAACAGTATGGTAGTTCTAGCTAACGGTCCTATCATTATCACTTCTAAATATTCTGTAACATCACTTACAGCCGCTAATGCATTGCTATATTAGATTAGCCACAAAGCTAATACCATGTTTATCAGTGGAAGAGCCGCGAACGTTAATAAGAGGTCAAACTATAACGTTAGCGTTTAACTTATTCTAAATATATCTGCAGTGTTTCCCACATAATGACCGCGTAACTGTGGCAGGGGGGCGCGTGTAGTCAATGACTAGAAGTTATGTACAGCGTGCCTCGAAAAAAAAAACAACAACTGTTACGTTATTCTAACGCAAACATAGCTTCCTTTTTAGCAGGCCCCTTAAATTGCTTGCTATTAACTTGTTTGAAGGTGGTTCTTCTCAAAATTGACAGCGATGTGTTCATGACACTAACGTTAACCATTCAACTTCGAATTGATTCCGTAATCTTCCGGTAACAGTAGGCTAACTTTACGTTCGCCAGCGCATGACGATGTTTTGATTCAGACTGCACAAAGAGAAGAGGAGAAGATATACGGGTCCGTTATGAATGTGTCTGTGAGAGCAAATATAGTGTAGTTACAGTAACTACAGTAGGTGCGTCAGAGATGATTAAACCAGAGGGGACATGTAAATAAATGTGAGCTGAACAAGCGCTTTTTTTTTTCTTCTTTTTTTACAGATTGTTTCAAAGCAGCTTTACAGACATAAGAGGAAAATGTTGTAATAATATAGTTAAATATAAGTAGGTAATAGGTAATACCTATTGCTTGACAAATAAAAAAAAAAAAAAATATATATATATATTTCTCTATATTTCTCATTTTTGCCTATGTAGGAGATCCCTGTTTATTATTATTATAATTCTAATGATGACATGAGTAATGATACATGGTGATATCATTAATACACATGCTTATTCTTTCTCTGTCTCTCTTTCTGCCCTACAGATGGCTGAAAAAGGTGAACGCTGTAGCAGCAAAGTGTGGGACTACTTCTGCAAAGATTCCTCTAATGCAGTGTTCTTTTGATCATTAAAAAATATATACTTTTGATGTGCAATTGTTTAGTCATTGAGACTGTAATCTAAGGCTTTTTTTAACATAATCGCTTCTGGAAAATGGTTTATACAGCCCACATACATAGAACAGGCAGATATTTTACTATTGAATGTTGTGTAAGTGTAGTTTATAGGAAATGGGTCTAATATCCAGTTTATTTTCAAAATCAAAATATCGGCTTATAAATCGGCTCTTTTCGAGTTAATATCGGCATCGGCATCGGCCCCCAAAAATCCATATCGGTCGGGCTCTAATTAAAACTATATTGAAATATAAAAAAAAAACTAAATTAAAATAAGAAAACTAAAAGCCATAAAATAAAAGCTAATATATTAATAAAATAAAATCAAAATATTAATTAATACTGTAGTTTATAAATGACAGTAAAATAACACTGGATTTCACTACATTGCGTGTGTAATTCAACAAATTCAGTTATTGTCTGCAAAACACGGTGTATAAAATAAATCAGTTTAAGTTTAAATACTTAAATTAATAAAACTAAAATAAAACTATATAATTATAAATATAGAAAATAAAAAATACTAAAACATCAACTAAAATTAAAATAAAATATAAAAATAACAGCTAATTCAAAATGTTAATAATGTATCAATAACACTAAAATAATGCTAGTTCTCAGCTAATCCAGTTATCGTCTTTAAATTAACATTTTAAATTTAATTTATTAGTAAAATGTCTTTTGGACCAATAAAAGAGACGATAGTTTGCTGCTGATATCACTTCCAGTTTGAAAGCTTTGCATCATGGGATACTACATCGAACACAGTGTGCTCTGGTAGTGATTGGGGGACCAAAGGTATAATTTGAAGAATTGTTCCCTGAAAACACTGGAATTTTGTGGGTATGTTGGACAGTTCATGCCACAGTACAGATGTAGTTACAAGGCTTTCTTGTCTTTCTATTTTAAACTCCTCAGTTGTCCAGCAGGTGGAGCTAAACTCCCATTCAAAGCTTCAAACACCAACAAGAGTTCAGACACAAGCACATCTCTTCTGGGTGTCTTTACGAGGTAAAAAGCAGAACACACCTGTAGTTGTGGAACCAGTTGATGACGGTGTTGGTTTTGAGGTTGAGCTGGGCGGCCAGCATCTCGATGGTGTGCTGAGAGGGATACGGCTCCTGCAGATACGCCTTCGTCAGAGCCTCCTTCTCCTCGGCCGCCAGCACCACGCGGGGTTTCTTGGCCTGGCTGAAGGGGCAGAGCTCCAGCGGGGTCAGACCCGGACTGATGCAGTCTGAATGAGCGCTGGGGGAATCGCTGTCTGAGCCGGGACTCAGCAGACCGTATCGCCTCTTCAGATACGCTAGAGAAAACCAAGACGTTCTGTTTTACAGCAGTTTAACACTAGCTGCAAAATACAAACCACTGCATCTTCACAGCAAGCGGGTCATATGTAATATAATGATAAAAAGAGTTCAGTTGAAATGCTAAAACAAAACTAAAACTAGAATAAAAACTCATTAAAATGACTGTATATAGAAATATTAAAAATAATAAAATGACAAATGCACATAAAATGACATCAATTTCAACTGAAATTAAAAAGAAAATCGAAAATATAGAAACAAAAGCTAATTCCAAATATTCAATACTATAATAATATATAAATTACACTAAAACTGGATCTCACTACACTGCATGTGCAATTCAGCAAATCCACTTATTGTCTGAAAAATAAACACTTTATTAATAAAGTTTGAATCAAAAAAGGGTCATATAATGTATAACACAATGATGACAATTTAAATTTTAAAATGAATAAAACTAAAACAAATACTAATACTAAACATACAACAAAAATAATAAAAATGGCAAAGTGCTAAAATTATAAAGAAAGGAAAAATGAAAAAATAAAAGCTAATTCAAAATATTAATAAATACTGTAATAGGTTATAAATAATTTTTTATATATTTCTATATAGCTTAAATTTTTCGAAATTTTCAGTTTTATTTTAGTTTTATTTAGTAAAGTTTAATTTATTTATTTTATTTATTATTTTAGTTTAGTAATTTTAATTTTACTTTTATTCTAATATATTTTATTTTAAGCTTTATTTCAATTAAAGAAAATAATTTTTAATAGATTGAACAACATAGTAAATAAAATAAGCATATAAATAACACTGGATCGCACCATTTTAAATCAAGTTTATTCATAAAATGTCTTAATATTTAGATCTAAACACTGAAATGGCACAGAATCAGTGAAGAACTGAATCAATGTCTGTTCTCTTACCTTTCTTCTCCATTTTCTTGACGTCTCTGAGTTTATCGATGTTGTGCGGGTCGTTGAGCCACAGCTGCATGCGGACGAACGGCTCGCGGCCCTTCAGACTGAGCTTATGCCACGGCTTCGGTCTGGACAGCAGGTCAGACACTGAACCCTGAGTCAATCCCAGAATGCTCTCTCCAAACAGACGCTGACCTGCAACAACACACACATATACTTACAGTTACCAATCCACCTCCAGTCCTTAGAATTCTACATTCAACATGAATCAGTTCAAACTCTTCATTTCAGTGAACTGATTCAAAACTTTTTTTGTTTACACTATCGTTTAAATTATTATTATCTTTAGAAATTTACACTTTTGTTCAGCAAGGATGCATTAAATTGATCAAACGTAACAGTAAAGACATTTCTAATGTTACCATAGATTTCTATTTCAAATAAATTACCCCCCCCCATTAAATAATCCTGATGTAAAATGTTTTTCCACAAAATATTCTGCAGCACAACTGTGTTCAACATTGATGATAATCAAAAAAAAAAAATTTGAGCAGCAAATCAGCATATTAGAATGATTTTTGAAGATCGTGTGACACTGAAGACTGGAGTAATGATGCTGAAAATACAGCTGCACATCACAGAAATAAATTACATTATACAACAGACTACAATAGAAAATAGATATTTTAATTTGTAATATTATTTCACAATATTCCTGTCTATTGTGTTTTTAATCAAATAAATGCAGCTTTGGTGAGCAGAAGAGACTTCTTTAATAAACATGAAAAAATCTTTTGACTGGTAGTGCATACTATTATAATATTTATTGATATTTTGAATCAGCTTTTATTTTTATATTTTCAGTTTTCATTTTAATTTTAGTTTTAGTAATTTTTTTTTACATGATTTTGTTATTATGTTTTTATATAATTTTTTTTTCATTTAATATAATTATATATATATATATATATATATATATATATATATATATATATATATAATTATATTTTAATTACAGAAAACTATTTCTAATAGTTTTAGTTAACAGTAACAACATTTGATCAAATAAATGCAGCCTTGGTGTAGCACAAAAATACCCAAACCTTGTCAAAAATCTTCATTTTACATAGAATAGAATGCTGCCATTCATACAGTGCTGTGTAAGGCGTGCTGTAAATCACCTAAGTTGTTGTCGGTCAGCACCTCCTTCACTCTCTTGGTGATGGTGTACGTGTCCAGCTCCGGGGACATGGCCACCAGCTCCTGGATGCCCAGCGGTGTGTGGGGCTGCTGCGGGACCATCATGCCCGGGGTGCTCTTCCCTCCGTGGGGCTCGGCGTGCTGCGGGTGCTGGTTCTCTTTACTGCTCTCCAGCGCCAGGCTCACGGGCTCCAGGGTCATGCTGGGGTGACTGTCCTCAGGACTCGGGGGAGGGGACGGGGACGAGTGGCTCGTCACGGGGCTCTTATCTGAGAACCAACAACCAAAGATTATAATAATTATTACAGTCAGAAGAGTTTTACAAATATTAGTTATGTTAAAAACACTAAACCTGTGCAATACCAAGTCTATGAAAGGATAACAAAAAGATTTCATCTAGAAACTAAAATTACTCAATATTTGTGTCTTGTTTTCCAATATAAATATATAAACATATAAACATAATTGAATAAAAATGTAAAAAAAATATATATATTTTTAAATCTACCAGTGAGGTAAGAAAAATGACTTTGTTATTTATAAAACTTGAATTAAGTTTATTATTCTCACACCACTGCCAAATATGTGTTCATGTTTTAAGCATAAACTCTATAATTTTTTATTTATTTTTTTTTTTTAAGAAACCAAGAATGAATATCTCAAGTAATTTTGATTTTCAAGTAAATGTATATTGATTTAAGAATTTTTAGAAATTTCTTCTGGAAAATAAGAAAAAATATTTTGCTGTGTAGAAAATAAGAAATTGTATTTTGCATACAGTAAATGAAGCCATAACTTCAATATATTCAACATTTTGCCATCAGAACTATCATTGCCTGGAAAATTATAACTTTTTCTCTCACTGTAATACAAAATCTTTGTAATTTATACCATAAATTATGTTTTAAAAACATTATAATAATTATAATTTATTATAATTTATATTACACATTTTCATAATTATATTGTTTTACCTGATTGTGTTCAACTATTATAAGATTCTCATTACTATATTTTTTTAAACGTAATGCAGAAAAAACCCAGTTATTTTATTTAAGCAGTACAGTGAGTAAAGCTGAACTTGAAAATGTTTTGCATTATGCTTTCATTTTCATGACAATTAAAAAGAATGTCAAGTCTCTTTAATACTACAAAATATTATAATGTATAATAATTATTGTTTATTGTAAGTTATATTACAATTATTATTTTTTTTTTTTTTGTTACATTTTTTTAAAGATTCTCAGTACTATGATTATATATATATATATATATATATATATATATATATATATATATATATATATATATATATATATATATATATATATATATTTATATTTTTTTTTTTAATCAAAATACAGGAAAAAAGAAACTCCAACGATATTATTTAAACATTATATCATGACTACTATGTAATAGTAATTCATATTTAAAGCTAAACTATTTCTCAGAATTACAGAAATGAGGAAGATCCCCCACTGGCTGTGTGTAGGATGGCTTGTTTGTGCTGGTGATCGTGACTGACCCTGACTGTGGCTGTGGCTGGACAGCTGGTTGAGTCCGTGTCCCAGCTGGTCCAGCAGCCAGAGCTGCATGCGTATGAACGGCTCGCGGCCCTTCTGAGTGAGTTTACTCCAGGGTTTAGGCCTGGATAACATGTCACTCACGCTGCCCTGAGACAAACCCAACACCTGCCAGAGACACAGAGACATTCAAATGAGTCTGAACTAATAATGTTCCTCATAAAACCAGAACCTCGCTGTTTGAAATCAGCTTTTCACTGGCAAATATTCAAGTGACCACTAGATGGCAGGAAAAGACAATCCAATAGTTCCTGACACTACCGCTCAGAAGCTTGGGGTCAGTAAAATTTTAGTTTTAAAGAAAGGACGCATTAAACTGATCAAAAGTGACAGTAAAGACATCTATAATATTACAAAATATTTCTGTTCTAATAAATGCCGTTTTTTCTTTTTTGGAAAAAATGTATCGTTTTGACAAAAATATGAAGCCACATGACAAAAAAAAAAGTGATCAATATTATTCAACATTGATAATAAAAAAAAAAAAATGTTTCTTGAGCAGCAAATCATCATATTAGAATGATTTCTGAAGATCATGTGACACTGAAGACTGCAGTAATGATGCTGAAAATACAGCTGCGCATCACAGAAATAAATTATATTTTAAAATATATTACAATAGAAAATAGTTATTTTAAATTGCAATACAATTCCTCAGTATTACTGATTTTCCAGTATTTTTGATCAAATAAATGCAGCCTTGGTAAGTAAAAGAGACTTCTTTCAAAGACATAAACTTCTGAACTTCAGTGTGTATATATTCATATTATTTTGCATGGATTTAAGACAGGAGTTTCACTACATTGCAAGTTTGCTGTTATTTCTATTTTGCAATTACATGCACAGATTAATCATTCCCAATAAGACCAGAAACATGTATTAAGGAAATAAATATGGTTTTGATTTAATGTCATCAAAAAAACAGTATCAAATACCAAAACAGATGTATGCCGTTTCCACACAATAACATTACATTTGTGCCCGATTTGTGTGGAAAAACCATTTCATGCACTGATTCCTTTGATCTCGAGTCATTACATGAAAACTTGCTCTCCAGCTGTGCTGTTTTAAGACACGCAAACAATCTCACAACAGGGTTATTATCATTAAATAAAACTAAAACCTTACATACATACATTTTTCTTACTTGAAATAAAATAAATGTTAACTAAAATTATAATAATATAATAATATAATATAATTAAAATTATAATAATATAATATAATATAATATAATATAATATAATATAATATAATATAATATAATATAATATAATAGAAAAAGTAAAAAAAAAAAAAACATAATTTTCAATTAGTTCTTTGTTTAGTTGAAGTATTAAAATAACAACTACAAAAAACAACAACTTTAAAACAAAAAATAAAAAAAGTAAATAAAGTAAAATAAATTAAAATGGAAACTACAGAGAATATAAAAATAAAAACGTCTGAAAATATTAATAAAAAATTATTAGTATATTAATGATACTGACAGAAGACGCACCAAATACTGAAGTTTGTAAATGGAAAATACTTTGGCGTATTAGCAAAAAAACTATTTCAATAAGAATGTGTTTGCACACATAATCGTAGAAAAATTAAGATATTTTTAATGGACATATCTGAACTTGAGAAATGGTGTGTTCTGACGTCTTTCTGCGGTTGAAAAAAGATACCTTCTGATGTTCATTCATGTTTATTTCCTGCTGTAACTAGTCAAGAGGAGATGATCAGTTCACCAGACGCTACAGTGATCTGTCACCACACATTATAGAGCCACAAAACCATATTTATTGTTTGAATTTCTTTAAAAAATGACAGAATTTGAAAGTTGAGACGTGGTTTCGTACCAGAAGTAACCTGCTCTGTCCTGTCTGTCAGTTTCCTCTTTGCTCTGCGATGTATTTTTCACTGCGTGAGAACATGATGAGTGGCGTGTCTTGTCAGACGTAGCAACAGTAACTAAGTGGGGCGGGTCTCTGCGACGGGTCAGTTGTGATGCAGTAATAGTTTTGTATGTTTATGATTGTTAGCACATATATTGATGCTTCATGCTGCTGGGTATATTAAGTTGACTTTCATGAGACACAATAAGGTACATACTCTACATATAGTCTAATGCAACACCGATGACAATTTGAATCGAAAATGTTTTGTCTTTGCACTGACCCGTTTTAAAATTTTTGCTTGTTGGACTTTGCTATATATAACACTGTTCTAAAGCCCACCTTCTCTCCGAAGATCCTCTGGCAGATCCCGTTCTTGGCCAGTTTTTCCTTCACCTGCCGGGTGAGTTCGAGGGTGTCCACCTCACGGTACATGTACATCTCGTACTGCTCCGGGGTCAGCGGTGGGACGGTGGGCTTCAGGGTTCGGGGGATGTAGGTGGGGTAATATGACACCCGTCCTCCTCCACAGGGTGGCTCGCCGCTGACCGACGCGTCCAGCTCCACCTTGATCTCCAGCGGCCGTCCCAACACAGGCTCGTCCTCCGGAGCGGATGCTTCCTCGCCGTTTGCAGGGCAGTCTCCGTTCTCCATCCGCGGCCAGGGACGAGGCATGGACGAATGTCCCGTGGACGAAGAGGAGGAGAGCGACGGAGACACGGAGGTGAACGGGTGAGAGGTGCCGCCCATCATCACGACCGCGCCGCGTTCGGCGGACCAGTGCTGGTCGAAATACGCACCGGCTTCGCCGATCTCTGACTTCACCTTACGGATGATGTTTTGGACGAAGGCGGCGGGGGACAGGACGCTCAGAGGCGTCTGAGGGCTGCTGGTGGGATTGGACACACACGTCGGCACGGACACACCCTCCTCCTGTTTGATGAAGGGCGGCGTGGGGGGCAGCTGTCCCTTGGCGGGATCCTGCAGGGCGAGACGCTCGCTGGAGGACGCCCGGCCGCACACCTCCATCTCCAGCAGGGCCTGCTGCTGCGCCTGCATCTCTCGACGGGCCTGCTCCAGGATGCTCTTGATGGTTTCGTCAGAACTGCTGCTTCCTCCAGAGCTGTTACGTCCTGATGAACAGCCCAAAGATGACTTACAATCACCTGTCCAACACAAACAGATCCGAACGCAAGTTTGCATTGCTAGTCAAAAGTAGTTTTAACGTGACATGGCTTCTTTAAAAAGTGGCGCTTGTGGTGTGCAAGACACACTATATCGGCCAAACTAGCACGAGCACGTGTGTGGAACAACAATTATTATTTTTACAAATTATTATAATAAATAAATAAAATAAACATATAAACAAATTATAAATTAATATTAAATATTTATGTAAAAGGTTTTTATTTATATTAATATTTTGTATTTGATAATGCTATAATAAAATAAATATATTAAATATTTTATTATTATAAAATAATTATTATAATAGCCAAACTAGCACTAGTATGTGTGTAAACAATTATTTATTAAAATGATTATAACAAATAAATAAAACAATAAATGATTTTAATATTAAAATATAATCAAATTATATATTAATATTAAATATTTATGTAAAATGTTTTTATTTATATTAATAATTTTTATTTGATAATACAATAACAAAATAAATATTGTAAATATTTAATTATTCAAAAATATTATTAATATTTAAATATTATAAATATAATATTAAAAGTATTTAATTGTATTAATATTTTGTATTGGAAAAAATAATACAATAATACAACAAGTATTTAAATCATTTAATTTATATAAAAATAATAATTATTATTTACAATTATTTATTAACAATTAAACAGAGCAGACAGACATGTTATTAGTAGTGTGTTTCCTGGGATATTTAACCTATTACTTTTTCATTGCTTGCACCTACTACAGTACACTGCAAAATTATTTTTGTTTTTAATTTATTTTAGTATATACATCACTAAATATTGTTATAGCTAGGCTTAAATAGACATGTAAGCATATATTTATGCTCTGTATTTATGTTCTATCTATATTTATGTTAAAATAAAAATACTGTCTAGTCACATAATTTGGCTCCTCAGATACCTGGATGTTTTTTTTTTCTTTGTAGTGAAGTAAGTAATTTTGGACAACGAGTAGAAGATTCCAACAGACATCAGGCATGCTATTATGCAAAACAATCCTATAAGAGTCACGTATGCGCAGATCAAAGCTGGTTTCACTGCTGCTGTGTGTTCTTGTGTAGGTAGCAGTGTGAGATTCATAAACTGCCTGCGGATTTGGTGTCTTTGTACCCACCTCTTTGTGACTGGATCTCCTTCTTGGCCTGCTCTAGAATGTTCTTGATGGCATCATCTGACCCAGTTTCAGGAGTTCGGATGCGAGGAGTGATGCTCCCTATCAGAGAGGGTAAAGGAGAGAGAGGAGGTGAGGTGAGTGGGCCGGCTGATCAGAGAGCAGCTCCAAAGCCTCGCGTTTGATTGCTAGATCAATAGCTGCCTTTGAGAAGCTGGCATCAAGTGAGGATGCGCTAACACGTGAACGCTTCACTTTCAAAACCCAGAAAGAGAGCATCACAACAAATGCAGGGTTTGGGACGGAGCGCGGAAGCTGTGTGCAAATACAGCACTAGAAACGCTTGTACAGGAAACCGGACTAGTTCTCTCTGGGGGTCTGAAATGGTTCGGTGGGGTTTAGAGGGATGAGACATCTTCAGGATGTCAGATGGGCCTGTGGGATTGAGCCAAGACATGAAACACAATTCACAAACCACTGAACTTCCATAATGTGGAATCAAATCAGAAGGGAATAACAGGTGGATACTATTGGTTGTGATTTTATATATTTTTCCCATGAAGATGATATTGTGTAGAAGAATTATAGCCTTTGTGGTTATTTAAAATTCATGCATTATTGTTGTATTTACAGTAAGTCAACATTAACCCTTACTCTGAAATCTGATTGGTTAATATTAATTTTGTCTTAGGACCAATAAGGATGCTGCTCCAAGAAGATCTTCTGCTTGACACAAACGTAAATTTACCAAATGCATCCAACAAAAATACTATCAAATTTTAAATAAATAAATAAATATGGTTTATTAATACAGCATTATTAAACATTTTATTTTATAAAATGTTCCGCTGTATTGCTATTTGTTAAGTAATGTTAGGATTATTAATAATTATTTTATAATTATATAATTTTTATAATGTGTGTATATATATATATATTTATATTTAATTTTAATCATTTGTAATTTTTTTGTAAATTAAATGTTTTATTTTAATTATTAATTAATCATTAATTGCTTCATTTTGATTAAACAAATCATTAATTTATTAATATAAATATTTTAAAATGCATATGAATTTATTATATATTATATATTTCAGGTTGGTCTAGCTAATATTTTATTTTAATCATTTGTAATTTTTTGTAAGTGTAACATTTAATTATAATCATTATTTTTTTTAAATGAATAATGTATTTAATATTTTAATAATTTAATAATCTCATTTAATTTATTACTATCCAAATAAAATGTAGGATAATTTTATTATCAATAAATAAAAACAATACATATAAATAGTTTAACATGATACAGCTTAGCATTATTTTACTGACATATTTTACCACATAAAATGTTTAGCTGTGTTTGTCAGTAAAGAAACTGTCTCTCTGAACTGAAAGGTGGGATTTTTTCCTGCAGTGCTGCAGTTTCTCTGGACGGGTTCATTCCACGCACCTCGCTGGCGAACCTGGATGGTGCGTAACGCCAGGATGTTCTGCTCATCTGACAGGAACTGCTTCATTTTGATGAAAGGCTCTTTGCCCTTGACGGTGAGCTTCCTCCAGGGTTTGGGGCGAGCCAGGATCTCGCTGACCGAGCCCTGAGAGAGTCCCAGCACGTAGTGGCCGAACACACGCTGACCGATGTTGTGTTTCAGCAGCTGCTCTTTGACCTGAAAAGCGATTTCTGCCGTGTCCACCTGGTCTTCGTCTCCTCCCCCTGAGCTTCCGCTCTCCGATTGGTCGCTTGGCATGCCTGTCTCCATGGCGACGGGCATTGAGGCGTTCGGATTGGCTGACATGAGGGCCGCTTTGGCGGCGTAGAGGGCGGTGGGGAACGCCATGATGGAGCTGGCATCTTTCTTGAAGAGCGGAGACAGCAGCTGCTTGTGCAGGAGCTGATCTCCAGGAAGTTTCTCGCCCGAGAAGGGCGACACTGAGAAGGGGCGGGGCAGTTCATGGGCAGAGGAAGGCGTGTCAGTGTTGGGCGGTCCTGGGCTGGAGGAAGAGAGGCCATCTATGGGCAAAGTTCCCGGAGGGGAGGAATACGACCCCGCCGGGCGACTCACGTCCTTACTGGAGTCCTCAGAGTGACCCTCATCTGAGACAGAGAGAAAAGATACATGTTTATTTTATCCAATTGATAGTTTTATTAATTAATACTGCTGATGTGACCAAAATATTTTATACATCTAAAAATCAAAAAAATTATACAGTTTAGCATTATTAACAAAATATTTATATATTATATATAAATAATATATTATGACATTTTAATTTGAATTAATGTACTATTTTGAATTATTATTTTGATTTAATTTAATAATAATAATTATTATTAAATGAAACTTAGAATGCTTAAAATACAAATATAAATTATTATTAATAAATAAAAACGGAACATAAAATAAAAAACAATATAAAGAATTTAGCTTAATACAGTTTAGCATTATTAAACAACATACATAAAATGCTTATTGTAGCTGCAGTACCCTTTACCATGATTAGGCATGAATAACATAGTCATGTACCATGGTATAAAGGCAGTGTTAATTTAGTATCACTGAAATACTATTATAAGTTTATATATATACAGTATATATATATATATATATATATTTTTTTTTTTTTTTTTTTTTCACTTTTTCATATTTAAATCAATGTTTTAGTATTTTTTTTTTTTATATTTCTATATTGTTTTTATTCATTTGTATTTCAGTTTTAATTAGTTTTTTTACTACATCACAGTAAACATGATGTTGCTTTGGCAGCTAGCTGAAATCAATTATTTTTTTTTTTTCAGTTAACATTTCAAGTAACAAAAATATTTTTACGGTTTTAATTTAATATCCAAGGTACTTCAAAGACAGAAGGGAAAAGTTCAGTGAGTGACACATTCGTGAATGTAAGCAGACACATCCTTACCGCTGTTGTGTAACACTCTGACTTTATCCACAAGAAGTTTGTGAGAGGGCAGGAAGGCGTCTTTGTCCAGCAGCAGAGCCTCAGCGGTTTTGGCTGATTCCTGCACACACACACACACACACACACAGGGGCAGTTAAACTCTCATGATCGATGCAGATCTACATTATGGATGACGCTAGTGAGGCGTTCACACGGAGCGCTGTGGTGTTTCCTCATTGACAGAAGCAGGCAACTGTTTTTCATGGAGATCTATATTTGCTTTTATTTGAGAGGGTCTGTAACCGTATGTCGATATAACGCAGGACTGTTAAATTACTCTGCAGCAAGAACACTTGCTTCACTCACCTGGGAAGAACTTCCGTTGGCTGATGCCAGTTTCATGGCTTTCAGGATGCTGAAGGAGACACGACGATACGTTAACATCAGCATCATCCTACATCATCTTTATAACACGTGTTCCTGCAAAACCTCACCTGAGTTCAGTTTTGATCTCTTCATAATCCATCTGAGACTGTAGCTTGGCCTCCAGGGTCTGTGAAAACACAAGATGTAAAGTATGGGTCATCTATAAATTATTACAGTCCAGAAAGACAACAGATGCAAACTTAACCGGGCAAAGTCTAAATCTGATTTGTTTGGTTTCTAATAAATCAATGCTTTTAAACGTACACTGCTGCTCAAAAGTTTGGGGTTGGTTTAATTTTTTTAAACAAAAATTATGATTTTTTTTTTTTAATTTTAAAATAAATGTGTGAATATATGTTTTAATATGTTGTTTATTTCTTTGATTGTATTTTATTTTTGTGCATCATTACTCCAGTCTTCAGTGTCACATGATCTTCAGAAATCATGAAAATATGCTGATTTGATGCTCAAGAAACATTTCGGATTATTATCAATGTTGAAAACAGTTTTTGTGGAAACTGAGATGCAGCTTTTTTTTTTTTGTGTTATTTGTTTTATTGAAAGTTCAAAAGAACAGCATTTTTTTTTTTAATATTTTTCTATAAATTGAAATTTCATCAATTTAATGCATACTTGGTAAATATTAATTTATTTTTAAAAAAGGCAACAAGTTTGTTTATTAATGTTGTTTTTGCATTATTTTTCCAAAAGTGATGGAATCTCTGGATTTTTGGATGCAATGCAAATGGAGCTGAGAATACTTTACATATATGCTAATACATTCAAATCAGCCCGAAATACTTTGAAAATGCGCATGTGTGCTGCTTTAAAACAAATCTGCAGCCATGATTATCGAGTTCCATTGAAACATCTGAGCTTGCGGTACTTTTAAACTGTAGAGTAATATCCTGACCACACATCATGGCTAAAACAACACACTCTCACCTCTATAGCTTCTGACTTAAAGGCCAGCTGCCGCTTCAGCTCGGCGATCTGATTGGCCGAGGATTCCTGGACTTCCTGTAAGGTGAACTGGAGTCTCTGGACGTTCTCGAGCAGTCGGAGGATCTCTCTGTCCTTGGAGAACAGCACCGCCTCCAGCCGGGACAGCGAGGGCTCGTCTCGCTCCTCGCGCACCCTCTCCTGAGACCACAAATGAAAGGAGATCAGGGCGACGGGGAATGGCACGGGCAACATGAAACTGTCTTTTCAACTTCAAAATCTCCTCCTGCTCTCTGGCTTCCTGTAATCACAGCGCCTCAAAGAGCCACTAATGAGGTTCCAGTGGTGTGGGAGCAACTGATCATTTCCTCCCACTGCAGATTGGACGTGTTAAGGTGGCAATTTGCAGTCGGCCGGCTTTCATCTAAAAGAGAGACTCATTCTTACCTCCTTGGGTCTGTCTTCTGATGGGCCGGTCCCTTTAGAAGTGCCGGCGAGCTGCTCCTTCAGCCTCTCCACCTCCCTCTGGGCCAGATCCGCTCTCTGCCATCAAACACACAAGTTTGAAAACTTCAGAGGAGCTGAACATCCCGCTTGTGCGTGCAGTGACCCCAGAAATATTTGGACACTTGCACCACTCTTAAAGCATATGAAATAACAGTCCAGATTTGGAACAGATTATTGAGACTTCTAAACGATCAAAACTGATATACCTGTTGAATCTACTACATGCCTTCTGTCATCTGTTTAACAGATTTTTTATCAAGTTAAAGCTCTTTTAGTGTAACTGTACAAATGTCCTCCTTGTCTTTTTGCTGTCAAATCTTTACAGATTTTTATAAACATAAGAATAACTTTTACATTGCTAGTAATATTTCAAGATGAACACATTCTGAATTATAATATTTTATTGACATTTGTTTTATTTCAGATAACAGAAAATGTTAATTTTTTATGGTTGTAGGTTTAATTTAATAAAAATTTAATAACTCTGGTGCCGTAAGGGTCTTTTTTGGCCACTTTTTTTGCAGACTGTATTGTTGTTGTTTTTTATATTCTGAATTTTTTATTTTTGTACTTTTTATTTGAATTTTTTGTTTAAATGTTAATAATTTAGTGGTTTGATTTTGTCATTTTTATTATTTTTTTTTTGTTTTGATAAAAAAAGAAAAGTTTTTTTATAATTTTTTAATGTGAGAAGAGATATAATATTATATTTTTTATTTTTAAGTTAATATTTATTTTATTCCAAATAACTTTATATAACTAAAAAAAAAAAATGTTTGTAGTTTTAGTTAACTATACAAACCCTGGTGTCATAAGCGTTTTTTTTTTTTAAATAAATAAATGTAAAAAAAATATATATTTATATTAAAAAAAAATCTAAAAAAAAGGAAATTTTTTACTTTTGTATTTTCCATTTTCAAAACTAAAATGGAATATTTCCATTTTCCATTTTAGTTAAAGTTTTAGTAATTCTGTGGTGTATTTTAGTCATTTTTATGATTTTTTTTTAAATATGTCTTAAAATAGTTTTTTCTATAAATTTTTGTTTCAGTTTTTGTTTTAGTTATTTTAGTACATCAAGTTAAACTAGTTAACACAAAAAGGGTTAATAAAAAAGTAATACATATATATATTTTTTTTCAGTTAACGTTTATTTCAAATAACAAAAAAAAAAAAAAAATTATAATATCCCATAAAAAAATACTTTTTTTTATGGGATGTAGTTTTAGTTAACTATAACAACCCTGGTGCTGTAAGTATTTTTTTCCAGCCACTTTTATTGCAGACTGTTTAGGTTTAGGATGGGTTGCAGTAAAATACTGCAGTTTGAGCATCAATACAAATCAGGGCCAAACGTTCCCAGAGATCCAGAATCAAATGAACAATCAGGCCGAACGGAGCAAGAACGTCCTCGAAAGCCCAATCAGACAAGATTTACAGATGCCACGCAACATCCGCAGGTAAAACAGCGAGAGCGAGCGTGCGTCTGCTCCGTTCTGCTGAGGTGCGTGTTTACTTGCAGGCACTTTCTTCTCAAACTGTTTACCTGCTCTGTCACACTCGGCCTGCTAATTAATGACTCATTTTCGAATCATTTATCTAAGAGCTGCTGGCGAAGGGAGAAAAAGCAAATCACAGTGGAAAAAAAGCAAGCAATCAGCGCAATGAGGTAACTAACAGCCCTCCTCGTTCGCCACATCGCTCTGGTCTCTCAGCATCCATCTCTCTCTCTCCTGTCCTCCGCCGCTCGCACGGCACCATGGGAAAGAGTGCCGGCTAATCACGGGCCTGCGAGAGCGAGGACGAGGAAGGTGGTGGGGGAGGAAGAGGGGCTGCAGGGGCGTCTAATTAAACTCAAAGCTTGATTACGAAGGTGATTATCTTCACAACGCGGCGTCTCAATCAGAGGCTGAGAGGAGGGCACCACACTCACCTGGTTGGCCTTCTCCAGGTTTGCCATTAGCGCGCCCATCTCCTCCACTCTGGAAGACACAAACCTCACGTTAAACACCACGTTTAACACTCACATGCAATTACACAGGTTCATGCTGCCGATAAAATGCACAGAGCGTCATGTTTAGTTGGGAAGTTGTTCTGAAATGAGTTTGCCAAGCGACACGCTACACAAAGGAATAAATAACAATAATTCTAGACAAGTAGTTAACTATATTAAGTTTGCTTATGTTAACTAGCATAGCTATCAGCTAGTTAACATAATCTTGATGCAGGGTTGATGAAGGAAACAAAAAACAAAAAACAAAACAAAATAAAAAAACAAAACAAAACAAAACAAAACTGATTTCAGCTAGTTGCAATTTGTCAACGCAATATTTCTCATTTTCATTTATTTTAACTTGGTGCATTAAAATAACTACAACTGAAATAAAAATGTAAAAATAATAATAATAATAATAAATAACTGTAAAAATAACAAACACGAAAAAATGACTAAACCTTTAAACAATTTAAAATTAAAATGTAAAATATTAAAATAAGAACTAATTCAAAATATGAATAAAAACTAGAATAGTTTATGAATATAAATAATAAATTATATATTGTGTTTATTAATAATAATAATAATGTTTAATCATTAATGTTTAATAATATGATTTTAATAATAATAATAATTCATTATTTAATAATAATAATAATCATCATAATGTTCTTTTAAATAACATAAACATATTTTCAATTACTTGTAATTATATATAAAAAAAAACAGCATACAAAAAATGTAACAAAAAACTATTCTGTGTTAAGTAAAATGACAGCTTTACTGTACATGGAATCAATAATGTTTTTTTTTTAATAATAACCTATATTATATATTATATTATATAATATGTACTTTTAAATATATGTCAATTACTTTTATTGAAAAAAAAATTGTTTATTATGTGAATTTTTTTGTTTCACTTTTGATTTTTTAAATAAAATTTATATTATGTCTACATATGTAAAATAAAACACTTTTTATGTGTATTTTATTTTTTATATTTTATAAAAATATATAAAACATTTGTGTGTATTATATATGTATATATAATATATATATATATATATATATGTATATATGTATCGTGTGTGTGTCTCTCGTGTGTGTGTGTGTGTGTGTGCGCGCGTAAGTCTCACAAATCTTAAACAAACAAACAGTAAGTAACATCACAGTGCAGAAATGATACAGAAAACACCTGAATGCACAGAATAAGCTACAGGGGTGCAAATACTTAAAAAGTGCCTAAAAAGTGTCCTTTTCTCCAGAGAAACGGCGTAAAGCAGAAACAGAAGAAATAAATAAATGAACACAAGTTCAGAAGTTCTTAAGGGAGTCACTGAAGTCAGTAAAATGCAAGGTTTGCTGTCATTCGAGTCGAGTGAGTCATATCTTATCTAGCACTGCATTCAGCATCATCGTATCCCAACATGCCCACACACGCTCGCGCTCGCTCGCTCGGCACAATCAGACAACTCTCATTTGAATAGCGTCTCGGGGAGATTATTCATAAGGTTTGTTTGAAGTTCAACAGTTTCCTCTCAACCATCAGGGAGTTGATTTTCAAAAGGTGGAGAGGCAGCGGAATAAAGAGGAATGAAAGACTGATTAAACATGTGAGTCTCTGAGGTTGCGCTAAACAAAGATACCTTCTCAATTAGACGAGATTCGCTTTAAGAGCACAATCAGAGAAATTTAGTCTGAGGAGAGGAGCGTTCAGAGCACTCGCCAGCCGCACGGGCCGTGAGTTTCTCCGTCTGCTGCCTGTCTGAGTCAAGATCCTCAATGCAATCGTATCATCATCGGCGGCAGAAAGAGAACCAAGTGAAAATTTGTCAGATGAGCAGATACTGGAATGTCCTGTTAATCTGAACTGAATAAAAGTCAAAAGGTAATCTATCTATCTATCTATCTATCTATCTATCTATCTATCTATCTATCTATCTATCTATCTATCTATCTATCTATCAGAACTGGACCAGATTTATTTGAGGTGTAATCTAGGAGCATAGTCAGTTGGGACAAATCTATTAAAGGTGTTTTAGTGGATGTGTTAAACACAGAGAGCTGCATGAGTTTAAGTTTACCGAAAATGTCCAGTAAGTGAAAGCTTGAAATGAAATGACAGCAGATAATGTCAAACTTTAAGATCACGTAAACATCTTATGTGACACTGGAATACAGTTGAATACGAGTCATACCAACTTCTGCAGTATGTGAAAACATGCGCATTTCTTCTTTTCTCTAGCTTGCTTCCTAATCTAGTTTCTAGTCTATTAAACCTGGCTTTGTATGATCGTATGAGTATTGTTGGCTCTTTGACTGAAAGTTCCTGTTTTGTAAGTTGCCTTGGCTAAAATCATCAGCTAAAAACATAAATGTTAAAATAACTGTGTGACACTGTACACCGTGTGAGATGCCTATCCCATAATGCAATGCACTAGAGTGGGGCAAAACATCTGCAGAAAAATGTTCATTCAAAATTAGATTGAAATGTTAAGAAGAAGAAAAAAATTGTCATTTGTCATTTTTTTTATATGGCCACAAAATGAGTTGCACTAAAATAATGTTATTATAAATAATTAAAAAATATATATATTTTAAGTATTTATATTGTATTTATATTTTATAATTTTATTTTAATATTATTAATATTATTTAATATTTTAATAATTTATATTAAGTGTGTGTGTATATATATATATATATATATATATATATATATAGAAAATCAACAGAAAATAATATAATAATAATTATTGCTGATATAATGATATCAGCAATAACTATTGCATTAATGCTTAAATTATAAACTAAGAACAATTACAATTAAATTTAATATAAATGATTCTTAATATTTATTAAAAAAAATTACAATTTGTAAATTATAAATGATTAATTGCAAACTGTAGAAACCCAATTCAATCCTGCTGAAAAAAAAAAAAAAAAAACAGCTACAGGAACAGACTAGTCTGTTTTGAGGGTTTAAGAGGGATGTTGTACACTTGTTTGGCTGGTTATGCATGAAAAAAGTAGTGTGTTCAAGCTCAGGTCAGGCAGAAAACTAACTTTAACCCTTAACTGAGTTTAGAGAGGTTTCATTTTGGATGAGACGAATGGAAACGCAGGTTTTGTGTGAAGTCACTGTGTTAGACAGAAGCAACAGAAGGGAAGAGAGATGCTCTGGTTCTGAATCAAACATGTAGCTTGAGATGAAATCACAGAAACAGGAAATGAACATCAGAGAAACAGAACATAAACCAGCTTTATATGGACACAGTAAATAAGTGTCTTACTTTTCCGCCATTTCTTTGTCGTATTTACACCTCAGTTCCTGCAGCTCTGTTCGGGCCGAGTTCAGCGCTGTGAGACAGAGAAACGGCTGCCGTTATTGACCTCTGACCTCATATCAAGCCTCAGATGACCTCACTGTTTGATACGGATCTTACATGACTGAAGCGCTTTGATCCGGTCCTCAGCCTGGCCGAGTCTGACAGGCAGCGAAACGTCTGATTCATGTTCCTCTCTGTGGAAACGGTGAGACGCAGAGAGATCAGAACAGGAAGTGACTGAAACCCCCACTGAGAAATTATGAAGCCCTTGAATGGATCTCTGGAAACTCTGCTAAGCGTCTTATTCAGAGATGAATACGGTAGCATAATACAGCATGTAAATGTGAAGTACATAACAGAGTACACAGTGTGAGATCAAGTATCCCATAATGCAATGCACATACAAATAAAAAATTCGTAATTTTTTTCCCCCACAAAATTCGATTAAAAATGTGATTAAAATTACAATTTATTTACAAAAAAAATTTTTTTTATATATAATTTTAAGTGTGGTATCCCATAATGCAATGCATTTGAATGAGACAAATTATGTGCCTACCAGTCAGTTAAAAAAAAAATTAAATATATTTTCTAAAACCTTTTTTAAAACATTCCTTTCATAATTTTAGATGCAATATTCCATAAGGCATTTATGTGCACTCAATTATGTGCAGATCAGTCACAATTCTTAATATTTGTATATAAAATTTGATAAAAAATATAATTTATACTATATATATATATATATTATTTTTCTTTAAATACTTTTTAATTAAAATAATAATCAAAATAAAAATTTAATCAAAAACTAATATATATATATATATCTATATATATAATATATATATATATATATATATATATATATATATATATTTTTTTTTTTTTTTTTTTTTTTTTTTTGAACATGTAAATATATATATATATACAGACATGCATACATATATAAAATTAAAATATCAGCTGAATTAAATCATATTCTTCTCAGCACAATCTTCCAAAATTATTTTAGATATATGTATATATATATATATTATATAGAAATATATGTATATATATATATATATAGAAATATTTATATATATATATATATATATATATATATTAGTTTTTCTTTAAATACTTTTTAATCAAAATAATTATTGCCGTTATGCCAAATGAATAGCATTCACAGAACTAGACAGACAGATATACAGATATACAGCATATACTGTAGTATGCAGCATGTTTTGTGTCAAATCTTCCTGTGGGTCACGTACCCTTCCTGTGTGTTCTGGTGATTTTGGAGCGGGGCGTCTCCATCCTGGACGTTCTGTGTGCTGTTTGGTGTCATCATGTGGGGCCGCTGTGACGACGCCTCCCCCGTCTCCACGGTTACAGGCCCCTCCTCTGTGTGTTCTAAACACAATTAATTACATTGTAACCAGTTCAGTCTCTCTTTGGAATAACAACTGCAACAGTTATTAGTCACATTTTTCTTGAATGAAATTAATTTATTCAGCAGGGATGCATTAAATTGATCAAAACATAACAGTTAAGACATTTGTAAACGAAAGATTTATATTTCAAATAAAGGCTATAATTTTGGAATTTTCACTAAACAACCCCCAAAAATGTGTCACTGTTTCAACAAAAATATGTTTTCAACATTGATAATAATAAGAAATGTTTCTTGAGCAGCACATTTTTGCTATATTTTGGTTGATTAAAGGGCAGATTTAAAGTGAAAAATGATTCATAATGGAATTAGATATTTGTTTTATTAAAAAAAAAGTTTTTTGTTTAGAGTTGGGTTGTAGGTTATGTTTAGTCTGATTTATTTGATATATATCAGAAGTAAATCAGAAGTCTCCAGTTATATTATGAAAATATTTTTTCTAAGTTTTAAAATAATTATTGGATTTTTAAAGTATAGTTTAATTCAATGTGTTACTTGCTGTTTCTTTGTGATCATTTGTAATATTTACCATGCAAGTTAATAATTGTTTCTAAACCATTTTTTCAGTGTAGAGAACAATGTGTGTTTAAGTGAAAGAGCATACTGTATGTTATAGTTTCTGGTGTGTTTTAGACTCTGACCTGCTTTGTCAAGGCACTCCAGGTGTTTTCTCCAGTGCTCAGAGATTTCTGTGACCAGAGGGTCACCGTCAGGAGCCGAACGCTGAAGTTCTGCCAGACGCTCCTGTGTGGCCTGCAGCAGCGGAAATGGATCTGCACACACACACACACACAAAGAGATGCAAAGCTACTTCAGTGCACAGTCACATTTGAGTCAGTTGTAAGCTGTCATTAGACCTTGCTGTATTGAACTTAACACGGATGAAAACGAGGCTGTGAGGGACAGACGTACAGTAGTCTTTATAATGGCACACACTGCATAAAGACCTTAGATCATGTACTTTTCACAACTCACAACTTTCAAACTGTTTTCTGAAGTTTTTGACTACTGAAAGTTTCTTTCAGAAAGGGGATTCATAACCTGAACAATCAGTACGTTTTTAAACAACAGGACAATCAATAGAACACACTACTTCAGTCCCTCACAGCCTCACTTTCATTCCCACCGGCATCAAATATGGCACTACCCTGACTAAGGTCTATATAGGTCAATGCATGAAGCACTTCTCATACTGAAATCACTTTAATAAGCAGCTTTCTGGTCAACATGGTGAATTTGTGCAACCAGTCTGAATGCAAACAAAATCTGCGTTGGGAACTTTTTTGACCTCACACGAAAAACTCCCAAACGCACAGCTTCCTATTGGACTTTGCTTGCGAAACTTTACAGAGCAATGGTAAACGTGAACACTTTCTACAGTTCTTATTTAATTTAACTGACTAATATAATGCTAATTATAAGCATAATTTTTGTAAAATTTACAATGTATTTTTTATTAATAAAAAAATAAATAAAATTATAATAAACAAACATGTATTGAACACTTAGTTTACACAATATAAAAGAACCCAGCAGCTAACATTAATTCAATGCATTAACTAATGAGAAATGCATTTGTTACAGCATTTATTATTATTATTTTAAGTTAGTTTACAGTAACTCTGGTCCATTAAATAATATTAACACTTTAATACTGTATTAGTAATTGTTGAAATTAACATTAATTAATAGTAATACACGTTTATCAGTGTTAGTTCATGTAAACAACTGAAAGCTTATTGTAAAGTGTTACTAAAAACATCATTTCCCACATCAGAACGAATCAAAATATTCCCTCCATATCACTAAAAACCTCCAACCTCAGCTGCTTAACTTGCTCCCAAATACTTATCTAGACAAATCCAACAAAGTAGAAGAGGATAAAAAGTCACCCAAAAAAGAAATAGTATGTATATATGTATATATATATATATATATATATAAAGGTGAGATTCTTTAGCACAACAGAGGAGCTGTTTTGCAATGCATGTGTCTCAGCGAGGGGCCCATGGGGCCAACTAGGAGGCTGTTTCTGCGCTAACAAGTCTCCTCTGGATCATTTGATCATTTAAATTATTATGCCAGGAATCCTCAGGAGACGACTCGGCTCTTCACATCACAGGGCTGTTTTTAATCTTTCGTCTTCCCTTTCTTCCCCTGAAAAAGTTCAGCATGGCGCGGCTCAGAGAGGAGCCGTGCTCCTGTTGTGTACCTGGCAAAGGAGGTGACTCCCCGAGCCGGCGCGCGGAGAGAGAGGAGGCTCATGGGAGCGCGGCTGATGTGGGGAGCTACACACGCTGAAGTCTTTCAAAACTCCAAAAGATGAGGGAAATCGCTTCTTTTTCCACTTCGACCCGTGGCGGCTTTCATCCTGTGCTCTCTGGGCACGACAGGGGTCCTGATCCGCTCTCGCTTCTCAAGCCCAGACAGATCCACTCTGGTTCCCGGCTTGCTTGGACTGGAGATATTTCCAGTCAGATTTTCTATCCCTCTACATCGAGGCCGGACGGGAAAGCCGCGAGGGCGAGAGAGCAACAAAAGAGCGGCGTATTTAATAAATCAGGATGTTAAAAACAGTCTGCGAGACTTTAAAACCACAGAGCGCATGCATGTGTGCGCTTTGTTACAAAGGCACAGTGGATATTGCGTCAGTCACTTGGGACACTGCTTTTAAGAGTAGTATAACTCCTTTTACACAAAGATGACGGGTTAAATCAGCGCATCAAATCCTTTCTTTTAAGTTCTAATGATCAAACCCTTCAGGCTTTATTCTCCAACGCAACCAGCGATGCTCCTCAATCAGACGCTGGGAGTGAAACTCTGCAAACTAGGTGCATTTGCGAGACGGCGGAAATCACATTATGGAAGTCGCTGTAGATATTAAAGTGTGTTTGCGCGTCTGAATGATGTCTGGATGCATCTGGATTAAACTGAAGCGGGAGCTGATCAAACCGCAGACACATTGCATGTGGCTTCTGCTTAATTCCCAGAGAAAGAAACCAATAACACAATATCAAAAGGAACCCTTTTTTTGCACATATTTGCACATATTTATTTATTTGTTTATTTGTTTTCTGACATGGTGCCATAGCTATACTGTGCTGTTTTGGACACATGCATAAATAATGGCATGATATTCTAGGAAGCAGATTTCAGTGCCATGGTATATTTTAAAGTACCATAGCATTACCATCTGATGTCAGTGCCATGGTATATTTTAAAGTTCAAATTAACCATTAAACTGAATTCATGTACATACTAGTCACATGTCACAATGATAAAGTACCATAGCATTACCATCTGATGTCAAATACAATGATATTTGTCACAAATATACCATGGTATTGATTTAATTTTGTAACTACGCAAGTTACTTTTTTTTTGGTAAAACACTAATGTATATATGATATGATATATATAATACTGAAAAGTATGTACCATGGCATTTATATTTCTTTAGATTATTTTTGTGTGTACCATATGTTACCATGACAAAAATATAAAAAATATATATCTATATGTCACATTTTATTAATATATTTCAACACATTCATGTTTTACCAAATAAAAAGCACAGCACTTTTAGAGTTTCATTCCCCTATATGATGTGAGCATAAGTATTGGGACAACTGAAAACTTAAAGCAAATGTAAAATTGTTAAAGCTAATATTTAGCTGCGAATCCCTTGCATGTCTCCCATTCCTTTGCCCTGATAAACTCCTTGACTGAACTAGCAGGGTGTTTTGGGTCATTGCCCTGTTGCAATATGAAGCACTTTCTGATCTTGTGGCATTTTCTTGAACACTGGTAGCCAAGATGTTTTTGTACACTTCTGCATTCATTCTGCTATCACCATCATTCGTTAAGTCATTAATAAAGCTGAGAGAGCCTGTTCCAGAGGCAGCCATGCATGCCCACGCCATGACACCACCTCCACTTCACAAATGAGGTTGTATGCTTAGGATCATTTGCAGTTCCTTTCTTTTCCTCCACACTTTTGCTTTCCCATCCCTTAGATAATAGATAATCTTTGTCTCATCTGTCCATGAAACTCAGTTTCAAGACTCTACTGGCACACCTTTGTGCTTTTTTGCAAACTCTAATCTTGCCTTTTTTTGTTTGCTGCTGCTTCTTCTGTAATTCTGTGTCGAAGTCTCCTGCGGACAGTAGATTGTCAGAGCATCACTCCAGCTTTCTGGAGGTTTTCGGTGATTTTACAGACACTTATTTTAGGGTTCTTTTTCACAGCTTTTATGATTTGTCTGTCATCACCGACTGTTGTTTTTCTCAGCCGACCAGGTCTTTGTTGGTTGCTGTAGTCGCCGGTGGTTTCTTTCTTTTTCAGGACATTCCAAACAATTGATTTCTCAAAATATTATAATTTTTTTTAAAATAATTACATCTCTTTAACTTTGGGTAACTCTATTACTAAAGGGTAATGATTTGTATAAGTCGCCTTAAATAAATAAAAGCATCTACTGGCGTCAAGAAAGGAAACACTTTGGATAATCAGTTATTGTCTCATGTTAATTTGTTTTTCCTTGAAACGCTGCTGCTGCATTACTAAAATAACTGTCACATTCATTCTTTCCAATTTGCTTTGTGCTGTAAAGTTTATTCGTGTTGATTATGGAGGCTATTAGAGAGTGTCAAACATATTCTATCAAATCAGATGCAATCATTCCCTGATTAAATTAAGTGTTAATGGCAGGTAAAGGAGGAAGAGTCTCGTTCAGGGCTGTGGTTAACTCAACACTGGGTTTGGACATCACAGACCACCGATTAGCTTTAATGAATCTGTCCTTTTACCGTCCATGTAAATACACTGCTCGTTTTTTTCATTTCTCCATAACGTCATTACGCCTGATTGGATGTTTGCCTTCAGGTCATGTTCACTAATACCAGCAACCCCCCCCATAGATGTTAGAAATCATAACCAAAAAAAAAATCATTTTCAACATGCGTACAGAACATTAATGAGAGAATAAAGTGGTTGGGGAATGTTCTGCCTGTTGACATGTCTGGTAGTAACACGCATAACCATTACTGCATGCTGCATATGTGCACAGAGTTTAATTCTTCACTTCTTTATTGACGTATACTCTTAAAAATAAAGGTTCCAAAAGCATGCAGCGATGCCATTTTTGGTTTCTATCAGTTATCAGTTCTTAAAAGAACGATTTTTTCTTGAGTGTGAAGAACATTATAACAATCTAAAAAACTCTTTCCACTATAAAGAACCTTTTGTGGAGTGGAAATGTTCCATGGATGTTGAAGGTTCTTCATGGAATCATTGATGCCAATAAAGAACCTTTATTTTTTAGCAAATGTAAAGACAAAACTGGATTAAAAATGCACAGTACAGCACGTATTGATGAGATGATAACCGAAAACCTGCTGAATAAACATGCACAAAAGCAGTAAGCAAACGCAGCCTTTGTTCTTGTAGCTCAAACAGCACAGAATGTTGCTTGCACACCAAGATCATGTGTTTGATGTATCGATTCATTATGTGTGTTAAAAAAAAAAAAACCTTGAATAAATCAGATATAATCATCTGATAAACGCATAAATGTATATTTCTGTTCAGAAGTTTTGGGTCAGTATTTACATTTTTTATTTTATTTTATTATTTTTTAAATAAAGTAATACTTTTATTCAGCAAGGATGCATTAAATTGATCAAAATGGATAAGTAATGACATTTAATATGTTACAAAAGATTTCAAATAAATGCTGTTCTTTTGAACTTTCCATTGATTAAAGAAAAACAGGTATCACAGTTTCAGGAAAAATATGAAGCAGTACGATTGTTTGTTTCTTGAGCAGCAAATCAGCATATTAGAATGATTTCTGAAGATCATGTGACACTGAAGACTGGAGTAATGATGCTGAAAATACAGCTTTGCATCATAGAAATAAATGACATTATAATATATTCAAATAGAATTCAGTTATTTTAAATGGTAATAATATTTCACAACATTACTATTTTTACTATATTTTTGATCAAACAAATGCAGCATTGGTGAACAGAAGAGCCTTCTTTCAAAAACACTGAAAAATCTTACCAACCCCAAACTTTTGAAAAGTAGTGTAAATGCCTTACTGAGATCTAGATTCTCGATGAAACTTCTAAGCTTGTTGTGTCTCATTGCTATGATGGACTGTGGGTCGTGTTGGTTTTAACAGTTCGAGTTTTGATCCTTTTATGAACTATTTTCTCAGCTGTGTTCCACAAAAACCCGCTATTCGTCTTCTGCTTTCTGCTCTAATTAAGATGCTTTTCATGCAGGTTTGTCTTCGCTCACACCTGATAAAACGATGGGCTAAACTCCCGTCGCATGACGCAACATCCCTAACTCACCATCCAACAAAAGCATGATCGATTTCTCTCCTCGGCCTAAAGACGAGACGCAGAGAGCAAGTTCAAGTACGCAGCGGCGGCGGTGGGCACGCGGGGAGAGCAGGTGTGTCAGGGCGGTCTGTCTTGGCCCTGTCAGCGCTATACCGTCATTAGCCAGCGCGGGCGCAGCAGGGAGCAGCGCGCGTCTCTCTGGGCCCTCTGTAATTACGCTCTGACATAATTAACCCAGCAAGCCCATTAGCCTCGCGCCGACTGCAAAAAAAGCTTCGCTATAATTATTTGTTGTGTGCATGCTAATGAGACCAGCTGTGCGCCCACCGTACAACACGAACAAATTAATTTACAAGGCTGCGCTTCAAGGGTTTTTTTCCTCGTACACACACACACTCAGAAAGCACCACATCTCTTTTTGGCTATCGAGTGGATGCTCAACGTTCAAAAGCGTCTCTTGTCAGCTGAGATATCTGAGTGTATGAACTCAGATAGTGTTTCCCACGAATCAGTGATAATAAGGCAACTTTTTATTTACAGTAAACAAAAAAGATTATTCCGTGCATATACTTCAGAGAACAAAAACACGGCACTAGAAACAGCTGTGTCGCTTAATAAAAATCTAAAACTCAGAAATTCCCCATGATTTACATTCCAGTCGGATTAAAACGAACATTAAAGTGAAGTTAGATGTGGATTACATTAGATTAATGCAAATTTATGAGTAACTAGAGCTTCCTCCTTCACATCCTGTGACAGATTTCATTCTTACAACACTAACACCAAACTAGCAGAAAGTACCGTGGTATTACCATGCTTCTGTGGAGTTGGTTTCATCCTATGGGAAAAAGCTGAAATAATATATTTTTATTATCTCAGATGTGTCTCCTATAGTTAATAAAATTTAACAGGCACATCTCAGATGATTCTGCTGAGAAAAACACAGCAAAAAATGAACGTGTTTCTTCTAGTGTTGCAGAAAAGATCTCAACAATGTCTCAAATATCTCAAAAACCTATCTGTTTTTTTTTATTTTTTTATATTTATATTTGTGTATTTGTTTATAGCTATCTATCTATCGATCGATCTATCTATCTATCTGAAAGCTAACAGTGGCATAGTATACATTGCGCACTATATACACAATTGATGCATCATATTTTTACGTTTTTGAAAGTGTAAATCATGAGAACAGTGTGAGCTGATCTCAAATGTTCCATGAAAAACATCATTGAAACTTAAATTCTTCTCATTTTAACATTCAACATTCTTTGCCCTTGATACTCGAGCGGTAATAATAAATGCTTTTGTAAAAGCCTTGATGAAGAACGCAATAAAGTGGAGAGGGGAGGTGGTAAAGAGAGAGATGTGACTGTGCGCTGAAAGTTCCCTCTCAAAGCCTTTTTGTTTTAGTGGTGTCGTGAAGGACACAGTCGGACAAACATCAAGAAGAATAAGCTGTGAAGTGCGCTTGAAAGCGGCGCAGAGGCGCAGCTGCGTGCGGCTTCGCTGGAGACGAGTGATCTCTAGAAAAGATGAAGGATACAAACAAGAGGGAAGCCAGAAGACCGGGCGAGAGAGGCCAAGCATTTGTGTTAACTCTGAAATATCAACTCAAGGCCACCAGGATGATTTCAGGAGATGTTGGTGATGTCTGGAGCCGTGTGAATCTGACTCACGTCACGAGTCATGAGGAAGTGGCTTTATGTGCAAATGTGGGACCAAACATCTATTCAAGAGCTTCGAGTGATTCAGATACAGTCACATACAATCTGTGAGAGAAAGCAGCCTAAAAAAGACACTTAAGATGTCTGAATGTCACTGCATTACAAACAAAATATCAGAGCAAGTGTCATTCATCTCAAAGATGCACGTACACACTTTACAAGCAACATTTGGTCTTGTTTTCCAGTAAAATGTTATCCTTAAAACAACAACGCTAAATTGAAAAGTAAATTGTGTACACTAAAAAAAAACACCTACTTCAGCCTTAAAACTTCAATTCAGTTGCTGCATTGCAATTGACTAAAAAAAGAAAAAATCAAGTTGAACCTATAACTATAACATATAACTTCAAAAATGAGGTTGAAATTGGTTAAAATATTTGGATGTGTAAAAATAATGACAGAAAAATACTCTTACTTTGACTCTGATCTTGTCAGTGAATCAAAACTAGTCTGAACGATTCATTCATAAATCAGACTAAAAGATTCATTTACAAATCTGACTCAGCTGTTCTTAATGGTTCAGTGAAATGGTTTAACATTTCAGTGACTAATTGAACTGAGAACCATCTGGTATTAATGAATTTTATTATTGCTTAAATGCAAAATATAGTTTGGTCCTAAATGGCTTCAATTTTATGAGCTGAATCATGACTACCAAACTGAACTGGGACACATAAAATTATAATAAGCGCCCTTATTAATAAAACCTAATCAAACCTAATCAAAAACCTAATAAAAAAAGTAATCAGCATTATGTGCTTACCTACGGCTTTATTGGAGAGTTTGATAGCAGTGTGTTATCAGTGAGCAAAAGAATCAGTCTCAGAAATAGAATCAGTTTTGTTGAATCGATTCTTTAAAATGAACTGTTCAAAAGAACAGATTTATGTAAATGAGTCAGACCTCTCATTACGACAAAATTTTGGTACATTTATATTTATATTTATAACAAGACAAAGAGAAAAAAAAATCTACTCACTAAAAACAAAATTTCGGACCAAATTTTGCTAAATATTTGTTAAATTATTATTTTTTATTATATGGAGTAAATGACACTTGCTTTGATCTTTCAAAAAAAAAAAAAAAAAACATTCTATAAAAACAAATAGTAATATCCGACACAATTATACTTGTTTTAAGGATTTTCAGATTTTTAAATTCATTTTATTTTTACTGGAATAAATGACACTTGCTTGGATTTTTCTAAAAAAAGAAGAAGCTTAATTCAAAATATACTCACTAAAAACAAATCACAAGTTCTGACACAGTTACACTTGTTTTAAGAACGTTCAGCTTTTTTAAATGTATTTTTATTTAGTATTTTTTATTGGAATAAATTACACTTACTTTGATATTTCTAAGCAAAATAAAAATTATTTAAAAATATATTTGCTAAACACAAAGCATAATATCTGACACATTTATAGCCTACTTGTTTTAATGATTTATTTATTTTTATTTATTTATTCCGGAGTAAATGACACTTTGATATTTCTGAGAAAAATAAACTATTCAAAAAATATTCTCTAGAAAACATCCCCTAATGAGACAGAATTATACTTGTTCAGAGGAGGTTTAGATTTTTTGATTCATTTATTAATTTTTAATACTTTTTGAAGCCACTGTATGTAATCACCGTTACATAGCCACAAATTCTACAATTTGTTTAAAAGATATTTTACCTTTAATTCATCAGGTAAGGCATTTAAGAACCTGACTATTTTCATGTTGACTTGTCAAGAGGATATACTGTAGTTTACTGTAAGATGCTGTGAGGCTTATATATTCACCTTCACACACACATTGGTTCCAGTATTTTCTCCCTGTGGGCTTGTTCTCTGTAGGGACTCATTGGCCGGGCAGCACTTTTATGAACATTATGCATTATTAAACACCTCAAACATCTCCTGGGCTTTGTGTTTATTACTGCTCTTACAAATCATCAGTAGATAATCACAGGCGGCCCACCGAGATCTCGCACACACATGCAGATGTCTGAGGAAAAATCCCCTGAAAGACTCACATCTTCAACTATAAGACACTCAGAGTGTGAACTACTAACGAAACATGTGACACTGAACGCATTCGCTCCCGAAGGACCTCAAGATCATAAACAACCAGAACACAATGGGATTTTTTTTTCTTTTTTTTTTTTCAGATGAAAAGGCACATCTAAGCATGTTATTTTTTAAGTGTGCCAAACTACGGTAGCTCATGTGAGATTCACCTTCAATCTGGAGGAAAATAATAATGAACTACACAAAATACTGTCACTCTTCCATGAAAACAGTGGCATAAAGAGGCTTCCAGTTCCAGCATGAGGGAATTACCAGGGTGAAAAATACATCAGGCTGCAAGCGTTTTAATGCACGGATCCAAATTACATCTCAAACTGTCATGAACTTTGAGATCTTTGATAGTTAAAGAAATAGTTCATAAGCAGTTGCTCACCTTCAAGTTATTCTGGGACCCGAATGGATTCTGTCAGGCTCCAAAATGACCAAAAACATCAGAAAAGCACTAATAAAAGAGTTTAATATGATTCATGTGCTATATTCCAAGTCCTATAACAACTATATGTGCGATGAACAGACCCAAATTCAAGCCATAATTCACTGACTCACATGATTGATTTTATTGTTTTACCTTTTATACATACATTCTCATTCTTAGAACATGAAAATCCATCATAAATATTTTATTTTTAATTACAACTATGATTAAATAATGAAATAAACTATTTGAATATTTATAAAAACATTTTAAAAAATATTCTGTGAATTTATTTTTAATTTTAGTATTTTTTTACACAAAATTATGATGTAATTTCCACCAAAACAACAATACTAAACCTAATAATGTTTAATTAAAAGTAGACAAAGTCATTTGGAATTTGTGAGTTAATAATAACAAAGTGGGGTCTGTTCCTTACAAAAGCAATCAAATGACTTCAAAAGATTTGTGTGTATAAACTAGAACACTTTAATGGTGCTATTTTGTCATTTTTATATAATGAAAATGTACAATGAAAGTAGAAGCGCAAATTTAAGTAGTAATTCACTGATCCGCAGCTCTCAAATCTCAAATTTTTATACAAAATAGGCACATGAACATGAGTTGATATCAATTATGCCAAATGCCATCTTATAAACCATAAAGAAATTTAAATTTTATGCCACTGTCATTTTATTTTTGATACTCAAATTTCTTTCATATATAACTTATTTGTTTTATTTTTGTTCCAGATACGTTCTCAATCGTAATATACAAAAATCCATAATACAAATCAGATTTATAATTACACCAAAATCAAATAATATATATATAATTTTTTTTAAATCGAAAAATATTTACAATATATATAGTTAAAAAAAAATTATTTCACAAAATTATGTAATTTCCACTGCAACCAGCAATACTAACCCTAACAGCGTTTTATCAAAAGTAGACAAAATAATGTGATATGAGTAATATGAGGTTATAGGGAAAGATTATTAGCACAAAGCATCAAATGACTCTGAATATAGCGCAAGAGTCGTATGAATTACTTTTATAACACTTTAATGCTGCTTTTTGGAGCCTGACAGTGCTGTATTGAAAGTGGATGGTTACATTTAAAGCGTTATGAAAGCTTTCAATCGGTGATTCAGGTTTGAAAGTAGGTAAATACCAATTTTGACAGTGACCTGCTGAACTCGTCCGCAGTACCGCTGGTCACCACTAGCCAGCGCCGTAGCACTAGCATTCATTAGAGCAAACATGACAAAGGCTGAAGTTGGGTCTTTTCAAAAGCTGCTGGTTTGGGTCGACACACAGCGATTTCCTGAAGATCCACAGCTCTCGACTGACATGAAACGCGCGAGACACTGCCTCAGGGGTACTGACGGAAGGAGAGGGGGCACAGGGGGATTATGGGTACAAAAACGCAGGCAGAGGCAGAGCGAGCACCCGCGGTGCCTGTCTTATGGCTACGCCCCTGGCAACAGCCCTCTCCAGGTGAGCCGGCTACAGAGAGACGCCTTTGAGTGACAGGCTGTCTCGCAGAACACGCCGGCGCAGGAAAGACGCTCCTCTGGAGGGACTAACTTTGACTTTCCCCGGCTTTTCCTCCAGTAAGCGGATGCAGAAATGGAAAGCATCCATATGACCGCGGGGCATGAATATGACGGCGCTAAAAACACATAACCGAGAGCTGTGTTATTTACAGCCAAGGCTCTGATGAATCTTCTCGGGGCGAGGGATACGGATGGGGAACGTGTAGCAGATGGCCCGTTAACAACATCAGGTGAGCCGCGAGCCTCCCAGATGAGCTACCTGAGAACGGAGAGGCGCTCCGAGTCGAACGCTTTTAGAAAGCAGACAACAGACCTTCCCTTAAGAGCTGTGCGGCGCAAAACACACGAGCTGCGAGATCACAGAAAGGTGTCGATTGTGGAAACAGACAAAGAAATAAAATGTTTAACTTGGTTATTTTGGTGAACACACACACACACACACACACACACACACACACACACACACACACACACACACACACAAGTGTAGATGCATGTCTCAGTTGCAGGTGTACAAGCACTTTTATGTCCCGAGGTTGATTTTCATTAACACTAACAGATATAAATAACTAGGTGAACTAGTTTTGTCATATCACTTTAGAACATGTTTTGAATATCACTTTATTTTTTATAATATATTATCTTTATGAATATCATTTTATTTTTGATATTTAAAAGTTTTTATATATTGAGTTTATTGTTTTTACCTTTTTCCCAGATACATTCTCAATCTTAAAATATGAAAATACATTATATTACATTATTTTCATTAAAATATATTACATTTTTATTACAGTTATTTATATATAAAAACATTTTTATCTAAGATAGACTTTCTAAAAATAATTGTGTGTGTGTGTATATATTTGTAAAACATTAAGAAACATTTTCAATAGTTATTTTGTGAAAATGCTATACATTCTCAATCTTCTCAAGTGTGTATATATAATTAATAGTTATAAAATACAATTGTTAAAAACATTTTAAATAGTTACTTTGTGAAAATGCTTTTTCACGCAATATATTTTTTAAACACAATTAAGATACTAAATATAATATTTTATTAAAAGTCAACGAGATTTAGTTTGAGATGTAAAGAACAAAGAAAAGCCAAGGTAAATATCACATTTTTAATTTCTAACTTTATTTTACTTATAATATTACATTATAATATATTTTATTATATTTAATATTTCTCCTGTTTTTATATTGTATTTATATATTTTTTTTGTGCATCATTTCCAGTAAAGCTGTAATTTTGTCACAAAATGCAACAATAAAAATATTTAATTGCGTATATTTAGGATCCATAAAATGATGAAATTACCCTTAGCAAGACAAAAGAGATGGACAAAAATTTTCAAAATGTCATTTTAGAATATTATCAAAAGATGTGATGGAAATATAAAATAGTCAAGATCAGATTTATTTTGTGATGTGTGCATGTCTACTGTTAGCTGACAAATTAAACAAACTAGTGCAAGTGCAAGTTTATTTTCTAAGCGTCCACAGGGCCAAAAGTGCTCAGAGTTGAAGAAAGACTCACATCTGTTTTACAATTGTTTTTCATAATTATACACAGCTGAACAATCAGGGATTCAATAATTGCTGACGAAACAGGAAAACAGAGCTAAACATAAGACCGTGGAAATGGGGAGCTATCATCGTGATGGCGGATTTCTGTTGATATCAGCCACAGAGACAGAACGAGAGACACAGAGCGATTAGCATGTAGAGCGTAAAGGACACATCAGCATTTTCCCTTCGCCTCATCCTGGAGTCAAAAGACAAACTCAACTCTTTGTAGATAAACAGATGAGCAGCATGTTTTTGTTAACTTTATCAATACCGTACAAGCGGCGCATTAAAGCAGAGGTCGCAGTCACTGAAGAATAAAGGCAGAGCAGTGGACTGACCTGTGTTATGTGTTTATCTCCTAATACTGTATCTGGTGCACAAACGGTACAGGTACAGTAACTGAAGCCGCCTATACAACCATGATGGACATAATCACACTAAAAAGCCTTGAGACGCTAAAGCAGAAGCTGATTTATTCCATCAGGATTTGAATGGATGAAAATATGTTCGGCTGTGTATTTTATAGGGCAAACCTAAAACAAAATGCCCAAAAAAACCTCTCTCCTATAAGAATCATAATGCTGATTTTGCACAGGCAACATCACTTATTTACGGTAGAAAATGTACAAATCTAGTTAAAAGGTGCACATTATTTTTCACTGCCTCAGTTTCAACAGCAGAAAAGCTGTTTTAGATTCAGATATTGTAATTAGATCTTAGTTGAAAGTGCTGAGTGCCTCTACACACACAATCCTTTGCTGATAATGCATTAAAAAAAAATCATAATCAGTATTTTGCTTTCTTAAAAATATCTAAACATCCTTACAACGAGATTGATCTGAGAAGCAAAACTGTTAAGATTAAAGTGTGTAACTTGTTTTTACAGAATGCAGGTTGAATTATTCTGTAGTTTTCTCATTCCATTTGTAAATTTTCTTTTTTTTTAAGCTTAACACTCGGTAAATCAAACATTTTCATAGATTTAAAACAAGAAATAATAAAAAAAAAAGTTCCAGTTGGGCAATAAAACATTGAATTACAAATATTCCAAATATATTTATATTTTATTTGAATGGATGTTCAGATACTTTTACTGCATGAAGCATGTAGCATCAGAATAGCATCGCTTCACTGAACGGCCTCTAAATGGCAGGAGGCATCAAAAATAGGCAAAGCAACAAATTAATATTATTTAACATATCCTAGGTTTTTACAGAAAATATTCAGATGTAACCTCCTTTGTAATCATGAACATTTTCATAAGTAACTGTAATTTAACAGTAAATATTGTAACTGATTAATAAATACTGTAACTGATTAAATGTATACATTTATTTTGTAATTAAAATACGTAACACTGTTACATGTATCTACTTAGATGTTATGTACCATTGTTACATGTATCTAGTTAGATGTTACGTAACACGGTTACATGTATCTAGTTAGATGTTACGTAATGCAGTTACGTAATGCGGTTACATGTATCTAGTTAGATGTTACGTAACACTGTGACATGTATCTAGTTAGATGTTACGTAACACGGTTACATGTATCTAGTTAGATGTTACGTAACACGGTTACATGTATCTAGTTAGATGTTACATAACAAGGTTACATGTATCTAGTAAGACGTTATGTAACTGTTACATGTATCTAGTTAGATGATATGTAACACTATTACATGTATCTAGTTAGATGTTATGTAACTGTTACATGAATCAAGTTAGATGTTACATGTATCTAGTTGGATGTTACATTACAAGGTTACATGTATCTAGTAAGACGTTATGTAACACTGTTACATGTATCTAGTTAGATGTTACATAACACTGTTACATGTATCTAGTTAGATGATATGTAACACTATTACTTGTATCTAGTTAGACGTTTTTACTTAACACTGTTACATGAATCAAGTTAGATGTTACATGTTACATGTATCTAGTTGGATGTTACATAACACTGTTACATGTATCAAGTTAGATGATATGTAACACTATTACATGTATCTAGTTAGATGTTATGTAACACAGTTACATTTATCTAGCTAGATGTTACATAACACTGTTACATGAATCAAGTTAGATGTTACATTTCACATGTATGAAGTTAGATGATATGTAACACTGTTACATGTATCTAGTTAGATGTTTTTACTTAACATTGTTACATGAATCAAGTTAGATGTTACATGTTACATGTATCTAGTTGGATGTTACATAACACTGTTTCATGTATCAAGTTAGATGATATGTAACACTGTTACACATATCTAGTTAGATGTTACGTAACCCTGATACATGTATCTAGTTATATGTTACGTAACGCTGTTATATGTATCTAGACCCCAACACTGGGGACACCACTTTCGGGTCTCAGAGTGGGTGACGATTTCTCCAGTTCAAAATAACGAGGTACGACATGTTTTAATAAAATGTAGTCTAGTAAAAAGTATATTTGGAATGTAATGAAATAAAAGTTTCTCCAAATAAAAATACAGTAAAGTACAGGGGCCGGATTCACAAAAATCTTCTTAAGAAATAAATTAAGAAATTTCTTAAGATAAATTTCACAAAGTTTGTAAGAATGTTCTTAAGTGCAATTCTTGAAAAATTCTTAAGTTCTCAAATATATTCTTAAGAACGTCTTAATTTTTTTCTTAAGAAGAAAACAACAGCCGTTATCTGAATACATGACGCACTGAAAAAAATCACACTATAGTCTTTTTGTACTTCCTGCAGATCAGAAGCACGCACACTATTTTTGTTGCAAGTTTGACTGGCGCTCAGGTTCACGTTTTTAATGCGCCGTGTTTTAGAACAGTTACTTTAAAAATAGCCTGTCTCAAACTGCAGCGATATGTTTCATTAATTTTTGTGCTGTGTTCTGAGTGAATGCTTCTGGTATGTGTGTCCACGCTTCTACAGCAAATGTGTCCTGCGCGTTCATATGCGCTGAATACTACCAAAGATTATGCCGTATCTATAAACTAAAATTAAAACCGTTCAATTAAAACTCCCTATCTGACTCGTTTTAGAGTTGCTACTGAGTTTTGAAGTCAGCAAAAAGCAGCGTCACTCATAGGCTAATCATCATGACCGATCGTGTTCACTTTAACGTCATCGATCACTTCAGAAAACACGTGCACATCCCAAGTCCTGCTATGTATTATATGTAGCTGTTGTTGTAATGCTTAAATATAACAATTAATTTGAAATAACCCAATAAATTAAAAAAAAAATTCTTACTGTTTGGGATTTAAGACCAGTCTGGGTTATTTACGATGATTTTTAAGAAGATTCTTATCAAGAATTTGAATTCTTCGTAGGTTTTGTCTTAAGAATATTCTGGATTTTTGGGAATACAAAATATCCTTAACTTTTTTCTAAAGTTAAAAAAATAAGAAGAAAACGGCAGTTAAGAAGAATTTCTTCTTAAGAATGTTTTGTGAATCCGGCCCCAGATTCTTAAAAAAATTTACTTAAGTACAGCAACAAAAAATACCACTGAACACACACACAAAAAAGTATCCTTTGTACTTTTGGGTTTACTGGTTTACATTAAATCCTTCAAATTTTTTTATTAAGTGCTGTTTTGTGGTACTTCATTGTACATGTAAAGACACTCAGTGTGTGTTTGTGCTCTGATTATGAACACACAATTCTATCAACATGTCTGATCAGCAATCTTCAGTGTTTCAGGGTGAGTTTACTGTCCTTTACGGCACCTGGGATGGTTCATTCCCCGGATAGCGGGTGGGGTGACCTTGCTCAAAGCCAGAGGAAAGAACAGATTAATAGGTTGCTGTAGACGACAGGCTCAGCCTCACAGATGGCAGGATCCGTCAGGGGTCGATACAGATGAAAACATAGCTCTCGTCATCAGGACGATTCGCTGGGAGGTCAAACGGCGGGTTACACGCGCACATGACGACCGCGACTTTGGGGGGAAACTTTGGCAGCATTCAGACAGCGTCACACTATTGTAGCGTGCACAGATGAGGTCAAATGGGAGTTATTCACTGAGTCTTTTTACATAAATCAAAGGCAAAAACAAAACAATTCAGCCAGATTTTGTCACATTTTATGACCCATGTGTAAACATCAATTCTAGCACCAATTTAAGAAACACTTCCTATCAATTCTTCCTTATAAGTTTACTATACTTGGTAAGTGTTTTTACATTATTTTAGTAGCTGACTATACTTTGTACTAATCAGAAATGTTTCTTGAGCAGCAAATCAGAATATTAGAATGATTTCTGAAGATCATGTGACACTGAAGACTGGAGTAATGCAGCCATGATGAGCAGAAGAGGCTTCTTTTAAAAACACTAAAAACCTTACCGACCCCAAACTTCTGAATGGTATCCAGTCCTTCAAACATATAAAGTTAAAAACTAGTCGAATAACAAATAAAATCTATCTGGAGCTCAAATGCCACCATAACTATTTTATTTCCAGTGTAAGAAGGCTGTTTAAAGTTTGTCTGCACCATTCACCACATCCTACATGCTTCCTGCAATTTGTTTTTATTCTCTAAATACAGAAGAAAGAATTACAAGTGCTCTTGTAAGTGAAAAAAACAATTATATAAAATTATATAAAAATTATATAAATAAAAAATATTGACAGGAGAGCTATAGGTCAGGGATTCACACCAAATACATCTTCAAAGCAAGACACTTTACCTAAAAGAAAATACATTACTTCTTTCAAAGAGCACGGAACAATACGAAGTGCAAGAGATCAAAGAGATCTTTAGAGCCAGCCTGTTTTATACAAAACTTCTGTCTATATAGGCAGCATGGGACTCGTGTAACTGTTTTGAAATGCTCTACACAAGCAGCACTGCTCGCACAAAAACACAACTGATTTCAATAGCACATATGGCATTGCAATACTTTAAATGAGCATAAAAAATATGCTGCACACACAAAAACTGGTTAAAATTACACTGAGAAATGTTTAGTTTGCCTAATCCACCATCTTGGATTTATTCACTGGACCTATCGCAATGCATTCTGGGATTGTATTCTCTGCGAAGGCTACAATTTGGCTAAAGCACGGCAGCCTACCTCTTAAAACAGCCGTTTCGTCGGAAGCACACCTGTGATGCCTGAAAATGAAGTCTAGGTAGGCAGCTCCCTAAGTTTTGGAGCTTATCTCTCCAGCAGAAGCTTCCCCAGTCAATGAATGTGTAAACAGTGGCATCAGCTTCCTGTGATCTCTGATAGGACGGTCCAGCATCAGGCCCCTGTCCTCTTTCTCTCGTCTCTATTTGTCTGGTTTCTCTCTTATCATCTCTCCTCTGCTCTACACTCCTCATCAATCCCACGTTTCACTTGTGAGTGTCGGTCAGCCTCCAGCTGAGTTCTGATTGGCCCGCTGCTGTCAACAGAACCTGAGACCATATGGACCCACACGACCCCAAACACATCCAACAAGCATAAAAAAGGGGCCACTTTCTACACTTTTGCAAACACTTACTATAGTACTAAACAAAAACCGTAACAGTAACAGTTTTACATGATCATTTCTAAACAGATTGTTTTTGCTACTGCACCTTTAAGATGTTCATATCTAAATGACCTCATCAGGACAAACCAGGATACAGTAAAGGTGTTTATATGTACAGTAAATGTCATATGTTAATGAGCAAATGCTGTCATAAAATATATACTTTAATATAGCAGGATTAATTGACTAAATCAGTGTTGTTATTGTTAACTGAACTAAAATTATTAATAATCATTTTCATTAATTGAAGTAAAGCTGAAATCAAAATAAAATATAGATATTAGATGAATAAAACAAGACAACGAAAATTTGAAATGTCACCTTGGCAACATTTGCTACTGTACTTTTAAGAATTCCATATCTACTGAGCTCATGGAAATTATGTCATAAGAATAAATATATACTTTAATATAGTGGACTAAGTGAAAATAATCAGTGCTGTTATTGCTAAATAAAACTACAATTAATAAAAATAATTTGTAATAATTGAAGTAAAGCTGAAATCAAAATAAAATATAAATATTAGATGAAAACCTCAATGAAAATTCGAAATATTGCTTTGGCAACTAATAAAAATAAAATTAATTTTTTAGTCATAAATTATTACAACTGAAAAACAAATTAAATTAAAACTAGATATATTAAAAAAAAACTATTAATGACAAAGCACATAAAATTGTCATAAGCATAAAATATGACAAAATCACTATTGTTATTGTTATCTAAGGCTATTAAATACAACATATATACATATATTAAATGAAAAATTTAAACTTAAAAAACTTAAGAAATATTAAAAACACCCCAAAAACTAAAAAAAATGACAAAAGCACAAAATTAAAATGAAAACTGTCATAAGCATAAAATGTCACTAAGTGACTAAATTAGCATTATAAACTAAAACTATTAAAATTAAAAATATATATAAGATAAAAAATGTTAACAAAAAAACTTGCAAAATTGAACATAAAAGGTTAATCTATTAGGTTAATACAGGTTAATCTATTAATGTGCTTGGACACAGAGCTCTGTGAACACCCGGCCTCTTTTGCAGTGACCTTTTGTGTCTTGCCCTCCTTGTGCAAGGTGTCAATGGTCGTCTTTTGGACAACTGTCAAGTCAGCAGTCTTCCCATGATTGTGTAGCCTACAGAACTAGACTGAGAGACCATTTAAAGGCCTTTGCAGGTGTTTTGAGTTAATTAGCTGATTAGAATGTGGCACCAGGTGTCTTCAATATTGAACCTTTTCACAATATTCTAATTTTCTGAGATACTGAATTTGGGATTTTCCTTAGTTGTCAGTTATAATCATCAAAATTAAAAGAAATGAACATGTGAAATATATCAGTCTGTGTGTAATGAATGAATATAATAAACAAGTTTCACTTTTTGAATGGAATTAGTGAAATTAATCAACTTTTTGATGATATTCTAATTATATGACCAGCACCTGTATGTGTGTGTGTATAAATGTGGGTGGTCGTACAGCATATAAAAGACCTTTTGGTTTAACATCACGATTTTGGAGTCGTTTTGCTGTTTAGTTTTATGTTTTGAGATCAGAGTATGTCTACATAGTACATTATAAAAGAGTACAAAAACCCAATTTTACGTGATATATGACACCTTAAACAGGTGTTTAATTGGCTTTAAAAAGTCTAATGAATAATATAATGTAAGCTATCTCTTATAGTTGTGTATATAAATGTTCCTTTGAGTCATGTGAAATTGAGCGGTGAATGTATGGTTTTGTGTGTGTGTGTGTGTGTGTGTGATGGCGCAGGCAGGTGTGCAGCTCACCTGGGGCCTCGATCAGCTGTTTATATATTCCCAGGAACGCAGACTCCGCCTCCTTACTGCGCTGGCTCAACGCAACCACCTGCAGCAGAGAGATGAGCTCATCAATCCAGGACACACTTAAGGGCCATGCAACACATAATAAAACACTCCAGTCAATAATTCTGCTCCATATGTTGATATCCGCAGAGCTACAAATGAACAGAGCAAAGTTTATTCCAGTACTTAAACTGAGAAAAACATTAGCGTGATCGCTCTTGAGGAAAACTCAGTCTAATAAAGTCAGCAATGCAAGAAAGCATCCGATACTCCGACAAATATACCAGAGACTCCACATAATGGCTTCACACTCATCACAACACAAGAGTATATCTTTAGTGTTATTATTGTTTTATACGCAATATGTTTTTTGAGTTTGATTAAAGTGATTCTATTTCTGCTGTATGTGTGAAGGGATTTGGATTTTGTAGGAAAATTCAAAGACTACTGTTTCCCACAATGCAATGCTCTTGACTTAAAGTAATAGAAACTGTATTTAAAAAAATATATATTAAAAAATTTAAATGTATATAATTTTTTTCCTGATTTAATCAAACTAATAAAAGTTTAAATATTATATATATTTATACATACATACATATATATATATATATATATATATATATATATATATATATATATATATATATATATATATATATATATATATATAAATAAATTACATAAAATAGCATTTAAAAAGTCTATTTAAAAAAAAGAAAAAAGACACTATTTGCCAAATTAAAACAGCTAAATGATTAAATAATTCCAATGTAAATAATGGTCGTGTGGCAAATTTAGCGTACTACTATTTGAAACATTTAACTTTGTATACTGCATACTGTCACGGCCGGCTCGCAAGCCGCGACAAAGAAGGGAATGACACGTTGAAGTTGTATGCAAAAAGGAATAACATTTATTAAAGTAAAAGTAATAAAGTAAAAGAATAAACCAAAAACGGGAACAAGACAACAAAATGGCACGAGGGGAGAGCAACCCCCGTCACGACTGAAGGGAGCTGCTTTAGTGTGCCGGCATCAGCTCTAGCACAGGTGTAAACCATCAGTCATTATGACGTCACTCACTCCAACTCCAACCTACAAAACAGATAACAAAAGGACAACCAAACCCACACAATATGACCCACACTGGGGTCGTAACACCCCCCACCATAAAAAAAAAAGGGTGGACATATAAACCCCGTCACCCAATAACTCCCAAACTGGAAAGACCCACCACTCTGTAATACTCTCCAATATCCTCAGCAACCACGGGCCCTGTGGAAGCAATTTAAGAAAGACAAGTAGAGCAAAACAAAACATAGTTAGTCAATCAGTTAAAAGGAATAAGGAGCTCTAGACAATGCGTCAGCTACCACATTGTCAGTCCCCTTGATATGCCGGATGTCAAGTGCATATGACTGCAAGAAAAGACACCAACGAGTCAATCGTTGATTTGGGCACCGCAAAGAATGTAAATAGACAAGCGGGTTGTGGTCCGTATACACAACCAATGGGTCTGACACGGATCCCACATACACTTCGAAGTGCTGCAAAGCCCAAATCAAAGCTAATGTCTCCTTTTCAACCACAGAGTAATTCAACTGATAAGAATTAAACTTTTTTGAGAAGTAGCTAACGGGACGTTGAATTCCTTCCTCATCAGCCTGTAACAACACCGCTCCAGCACCCACATTGCTAGCATCCACACATACCTGAAAAGAACGATCAAAACGAGGCGCTGCCAGCACAGGAGTGGAAGTAAGCAGTGATTTAGCTGCCTGAAAAGCAACCTGACAGGCAGATGTCCAAACAAAAGCTGCCTTTGCTTTCAACAGATCAGTGAGGGGGGCTACCATGGTAGAAAAATTCCTGCAAAATCCCCGATAGTAACCCACTAACCCCAAAAAAACCGCATCAACTCCTTCTTAGTAGTAGGAGAAGGAAATTGATCAATGGCCTCAACCTTGGCCCGAACTGGTCGCACACATCCTTGTCCCACTACCTTACCTAGATAAGTCACAGTGGCCTTGGCAAACTCGCATTTAGCCAGATTGACGGTCAGGCCAGCCTCTTCAAACTGAGAGAACAGGTCTGCAACATGTTCCAAGTGCTGCTCCCATGAATCACTGAAAACTACTACATCGTCTAGATAGACGGCCACTCCCTCTAACCCAGAAACAACCCTATTCATAAGTCGCTGAAAGGTTGCAGGCGCATTCCTCAGGCCAAAACTCATAACGTTATAGGAGAATAAACCCCTCTGATGTAATAAAAGTGGAAATCTCTTGAGCTCTTTTGGTCAATGGAACTTGCCAATAGCCTTTAAGCAGATCGAACTTGCTTACAAATTTTGCCGACCCAACCCGATCAACACAATCCTCAATACGAGGCAGTGGAAATGAGTCTGGTTTTGTTACTCTATTTATTCTACGATAGTCTGTGCAAAACCGATAAGTACCATCAGATTTATTTACAAGCAAGCAGGGAGATGCCCAACTGGAAAATGAAGGTCGTGCAATATCATGATCCAGCATATACTGAACTTCAGTGTTAAGATGCAGGAGTTTATTTGGGGACACCCGATAAAAATTCTGGCGAATGGGCTCTGAATCCCCAACATCAATATCGTGCTCCAACCAATGTGTACGCGAAGGTATATCCCCAAATAAAGAAACATGATGATTAATAATATCAATCAAATCACCACATTTATCATCCGGCAAATGGGCCAACATTTTATGCACATTTTTAAGAGTCTCTGAATTTTTTAGACGTCCCAATAGTACTGTATCCTCTGGAAAAGAAACTCCCTCATCTACTCCCTCCCCCACAAGCGAAATTCTCCCAACTACTAATGCAGGTTTCACCTCATCGTTTGACATCTTGTGAGAACGGCAATAGTAGGGCTTCAACAAATTAACATGACACAACTGGGTGGACTTTCTTCTCTCAGGAGGGGCAATCAGATAGTTTAAATCAGTAACTTGTTTTTTCTACCACATACGGACCTGTAAACTGAGCTTGAAATGGTGAGCCCTCCACAGGTAACAGAGCCAACACCTGATCGCCCGGCATGAATTTCCGTTCCTCAGTTCGTCGATCGAAAATTGTCTTCATACGCTTTTGCGAAGAATGTAATTGTTCTTTTGCCACCTTACCTGCCTCATATAATCTACGCTTAAAGTCATTCACATAGCTTTGCAAGTTTTTTGGTGGTGCACTTTCAACCCACTGGTCTCTGAGTACAGCCAGTGGTCCCCGAACTGTGTGCCCAAACACCAAATCATTGGGACTAAACCCAGTACTTTCCTGGCATACCTCACGTGCTGACAACATCAACCACGGCAATCCTTGTTCCCAATCACCTTCCATAGAACCTCAGTACAATGGAAAGAACGCAGCTTTCACCACTGCTTTTTGGCGTGATCGACGGAGAAGATATGCTGCAGGATATCGAGTAGAGGCACACATCACCGTGAGCAAATAAACTGCTACCCGACTTTGATCTAGGCAGCGGGCCTACACAATCAATAATCAGGTGCTCAAATGGCGGACTGACAGCAGGAATAGGGAAACAATGGAGCAGGTTTGATCTTCCTGATTTGGTTTGCCTGTAGTTGACAAGTATGACATGTCTTGATCATGTTCCCTCTAATTTTTTTTCTTGCTGAGCAAAAACTTTTTCTCTATGGGCGGACCATTTCGGCCACCTGTGCAAAACATCGTTTTATACCAGACTTTAACAGCGCGCACATCACAAAAAAAGTGTGTAACTTTTTAAATGTGATTTGATTTGACCGTGACTAAATGATGTACATTTTAGATTACCTGATAAAACTTACTGAATATTATTTCACAAAATAATACTGTGAAATATTATTGCAATTTAAAATAAGTTTTCTATTTTTAATATACTTAAAATATAATTTATTCCTATGAAGCAAAGCAATTTCAGCATCATTACTCCTGTCTTCAGTTCACAGGATCCTCAGAACTCATTCTAATATGCTGATTTATTATCAGTTTGGAAACTGTTGTGCTGCTTAATATTTTTTTGGGACTTGTGATTTTTTTGGGGATCCTTGATAAATAAAAAGTTTAAAAAGGAACCAGTGTTTATTCAAATAGAAATTTTGTGTTACAATATACACTACTAAAAAGTTTGTGGTCAGTAAATTTTTTTTCTTTTTTTCTTTTTTCTTATTTTATACTTTTATTCAGTAGAATGTGTTAAATGGATAAAAAGTGATAATAAAGACATATTTTTAGAAAAGAGTTCTATATTTGAATAAATGCTGTTCTTTTTAACTTTTTATTAATATAAGAATCAAAGAAAAAAGTATCACATGTTCCAAAAATAAAAATAAAAAAACAAAAAATAAGTAAAAATATTAAGCATTACAACAGATTCAACACTGATAGTAAATCAGCATATTAGAATGATTTCTGAAGGATAATATGACACTGAAGGCTGGAGTAATGATGCTGAAAATTCAGCTTTGCTCCTCGGGAATAAATTATATTTTAAAGTATCATTAAAACAGGAAACCAATATTAGAAATTGCAATAATGTTTCACTACTGTTTTTTTCTTCTGCATTTTCGATAAATAAATACATCCTTGATGAGCAGAGACTCCAGGTCAATTATTTTATTAGGTTTATAATATAGGCCTAACATAATATATCAAAACAAACTGAAGTTATTCTCAAACTGATAGAATAGAATAGAATAGAATAAATAGAATAGAATAGACAGAACAGAATAGAAACTGAAGGCATTTTAAACTGATTAGAAATGAATAGAAATAGAATCGAAACTGAAGCATTTAAACTGATAGAATAGAAAACTGAAGCAATTTTAAACTGATAGAATAGAATACAATAGAATAAAACTGAAGCACTTTAAACTGATAGAATAGAACAGAAACTGAAGCATTTTAAACTGAGATCTGTAAGTTAAATATTTTAAATGATCAATTCTTCTATAGCTATGTAAACTACACCTGTGCGACTGTAAATGTCTCTGAGTTTTGTACCCGTTCTGTGCCCATCATCCGCTGTTTCCAGCACTTAATCAAGCCGCTCTTCTTTAATACATGAGTCTTTATATCACTGTTGACACGTCCTTCGATTTCAATTTTGGTACGCAACCATTAAAATTTCGGTTTCAAAAAAAAACCACATTCAAGGATTCTGTATAGTGATCTTTTTACCCTAAATGACCTGCAAGTTTATCATGGGAAATCTGCAATCATACCAGTGAGCGATTGCAAATTCTTTCTCTCCAACTCATTTACCACCTGTATGATAGGATCCCCAGCCAAAATCACTACCAGCTTGAGGACATCCACTTTCTCACCATCCTTTCCATCCTGCCAAAAAAAAAAATGAAAACCATTCTGCCATATTTCTAATTTCCTCAGGAGACATCACCCTCTCAAACAATTGATGGAGAGAAGATATCAAGTTGCTGCCTCCTCGAGCAACTCAGAAGGAGGAAACTCACCAAAAGTTATCCTGCAAAAAAAAGAGAATGGTTTGACTACAGCAGATCATCAGAGGTTACCCTTGGCTGAGTGGAGGTCATGGAACGGTTACGAGTTACCGCACATGCAGTAAACACTTCCGGATAATTTTTGTGACTCTCGTCAGAACCTGGAAGAGGAACAGATAAAACCACAGGAGATGAAAAGGTATCAGGCCACACCTTATCCCCTGCCAAATTATTCCCCATGATTATATCCACACCATCCACGGGCAATGATGGACGCACTCCAATCACCACTTCACCACTCACAAGCTCAGATGACAATGTTACTCTGTGTAAGGGAACAGACATCACATCCAACCCAATTCCTCTAACAAGAACACTAGTACCAGTGTCACTCAAAAATGAAAATGGCAAGACATCCTCCAATATAAAAGACTCCGAAGCTCCCGTATCTCTTAATATTGTTACTGGAATTTTTACCTCCGTTCCAATCATCGACACATGTCCATAGGTGATAAAAGGCGCATAATCACCATTTCCCAAAAGGTTACCCGATTTAGGAAATCCTTCACCCAGTGAATCAACAGGACTTAACTCAGATGCCACAAGAGCAGCTGGTTTTAACGCGAAGAGCCTTTCCCCCTCTACCCTTGGCTTTAAGCACAGGGCACTCATTTTTCCAGTGGCCTTTACCATGGCAGTAATTACAGATAAGAGACGAATTTCTGGACATATGATCTCCCTTATTTTCAAAAAAAAATTCGTCCCCTTTCCGAAACTCAAAACTCTTGTGTGTTAACACATAATCATCAGCTAATTCAGCAGCTTTAGCAGCTGTATCCGCTTTCTGCTCATTTATATACGTTGCAATACGAGCGGGTACAGAATTCTTAAACTGTTCCAGCACAATTAAGTCAGTCAATTCCTCAACTGTGGTTACCTCAGATGCCATACACCAGCGATTAAATGCAATCATGAGCTCTCTAGCAAACTCAACATGAGCAACATTAACACCTCTGGACAATGTTCTAAATTTTTGTCTATACGCTTCTGGTACTAACTCGTACGATTTCAAAACTGCTGCTTTTACGATGTCATAATCGTTACAGTCTGAGACTGGAAGAGAAGAATAGACTTCCTGAGCCCTGCCAGTAAACACGCACTGTAAAAGTAGTGTACGTTCCTTACTGGGCCAACCTCTCGCTTCCGCAATCCGTTCAAACAAGGTAAAAAATGTATCCGGATCTCGCTCACTAAATTTAGGCATCAAACGCAAATTTCCCGCTGTGTCAAACATTTTAGAAGCACCCTGAAGAGCATAATCTGAACCATCATCCATTCTGCCTTCTCTTATCATATCCAAGCGATATTTCTGCAGCTCTATATCTGTCTGTTTGATTCTATTTCTCTCACGCTCCATTTCTAATTTTACACGCTCCTGTTCAAGCTGTAACAGTAATAACCTTTCTTGTTGTTCAAAAGTTAAAAAGGTTGACAGGTGGTTTTGCTTTGACTAGCAGTAGCTGTATCAGACATTTCAATTAATATAGCTTGTTCTATCAGTTTTGTTTTAATTGTTTCTCTTATTGTACTCTCTTTTAATCTTTTATCTTCAAGTTCGATTTCATAATGATCCGCAATCTTAAATAACTGATCTTTTGTGAACAATTCAAGTAACGCTTCAGAGGGAGAAACAATAAAATCTTCTACGAGATTAGACATACTGCCTCTAAAATATACGTTATAATTAATATAGTGATTCACAAATCTCACGTGGTAAGAAAAAATTCCCTTTCCCTATCTATAGAAAAAAAAAACAACTAACTAATTCATCCCTAATCTTCGTGTGGTTACTGGCGAGGGGGTATTTAAGCACCAACTCCCGCTGGTACAAGAAAAGCAACCAGCAAGCTGGCGACTATCTCATACCACGGCCATGCTCCCGAGACAACTGCTCTACTCACGGTCACCACACAAAAAAAAAAAAAAAATTACATTACCTACTTGTTCCAAAAGGGACCAAGCAGCTACCCCTAAACAAGGGAACATCAACAATAATCTCCCCACGATAAGATTTGCAAAATCACTTACCTCTTAAAAAACGGCATAGAACAGCTAACTGACGATACAGCAACATAAGTCCTCAAAACAAATAAATTCAACGCGCATTTCCTTCCAAACGACGAATAAGACATACCAAACAATAGCGTTAATCAAACAACATTCTCCCGGTTTTATGTTCAGTTAATGAACGTGCCACGTTCATTACAAAATAACCGAAAGCAACAAAAACGCTTCTAAACCATGTCGACAAATAACAGGAATTTCTTTAACAAACGAGCGGACGAGCCCCCATTTGTCACGGCCGGCTCGCAAGCCGCGACAAAGAAGGGAATGACACGTTGAAGTTGTATGCAAAAAGGAATAACATTTATTAAAGTAAAAGTAATAAAGTAAAAGAATAAACCAAAAACGGGAACAAGACAACAAAATGGCACGAGGGGAGAGCAACCCCCGTCACGACTGAAGGGAGCTGCTTTAGTGTGCCGGCATCAGCTCTAGCACAGGTGTAAACCATCAGTCATTATGACGTCACTCACTCCAACTCCAACCTACAAAACAGATAACAAAAGGGACAACCAAACCCACACAATATGACCCACACTGGGGTCGTAACAATACTGTTTCACAATTAAAAAAAAAAATAGTATGCAGTACACAGTGTGCATTAATATTCAAAAGTTTGGGTTCGATAAGATTTTTTAAAATGTTTTTGACAGAAGTCTCTTTACTCACCTAGATTGCATTTATTTGATAAAAACAATAATATTGTGAAATATTATTACAGTTTTAAATAGCTGTTTTCTATTTGAATATATTTTAAATTGTAATTTATTCCTGTGATCTAAATCTGAATTTTCAGCATCATTACTCCAGTCTTCAGTGTCACATGATCTTCAAAAAATCACTCTAATATGCTGATTGGCTGCTCAAGAAACATTTCTGATTGTTATCGATGTTGAAAAGAGTTAATATGTTTGTGGAAACGGTCATAATTTTTTAAAATGATTCTTTAAAAAAATATAATTTTTTTTAACATTTATTTGAAACGGAAATCATTTGTAACATTATAAATGTCTTTACTGTCACTTTTGATCAATTTAATGCAGACTTGATAATTAAAAGCATTAATGTCTTTCAGAAAAAAAGAAAAAAAAAATCTTACTGAATCTTACTAACAGTACTGTATATGATTATTGTGTGGATATTATATAACAGTGTGGAGCTCCAGCACAATGTTAACCAATCCTAAACACTAAAGTGCTAAATGTACCTTTGTAGAGTCAATATTAAATGTACAAAAGTGTACCTTTTGAAGAGGTACCACCCTATGGACAGCTCTTTCACTTTTTTATTCTGAGAGTGTACTGTATAAAGGCTATATGTGCGTCTGTGAGACAGAAATGAAGAGTAAATTGCTGCTGAGGGCTCTGGGTCTGTGCTGGACTACTGTGCACAATGAAGCCAGGTCAGATTCACCCAGAACCTCCACTAACCCGACCCGTCACCCCTGCTATTCTCCTCTCCACAGGGGACTCAAAGCAATTATGGATTCATTAAGGAAGAGTGGGAGCAGAATGGGCCGCCACCTGGCCCCATAGAGAGGGCACCTGTGCCTGTGGATATGTGGGTTAGTGCTCCAAAGACCACACAGAAGACCTTCAGAGTAAGAGTGTTCCACCTCTAGCCGCTCACGCTCGGCCCGTCCCGTCATTGAGATTCTGGTGCACACTGGAGGGGAGGTTACTGCTCAAATCGGTCGGCCAGGCCCCTGACGGGACGCTCGCTGTCCATGTGAAATGCAAGCAGACAGGCCTGCGGGTGAAGGGTACGATGCCAGTTTTGTGACGGCAGAAGAGAGACTCAACAGAAATAAAAAACGCAAAGTCCTTCATATTCAAAACAAATCACCACTGCTTGACTCAAAGGACATTGTGTCCTGAAGTAAATCAAAGAGTGGGCGTGAAGAGAAGTGAATGGCTGCAGTTATACTGTATATATACAGAATACAGCATACTGTGAAGTGTACTGTACATGAGTGAAACAAGTCAAGAACTGATCTGGGTCATATTTATTTCAAAAATGTAAAAAAACAAAACAAAAAAAGAAGGCATATTACAATGCAAAAAAAATGGTTATGCATACGTTTAAATAAATTATTTAAATAAAGATAAAAATAAAAAACAAAACAAAAAAATAAATATTTTTCATAAAGAAGATGAAGCATATTTTAGTGGTAGAGCATTGCGTTAACAAGCGCAAGGTTGGGGGTTCGATTCCCCGGGAACACATGATAGGTAAAAAATGTTAGCCTGAATGCACTGTAAGTCGCTTTGGTTAAAAGCGTCTGCTAAATGCATAAAAAAAAAAAATAATTATATATATATATATATATATATTTGCTGTACATTTTCTTTCATTTATGCAGATTTTAACTTTAAAAAGGTTAATTAATTTAAATTGTATTTTATTATATTTGTTTCTATTAATTAATGAAAATAATTGTAATGGTCCTATATATATATATATATATATATATATTAATTTAAGTTTTATTTTATTATATTTGTTTATATTAATTAATGATCATTTTATTTGTTTGTATTAATTAATGAAAAATTTTTAATGGTCTTAAAAATGGTCTTAATTTTAATGCAAAATTTGTTTGGGGGTGAAAAATGACCAAAACATTTCTTCAGGAGATTCGCTGATACTGTGAAACTAAAAACAGTAGGCAGTATTCATAATAATATGTAAAATTATTCTGAAAAAAAAAAAAAAAAAAAAAAAAAAACACTTCAATAACTGTCTGGTTTGGTTCAGCTACAAAATCAGACATCAGAAGACTACAGAGAACGGTTCTTATTGGTGCTCCCCTGCCCACCCTTCAAGAACTGTATACCTCCAGAGTGAGGAAAAGGGCTCAGAAAATCACTCTGGATCCCTCACATCCAAGTTACCCCATCTTTGAACTTTTGTCATCTGGCCGGCGCTTCAGAGCCGCAAATACCAGGACAGTCAGGCACAAGAACAGTTTCTTCCCCCAGGCAATCTACCTCATGAACAGTTAAATGTTCCCCACTTATGAAAAAAATGTGCAATATTCTTATATTTATTTGTTACTCCTACATCCAAGTACATCTCTGCATCTTACTCTATTCTAATCCATTTTCATCTATAGCACAACTGTTCATACAATTTATTTATTTGCAATTTGTTTTTTGTTTTTTGTTGTTGTTGTCTCTATGTACTGGAAGCTTATGTCACTAAAACAAATTCCTTGTATGCGTAAGCATACTTGGCAATAAAGCTCTTTCTGATTCTGATTCTAAAACACTATGCAGTATGCAACACACATTGCAAACGGAAGTATATACTGTATAGTATATACTGCTATCACATTTCACTATGTTGCATGTAATTCCATCTCAGAAATAAAAATAGTTTGCACTTTAAATCCAATATTGTGTAAAAATATAACTTGTGGACGTTAGATTGAATCAGTTAAACGTTTAAAAGGTCAAGTGTACTGCACTGAGCGATACAGTAATCCATGACACGTGTGCTGCTGCATACTGCACATTATTTTAAATGTACAGTAGTAGTAAAATTTGCACTCTGCACACATTATACATAAAGCATATTACTTTCTTTTGAATTGTTAGGAAGTTTTGAACTCTGCATACTGCTTTCTTTGAAAATAGTGTGTGGAGTGGCGTTTTTGTTGTAGTTGTTTTGTACTTGATCAATAATCACTGTATCGTTTGTGGTGGTGTGTTTTCCGTATGTCACTGTCTAAAAGCAATTGTGTTTCTCTCTTTTTTCCCTTTTTTCTCTCTTTCTTTTTTCCATGACATGACATTCAGTTGCTCGATCAGCACTGGAGCTCACATACAACAAACACAAGCCAATAAATGCAAGGGAAGAGAGCGTGTGCGATGCTCGCTGTGATGTTAAACAAGTCAGAGCATCTGCAGATGGGATTGGTTTAATTAGTGCTGCTTCTCAATGGCAATAAACCTATTTAAGACTGATTATGTCTCAACTTTAAAGCTGAAGTAGGTCATTTTCACATGGAATTCAAATATATATATATATATATATATATATATATACATATACATATACAGACTATGCAAGAAAGACACCAGTTTTGTGCAGAAAAAAATTCAGAAATTGCTAGTAAATTTCACAAATAATTACAAAGACAAATGGCAAGTAAAGTGAATTAAACAAGAAATTCTATTTTCTTGTATGTACTGCAATAATCTTTGTTTTATTTACAACTTTGGGGAAACAATTAGTGTACACTGGAAAAAAAAATTTTGTAAAAATTTTTCACTTAAAAATTGCTAGTGATTTTCACAAATAATTACAAAGAAATGGCAAGAAATATTGAATTAAACATAAAAATTGTGAAGTAGAAAGAATGAAATAGTATTTTATTGTAAAACACCAATAATTTTTGTTTTATTTTTTACTTTATGGCTTAATGGAATTGTGTATTGTGTAATTTGTTTTTTTTTTTGTTGTATTTTCAATTTTAAATTGTTAGTTGTTTTTAAGTTTCAATAATCAAAATTTACATGTAACATTAAATGCAAAATTTTGAAGTAGAAAGACTGAAATAGTATTTTCTTGTAAACATACTCCAATAATCTTTTTTATTACTACTTATGGGGGAAAAATTACAGTCTACACTGAAGAAAATCTGGTGTAGAAACAATTTTCATTCAGACATTGCTACTAAATTTTACAAATAATTACAAAGAAACAGAAATTAAGACAATGGAATGTGAAATTTTGAAGTAGAAAGCCTGAAATAGTATTTTCCTGCAAAACATACTCCAATAATCTTTATTTACAACTTAAAAATAAAATAATAATAATAACAATTGTATCTGGTATTTTTATTAGTATTCAGAATCTTAGAGACATATGCTTATTTATTTCTAAACACTTTTTCCCCTACAGCATTTGCAGTCAGGACTGGAAACATGAATGAATTGCATGCATTTTGTTTCAGGTATGGAAGGATGATTGAGTTGAGATAAATCCCTGTAATTCTACAAGAGACAACAAAGATCTCCTTATGAATTTACACAAGATGAAGAGCCATTTCAGCCTCCATTTTTCAAGGCTATAATGACTTTTTAGACAAAAGCATAATCACTATGACGATCACCATCATCATCCTCATCACACTTTACACTGTAACATTTTTACATACAGTATATCTTCATCATCTCCTAACGAGAGAACACACAGATTACCTCCAACATCACACCATCGACCCGTCCTAACTCCAGCACACACACACACACACACACGCACACACACACACACACACACACACACACACACACACACACACACACACACACACCGGTGGTTAGAATGCATGCGACGGCTCCACGTCACTAATCCAGCATCCATCACTCCTGAGACAATCTTAAATCCAGACGACATACGATGGCACTGATATATGCTGCACAATTTACCTTTATCTTGAAATACAAGTTTAATGCACTGCTAAAAACATAGTGTAACCCTCAAAACATTCTCCTTTTTGTGAGTATTTATTTAAAGTGAACAGCAAACAAAAGATTTATTCTGATTTTTTTATATATTTAAAATTCTGCCATCTTTTACTCTTCCTAATGTCTTTCCAAACTCTCAGCTGTAACCTTATTTACGTCATTATCAATAATATTGACACCAAAAATCTTTGCTCAAAAGTTATAGAAAAAAAAATATTTAATAGGATTTAAAATGCACAAAATGCTTAGAAAATTAGCCACAAAAATATATGATTTCCACCACAAAATGTTATTAAACAATAAGTATATCATTTGAGTATGACACTTATTGCTTAAGAAAACAGTTCGGAAAAATGACAATTCTCCTAATGTTTATTCACCACCATTCAAAAGCTTTTAAGATTCTTCTTAAAGTCTCTTCTGCTCACCAAGGCTGGATTTATATGTTTAAAAATACAATAAAAACTGCAATATTGTGAAATATTATTTTCTTTTTTTAATAACTAATTTTATTTGAATATATTGCAAAATGTAATTTATTTCTGTGATGCGCAGCTGAATTTTCAGCATCATTACTCCAGTCTTCAGTGTCACATGATCTTCAGAAATCATTCTAATATGCTGATTTGCTGCTCAAGAAACATTTATGATTATTATCAATGTTAAAAACAGTTGTGCTCCTACATATTTTTGCAGAAACGTGAATCTTTGATGAATAGATAGTTTGAAAGAACAGCATTTAATTAAAATAAAAATCATTTGTGATAATATAAATGTCTTTACTGTAACTCCTTGTTGAACAAAAGTATCAATTTCTTTCAAAAATACAATCATACTGAGTCCAAATGTTTTAACAATATACACATAAATGGACATTGTTAGTGGACAAATTAAACTGGGGAGAGTATGAAAAGGCCAGAAGTGTCCATAGTTGAAACAGTTATTAAACAGAATTTAATAATTCTGTTATAAGTTTATAGTAATTTCTTCTTATTGCAGATTTATGAGGAGATTTTATATTCATTTTTTTTTTTTTTTATTTTTGAGGATTCAAAGTGCAGAGAACGTCAGTATACTTTAGTCCCAAAACGTAAAACAGTGATTTGCCAAATTTCAAAGGTATAATTTAGTTTTTACATAAAACACACTCCAGCAGTCACTGACTAATTTCTCATTTGCACAAACAAAGAGAAAAAAAATCAAATGCTCGACTGCCAAAAGCATCTGTGGTTGAATCCCATAATTAATTTGGAAACAGAAACTCTGCTTAATTTTCAGAATCTGTGAATGTATTTTGACATACGTGCAAAGCAACTTTTGTGAGAGGGTCAAGAGGAGCACAAAGAAATCAAGAAAAGTCGGCGTTAAAGAACGAAAATGTAACAAAAAGAGCGTGAGCAAGAAGTGAAGGCAGAGAGGCTCCAATAAAGAATGGCAATTAGCAATTATACACTCATCATTTACAATTATCACAACTGGTAATTATGCAATTAGGAGTGAATCATCACTTTTAGCCCTGATGGCTGAACATTTAAGATGTGCTACGGAAAGAGTTTGGGTTCATGAGGACAAAGAGTCAGATTGAGTGACTTCATTCACAACTACTAGAAACTTAATCACCATCGGTGTGAATGCAAATGAGTGTTTTTTTGAGTGAGTTTTTTGTCAATTATTAGATTTTTAATTAATTTAATTGTGATTGTGTTTGAGTGGTGAGTGCAGTTAAATATTTTTTTTTTTTTTATTTATGTGGAAGACAAAAGGTAAAAGGTAAAATGATAAGTTGTCACAAATGAATCTGTTATTCAACTGCATATTATAAAAATCGGAAAAATATGATATTATATATTATTATATTATTTATACAATCAATTATTAATGATGATTAATTATATCAATATAATACATACACATTTTTGTAAATGTAAAAAATATAAACATGTAGCATGTAACATCCTGAAATATTAAAATAATGAAAACTTAATTTATAATTTTATTCTATACAAAATTTTTATTAATTCTAAAAATTCTCTAAATGAATAACTGTCTATAAATGTATGAAAATATAAACATAACCTATGGTAACATAATAACATGTAGAAATATAAAATAATAAAATATTATAAAATGTATAAAATATGTATGAATTATATGTATACTAAATATTTTATATGAAATTTATGAAGTATAACATTATAAATCGTAAAGTATATACAAATTTATTATATAAAATTGTAACATTAATTTTGTGTGTGTGTGTGTATATATATATATATACAGGGTGCGATTTTTGAAAAAAACAGAGGGGGGGATGCTTTTGAAAAATTTTATGAAATGTTTTTAATATGACGGAAATTGTATTTAGTGTGATCTCAGTTTAATAAAAACATTGTAAGCCTACGTTAGGCCTATTAATTGTAATGATTTAATGTCCACGGTTATTCAAACAACAAATTACATCGAGAAAGCGAGCAAAGAACACAACGGAGCTTTTTGAAACTCCGAATCAGTTAAACCATTGCATCGCAAAATGATTCACTGTTTCGAAGCGTTCCAATTGGATCGCGTATCGCGAATCATTTGATTCAGATCGGGACATCAGAGCGGGTTTGCATGATGTTTTTATCCCCACCGGGAGGGGATGCATAGACCAGAGGCAAATCACACCTTGTATATATATATATATATATATATATATATATATATACATAAATTTAGACATATTAAAATGTACAACTTGCTCTGATCTGACCTATAAACCTGACCTGCTGAACGGTCATTTATAAAGTACTCCAGGCCCTGAGCATCCTTAGCATAAGACAATGAACTAAGGTGATAAAAGATCAACTCTATTCTGACAATAACATTACAAGCACATACATAAAGCAAACTACGAGTTATAGTCAATATGATATCTGGCTGTGAAGTTTGCAATGATCCGTGTGAAAAAGCAGCTGCTGTCTCTGAAGTGCAGACAGTTATGAGGAGTAATAGTGGTGTGAATTTTGCTGTAGGGTTTTCATTTGTGTTTTTGAGGCTGTGTGACTCACACACACACACACACACACACACACACAGTGACAGTACCGGCTGGAGAAACACACTGCCCTCTGAGAGCCCAGACACACTCACACTACAGTCTCCCAAATGAGGGTTCATAAGGGAACTGCAAGGGGTTCGAGAGTTGTTAAAAAGCCAATAATTAGCTAAAATCAAAAGTAAACTTAAAATAAATAAACGAGGCTGTACAATTAAACCTAGATCACGATGTTACTTTAATGCAGTGTTTTTAGCATCTCAGAGTGAATGCTGCTTCTCATCAACTACATCTCTGTATGCAGAACACAATGTGCATTTGGTTCTCTGTATTTACAAATTTGCATAATTTCCAACATTTCTGTGGACAAAAGTTTACAGAATTTCACCACTATTAATCCAGTTTAAAAGCTTGAGGGTATGAGTGCTTGAAAGTGAAGAATTTATGACAAATATTGGTAATATGTAGCGTAAAACAAAAATATTTTTATAATTATCAAATATTCATTTTTTTATTTTACATACAACTTTCATTTACAACACTAATATGTCTCTGTCTTTATTTTTTATAATTATATAAATTAATTTTACAAATATACATAATTGTTTATAAAATAAATTATTATATTATTATAAAATTCTTAAAAATAAATATATAAAATAATTATAAAGTTGAAATACTTTGTGAAGACTGTTTAATATTAAATTAAAAACAACTGCAGAGCACGTCACGGAGGCAGCCATCCTGTATCGGCGCCAGCTCGATTTACACGATTATATATTTGTCTATTGTTTTTATAATTATATAAATTAATTGTAGAAATAATAATAAATAATTGAACGAGTTTAGTTTCAACAGCAAAAATATTAGACATTTTCATATGATATGAAATGTTCTATTGCTGTTAAAATCACCATATATGACAAAATAATTGCAATATATTTTTTTTTTTTTTGCTTTTTGCCAAGTTGTGCAGCGTATAAATCATTTTAAAATCAAAACATTAAAAAAATAAAACATTTACTGTTTAACGGCTTGACCATTAACCAGCATTAGAGAATATGCAAATGTGTAAATGTTAACTCAGAGGTACAGTACTTCAAGTCCATATTTCAGCTGACTCAAACGTTTGGGAAACCCTGCTCTACGACATTAGCCAGATCTGGGAAGTACAGCAAAAGATGCTTTCTGACAACAAAACGGCTTCAGATACAGAGTCAGATACTGATCTCAGTTCAGACAAAATCCCCATATATGTTTGAGAGAAGACAGTCTGGCAGAGTTTGAGACCGTGAGCCTCTTACAGATCCCAGTTCAGCTCTAAATCCAGACGAGAGTCACAGGAAGAGACGTTAAACCACCTAACCTCTACAGAGCACCACAGCCGAGGGTTACTGTAACTAATCCACACGCACAACTGATCACAAGTCTTTATTTCAAGTCTCTGTACTTTCAAACAAAAGAACCACTTTCAGCTGAACCAGTCTATCGATGGTTGAGGTGTAGCGTGACCTCAGCTGGAGGAAACCTCAGTCAGAACAAGAACATGCAGCTAGATAAGAGAGTTTGAGATCACGTGTAAATCAAGATTAAAAAAAGAATAAGAACAGAGATAAATGGAGAGATGGAAATATACAGCTAAAGAAATGAACAATGCTTCTGATTAAAACGGTGGGTCTAAAAGTCTGAGAATACCATTTAAAACCTGGAAATAAATGACTTGCTCAAAACAACAAAAAAGTTTCACATTCTGCTCTATTTCTAGACTAATTGACTCTTTGTCAGGTTTTCTCTGCTCTCTGGATTATCTCAGATCATACTGGAGAACAGGATCATCTTGCTGTCATTAAAGAAAAAGCATGACAAACTAAAAACTCAAGACATTCATGTTAAATTCTCAATTGAACTTTTCACTAAGATTAAGCTGTTAGCTGCTGGTAGATTCCAAGAGGACAAGAAATATATTTCTCCCATCATAGCCATTCAAAAGCAGCAATGTATTTTGACCAGAGATTAAAAACATTTCAATAAATATTAAAATAGACAATTTTTGCAGAACATAATAGAAAATAGAAAAAAAAAGATCTCAAAATTCTCATAAATTTTCCACAAAAATAGACAAGCTGATTGGCATCCATGTATGTGTAAAGGTGCATTATGAATCTTTGGCCTCTATGTTGCCATACAATTAAGGCAAAATAAAGCAAGAACACGGTTATGCTTCATGTAATCTCCCCCCTGTGATTCATAAACCCTTTTTCAGATGAAATCCTTTTTTTTGCCAGCAACATATACAAAAATATAAATGTATTACAGTACATATTTCATTAGTGGTTTTTAAATATCTCACTCTTTTAAATGTTTTCCCTGCAAAAAATTCTAGTTTAGAGTTACATGATATTTATAGCTCAAAGTGATTGGCTACATAACTGTGTGCCCATGAAGCAAACATGGCAGATACTATACTTCAAACTGAGAAACTGCAGTTGAGATGAATGGGAATGCTAACAGCTGGTACTCTACAGGCTGTAATGATCAGAAAAGAAAAAATATTAATTTTGAAGATGCATTTTTTGAATCCGTTTTAAGACAGAGACATTAAGAGAAATGTGGCAGCATCAAAGCTGCCGTCTGGAGCGGCTTCACCCTGCCCTGTGAGTGAACCGAGGACCGGAAAATGACCCTCAGAAACCTCAAGAGTTATCGCAGATGAGACCCAACATACACAGCGAGCCGTATGCAGTGATCTCTCCATGTATCACATTACACTGCTCATCCATTACGAGCACTTGGGTGCCAGTCAAGGTGAGGCAGCGCCGTGGAGAAATAAAGAGACGGTCTGGTCCGTGATGGATGGATCTGGCCCGCCGCGGCTCCTCTTCTCCCTCACGGAGCTGGTGACTTTCCAGCCAGGCAATTATCATTGCAGAAGGCGTAATAGCCTAATTAATTACCAATGTCAACGTTGCCTTTGTTTCACTGTAACGGGACATCATGCCAACAGAGCATCCGCTCAAAGCAAAAAACTCTGATGAACGAGAGGCTCACGGAGCACAGATGATGCTGAGGAGAAACACACACATACACATACATACGGTCAGCTCTGAGCTAAAACCAGAACCATCATCACCTGCCCTCAATCAACACTAACATCACACAACACCAACCTAAACACCTTCTCAAGAATCTTTCTGCGTTTATTTACTGCGTTTGTTTTGACAACTCGACACGTCACAGAACAGCACAGTACTGATGCTCAGACATTGCTCTGGAATCAAGATATTATTTATATTACAAATAAACTGCTGAAATTTGAATTCAATTTGAATTAAAGGGTTAGTTCACCCAAATATTAAAATTATGTCATTAATGACTCACCCTC